>NW_024870919.1:147500-1347500 GCF_019054845.1 Dipodomys spectabilis | reverse complement strand
CCAACTCATCCTCACTAATTGCCCCAGATGAATTGATTGTTACACAGCTGTACAGGAGTAAAGCTTTTTGTGTGCCTGTTCCAACAATGAGGCAGAGTTCCTCCAGCAGCCTGGGGTGCGGAGAAAACCTCAGGCTATTCTGGAAACAGTGAGGGGAGCCCCGGAACATGCACTGTCTTGAAAACACTGTCTGTGATATGAAATCATTCTATTCAAAGCAAATTTCCTACCTGGGTGCCTTTGATCATAGGGACTCTGGACCTTCACTGATAGAAATGCATGCATACATACATGGGGAGACGTGGAGTTACTTGTTTTTTGTTTGTTTGTTTGGCATGTCTGGGGGTTGTATCATGAGCCCAGGCACTGTCCTTGAGCTTCTTTTGCTCAAGGGTAGCACTCCTTCCTTGAGCCACTGCCCCATTCATGGCGACTTTTTATTCCTGTGATCCCTCAGAAATAAGAGTGCTGTGGACTTTCCTTTCCCAGCTGAATTCAAACAGGCATTCTCTACCTCTCAGACTCCTGAAGAGCTAGGATTACAGGCAGGAGCCTCTGACACTTGCCTTTCTTTTCTTCTTGTTCTTTTTTTTCATTGTGACAAACTGAAATCTTCACAGTGTCATTCTAATGGTTTGCATTTCAAAGTAAACTACCCAGGCCTAGAGTTGAATGCCAGGACTGCCACCTACAAATGGAGAAAATCTTTCCTATTCATGTGAATGCTTATTGGAATGTAATAAAAGTAACAATTAAATTTGCAGCTGGTTCATGATTTTCTTATAGAATGCCACAAAAAATGTGGTGGATTATGTCTTCCATTCTAGCATCATGGTATGATTCTCCCAATTAAAGAATACTGACTACTTTTACATTAATGCTTTAATAAGCATTCAACCATGATACTTCATTAAATGGAGGCTTATTTTTATAATAATTCATAATATATATAATTTAATATCCTCACATTCTCTCTCATATATATTGCAAACTATACATCTATCTATCTAACTATATCTATATCTATCAATCATTACTATGGCTTGTTCCCAGGTCCTCAGAACTGGCTGGCAGCTCAGTTTGCCAAAGCCTTTTGTTTTACAACTGACCGTTTCATGAATTGGGCATTGTGGCCTGTGAATTCAAATGCCAGCATGGCCAAAATTTTATATGTGAAGCCGGGCACTGGTGGCTCACGCCTGCAATCCTAGTTACTCAGGAGACTGAGATCTGAGGATCACGGTTCAAAGCCAGCCCGGGCAGGAGAGACCGTGAGACTCCTATCTCCAATAAACCACCAGAAAACCGGAAGTGGTGCTGTAGCTCAAGTGGTAGAGCACTTGCCTTGAGCTGAAGAGCTGAGAGACAGCGCCCAGGCCCAGAGTTCAAGCCCCACGACCGACAAAAAAAAAATTATATGTGGAGTTAGAAGCCAATTTTGAGACATTTTTTTCCTTCTCTGTGAAAGTCCTGGGTCTCAGTAAGATGTATAATCTATATGCAAATAGATCCATGTGATAAGATGTAATAAATGAAATAGATGCTATATATGAAATAGTACTAAATAAAATTAAAGAATATAAGGGTAATAAATGTCATAAGGATTAAACCCATGTATGTAAATAAATCTCATATACAGTGCTGGAGCTTGAATTTGGGCCCTAGGAACTTGGCTGAAAATCTTTTCTTCAATGATGGTGAGCTTCTTCTCCCTCACAGTGCCACAGAGTTACCCAGACCCTGAGTTCAAATCCCAGGCCTGTCAGAAAAACGGTGCAATTTCCAAGCCAGGGCCTTAATTTTATTTTGGCAATGCCTGGGGATTGACCTCAGCTCATGGCAACTCTGTCTCAGCTTCGATCTTCCTAGGCTGGAGTGCAGCCTCAGGACCCACAGCCCATCCTGAGAACCTAGGACCCAAGTTCAAACCTTGGGACTGGCAAAAAAAAAAAAGGAGAAGTGCTGGGAAGGTGGCTCAGTGATAGACGGCTTGTCTTGCATACATAAGTCCCTGTATTTGATTCCTCAGCCCCACATAAGCAGAAAAAAAGGGAAGTAGTGCTATGGCTCAAATGGTAGAGCAATAACCTTGAGTTGAAGAGTTGAGGGACAGCATCCAGACCCATAGTTCTGGCTGCAAAACTGAAAAAAAAAAGAAAAAAGAGAGGGAAAAAAAGGAGAAGGATAAAACTGGGAAGTCCGAGAAGGCAGTTTTACTTTGTTTTGTCCTTTGCATTGCAACCATCCTGGTTCTAAATGACAGGGCCAGGAAAGTGTACATTACCTTGCACTGCTAAATTTTAGTGGGCTATCAGGGAAGGCACAGCCAAAATCAGCAACCTAGGCCCAGTGTGCGAATCCCAGGACTGCCACCTATGAATGGCAGTAGATTCTAAGAAACGCATTCTGATATATATCCATATGAATGGAATGTTGCAAAGTAACAATTACATTAGTAGTGTATGATTATATTATAAAATTATACACAATAATTATAGTACATTGACTAATTTTCAATTAATAGTTTGTTATGCATTCAACCATAATACTTAAGAAAAGGAAGAAATAATTTGTTGATAATTGGTAGTAATGTAGTATATATAATTAACTAATATACAAATATTTCTGTCTTGTTTTATACATACATACATACATATATATATATATATATATATATATATATATATATATATATATATACTTCTAGATGTATATATGTGTGTGTGTTTGTGTGTGTGTGTGTGTAACAATCTACATATCTATTTCTACACTTGTCATTCCTGAGGCTCAGTGGTAGAGTGCTCGCCTAGTATGTATGAAGCCCTGGGTTCGATTCCACACTATCACATGCACAGAATATGCTGGAAGTACTGCTGTCACTCAAGCAGTGGTGCACTGGTGTTGAGCATGAAAGCTTAAGGACTGTGTCTAGGCCTTTATTCAAGCCCCAGGACTGACACCAAAAACAAATTAGAATGTTCTGACTGCAAGTGTAGAAGGGCAGGATTTCAAATTTCTCATCACAGAGCAAGGTAGGGGTCTGAAGCTGATGGCTGCCATCTAACTTGACTTAGCCAGAGGTCAACCATGGAACCAGATGCTGCTGGCTCACCCCTTGCTGCTCGGAAGATGAGATCAGACACTGGTGGGTTGAAAACAGCCCTGGCAGGAAGTCTGGGAGACTCTGAGCTGTGCCTCAAGGTGGTAGAACTCCAGCCTTGGGGAAAATAGCTTAGGACGGTACCTCCAACCTATGAGTGCAATCCCCGAGGCTGATGACCCTCCCCACAAAAACCTACCCCTCTAAACCGTTAGATATAAACTTGTGTGGTTTGTGACGTGTATCTGAAAGAGTGGTGATACTGATTAAAGCACCCTAAATCTAATGACAATTTATGCAATACAGCTATATGATGAGTCTGTCCTGGGGTGCTGGGTGCTGTGTCCTTCACGTGGTGCTGGGTCATTCATAGGGTACTGTGTCCTGAGTCCTTCACAGGGTGCTATGTGCTGAGTCCTTCATGAGTTGTTTACTTTCATCTGGTCCTTATAAGAGCTACACAAGTAAGATGATTGTGCAGATGATAAAGTTGAGGCTCAGATATGTCCCCAAGGCAGGGCCAAATTTATGTATATACTGAGCTCTAGTGACTTGTCTCCTGCAGACAATTGTTTTGGTTTACTTTTCTCCATTATGAACTTTGAACTCAGAGCCTAGGTACTGAATTTCTACTTGGGCTCATGACTAACGTTCTACAATGCAGAGCCAAGAACCCCCTTCAAGCAAATTGTCATGGCTTAGGTGTATTTAGCTGAGGTCTATCATCCTGCCTGCTCAGGAAGTAGAAGATCTCTGTTCAAAGCTATCTCAGATCATGGTCCGAAGCCAGCCTGGGCAGGAAATTCCTTGAGATGGTTATCTCCAATAAACCACCAGAAAGCCTGAAGGGGCACTGTAGCTCAGGTGGAAGAGCACTAGACTTAAGCTGAAGAGATCAGGGATAGCACCCAGACCCAGATTTCAACTCCTCCAACTTACAAGAAAAGAAAGAAAGAAATCTGAAGTGGAGTGCTGGCAATTTTTCTTAGGGGTAGACTGCTTTGTATGTGTGAAACCCTGGGTTTGAATCCTCAGTACCACATCCATAGAAAAGTTCCACATCCCTGAAGTGGCACTGTGGCTCAAGTTTTAGAGTGCTGTCTTTGTACAGGAGAAACTGAGGTACAGTGATAAGGTCCTGAGTTCAAGCACCGTTGCCAATAATGAATAATTTCATTAGGTTCAGCTCCTTAATTGTCTGCCAGAAGGACCCTTGAATTAATGGTAGTAGTTTGTTTCAAAACAGAAACATAGTCTTACAAAGACAGGATGAGTGTAGGGAACTTGGCCTGCCATGGGAGGTGGCACAAATGAAGGCTTCCTGTCAAAAGAGAGCACTGGGGAGAGAGATAGCTTGGCGTACAAAGAGGCCTTTTCCTCCTGATCTTCAGAGCCTGCCCACACTCACCCTCACTAAATGACCCAGATGAATTATTTGTTACACAGCTCTATAGGAATGAGGCTTCTTGTCTGCCTGTTCTACAAATGAGGCAGACTTCCTCCAGCAGCCTGGGGTATGAAGAACCCTCATGCTACCCTGGGAACAGTGAGGGTAACCCCGGAACATGCACTGTCTTGAAAGCACTCTCTGTGCTATGAAATCATTCTATTCAAAGCAAATTTCCTAGCTGGGTGCCTTTCTTCATAAAAACTCTGAATGTTCACTGATACAAATACATGCATACATACACAGACACAGGGAATTAATGGCTCTTTTTTTGTGGCAGGTTCTGAGGCTTGAACTGTGAGCTTAGACATTTTCCCTGAGCTCCATTTGCTCAACTAACCATTTTATTGTGTCTTAAACCATGATTACCATAGGCTGGGGTACAGCTTTTACACTCACAAATGATCCAGGGATCCTAGGACCCAAGCTCAACTCCCAGCACTGGCAAAAGTACATCAAACCAACAAAAATGGAGGAGGAGAAAAACAGGAAGTTTTACACAACAGTTTTACCTTTGTTTCCTTAGTACTGTGATCCTCGTGGGTCTCAATGACTCAGCTTGAAAATTTACATGAGCTTGCATGGATGAAGGCTGGGGGCTGTCAGTGAAGTATGAGTCCAACCCAGATACCTAGGCCCTGAGTTCGATCCTAATACTGCCACTTATACATGGCTGAAGATCCTAGGAAACTCGTTCCTATGTATAGGAACACTAATAGAATGTTTGAAATGTACTAACTGAATTACTAATTAGATAGTTATTCCAGTATAAGATTGTATGCAATAAATATAGGTCATTGATTAATTCTTTATTAAGTGTTCTACCGTGATTAATTAATGGAGGCACAATTTTAGACCAAATAAATGGTATTAATGGAATATATAAAAATAAGCTATAGACATCACTCTTTATACAGGGTTACACACTAGAATCTACATAAAAGTCTCTCTGTCTCTCTCTGTATATATTTATAGATGTATATACATATGTAAATACACACACATGTACACACACACACACACACACACACACACACACACACACACACACACTGCAATCTGAACATCTATCTGTTTATATATTGGCTATTCCTAGGGCTTGATCTCAGGTCCTCAAATTTGCCTTCCAACTTCACTTGCATCAGACTGGTGTGCTAACATTTAACCATTCATGAAATGGACCTGCTAGGCCCTGAGTTCAAGTCACAGAACTGCCAAAAACTTAATCCTGTTGGAAAAGCCAATTGTCACACTTGTTTCCTTATCCATGAAAGCCCTGGGTCTCAGGATGATGTAGAATTCATAGGCAAATCTATGTCTTACGAAAAAAGCTGCAAAAAATGGTATATGTGTAATCATACTCACAAAAATACATAAGAAATAAAACACAAATAAAATGAATAACTACACTAATCACATTATGCAGTAAACATGTATGTAAATATAAATAATGTATTTAAAATGTATACGCATATTATTCTTTAGAGTGTTAGGACTTGAATTCAGGCCCTAGGGACAGGCCTGCCTTTTGTCTTCCAGCACGGTGAACTTCCCCATCCCCCACAGTGCTGCATATTTACCCAGAGCCTGAGTTCAAATCCTAGGCCTGGCAGATAAATGGGCATGAATTCCAAGACAAGGAGCCTCATAATATTTTAAATATTTTTAATGTATCAATGTATGTACTTTATTTCTTTTTATTTTGTCAAGCACAGGGCTTGAACTCAGGTCGTGGCAATTCTGCCTCAGCTTTGATCACTCTAGTCTGGGGTGAAGCCCCTGAACCCACAGCTGAACCTGGGTTCCTGGGCCCCAAATGTTGACAGGAAAAAATAAATTAATGCGACACAGAAAAAAAAAAAAACTGGCAACTTGCAGATGGCTGCCAGTTTTACATTTGTTTGATTTGCAAGGTGACCATCCTGTGTCTGAATGACATGGCTGAAAAATGTTGATAACCTGGCATTGCTGAAGGCTGGCTGGCTACCCAGAAAGCCATAGGCCAACATGTCAACATAGGTCCTGTGTTAGAAGCCCCTTCCTGTCCCCTACAAATGGAGGGAAATCCTGAGTCTTGTTCCTATTCATAGGAATATTGATGGAAGGTTATGAATGGCAAGGTGGATTTGGTTGTTTCTGAATACTACTGTACAATTAGACAGAGTGATTTTACGAGGCCAATGGATTTTAATGAGTATTTTTTGTCACATTCAAAGAATACTATTAATTACATGGACGCAATAGTTTCCAAACCGTGGTTGAATTAATTAATATTTCATTAAGGATGAAAACAATAATATTAATTACATGGAGGCATAATAAATACCCAAGAATTGGTAGAAATGTAGTCTATATAACTGAAGAATGTATAGACATCTCTGGCACTCTATAAATATCTGTATTTATTTGTGTACTGCCATCTTCCTGTCAATCTGTTCTTATTTTGTCAATGCCTAGGGCTCAATCTCAGGTGCTAGAAATGCTTGTCAGCTACATATACCCCAGGCTGGTGTGTTGACACTCACCCAGGCATGAATTGGGTCTTGTAGACTGTGAATTCAGTTGCCAGCACTCACAAAAATTGAATCGTGGATTAAGAAGTCCATGGTGACTCATTTTTTCCTTTTCTGTGAAAGTCCTGGGTGGCAGGTGTGAAGTTTCATATATAGGCAAATCTATATCCTATGTAATAAATGTAATAAATATTTCATGTGTGATAACAATCAATAAAATAAATGGTAAATAAATGAATAAAACAAAAATAAAATGAATAACCATACTAAGCTCCACATGGGGTCAACATCTGGAGCTCGATCTCAGGGCTTAGGAAAGGCCTGGCAGATGAATTGTCTAGAGACTGCTGTGCTGACAGTCACTCATTCATGAATTGAACCTTCTAGGCCCTGAGTTTAGATCCCAGCACTACCAAAAATGTAATTGTGGAGTGAGAAGCCAAGCGTGACATATGTTTTCTTTTTCTTTGAAAGTACTCGGTTATATGTAGGATGTATAATTCAGGTGCAAATTTATAAGCTATGTAAT
Organism: Dipodomys spectabilis; assembly: GCF_019054845.1. NCBI lineage: Eukaryota > Metazoa > Chordata > Mammalia > Rodentia > Heteromyidae > Dipodomys > Dipodomys spectabilis. Next base: position 1,339,911 of record NW_024870919.1, on the reverse strand, counting down.
AGGATGTCATAAATGAAAAAAATGTCATAAGTGGAAGAATTGTCACTACAATAAATGAAAAAAGATTGAATTAGTAGTGAATCATTCTAGGATAAAATAGACACAATAATTATAGGATATGCATTAAGTTTAATATTTTATTAAGCATTAACAGAATAAAAATTGCACGGAAACATAAATATCTAATTATTAGTAATAACAGCTGATGCACAATTTAATAATATATAGACATCTGTCTCATTCTATAAAATATGTGATTATATGTATGGATGTATGTACATATGTGATAAACAATAATAGGATATTGAGTAATATTAATTAATGTTTTATTAATTGTTTACTGGGACACATCATTAAATGGAGACATAATTTAATACCTAATAATTGGTAGTAATTAACAATATAAATTAATATATAAATTAATAATATACAGACATCTTTTTGTGTATATAATATTTATATACAGCAATGTCTATCTATGCCTCATTCACTCCTGGGGCCTGGTGGTTGAGTGATCGCCTACTAAGCACGAAGCACTGGTTTCGATTCCTCAGTGTGACATAAACAGAAAACTCAGAAGTTCTGCTGCCACGCCTACTCCAGTGGAGTCTGCTTAGCATGGAACACCTGCTATCAGATCTGAGAATTGGGCCTCACAGAAGCCTACCTCCGAGAATGGGACTTCATAGAAGTATACCTCAGATAATGGGGCTTCAAAAGGCCTACCTCCTGGAAAGGCTGGCAAGCCCCTGGAAAGATATGTTCTGTTCCTGTTTTTCTTTTCTTCGCTGTAAAGGAGTGCCTATTAATCTTTTACTGTTCCTGCTGCTTGTTCTACTTTCTCATATTCAATGTTCCCTTATTCAGGGCTCTTTCTTGGAAGTGATGACGACCCCACCATCCGATGAGTGTCCTGAGAATATGACTAACTCACCAGAGTTAAGTGCTACACTGAAATCCCCTCTTATGGAGGCTATTAGAAAGTCATAATTAAATATAAAAGTATTGGGGGTTTCATGACATCACTTCAGCAGAAGGAATTGTTTGTAAGAGATTTACAAGAAGCTGTAGGCACGGCTAGAGCAGAAACTGTATATGGCTATTGGAGACTTCCCTTTAATCCTGAAGCATATACAATAGACCCATATAGATATCTTGTAGATAAGAATGATGTAGAGGGATATTTAGACCAAAAGCTAAATAAGATTCCTAAAAGGTTGGTAGATGGAAGGTGGCAATGACTTATCAGAGGAAAATGGTAGGATCCTCCATTATCTAGAGGACCCTAAAGACTTCTCCCAGATCCATAGCCTTTTACAGGTGTGTATGATAAGGATGGCAACCGTTGAGTAACTACTTAAGAAAAAAAACTTCCTATTACTCTCTTCCATTTACTGAGAGACTTGCTAGATCTAGGCCTCCTTGGTGCTTACTATCAAAGAAGAAACAAAAAAGATCTTATGAGACAGTCAAGGCCTCTATGGAGAAGAGTAAACGATTATGTGAAAGGGTTACGGAGAAGACACTATGAGCTGAATTTGATATATGGCCAGATTTAACTAAGTATACTGAATTTTGGCCACAAATTGGGGACCCTCTAAAAGAATGGCAAAGAAGCACAATTGCTTAGAAAAGATTTGAAATCCATAAAGTACAAAACTCAACAAAAGTAACAATAAAGTACTAGAGTTCATGCCTTTCTGTCCAGCACCTTGCCCATATGCTCTGGTTAATGGTTAATAGGTGATAAACATCTCGAAACCAATTGTATTTCTTAAAAATAGAGGAAAAGCCTATCATCATAGTTTGTCATACAAAAAACAAGATCAGGTGACCACTCAAGAACAAAGCCTTGCAGCAAGATTGTGTAACCTTTTGCCCTTTCTCATGGAGACCTTTATCTATAAAAGCTTGTTATCCTCTGCAATAAATCGCACTCAGCATTCACTCCTCTTGTGTGTGAGTTGTCTGTTTGCCATCTCCCCACCTGTTCCAGTTATCTCCACTAGGTGTCCTCCGTCGTCCCGAAAGAGCCAGTCCAGGGCATTCTGTTATCTTTCAATCAATTGAGTGCTAGCCTGGAGCACAAATGCTTAGGGACAGTGTCAAACCCCTTACTCAAGCCCCAGGACTGATGCCACAAAAAGGTAGAATGTTCAACTGCAACTAGAGAAAGACAGGACCTCATCACAGAGAAAGCTAGTAGTCTGATGCTGACAGCTGCTACCTAACCTGACTTGGCCAGATGTAAACTGCTGCAACCCAGCTCCATGGGTTACCCCTGTCATCCTGGTTTACCCTGGCTTACCACAAACATCCCGGCTGCTCGGTAGCTTTAAAACTTGGCAAGAAGTCTGCTAGACTCTTTGAAATATGGCTTGAAGTGGTAGAGTTCTAACCTTGAGCAAATGGTATTAGAACAGTACCTCATGCTTTGAGTTCAAGCCCCATGGCTAACCCCCCCAACAACAAAAACAACACCCCACTAAACCATTAGAAGTGAACTTGTGTGGTTTGTGAAATGTTCCTCAAAGAATGGTGATACTGATGAGAGCACCCTAATTCTAATGGCAGCTTGTTGAATAGAGCTATGTGTTGAGTCCTTCATAAGGTGCTCTGTGCTGAGTCCTGCACATGGTGCTATGTGCTGAGTCCTTCACAAAGTGCCGTGTGCTGAGTCCTGCATTGGTTGCTGGGTGCTGAGTCTTTCACAGGATGCTGTGTGCTGAGTCGTGCAAAGAGTGCCATGTGCTGTGTTCTTCACAGGGTGCATTCTTTCATCAGGTCCTTGTAAGAGCTCTACAACTGAGATGATTATGCAGACAATAATATTGAGGCTCATATATGTCCCCATGTCAGAGAAAAAATTATGTATTACTGAAAAGTAATGAGTTGTCTCTTCAATTTTTTGTTTTGTTTTTTTCTCAGTCATGAACCTTGAACTAGGGGCATGAGTGCTGCCCCTTACCACTTGGGCTAGCACTCCACCACTTGGAGCCAAGGACCCTCTTTTAGCAGAGTGCCACTTAGGGGTCGATAGCTGAGGTTGTCATCCTGCCTTCTCAGGAAGCTGAGATCTGAGGATCTGGGTTCCAAACTATCTCAGAAACAAAAGGTCCCATGAGACTATCATCTCCAATTTACCACTAAGTAACTTGAAGTTGAAGCTGGGTGCTTGTCGCTCATGCATGTCATACTAGCTACTCAGGAGGATGACATCTGAGGATCATTGTTCAAAGCTAGCTTGAGCAGAAAAGTCCTTGAGACACTAAGCTCTGATGGACCACCAGAAAAACTGAAATGGCGCTTTGGCTCAAATGGTAGAGCACAAGACTTGAGCTGAAGAGTTCAGGGACAGCACCCAGGCCCAGACTTCAACTCCTACAACAACAACAAAAAGACAGAAACAAACTAACAAACCTGAAGTAGAGGGCTGGGAATATGCCTTTGGAGTAGAGTTCTTTGCATATATAAAACCCTGGGTTTGATTTCTCAGGACCACATCACTAAAAAAAAAAAAAGCCTGAAGTGGCTCTGGCTCAAGTGGAAAAGGGATGGAAGAGGGCTATCCTTGTACAAGAGAAACTAGTTACAGTGCTCAGGTACAGAGCTCAGGTTCTGAATTCAACTTCCAGGAATGGAGTTTGAGCTAGAGCACATGTGCAAGCACACACACACACACACACACACACACACACACACACACACACACACAGACTAGAAGTGATGATGTTACACAAAATGGTAAAGCAGTGGGTTTCTTCACTGAGCTCATAGTCAGCACCCCAGCCTTGGGTTCAACCCCTAAACCTAGCCACACAGGGACCTACTAGGAGAGGTCAAAAGTTTCAAAACCTGATGAGATTCACCAGCCCTAGATGACAGGAAGCTTTGTGATATCAGATATGTGCTTAGATTTTCCAAGCTTCTGGAAACCTAAGAGAGGCATCATAGGTCCATCATCGCTCTCAATGAATCATTTCATGAGGTTCAGTGCCCTGGTTGTCTGCCAGAACGTATCCTGAATTATATTGAGCACTGTATCTGAATACTGGAATATAGTCTCCAAAGGCAGGATAAGTGCACAGGACTTGGCCTGCCACGGGAGGTGGCACAAATGAAGACTTCCTGTCAAACCAGAGCATTGGGGAGAGAGATAGTTTGGGGTACAAAGAGACCTTTTTCTCCTGACTTTGGAGCGCGCCCCAAATCATTCTCACTATCTGACCTGGATAAAGTTGTTTGTTACACAGCTGTACAGGAGTGAGTCTTTTGTCTGCCTGTCCAGACAATGAGAGAGACTTCTTTCAGCAGGCCTGGGATGCAGAGAAATCCTCAGGCTACACTGAGAACAGTGAAGTGAGCCTTGGAACATGCACTTTCATGAAAGCAGTCTCTGTTATGAAATCATTTTCTTGAATACAAATTTCCTAGCTTGGTGATGTTCATCATAGCTACTCTGGAACTTCACCTATAGGAATACATCCATACATACCCAAAGACATGGAAGTACAGGCTCTTTTTGAGGTGGCATGTCTGAGGTTTAACTATGAGCCAAGGCATTGTCCCTGAGCTCCTTTGGCTCAAGGGTAGTGCATTAACCTTGAATTACAGCCCCACTTCTGGGTTTTTCTGTGATATCTTAGAAATAACAGTGTCATGGACTTTCCTGTGCTGGCTGGATTCAAACTCAGATTCTCTACATCTCAGCTGCTGAAGAGCTGGTGTTAAAGTGAGAAGCCGCTGGCACGTTCTTTCTTTTCTTCTTCATTTTTTAATCTGGACAATCTGACTTCTTAACAGGGTCATTAAAATGGCTTGAATTTATAAGTTAACTACCCAATATTCTTTATAGCTGCTTTCACTGAGAAGGATTTTCTCTCCTCATCTTCTCCTCTGGTCACAGGTTTGAAGCCAAAAGTGAGAAGTGAGTGTCACAGGATTTGGCAGCAAATGTCCACAGGACAGGTCAGCCCTGTCACTTAGCATTGAGCTGCAGTGAATTTACTGTCTCAGGATGAGAGGAACGAAAGCTGGAGCAATCCTCATTGCTCACTTTGCCTATAAAATGATCTAATAATTATGAGTGTTGTGTGTCTCTAACCTTAAGTATCTAGAACACACTAGAAGCATCTTCATGTATCTCTTTTTCTCGAGTGCCTCTTAAAATTTAGATTAAGGGCTTGTGTGGAGGGGCTACTCGGTGAATCCCTAAGGAAAGCCCCTTGAGGCCTCTTGGGAGATCGCTGTTCAAAGTCAGCCTGAGCAGGAAGTCTGTGAGACTCTTAACTCCAATAAACCACCAGAAAACCAGAAGTGGAGCAGTGGCCCAGAGGGTAGAGCTCTAGCTTTGAGAGAAAAAGCCGAGCAGGAGACAGAGGCTAGACCAGGCAGGAAAACCTGAGAGGCGCTTATGTCCAATTAATGACCAGATGTGTGGAAGTGTATCTGTGGTGGTGGTAAAGCCTCAGCCTTGTGAAAAACAGCTGAGGAATTCATCGGGCCCTGAGTTCAAGCACTGGGATGGCCACAAAAAATTTTCAAATAGAGAAGGCCAAGTTTATGAATCAGTGCCCGATGCAGTTATGTGTGTATTTTACCTCTGTGAGTGCAAACAGACCGTATGCAATTCTTCTCCTTTTATTTACTGGATTATTTTTCAGATATGCTCCTTACACATACCTCATCATTGTCTTCATTTCAGGCCCATAGCTTTTCTCTTCCAGGGTTCCAGGCCTGTGTCCTTATATGATGCACACTGAAGCGCTCAGCAGCCTTTATTTACATTTTATTATGGGACCAATGCAAGAATAGTCACAAATCAGACAGGGGAAGAGAAGATCAGGTTTCATAGAAGTAACCAGTATTCAGAAAATTAAACTTGGGGACATAAAATGGGAGCATACTTATGTAAAAACTACCATTAAAGAAAAGATGAGGACGCTGGGAATGTGGATTACTGAGAGAGTGCTTGCCTACCATGCAAGAAGCCATGGGTACGATTCCTTGGGAGCACATACACAGAAAAAGCCAGAATCGGTGCTGTGGCTCAAGTAGTAGAGTGCTATAGACAGTGTCCTGGCCTTTATTTCAATCCAAGAACTGGCAAAGAGATATCTAGATAGGTAGTAGTTAGATAGATATAGGCACATACATACATACACAAATACATAGATCCATAGATAGATTCAATAGATAGATAGAAAAATAATAGATGAATCTGGTTTTGGATGTCAGGAGGAAAGAAGGGAACAATTCCCAGTCATGAGGCCTTCTGCAGTGTGCCAGGATACCAGCATTGCCTTCACACAACCACAGGTCAGGAAGACTGTCTCTTTTCCACTTCTCAGGCAGCCAAAGGCCCCAGAGTCAAACAGGCAGACCTAGGTTCTTACTCAGGGATTGGTGATTTGCATTAATGACGTGGAGAATGAAGGAATGAGAAAGGACTGGCAGAGATAGAAGAAGGGCCTTCAAATCTGACAGATGGAGAGTGAAAAACCCACTCCTTAAGGCCAGAGGGCAGCGTTTTTCTACTCTGTTCCTCCCCTCTCACCCACTAAACTCGCTCTCTATTGGTAACCTAAAGGTAGGCTGAGGCTCCCTTCACCTGAGGGAGGAAGGTTAATTAGTCATTGTTTGAAGAGGCAGAGAAAAGCCTTACCCTAGTTTAACTCTAACAATTGTTTCAGGTTTCCCCCCATTGGTGGCTGTTCCTGGAATGAATGAAGTGATTTTGCAGCTCCCTTCCCTGATGAGTGTGTACATTCTGCCTCCTAATCCTGTAGGCCTACTCTCTGCATCTAGCTTGGCTTTGAAACTGTTTTCTGCCTTCAATTACAGTGTTACACTGCAGTTCTTCCTGCTAACATGGCTAGGGTTTGGGTCCTGAGAACTTCATTTAAACGCAGGATAGGTCAATAATGTTTATTTCCTGCTTCTATAGCTCAAGAACTCTAAGAATATTTAGAGTACAAGTACTTCTCATCACCAAAGGAAACAAAGGAAGCTCTTGAACATCTGACCTTTCATAAGTGGAAATCTGAGTGTCATAGACATTTCTGCCATCGCTGGTTTCACCCTGTGATCCTGACACCTCAGTCTCCTGAGCTAGGGTGACGGGTCTGAACTACTGGTGTTCGGCTTGGTTCAGAATTGCAATGACATTGACAATACAAGTCAACTGCTTATCACAAAGGGTTTGGGGAATATATTAAGGCTTTCAACATTGGACCTTTCAGAACCCAGTAGGGCACAAGGTTACAATGCTAGAGTCTGAGAGGCTGGGCATATGGATCTGCTACACTTGAGCCTGCAGCTCTAGTTCTATTCTGGTGTCCATCAGTGTTCATTTTCCAAAGAATGTTCTCATAATTAGCAAATAGGAAAATTTCTTTGATTAAGCCTCACTTTTTTCCAATTGTGTGTCTCGAACTCAAGCGTGGCACTGTCCCTGAACCAATCAGCTCAAGGCGAACAATATACCACTTGAGCCACAGCGCCACATGGGTTTTTTGGTGGTTCACTGGATATGAGTCTAATAGGCTTTCCTTGGCTAGGCTGTCTTTGAACAGTGGTCTTCAGCTCTCAGCCTCCTGAGAAGCTAGCAATCCAGGTTTGAGCACTGGCATATGGCCTATTGTTTTTGACAGTCCTGGGACTTGATCTTAGGGCCTTGGAACTGTCTCTGAGCTTCTTATTCTCAAGGCTAGGCACTTGCCCCACACCACAGCTTCTGCTTTTTCTGAGTATGTGTCACTGAGTTTTAAAACCCTGGTATTCGTGCATGCTGAGCCAGCTCTTTACCACTTAGCCGCAATTCTAACCCCACCCTTACAATTGTACCCCTCACTTTTGTATCCTCAAGAAAAGGCATCTGACTATAAATCATCTATAGAAATCCCAAGGGGGGCGGCAGAAACTGCAGCCACCATACCTGAACCACAGAGAGTCCGGGACGAAGGAGCCAGACGCAGCAGTGAGCGGATTCTACTCAACACCAGCAAGAACCGACAAGAAGAAGACATCTTCATCCTGCAGTTCGCAGACCAGAGACGACCCAGGAACCAAGACTCGGCATGAGTAGAAGCCTAACGTCCTCACTCTTTCACAGGGAGCAGAGGAGGGAAGGCCACCCCTCCACCCCCCCAGTACCGGAGATCTCCATCTTGGATACCGACAAAGCTCGGCAGAGCTACTAGCTCCAACTCAGGCCTTGGAATAAATCTAGAGTCATCTAGCAGGTCACAAGATCTTAACTTGGCCTGCCAGACTCAGCTCCACCCAGGGAATAGTCACCCAGCTCAGGCGCCAGCCCCAGGGGTGGCTTTCTTCCCGGGGTAATCAGAGCCAGAGGCTGCCCCTCCCTTTAGCAGCCTCGACAATCAATTGAAATTCAGTAAACAGAAACCCTGCGAGTGGCTCCAGGCTGGGATCCATGAGTTTCTCACAAACCAGCCCCCAGGAAAAGCTATAGTTTGCTGAAAGGCCTCAACTCTACCCAGAACCTAGCCTCATTGCAGCATCTCCAAAATCGAGAAAAAAGCCATCTCCCTCTTTGGTGATACTCAAAGGAGATCTCCCTCCCATTAAACTAACCTGGGAGGAGGATTGCAGAGCATTTTTCTGCCTGTTCAAAGAAACTGACTTAAGTAACCAACCAAGCAACAGGAACACAAGCAGACCAGAGACTCCAACAAGAGGCTGGTTATGGACACAAGGGAGACACAGGATTTTTCCCACCCCTCCCAAAAAAATCAAAGAACTTTTTTTGTACCTTTTATAATTTTTTTTCTAAATAATTTTTTTAATCTTTAATTTTTACCTTTTTATAAAAACATTGTTTTCTAGTAATTTTTTTTTTCCTCTTAAAATTTTATTTTAGGGGTATAAGTGTGTGTGCGTTTTCCTTGCTTTTTTTGTTTTTGTTTTGTTTTGTTTTTTGTTTAGGTCTACTCAACTTCTCATTTTTTTCTTACTTTCTTATCCTTTTCACCTTTTCTTCTCTTTCGTTCTTCTTTATGTGACTTAATTGCTGCTCTGTACATACTCTGATAAACCCATAGTTGATTATTAGACCTTATCCCCCATTGTGTACACATTTAATCCACAAATTTATTACTCAATTCAAAACCTCTTAGACTTAAATTCCTTTATAGCAGTATTACCTCTTTATACCTTTAAAATATTTTAAGTATTTTTATTTTTAAATTTTTCACATCTCCTTTATATCCCTGCCCTTCTCTCATTATATTCATGTTCTTCTCTAAAGAGTTTGTTTTCGATTCTGTAAAATATATCTAATTTTTACCTTTCTATTTTTGCTGGTCTCTTTTTGTTCCCTTTCTCTTCTTTTCTTTCTCCCTCTCTACTTTCATCCTATCCAACCTATTTCCTGCTTTGAGATTAGGACTTAGTTAACTCTCCTTGTGCCTTCCCACATCACTCTACGCCTATTTTTTACGCATATTTCTTCCTAAACCTAATAATTTCTAGTTTACCAAATTCTTCTTTGCGGTTCGTAGCCCATTAATATAGAGTTGTTTGATGCTGAATAGAAGTATCTGTTGAACTAGAATGTACCTGCAGACTATTGACTGTGCAAACACAGACTTTGGTTAATGCTTGTCTAAAGATAGTGTTCTAGCACAAAAGTGGTGTTAATTTCATCCCAAATGGGCAGAGTAAGTCAGAGAAACACAAGAAAAATGGCAAGTCCGGGTACTTCAACTCCCAGTCATGATAATCAGAGGACAGAACAGATAATGAATAATCCAGAGGAGATTTCCCAAATAGCTCTACAAACACTGCTGGCAAACATGATAAATGAAAAGAGTGAAAACATACAAAGGACTCTGTCTGAGCATGATTGGGAGAGAGAGGAGGAAACCCAACAGTCTATACAGGAATATCATAAGCGTGAGGAAGCTACTCAAAAACTGATACAGGATTTGCATGAGCAGCTTTAGAATACTCAAGGAGAAAGGCAGAAATGGTGTGACCAGGCTGAGAACACTCAAAGAGAACTACAAGAATGGCATGAAGGGAAGGAGGCTAATCAAAGAGTAATACACGAATTGAGAGAGCAGGATCAGAATACACAAAGATCACTAAAGGTATTGATGGAATCCATTAACAAAGAGCTGAAGAAAGTCAGGGAGACCACAAAGGGAATGCTGAATGGAACCCAACAGAAGGAATGGGAGTCCAAGGAAACCATAACCAATCTGAGAATAAACACTGAACACCAAATTAAGGAAGTAAAGAAGTTCATACAAGATCTAATACAAAGCTTCAACAAAGAATTTGAAGCCATCAAACCTGACCAACTAGAAGGAAAAGAAATAAAAAAACAAAGTAGAAAGTCTCAACAGCAGGTTAAACCAAGCAGAAGATCGAAACTCGGAGACTGAAGATAGCCTAGATATTATAGAGAAAGAACATACAACCATCCAAGAGAATTCCAAGAAATATGAGAGATCTATCCAACACTTGGAAGACACCATCAGAAGGCCTAATCTAAGGATAATGGGTGTAGAGGAGCACCCAGAAACAGAAGTTAATGGTCTAGAAAATTTGTTTAACAGGATCCTAGCAGAGAACTACTCAAACATGCAAAAAGATAGGCCTATTCAAATACAAGAAGCTTTTAGAACTCCAAATAGACCAGACCAGAATAGGACACCCCACCATCACATTATAAACCACACAGGATCAATTCACACCAAGGAAAAGATCCTTAAAGCTGTCAAGGAGAAAAGATTAATCACCTATAAATGGAAACCAATTAGAATCACCTCAGAGACAATCACTGCAGAGACAATCAAAGCAAGAAGAGCCTGGAATGATGTATGCCATGCCCTAAAAACAAACAACTATCAACCAAGAATACTGTACCCAGCTAAACTCTCCTTCATAACTGAAGGCCAAATAAAAACCTTCCATAGCAAAGAAAAAGTGAAACAATACATCTCCACCATACCAGCCCTACAAAAGATTCTTAAAGATATCCTACACATAGAAAACCAACAAGACCACAATAAAGGAGAAGAAACTGCACCCAAGCTGAGAATCCAAGAACCATAGGAAGAACCCACTTTTCGCAGCCCCAAAGAAGGTGGATAACATGTCATGAACTACCAAATACCTCTCAGTCCCATCTCTTAACATTAACGGACTTAAGTCTCCAATTAAGCTACATAGACTGTCTAGTTGGATTAAAAAACAAGATCCTTCTATCTGCTGCCTTCAGGAGTCACATCTTGCCAGTAAAAACACATTTTCAATGTTAGAAGCAAACGGCCCCCATAAACAGGCAGGAGTTGCAATCCTAATATCAGATAAAATAGACTTCAAATTAAAATTCGTGAGAAGAGATAAAGAAGGTCGCTACATACTAAATAAGGGATCTCTCCTTCAGGAGGATATTACAATTCGAAATATCTATTCACCAAACAACGGAGCACCCAAATTTATCCAAGAAACAATACTTTCCTTCAAATCCCACATAGATCCAAAGACAATAATTGTTGGGGATTTTAACACACAACTCTACCCAATGGATAGATCAACTCGGCAAAAACTCAACAGAGAAATCGCAGTTCTAAACAACTGCATAGATCAACTAGATTTAACAGACATCTACCGAATATTTCACCCAGCAGCATGAGAATACAGGTTTTCCTCAGCAGCACATGGAACATTTTCTAAAATAGACCACATTTTAGGCCACAAACCAAACTTTTCCAAATTCAGAAACATTGAATTAATACATTGCATTCTCTCAGACCACAAGGGAATAAAATTAGAACTCAACACCAAAAGCCACCAAAGAAAGTCAAGTAACACATGGAGGCTGAACAACACACTGCTGAATCATGAGTGGGTCAAGGAAGAGATTAGAAAGGAAATTCAAATATTCATGCTATTCAACAAAAATGAGCACACAAATTACCAGCTCCTCTGGGACACAGGAAAGGCAGTACTCATAAGAAAGTTTATAGCTCTCAGTTCCTATATCAACAAATTGGAGAGATCTGAAACCAACAATTTAATGACACATCTACACCTCCTTGAAAAAGAGAAGCAAGATGAACCCCAATCCAGTAGATGGAAAGAAATAATTAAAATTAAATCAGAATTAAATAAATTAGAATCCAAAAAAACTATAGAAAGAATCAACAAAACAAAGAGTTGGTTCTTCGAAAAATTTAACAAAATTGATAAACCCTTAACAAAACTTATCAGACAAAGAAGAGAACATACCCAAATAAATAAACTCAGAGATGAGAATGGAAACATTACCACGGAAACAACCAATATTCAGAACATTTTAAGGGAATACGTCTCAAAACTTTATGCTAATAAGTTTGAGAACTTGGCAGAAATGGACCTTTTCCTAGCAAATATTGACATGCCAAAACTAAACCAAGATGAGTTAAACCAGTTTAACAGGCCCATATCAAGCATTGAAACAGCTATAAGAGACCTACCAGCTAAGAAAAGTCCAGGACCAGATGGTTTTACAGCGGAATTCTACAAGGCCTTCAAAGCAGAGCTCGCAACAATACTCCTCCAACTCTTCAATGAAATTGAAAGAGAAAGTTCCCTACCGAACACATTCTATGAAGCCATCATAACCCTCATCCCAAAACCAGGCAGGGACTCATCAAAGAAAGACAACTATAGACCCATTTCTTTGATGAACATGGATGCAAAATTTCTCAACAAAATTTTGGCGAATCGACTTCAACAATTCATCCAAAAAATCATACACCACGATCAAACAGGATTCATTTCAGCGATGCAAAGTTGGTTCAATATGCGCAAATCAATCAATATTATTCATCACATCAACAGGAGCAAGGATAAGAAACACATGGTTGGGGCTGGGAAGGTGGCTCAGTGGTAGAGCGCTTGCCTTGCATGCCTGAGGCCCTGGGTTCGATTCCCAGCACCACATAAGCAAAAAGAAAAAAGCCGGAAGTGGTGCTGTGGTTCAAGTGGTAGAGGACTAGCCTTGAGCTGAAGAGCTGAGGGACAGCGCCCAGGCCCAGAGTTCAGGCCCCACGAACGGACCCCCGCAAAAAAAAATGAGAACCACATGGTTATCTCAATAGATGCAGAAAAAGCATTTAACAAGATCCAACACCCCTTTATGATGAAGATTTTGGAAAAATTAGGAATCCATGGAACATTCCTCAATACAATAAAGGCTGTATATGACAAACCTACACCCAGCATTATACTTAATGGTGAAAACCTAAAGCCATTTCCTCTTAACTCAGGAACAAGACAAGGATGTCCACTCTCTCCACTTCTCTTCAACCTACTATTAGAATGCCTAGCTACAGCAATAAGACAAGGTGCAGACGTCAAGGGGATCCAAATAGGGAAAGAAGCAATAAAAGTCTCCCTCTTTGCAGATGACATGATCTTGTATTTAAAGAATCCCATAGACTCCACTCCCAAATTACTCAAGCTGATTCAAAACTTTGGCAAAGTAGCAGGTTATAAAATTAACCCCCAAAAATCAATGGCTTTTCTGTATGCCAACAATGAGAAAAGTATGGCTGAAATTAGGAGAGCAACTCCATTTGTAATAGCCCCACAAAAAATAAAATAACTAGGAATTAGCTTAACCAAAGAAGTGAAGGACCTCTATTATGAAAACTTTAAAAACTTGAAAAAAGAAATCAACACAGAACTTACAAAATGGGAAAAACTCCCATGCTTCTGGATTGGAAAGATTAACATCGTGAAAATGGCAATACTTCCCAAGGCTATCAAAATTCCAACCTCATTCTTCAAGGAAATAGAAGAGGCAATCCAAAAATTCATATGGAACAATAAAAGACCTCAAATAGCAAAAACGCTCCTCAACGGAAAGAACACTGCTGGAGGAAAATCAATACCAAATTTCAAACTCTACTATAAAGCCATAGTAATCAAATCTGCTTGGTATTTTCACAAGAACAGACCTCAGGACCATTGGAATAGAATTGAAAACCCAGAAATGAACCTACAGACCTTTAGCCATTTAATTTTTGATAGGGGAGCTAAAAAATAGAATGGAAGAAAGACAGCCTCTTCAGTAAATTGTGCCGGCAAAATGGTTAACTACTTGTAGAAAAGTAAAGCTAGATCCTTGTATATCACCCTGCAGCAGAATCAACTCCAAATGGATCAAGGACCTCGGAGTCAAAGCAGACACTCTGAAAACATTACAGGATGGAATAACAGAAACCCTAGGTCTCCTTGGCACAGGCCGAAATTTTCTTAATAGAGACCCGGAAACATAACAAATCAAAGAATGATTGGACAAATGGGATTACATGAAGTTGCAGAGCTTCTGCATGCCAAAGGACATAGCTAGCAAGATCAATAGAAAGCACACAGATTGGAAGAAGATCTTCACTAGCCATACAATGGACAAGGGTCTCATATCTAAAATATATTTGGAAATCAAAAAATTAAATCCCCAACAACAAATTCTCAAAGAAACAAGTGTCCAATAAATAAGTAGGCTAAAGTCTTGAAGAGAAACTTCTCTGAAGAAGAAAGAAGGATGGCCAATAGACACATGAAGAAATGCTCAACCTCCCTTGCCATAAAAGCCATAAACGAAATGAAAATCAAAACAACATTGAGATACCACCTCACCCCAGTTAGAATGGCAAAAATCAAGAACTCTAATAACAACTAATGCTGGATGGGATGTGGACAGAAGGGAACCTTACTTCATTGTTGGTGGTCGTGTAAAGTTGTTCAACCACTTTGGAAAGCAGTATGGAAGTTTCTCAAAAGACTCCACATAGAACTCCCCTATGACCCAGTAGTCCCAGTTTTGGGCATTTACCCAAATGTTTACAAACAAGAGTACACTAAAGCTACCAGCACAACTATGTTTTTTGCAGCATTATTTACCATAGCTAAGATCTGGAACCAACCCAGATGCCCCTCAGTAGATGAATGGATCAAGAAAATGTGGTATATATACACAATGGAATTCTATGCCTCCATCAGAAAGAATGACATTGCCCCATTTGTTAGGAAATGGAAAGTCTTGGAAAAATTATATTAAGTGAAGTAAGCCAAGCCCAAAGAAATATAGTTCCCATGATTTCCCTTACTTGCAATAACTAGTATAAGTCTGAGTCAAGCAGAAAAGGTCAGATAATGTGATGTTAGGAAAATGAACCCTAAGATATGTATTTTAAATGTTTTTTTTCTTTTATGTATTTGTTCCTAAAGCAATTATAAGATTATTTCTTTGTTGCTTTGTATGTCCCTGCCTGACAGTATTACCCCTGCTTTCACTATATTTGATGTCGCTATAATTAGTGGAGGGGAAGGGGAAAAACAAGTCGTTTAAATAAGGATACAGGTGGACCGGTTGCAACAACGAGAAGTACAAGTTGTCATGTCGAAAATGAACTTTACAAGTGGGAGTGGAGAGAGGGTGGGAAGGGATGGGAAGTGTAAACAAAGGAGGAGGCTACAATGCTTGATAAGAAATGTACTCACTATCTTGCCCATGTAATTGTAACCCCTTTCTACAGTATTTTCACAATAAAAAAATAAAAATTAATTTAAAAAATAAGAAAAAAAAAATCTCAATAGGAAGATATCCAAAGATAAGGCAAACTCATACTTGGGAGAGACTCTAAACATGTGAATACTGTGACAAATGTTTCCATTAATTATGTATTATGTTTCAACACTTAATAAAATATTAATGAAAAATGAGTCAATGTCCTACATTATTTTATATAATTTTATAATAGATGTGCAAAATGTAATATATATTGTGTATAATAAATACAATAATCAGTAAATGAATGAATCAAATAAAAATGAAATTCAAAATCAATAATAAAATCATAGTATGAAATTAACATATATATGTATACATATATAATATATTACACAGGTAATGAAACACTTTTTCTACTGCAGGGCCTTCATTCAGGCCCTGGGAACTGTAGCCTGAATTTCTTTTCCTCAAGAACATTGAGCTTCACCTTCACCCATGTTGCAAAAGAGTTACCTGGACGGTGAGCTCAAATCCTAGCAATGATGGAAATACTGGCCCCAGTTCCAAGACAGTAACTTATTTTTTTAATGGAAGCAGTTAGTTTACTCAGTTCCATACTGAACATTAAAAAAAGGCAGAGTAGAATTTTGTACAGCTATTCACACATCCTTCCCTTACCTCCAAATTTATTTTCTGAGAACTACATTGTTCCTGTTCTTTTGTAACTTTTTATTTTAAAAATATTGTACAGAGAGGTTACAGTTACAGTAGCAAGGTAATGAGTTCATTTACTATTGAGCATTGTTGATTCCTCCTTTGTTTTCCCCCTACCATTCCTTCCCTACCATCTCCACAACTACCTCCCCCTCACATTGCTACAGATTTACTGAGATCCTGAGTTCAAATCCCTAGCTAGGAAAGAAAACTGGCAAAAATTCCAAAGCAGGGAGCTTTATTCATTTAAATCTAGTTAAACAATTTATTTATTTATTTTAATTTAATTTTTTTTTGTTTATTTATTTATTTTTGGCCAACCATGGGGCTTTACGTCAGATCATGGAAATTCTGCTTCAGTTTGGATCTCCCTAGGCTGGGGTGCAGTCTCTGGACCCAGAGCCAAACCTGAGATCCTAGGCCCAGAGGGCTTTCAGGAAAAAAATATAGCTGGAAAGCATAAAGAGTTGCGAGCTGCAGAGGGCTGGGGTTTTAGGAATTTTTCTTTGCACAATGACCATCCTGGATATGAATGACACGGTTGCAAAGTGGACCTGACCTGCCATTGCTGATGGGTGGTGGGGTATCAGTGAAGTCATAGGCCAACCTGTCAAACTAGGCCCTGGGTTCAAATCCCAGTCCTGACACTAATGGCAGGAGATCACAAGAGACTCATTCCTATAAATAGGACTACTGATTTAAAGAGTAGTTCATGCATTGGTCTAGTCTAAAATTGGATGCAATAGTCCTAGAATGCTGATTGTTCTTAATTAATAGTTTATTAAGCATGAAAAGAATATATTCATTCCATGGCAGTATAATAAATACCTAAGAGTTGGTAGGAACGTAGTAGATGTCATTCAATCATAGATAGATGGCTCTGGCACGCTTCACCAATATATATTGATTTGTATACCATCATATGCCTATCCATGTATTGCTGTTTTGGCCAAACCTGGGGGTCAATCTCAGCATGTGGGAACTCCCTCACATCTTCATGGGCAGGAGGCTGCCATGCTCAAACTCACCCATTCATGAATTGGGCCTGCTAGGCCCTGAATTCAGATCCTTGCATCGCCAGGCATGATGGAGAACACATCTAAAATCTAGATGCTATATGATAGGATGTAAACAATGTAATAAATCGTATAGGTGTCATCAGAGTCAATAAAATAAATGGTAAATAAATGAATACAACAAGAAATAAAATGAATAAACACACCAAACACAATATGGACTGAACATCTGTAGGGAAATGTAAATCCTACCTTTAAAATATATATTATGAGTATCTTTTCCAGGCCTGAGGCTTGAGTTCAGCCCCACTATGAGGAGAGAATGGTGGAAGATCCTGAGATACTGGTTTCTGGACCTAGAAAGAGTCATGGAATGCTATCGATCTCATCCTTGAATGAGTAATTAGTGCATGATGCCAGTAAGAAATGATAGGCAAGACTCATGGTGTGTTGATTATTTGTAAAGAAGAGTTTATTAAACATGACAACAAGCATCACAGTCATGAAATGGAGGCATCAGGAAAGTTTCAAGAATTTGTAGTCATGCAGATTGGATTCCATTACAGTTCACCATCTCTCCTACTCTATACAAATATGTACTTATTTTCACACTACCTTCAGTTTAAGAATGGATGACTATTGTGCTTCCAAATCTCCCCCCGGGGGCCTCAATCTCATTATCTGGGAATAGCCTAGTTCCTTTGTGGCTCACAGGCTGGTGTGCTCATGTGGACACATTTACCAGTTGGACCTGCTAGGCCCAGAGTTCAGATCCCTGCCCTGCCAAAAGATTCATCTTCATGTCAGAAGCCAATTGTTTCACCTGTTTTCCTTTCCTGTGCAAGTCCTGGGTCTCAGCTATGATTTAAGAATGCGTGGGCCACCCTGTGGCCATGGGAATAAGTTGTTATCCATGTCAGCTCAGTTTTACTTGTTATCATATACTCAAAAAATACACAATACATCCATGAATAACATACAAAAGAAAGAGAATAACTATACTCAATGCACGATGCAGTCCACTCATGGATGTGAATACATATCCCATGTTTCAATGATGCATTGAGGACCATTTTGACCTCCCTGGGGCTCAATCTCAGTTACTGGGAATGGCCAAGCTCCTTAGTGGCTCACAGTCTGGTGTGATCATGTGGATCCATTGAGCAGTGGGGCTTCCTAGGCTCCGAGTTCGAATCCCAGCACTGCCAAAAATTCACTCTGATGTGAGAAGCCAGTGGTTACACCTATTTTCCTATGCTGTGCAAGTTCTCGGTCTCCCTAGGGTAGGAAATGTATAGACAACTCTATACTCATGGGAATAGTTTGTCATCCAGGTCACCAGAGTTATATCTTTCATCCTATACTCAAGAAAATACACAATACATCAATGAATAAGACACAAAATAAAGAGAGTGACTACACTGAACCCAAGATGCTGCCCAGCCATATTTGGAAATACAGATCCTCTGTTTAATTATGAATTTATGACTATACTGGCCCCCACCAGGACTTGATCTCAGGTCCCAGGAATGGCCTAGCTCCTCAGTGGTTCACAGGCTGTTGTGTTCACCATGACCCATTCACCAATTCGGTCTGCTAGGCCTTGAGTTCAAATTCCAGCACTGCCAAAAGATTCATTCTGATGTGAGAAACCCAAGGTTGCACATGTTTCATGTTTTCCTGTCCTGTGAATGTCTTCGGTCTCATCGAGGATGGAGAATGCTATATAGGCAACTCTATAGACAAGGTAACAGGTTGCCATTCATGTCAGCACAGTTTTATATGTCAACACACTCAATAAAATACAAAATACATACATGAATAAGACCCAAAATAAAAACAATAACTACACTGAACGCAAGATGCATACCACACCTATAGGTAAAGAGAGATCCTGTGTTTAAAAAAGATGGGCTTGCTATTTTGTCTAGTGCTGTGGCTTCAAATCAGTCCCTGGACCAGTCCTGACATTCTAGTCTTCAAGGATGGTGAACTTCCCCTTCTCCCCCAGTGCAACAGAGCTGCCCAGACCTGAGTTCAAATCCCAGCTCTGACAAAAGATTCATTCTGATGTCAGAAGCAAGTTGTTGCACATGTTTTCCTCTTCTGTGAAAGTCTTGGGTCTCAACTAGGATGGAGAATGCATAGGCAACTCTATAACCATGGGAACAGGTCATCATCCATGTTATCACAGTTACACCTGTCACCATGCTTAGTAAAATACACAATACCTCCATGAATTATAGACAAAAAAAGGAGAACTATGCTGAATACAATATGCTGTCCACACATGTATGTCAATATAGATTCTATGTTTAAATTATGAATTTATGACTATAGTGGACCACCTTGGGGATCATTGTCAGATCCTGGGAATGGCCTAGCTCCTTAGAGGCTCACAGGTTTGTGTGTTCACCTTGACTTATTGGCTAATTGGTCCTGCTAGGCCCTGAGTCAGATCGCAATACTACCAACAAGTGGATCGTGGAGTAAGAAGCCAAGTGTGAAATTTGTTTTCCTTTTCTCTGAGAATCCTGGGTGTCAGGCATGATGGAGAACATTTCTACAAATCTTGATGCTCTGTGATAGGACGTCATCAATGTAATAAACAGAATGGGCTTCATCATAGTAAAATCAATGGTAAATGAATGAAACAAAAAATACAAGGAACAACCACATAAGACATGTATGGACTGAACATCTACAGGTAAGTAAAATCCTATCTTTACAATGTATATAAATAGTATGTTTTCCAGGGCTGGGGCTTGAATTCAGGACTAGTGAACAGTCCTGACTTTCTTATCTTCAAGTACAGTGATCTTCCCCTTCATCCATATAGCTGCAGATTTACCCAGATCCTGAGTTCAAATCCAAAGCCAGGGAGCTAATTTATTTTTAAATTTTCCTCAGCGTGGGGCTTGAACCCAGGTCGTAGCAACTCTGCCTCAGCTTTGATCACCCTATGCTGGGGTGCAGCAACTGGACAAACTGCTGCTTCTGGAATCCTAGGCCCCCAGGCCTTGCAGGAAAAACAATGCACAGAAAAAATGTTGCCTTTTTACGTTTTCTTCTTTGCATGGTAACCCCCCTGGGTCTGAATGACACTGTTGCAAAGGGTACTTCACCTTGCATTGATGAAGGCTGGCAGACTACCAGGGAATCCCTAGGCCCACGTGGCAACATGGATCCTGATTTTGAATCCTCATCCTGACACCAACAAATGACAGGAGATATTTAGAAACTGGTTCCAATCCATACCAATAACAATGGAATGTTATTAATGTCACAGTTTAATGAGTTGATCATGAATGATGCTGCTATAAAATTAAACTGCAATAAATCTCCAGCAGTATTCTTTATGTTGAGGATCATTTTTGCTATTTTGGGTCTTTTTTTAATTTTAATTTTTAATTTTTGTGAACATACTGTACAGAGGGGTTACAATTACATGGGAAAGATAATGAGTACATTTCTTATCAAGCATTGCAACCTCCTCCTTTGTTTACCCTTCACATCCCTTCCCAGTCTTCCCCCGACGCCCCACCCCTGCCCACCCCCACCCCGCACGAAAGTTGTAAAGTTCGTTTTCAACATGACAACTTGTAATTAAAACAGTTGCAACGGGTCCACCTGTATCCTAAAATGACTTGTTTTTCCCCATCTCCTCCACAAATTATACCGACATCAAATATAGTGTAAGCAGGAGTTATACTGTGGGGGAGGGACATACAAAGCAACAAAGAAATAATCTTATAAATGAGTTAGAAACAAATGCATGAAAGAAAAAAAACATTTAAATATATATGTAACGGTTCATTATCCTAACATCACATTATCTTACCTTTTCTGCTTGACTCATACATATGCTAGATATTGCAAATAAGGGAAACCATGGGACAAATGTTTCTTTGGGCTTGGCTTACTTCACTTAATATAATTTTTTCCAAGCCTTTCCATTTCCTAACAAATGGGGCAATGTCATTCTTTCTGATGGAGGCATAGACTTCCATTGTGTATATACCACATTTTCTTGATCCATTCATTTACTGATGGGCATCCGGGTTGGTTCCATATCTTAAGTATGGTAAATAATGCTGCAAAAAATATAATTGTGCTGGTAGCTTTAGTGTGTTCTTGTTTGTAAACATTTGGGTAAATGCCCAAAAGTGGGATTGCTGGGTCATAGGGGAGCTCTATGTGAAGTCTTTTCAGGAACCTCCATACTGCTTTCCAAAGTGGTTAAACAAGTTTAAACTCCCACCAACAATGAAGTAAGGTTCCTTCCTGTCCACATCACTCCAGCATCTGTTGTTGTTAGAGTTCTTGATTATAGCCATTCTAACTGGAGTGAATTGGTATCTCAATGTTGTTTTGATTTGCATTTCTTTTATGGCTAGGGAGGTTGAGCATTTCTTCATGTGTCTATTGGCCATCCTTCTTTCTTCTTCAGAGAGTTTCTCTTCAAATCTTTAGCACACTTATTTATTGGGCAGTTGTTTCTTTGAGGATTTGTTGTTGGGGGATTTTGCCAAAGTTTTGAATCAGCTTGAGTAATTTGGGAGTGGTGTCTACGGCATTTTTTAAATACAAGATCATGTCATCTGCAAAGAGGGAGGGTTTTATTTCTTCTTTCTCTATTTGGATATCCTTTATGTTTGCACCTTGTCTTATTGCTGTAGCTAGGCATTCTAATTCTAGGTTGAAGAGAAGTTGTGAGAGTGGAAATCCTTGTCTTGTTCCTGAGTTAAGAGGAAATGGCTTTAGGTTTTCACCATTAAGTATAATGCTGGCTGTAGGTTTGTCATATACAGCCTTTACGGTATTGAGGAATGTTTCATGGATTCCTAATTTTTCCAAAACATTCATCATAAAGGGGTCTTGGATCTTGTTGGATGCTTTTTCTGCATCTATTGAAATAACCATGTGGTTCTTATCCTTGCTCTTGTTGATGTGATGAATAATATTAATTGATTTGCATATATTGGACTAGCTTTGCAACCCTGAAATGAAGCCTGTTTGATCGTGGTTTATGATTTTTTTGGATGAATTGTTGAAGTCGATTGGCCAAAATTTTGTTGAGAAGTTTTGCATCAATGTTCATCAAAGAAATGGGTCTATAGTTTTCTTTCTTTGATGAGTCCCTGCTGGTTTTGGGATGAGGGTTATGATGGCTTCATAGAATGTGTTCGGTAGTGAACTTTCTCTTTCAATTTCCTTGAAGAGTTGGAGGAGTATTGGTGTGAGCTCTGCTTTGAAGGCCTTGTAGAATTCCGCTGTAAAACCATCTGGTCCTGGACTTTTCTTAGCTGGTAGGTCTCTTATAGCTGTTTCGATTTCAATGCTTGATATTGGCCTGTTAAACTGGTTTAACTCATCTTGGTTTACTTTTGACATGTCAATATTTGCTAGGAAAATGTCCATTTCTGCCAAGTTCTCAAACTTATTAGCATAAAGTTTTGAGAAATATTCCCTTAAAATGTTGTGAATCTTGGTTGTTTCCATGGTAATGTTTCCATTCTCATCTCAGATTTTATTTATTTGGGTGTGTTCTCTTCTTTTTCTGATACGATTTGCTAAGGGTCTGTCAATTTTGTAATTTTTTCAAAGAACCAACTCTTTGTTTTGTTGATTCTTTCTATAGTTTTTTTTTTTTGGATTCTAATTCATTTAATTATGATTTAATTTTAATTATTTCTTTCCGTCTACTGGATTGGGGTTTTCTTGCTTCTCTTTTTCAAGGAGGTTCAGATGTCTTATTAAATTGTTTGTTTCAGATATATCCAATTTGTTGATATTGGAACTCAGAGCTATAAACTTGCCTTTGAGTACTGCCTTTCCTCTTTCCCAGAGTAGCTGGTAACTTGTGTGCTCATTTTTGTTGAATAGCATGAACATTTGTATTTCCTTTCTAATCTCATCCATGACCCACTCGTGATTCAGCAGTGTGTTGTTCAGCCTCCATGCATTACCAGACTTTCATTGGTGGCTTTTGGTATTGAGTTCTAATTTTATTCCCTTGTGGTCTGAGAGAATGCAATGTATTATTTCAATGTTTCTGAATTTGGAAAAGTTTGGTTTGTGGCCTAAAATGTGGTCTATTTTAGAAAATGTTCCATGTGCTGCTGAGGAAAACCTGTATTCTCATGCTGCTGGGTGAAATATTCGGTAGATGTCTGTTAAATCTAGTTGATCTATGCAGTTGTTTAGAACTGTGGTTTCTCTGTTGAGTTTTTGCCGAGTTGATCTATCTAGAGGGTAGAGTTGTGTGTTAAAATTCCCAACAATTAATGTCTTTCTATCTATGTGGGATTTGAGGGAAAGTATTGTTTCTTGGATACATTTGGGTGCTCCGTTGTTTGGCGAATAGATATTTAGAACTGTAATATCCTCCTGAAGGATAGATCCCTTAATTAGTATGTAGCGACCTTCTTTATCTCTTCTCACGAATTTTAATTTGAAGTCTATTTTATCTGATATTAGGATTGCAACTCCAGCCTGTTTACCTGGGGTCATTTGCTTGGTAGATTTTGCTCCAGCATTTAATATTGAAAATGCGTTTGTTTTTACGGGCAAGATGTGACTCCTGAAGGCAGCAGATAGAAGGATCTTGATTTTTAATCCAACTAGACAGTCTATATCGCTTAATTGGAGTGTTAAGTCAGTTAATGTTAAGATAAATGACTGAGAGGTATTTGGTAGTTCCTGCCATGTTATCGACCTTCTTGGGGGTTGGGAAAACTGGGTTCTTCCTATGGTTCTTGGATTCTCAGTTTGGGTGCAGTTTCTTCTCCTTTATTGTGGTCTTGTTGGTTTTCTATGTGTAGGATATCTTTAAGAATCTTTTGTAGGGCTGGTTTGGTGGAGATGTATTGTTTCACTTTTTCTTTGCTATGGAAGGTTTTTATTTGGCCTTCAGTTATGAAGGAGAGTTTAGCTGGGTACAGTATTCTTGGTTGATAGTTGTTTGTTTTTAGGGCTTGACATACATCATTCCAGGCTCTACTTGCGTTGATTGTCTCTGCAGAGAAATCTGAGGTGATTCTAATTGGTTTCCCTTTATAGGTGATTAATGTTTTCTCCTTCAGCTTTTTGGTGTGAGTTGATCCTGTGTGGATCATAATGTGCAGGTGGTATGTCCTATTCTGATCTGGTCTATTTGGACTTCTAAAAGCTTCTTGTAGCTGAATAAGCCTATCTTCTTGCATGTTTGGGACGTTCTCTGCTAGGATCCTGTTAAACAAATTTCCTACACCATTAACTTTTGTTTCTAGGTGGTCCTCTACACGCATTATCCTTTGATTAGGCCTTCTGAAGGTGTCTTCCAAGTGTTGGATAGATCTCTCATATTTCTTGGACTTGTCTTGGATGGTTGTATGTTCTTTCTCTATAATATCTAGGCTGTCCTCATTCCCCAAGATTCGATCTTCTGCACCTTCTAACCTTTTGTCAAGACTTTCTACTTTGTTGTTTATTTCTTTTCCTTCTAATTGGTCTGCTTGGATGGCTTCAAATTCTTTCTTGAAGCTTTGTTTTAGATCTTGTATGAACTTCTTTACTTCCTTAATTTGGTGTTCATTGTTTATTCTCAAATCACTTAGTTGATTGGTTATGGTTTCCTTGGACTCCCATTCCTTCTGTTGGGTTCCATTCAGCATTCCCTTTGTGGTCTCCCTGACTTCCTTCTGCTCTTTGTTAATGGATCCCATGAATGCCTTTAGTGCTCTTTGTGTATACTCATCCTGCTCTCTCAATTCCTGTATTACTCTTTGCTTAGCTTCCTTCCTTTCATGCTATTCTTGTAGTTCTCTTTGTTGTCAACCTGTTCACACCATTCCTGCCTTTCTCTTTGAGTATTCTGAAGCTTCTCACGCAAATCCTTTATCAGTTTTTAAGTAGCTTCCTCACACTCAGGATATTCCTGTATAAACCTATGGATTGTCTCCTCTCTCTCCCTCTCACGCTCAGAGTCCTTTGTAGGTGTTCACTCTTTTCCTTCATTGACCTATTGTTTGCCTCCTCTCACTCCCTATCACACATATACAGAGTCTTTTGTATGTTTTCAATCTTTTCCTGCATTGACCTTTTGTTTGCCTCCTCTCTCTCCCTATCATGCTTATACAGAGTTCTTTGTATATTTTCAATCTTTTCATTTATCATGTTTGCCAGCAGTTTTTGTAGAGCTATTTGGGAACTCTCTTCTGGATTATTCATTATCTGTTCTGTCTCCTGATTATCATGCATGGGAGTGGAGATAGCCAGACTTGCCATTTTTCTTGTGGATTTCCGGCTTACTCTGCCCATTTTGAATGAAAGTAATACCAGTTTTGTGCTAGAACACTAACATAAGGCAAGCATCAACCAAAGACTGAATTTGCACAGTCAATAATCTGCAGATACAATCTAGTTCTACAGATACCTCTTTTCAACATCAAACAACTATATATTAATGGGCTACGGACTGCAAAGAAGAATTTGGTAAACCAGAAATTATTAGGGTTAGGGAGAGATGTGGGTAAAAAATAGGAATAGAGTGATCGCAAAATAGAAAATAGGTTGGATAGGATGAATATATAGAGAGAGAAAACAAGAAGAAAGAGAAAGGAAAAAAAAGATCGGAAAAAATAGAAAAATAAAAATTAATAATATGCAGATCGAGAACAAACTATTCAAAGAACGTTAATATAATGAGAGAAGGGGAAGGATATAAACGAGATGTGAAAACCTTAAAAATAAAAATACTTAAAATATTATATATGTATAAAGAGGTAGTACTGCTATTAAGGAATTTAAGTGTCAGAGGTTTTGAATTGAGTAATAAATTTGTGGATTAAGTGTGTACACAATGTGTGATAGGGTATAATAATCAAATACGGGTTTATCTGAGGATGTGCAGAACAACAATTTAGTCCCATAAAGAAGAACAAAAGAGAGGAAAAGGTGAGAAGGATAAGGAAGAAAGAAAAAAAAAGATCAGAATTTCAGTTTAGACAAGCAAAAAACAAAAAGAAATTATTTTTTAAAAAAGAAAAAAGAAAAAAAGAAAGAAATACGCACACACGCATGTATCCCTAAAATAAAGATTATAAGGGGGAAAAAATTACTAGAAAACAATTTTTTTCAAAAAAGGTGGAAATTAAAAACTAAAAATTAAAAAAAATTTTAGAAAAGAAAAAAAATTTGTAAAAGGTATAAAAAGAAGAAGAAGAAAAAAAAAGTTCTTTAATTTTTTGCGGAGGGTTGGGAAAAATCATGTATCTCCCTTGTGCATGTAATCAGCCTGTGGTTGGAGTCTCTGGTCTGTTTGTGGTCCTGTGGCTTGGTTGGTTTCTTAAGTCAGTTTGTTTGGATGGGCAGAAAAATAGTCTGCTTTACCCAGGATTTTGCTATCCTCCTCCCATGTTAGTTCAATGGGAGGGGGGGTCTGCTTTGAGTATCACAAATGAGGGAGATGGCTTTTTCCCCAAGTTTGGAGATGCTGTGATGAGGCCAGGTTCTGGGTAGAGTTGAGGTCTTTCAGCAAACAGTAGCCTTTCCTAGGGGCTAGTTTGTGAGAAACTCACAGAGCCCAGCCTGGAGCCACTCTCAGGGTTTCTGTTTACTGATGTCAAAGCTGCTAAAGGGAGAGGCAGCCTCTGGTTCTTATTATCCAGTGAAGAAAGCCACTCCTAGGGCTGGCGCCCGAGCTGGGTGACTTTTCACTGGGTGCAGCTGAGTCTGGCATGTCACACCATTAAGTTCTTGTGACCTGCTAAATGACTCCTTTTATTCCAAGGCCTGAGTTGGATCTAGCAGCTCCTCGGAGCTTTGTTGGTATCCAAGATGGAGATCTCTGGTACTGGGGGTGGAGGGTGGCCTTCCCTCCTCTGCTCACTGCGAAGGAGTGAGGATGTCAGGCTTCTACTCACGCCGAGTCTTGGATCCTGGGTCATCTTTGTTCTGTGAACTGCAGGATGAACTGGCTCTTTTGTCCCGGACTCTCTCTGTTTCAGGTATTGCAGTACAGCCTCAGCCGCTGCCACTGCTGCCGCAGTGACAGCTGCTGGCAAGAACTCAGATCTGTCTCCTTGCCTGGATTTTCCCTCTCTGGCCTAACTCTCTGTCCTGTGCTGGCACACTTGGTGTGATTCTCTGGCTTAGGACTGTTCACTGGAACTCTAAAACTGCTTTCTATGCTTGTTTAGCCTCCAGTTTCTCCTCTACCATCTTCCCAGAAGTGTATTCTGGGTCTTTTATTGTGGAATCAACCCAGAAGCCCCTCAGTAAATGAATGGATCAAGAAAGTGTGGTATATATACACAATGGAATTCTATGCCTCCATCAGAAAGAATGATATTGCCCCATTTGTTGGGAAATAGAAAGGCTTGGAAAAAATTATATTAGATGAAGTAAGCCAGGCCCAAAGAAGCATAGGTCCCACGGTTTCCCTTATTTGCAATATCTAGTATATGTCTGCGTCAAGCAGAAAAGGTCAGATAAGTTGATGTTAGGGAAATGTACTCTAAGGTATGTATTCAAATGTTTTCTTTTTCTTTCATGCAATTGTCTCTAACACATTTATAAGATTATTTCTTTGTAGATTTCTATGTCCCTCCCCAACGCAATAACCCCTGCTTTCACTGTATTTGATGTTGGTATAATTTGTGGAGGGGAAGGGGAAAAACAAATCATTTAAATAGGGATTCAGGTGGACCCCTTGCAGCAATGAGATGTTATGTCCAAAACGAACATTACAACTTTGGTGGGGGAGGAATTGTGGGAGGATTTGTGGGGGGCAGGGAGGAGGATGCAAATGGATGGGAAGGGGAAACAAAGGAGGAGGCTACAATGCTTGATAAGTAATGTACTCATAATCTCGCCCATGTAATTGCAACCCCTCTGTACAGTATTTTCACAGTAGTATATATATATATATATATATATATATATATATATATATATATATATATATATATATATATATATATATATATATATATATATATATATTTAGTATATATATATATATATAGTATATATATTATATATAATATATATATATAAATATATATTATATATACTATAAATATATATATATTTAGTATATATATTATATATAATATATATACTGTATATATAATAAAATAAAATAAAATTAGACTGCATCATTTCAGGAGGATGATTGATTTTATTTATTATTTATGAAGTATAAAAAGAATATTATTAATTACAGGAACACAATAATTTCATGATACTGATTGATTTCATTAGTAGTTTAAGGATGAAAACAATAACATTAATTATATGGAGGCATAATAAATACCCAGGAATTGGTAGGAATGTAGCCTATATAACTGAATAATGTATAGATATCTCTGGTACTCTATAAAGATATATATTTATTAGCATACTGCCATCTGCAGGTCAATCTGTTCTTACTTTCTTAACACCTGGGGCACAATCTCAGGTTCTGGGAACTGCCTGTCAACTCAATTTGCCCCAGGATGGCGTGATGACACTCACCCATTCATGAGTTGTAGTCCATGAATTCTGATGCCAGCATTCCCAAACAATGAATCCTGGTATAAGAAGCTGAAGGTGAATCATGTTTTCCATTCCTGTGAATGTCCTTGGTGTCATTTATGAAGTGGAATACATATGTAGACCTATATCCTCTTTAATCAATGTAATCAATGTTCTATGTGCCATAATAGTTAATAACATAAACGGTCAAAACATGAATAAAACAAAAAATAAAATAACTATACTTAACACAATATGGAGTCTACATATGTATATAAATATAAATCATATGTGTAAATTGTACATGAATAGGATGTTTTCTAGTGGTGAGGATCTATTTCTGGACTAAGGAAAAGACTTGAATTTCTTGACTTCAAGGAGGCAAGCTTTCCCTTCCCACACAGTGCAACAGAGTTAACCAGACCATGAGTTCAAATCCCAGTCCTGGCATAAAAAATGGCACCTTTATATTATGTGAGGCCCAATTCTTAGGTATTTCATTATACCTCCATTTTATGAATGTGATTGTTTAAATGCTTCATAAAGTATTAACTAAAATCGATCAGTGTCCTATAATATAATTGTGTATAATTTTATCCTAGAATCATTCAAGAACTTTGCATTAAATTATGACTTATATCACATTCCATTGGTAATTATGTGGATAGGAACAACTTTCTTAGGATCTCCTGCCATTTGGACGTGGATGGATCAGGAAAGGAACTGTGGGCTCCAGCTCACACCACTTCAACCCATCGATATAGAAATCACAGGTCTGTCCAAGAACATCAGCAAGACTAATAAGTGGCTCTCAGCACTCCTCCTTGATACTTACAAGGCTGTGATGTGAAGATCATGGTCAAAGTCACCCTAAGCAGGAAAGTCCTTGAGACCCCTGACAAACTTCAGTGCCAACAAAGCCAGAAGTCCTGTTGCTTCAGTGTGGAGGGTGAGCCTAGTGCAAAAACATCTCACAGACTGTGCCCAGATCCTGAGTTCAAGGTCCAGGACTGGCAACAAACAGACATACACAATTATCTGTGCAGCCATCCAACTAAAGCAGGTCACCCTCTTGTCCCCAATTGAATTGGACAGAGTTCCATCGGAAATGGCTTGAGGACCCGCTGTCATCTTGACTCTGCCCATGCTGCTGACATCACAGGATTCCGGCCACACCCCCATTCTTTCATGTTTCTTTCTGATTAATGGGATACAAGAATGGTGGCCCCGCCCACATTCCAGGCTTTCCAGTCGCACCTAGATTCCCTCTGTTAGTTTACACCACTACCAGCCGTTGAGGAAGGTAGAAGTGGCTGAGTGATGAGCAAAAGACTTGATGTGACTTTGGAGCATAGTAGGAAATTGATGTGCCACCCCACCTCCCAGCCCCGTCCCTACCTTCCCGAGGTGGTGCCAGGTTTCAATCCTCAGACAATAGTGCCCTGCCAGCTGGCCTAAAACCCCAAACAGGTCTCTGCCCCTTGTCCTCTGCTCTGGGCCCATGTATCCATAATGCTGCCGCCATTGCTGCTTGGCCCACCTGGAGCAGAAACCAACAGATTCTCCCAGCAGCACTGGTGAGTGGCTTCCCCAACACCACCCCCACCCAGGTCAGACACCCCTCTGCAGGCACCATGACCCCCTGCTCTCCCTGGCTCTGAGGAACCACCTTTCTGTCGGGCATTTCTGAAATAGAGACTCAATATATGCTCAGGCTGGGCTGGATCACAGTCCTCCTATCTTTAACAGGTAGGTCCTCTGTAGTTGGGATGTTAGACATGTAGAGCCATGCTCATTTTTCAGTTTAGATGGATTATCCCAAACTCTTAGTCCACAGTAGCCAATTCTTGGCCACAGGCGAAGCTCTGGGTAGGGCCTCAACCATCAGACCTCAGCCTCCTCACAGGAGAGTGTGAGGAAACAATAGATTTATACAGAGGGATCTCTAGAGCATGGCTAGGCACAGAGGGAGAAGCCTTCAGTTAAGGTTGTTGGCAATTCTGTGAGCATATGACAGGAAGATACTGGAAAGGGCTCAGGTGGGGCCAGTTATTAATCTTGCAACAGGTGGGTATTATGAAAGAAAACATGGCTCTCTTTCATCATTAAACTATCCCCGTAAGACAGGGGATCCTTCACTCTGTTGAGTTTTCCAGGTGGGGAAATCAAGGAACAGAGAAGCCAGGTGACCTACTTATAACCTCAATTCACAGGAAGCTCAGCCTGACTTCTCTACCATGCTCCCTAGGACAATGGGTGCTATTCAGTCCATTTCTTGTGGTGGGAAGTCCACTTATTGTCAGACGTGGGGCTTGACCTCTAGGCCTGGGCTCAGTCCCCAAGCTCCTCAGCTCAAGGCTACCACTTGAGCCCACAGCACCACTTCCAGTTCTCAGGTGGTTCTTTGGAGATAAGAGTCTCACAGTTATTCCTGACCGGGATGGCTATGAACCATGATCCTCCTATCTCAGCCTCCTGTGTAGTTAGGATTAGAATTCTGAGCCACCAGCACCTGACTCAAGTGTAATTCTGACTTTCTTTCTCTCTCTCTCTCTCACAGGAACTGGTTGAATGGGTGCAGGAGGAGGTGGACCAGCGTCCCCATGTGGCTGGAACCCAAGGTGGCCCTCTCATTCTGGAAGTGGTCTGTGGGTCAGGGAAAAAAATTTTTTTTGGTTAGTAAATGCAAAATAAAGAACACATACTTGGAATATATAATTGCATTCTGACACCTGACAATAGTCCCTTATTCATGTACTTTATTTTATTAGGATATTGTGTTGAAAAAAGTTTTGTTCATTAGGTCACAGCAATTAATGCCAGGAATGTTCTTAGATGTCAGGTGAATATTAATTCTGGTAATTCAAAGATTCCAGGATTTTGTGTGGTCACTGCTAATCACAAAGAGAAGGGTAGTCTAAGTGAGATTTGGAAATCTTTTTGGTCAATCATGACACCAAAAGGCAGAGACTAATTAACAATTGTGACAGAAAAGAAGAAATAACTCCAGATGGAAGGAATAAATGATAGTAACTAAGGTGTAGCAGAAAGTGTTCTAGCAACCATTTTTGGTTATTGAAAAACTAGTTATCAACTAGGCTTATTCCTCATTGCCTTTAGAATTCTAAATCTCTTAGGCTAGTTCTTAATCTCTGTGTGATAAACGTATCTCCTTCTATGCTGTTTTTTCATACCTTATCCCTTTTCTTTCTAAAAATCTGTCTTTCTATATTTCTCTATGAACATTTCCTGATACTAAATACAGCTATACAGATGGCAGAGGATGCTAATGTAAGGGTCCCAAAGCTCATGAGTCATTAATGTAACAACATGGAAAAGGAGGACCTATTTATTGCTACCTCAATTTTTCTGAAAATCTGCATTGGCATCATTTTGTTCAAATTTCCATTCTTTGGCTACATAGTGTCATTCAGTGCACATAAATGCAAATATGAGCCAGGTGCTGGTGGTTCATGACTGTAATCCTAGCTACTCAGGAGGTTGAGATCAGAGGATTGTGGTTCAAAGCCAGCCTGGTCTGGAAAGTCCACCAGAAACCCAGAACTGGTGCTTTAGCTAAAGTGGTAGATCGCTCAACTCGAGATGAAGAGCTTAGGGACAGCACCCAGGATCAGAGTTCAAGCCCCACGACCAACAAAAAAAGCGAAATATGACTTTAAGTTTCCCCCAAAGGAACGTCAAGATCAATTAACTTCCCAAGCAGAAAAAATAATTCCAAAATTATTCAGTGCACCTACTTTTGCTGAGTTACTTAAGTTATGGCTTCTTTGCTGGACATAGTATTTTATTTTAAAAATTGTCAAATATTAGGTTCACAGTAAACTTCATCTAATATTTCTTGTTTCAAACGCAATGTCTATACAGTTGATGCTACTTAGCTGTCTTACAATCTTAGTTCAAAGCCAACCCAGGCAGGAGAGTTGGTCAAATTCTTATCCGTAATTAAACAACAAAAAACAGAAGTGGAGTTTTGGCTCAAGCAGTAGTGTACTAGCTTTGGGGACAGGTGGGCAGGAAAGACAACTGTTCAGGATCAGGATCAGGATCAGAACCAGCACAATCCAAACAAACAAGCAAACAAAAAAAAACCCAAATATTTCTTTGGGACCCTCCTTAAAGGAGCACTAGTCTGAGAAGAGGCAATTTTGCTTATCATAGTCACTGGATCCTGCTTTTTTGGAATCCTTATTGCTCAGGAGAACTCAGGACTAGACTAGAGGAATTGATAACTGTCTCCTGCAAAAAAGAGAATCATCTCAGGGATGAAATATCCATACACAAGACATTTTAAAACCTCCATGCCTTTGTTTCTTTGCTGTAGAACACTTTTAAAACAACGTTATTTCCTTTTGTTCTATGCTGGCCTTCAAATGGCACATTATTTCTTTTTGTAATACTCTCACCTAGAAGTTTACAGAAAAGTTTTATATGAGTATAGAACACACTCGAAAAAGTCAGGGACAGAGTTTCCTTCAAGCCTTGGGATTCTTTTCTTGTACAGTAAAAAGGAAAGCACAAGTTAACATGAACTTTGTCATTCCTCTGTGTTCATTTCCTCTCCTGGGAGTTTCCACATCCAATAGCTGTTATGTCCAGTAACAAACGATGGTGCTGCCTGAGGTATGATGAATGTTCTGGGTTTGCTGAAATAACACAAGGACACTTTTGGACCTGAGGTAACACATGTTTCAAAGACAACTTAGTAAAGAGAAAATACGAAATTTATGTTGCTTATAAATATTTTATCAATGACTACATTTAGTACAAACTTTGTAAGTTCTCTGTAAATTAAGGCGAATTTTAAATAGGAAGAAGGTTCTCAGTCATTCTTTTTGTGTGTGTATGTGCTGCGCATTATTTCCCAAGTGTACATGCATTAACAGTAAGGGAAACCATAGCAATAATAGGAGAAAGAGAAGTTCTGTGTTTAAGTATAAGGGTTCAATATACTATAAAAAGACTCTACAAATAAGACAACATTGAAACAATAAAGCCAATTCCAGTGTGTAGATTTATGGGAGTGATATAGAGAAAGCATTACTCCTACATGGAACACGAATTATGAGGGCACTCCCTTTCTAAATCATGCTTGCTAATCAAGCAACTTTATAGAAAGAAGAATGGAAGTATAATTCTGCTTCCAAAAAAAGTCAGACATAAGAGCATGGACGTAACAGGGAAAAAAGTCCATCTTGAGAGAGTAGGGAATATACTAGCAATGAACTGGTGGCTAAGATGACATTTCTTTTTCTTTCCTTTACTTATATATTTTTTTGTTGGTCGTGGTCTTGGCACTTGAACTCTGGGCCTGGGCACTGTCCCTCTGCTATTCCACTCAAGGCTAATGTTCTACCACTTGAGCCACAGTGCCACTTCCACTTTTCTTGCAGTTAATTGGAGAGAAGTGTCTCTGGGATTTTCCTACCTGGGCTGGCTTTGAACCCCAATCCTCAGATCTCACCGCCACCCAGCTTAGGATCACATTTCTAACTCTACACTCAGTATATGTAATGTGTATGTTCATCTATCTTTATATGAATTCTGGAGTTAAAAATCTGGGCTACAGCTTAGACTTTACACTCAAAAAAATGTTTCTAGTTCAAAAGTTGATTCTACTGGATAAATAAAACCTACGAATATAAAGGAGCCTGGGAAGTTCAGTTTACATCCAGCCTGGGCAGAAGAGTTTTTGAGACACTATCTATAATTAACCTGCCAAAAGCTGGATTGGAAGAATGGCTCAGGTCATGGAATACCAGTCATGAGCAAGATTGATAAATAAGAGCTTGAGGCTTTTGCATGCATACATACAAACATAATCATAAACACAGAGGCACTTAAATGCACACACACAAATGCACAAATGATACAACTCTCAGAATATGTAGAAAATTTAGAAAGCAATAGAAAATATATCCTGAGTAAGACTAGAATCAAGTGATAATTTTTAACTTAGAAAATCCTCAAGTGAACTTTCTTCAAAAAAGTTTGAGAATATTACATAAGTAAACTTGAGATAGTAAGAGAGTCAAGTAATCAATAGTAAAGGGATTGGATCCATGGAGGAATGAATCGGAGACCCCGCAGGTGTATTTGAAAATGTTCAAATCCTGTGTCAAATGTTAGAAAATCTTTGAAAATAGTACATGAAGAGTCTGAGAAGTCTAGTGGATAATATCACTGGAGAAGTTCAGAATTGCTAGTCTGTATCTAGATTAAATAAACCATGAAAATATGGCAGGGCAATGTGATACAAGGCTAGAATTCTAACATTCAGACTGACAGGAGATTAGAGAGTGGAATTACATAGTGATACCTTCCCTGGACTAGGTAGTATAATTTTGTCTTAATAAAACAAACCAAACAAGAAAGGAATACACAGTTGGAAGTTTGGGCTAATTTTGTCACTATGTTTTGAGAAGTTAAGTTTCCTATTACAATGCAACTCATATATAATCCTCAGGTGTGTTTCAAATGCTGTCTGCATTACAGAACATTTCTAGATGTAAAATGGCTCTTGATTCCCATCCACAATTCTCTTATCATAATTCTGTTGGATTCCAAAGAATTGATGAAGGATTACAAAAGCTTAAGCCCAGAGAAAAAGCAAAGTTCGTCTAATGTATGTCTTTGTAGATATTGCTAAATTAGAATTTAGATTTAAAATAAATGTTTTGGTTTTGTTTTTAATTACATATTCTATAAGATACTACAAAATTCTTTTTAAGTAGAGGGTTTAATTGACAAATTCACAAATGATTCTTGCATTCTACTTGCCTAGAATATTCTTTTAAGAGAGTTATAATTAGAACTTAGTTAATAGATAATTCCAACAGTTCATGTATAAAATGATAATGTGAATAATATAGACAGAGTTGCGAACAAAAAGATGATGTTAATTTATAAATTTAGAAAACAGCAATTTTTGAGGCTTTGGTATAACATAGTATGAAGAGAATAATTGTATGACATCTTCTTTTTTCTACCTGTATGTAACACAGGAAGCAGTTTCCTAAATTATGTGCCTCTGTATACAATGAGAAAATTGCTAGGTTTGGGTTTGTTTTTATTTTTGTTTTATTGATTTGTCATAGGGCTTGAACTCTGGGCCTGGACACTGTCTCTGAGCCTGTTTATGCTCAAGGCTCGTGCCCTACCACTTCAACATCAGTGCCACTTATGTCTGGCTTTTTTGAAAAGTTTCTTGGAAATAAGAATCTAGCCTCCCTGGGTGGGTTCTGAACTGAAATCTTCCGATCTTAGCATCCTAAATATCTATGATAGTTAAAAAGCATAAATATAAATAATATTTGCAAGATGTTCTGATCTCAAGAATACCAGTGGGGAAAAATGATGTAACCCAGTTTATTGTGGTGTTCTTTCCAGAACACGAAGTGCATCACATTAGCAGAGGTGTAGTATTTTTTCACAATAGAGATAAGCTATTCGTGATGTGAATTAAAGGAATTTTGAGGTGTACCCTACAAGTTGGAAACTGTTGGGCTAGGATGAATTTATGGCATAAGTCTTTGGATTGATGGTCAAAGAAATAATAACTTACACTGATAAAAAATTGCTTACTCTTGAAGAACTAATTATTACAGGTGAATCATAGTTTTATCTTCTACCAGAATGTGGCTTCTTTTCTGTTGATTTCTCAATCTGTAACACCCCACTGGAAACTGCATCTATTGCAGAATTTCATAACATGCCAATAGGAATGGAATGTTCAGAATTTGAAAATGAGTAGTTATCAGTCATAGGAATTTTGAAGAATACATATATTCTCTCCTCTTAACAACTTATTTACTTTTTAAAGTTATGGGTTTCCATAGAATTAAACTGTTTTTGATTTGAGTATGAGAAAGTACTAAATTTGTTCTTTTTTCAAAATATTGTCAAGTATATTGTGAAATTATTGTCTAGTTGGATTCAAGTTGTTTGTCCTCTGATTAAAAATGGGTAATTAATTCAAATTAGATGCAAAATAGTATTAATTTTTAAAAAGTTACTACATAAAGAATAATATCTACTATACCAATACAGTGAAATTTTTTCAGGCAACTTATTTTTTAAATTAATTTTATTGTCAAAGTGATGTACAGTGGGATTACAGTAATTGTAAGGAAATTAATACATAACTTTTCAAAGGTGTTACCCACTCCTTCATTTTTCTCACAGTTTTCCTTCACCTCAATACTCCTCACAAGTTGTAATGTACATTTCCAACATATTGTCTTGTGAGTAATGCTATTGCATTGGCTTGCCCTTTGTCCTTTGTCTCGCCATTTTGTTGTTCCTCTTCCCTTCCCTAATTAAGGTAAATGTATACACAATACAGAGGGTACCAAAATCAAATACAGCTGGGGACAAACCATAGGGGAAAAAAATCAAAGAAAATAGAAATCACATAGTACATTAAAAACACAAACCGCAAATAAAAATCTGTTTCCATATCTTGGAGTTCATTTTGCTCAGCATCAGCTTATATAGTCATATATATGCATAACAAAGCCACTGGAAAATAATAGTTTCATGGACACGATATCATGAAGACAGCATGTTAACAGTTTTTTATGGTAAAGGTGGAATAACGATTGGCAAATTTGCGATTCTGATAAAGGAATTTCAAAAGAATTTTAAAATTATGCCAGGTAAATTTTAATCGTTCAAACTTTTTAAACAACTTAGCCTATTAAGAAAATTTAAAATTGCCTGAGAAAATAGGCTTTCATGCAAATTAATCCATGGAGACTTAGTTGAGAGGGAGCAATGTTGGTGAAGATGGCTCATTTTCACAATAAACAAACAAACCTCAGAAACCTTGCTATAAATCCTGTAGGTTCCTTTGAGAATTATCCTTACCCAGGACATATACTCTCACTGTGTGAAACAGGGTTGTAGTGGAATTTAAATTCAAATTTCTTTACAAAAGACATCAAAATTTGTGAATTGACCTTTAATTACCAAACAGAAATTCTCTGAAAAAATAATTTGGGTCAAAATATTTAGGGAGAAATTGCCCTCCACAATGAAAGAAGGTATTGGGTATACACTTTTCTGTTTATAATACTTTACACAATGTCTTTGCATGTGAAGCACTGAAACAAAGAAAAAATCTGATTGGATACCTCAAACCAATGATTTCACATTTCTAAGTAGCTCACAAAATATAATATCCTTATTAACATGAGATAGTAAAGACTTCTCTTATTACATTAGCCAAAAAGTTTTGGAATCAGAAAAGAATTGAGCAAATTGAAAAGGTAAGATAAGGTGTTCTTAGAAGCCCTAGCTAAAGCGTATTGGCTTCAGCTGTAGAAGGATTCCAAAACATTTTGATATAGATTTTGTTAATATTTTTGCTAGCTAAAGTGATTTTACAGAGTCTATTTGGCTCACTACAATGCAGAACAGATTGAATGAAGACATGAACATAAATTCCACATCCAAATAAAAGAGTTTAAAAAGAGAAGCCATATACTTCTTCAGCTTCACTAGACTTGAAGCCAAGGAGGTGTGATTAATTGGAAATCAAGCAAGAACTATGAGGAGGACGTAGAAGTAGAACAAAGAAGTATTGTCTGTTGTAACAGACACTGTCATACAAGGTATGGGTGATTTAACTCTATTTTTCTCAATATATCTTGTTGAGCAAATGCAAGACCAAGAGAAAATAATCTATTGAAATAATTTAGGATAGAATAACTTTGTTCCTGATATGTTATCTAAGGAGAGACTTACGAGAGAAGATTAAAGTGGATTATACTTCCTCTAAGCATCTTGTTAGCAAAATATATCTTTGAGGTTAGAAGTGATTGAACCAAAAAGTGGGGGAGTAATTATCTTGTGGCCCTTTAGACACAAGAAGACTTTCAAGGTAAAAGAAAAAAAGTATAGCTAAATATTTGTGATCACAGCTTCTTGGACTGATTTTATGGAGACAAAGTTTACATTAGAGTTTGTCCTCATTAAGATAGATGTTGGGTTTTCTTAGCAACCAAATGCAAGGGTGAAGTTTAATGGACTCTCTTAGATAACTAAACAGCATGGTAGAAAAAAATGGCAAATAATATTTAGTAAATTAGTTTGGCTAATTACTTTGCCAGAACAAAGAATGAAAGACATAATTCAAAAACACTTGACTTAAAAGTATGAAGAAAGAGTACTGAAGAGAGATGAGAGAAAACATAGAGGACTCTTCTATCTCAAGTGGAGTAATGGGTTCTTGATCTTGTTTCTTCTATTCTATCTTCACAAGCTATCAAGTGTGGCTGAGGACTGGAGTATCCATTGCAGACAAAGAGAACTCACAGAAGAAAATATCTGCAGCAGATGTTGGTGTTTCTTAATCTTAGACAATCTATTTAAATCTGTTCAAAATTCTCTGCTACCCCAAACTGCCCACTTTGAACAACTTTGTTTGCTTTTCCCAAGACTACCCTTCATTAACTAATTAAAATCTTCTCCAAGATTTATTTCAGATTTACCACTTCCTTTATCACATATGTACATTGAGTATTCTAACTGTACTTGTCCGTTGTTCCATTTTTCATTCATTCTATGGATTTCCTCTCTGGTTTCAACTTTCTGATAGTCATTCTGTTAAACTCTCTGTTAATACTTTGAAAGGTTTATATACATTCCATGGAGTTTCAATCCTGCTTATATTTGAACTGATGTCAGTTTATATTTCGATAATTCATTCATCTGAAATAACAATTTGCAAGACTGGAGACGTGAAGCCCCTAGACATTATTTTATTCTCATCCATTTGGAAGATTAATCTTTAGTCAACAAGAAAGATTAAAAATGGCTTAGAATATATTCCTAACTAACAAATTTTATAAATGGCGTTGTAATAGGGCTTGTGATTATTTTATTTTACATGGGATAATATTTTTATCTACCTATAAGTTTTGGGAAAAGAAGAAAACTACGATTTACTACTATAGAGGAATATGATAGAAACAAGACAGATTTTATGTTTGTCACATCTCTGATGAGTACCCATATTCATGACTTTAAGTCATATTTCTTAGTATGTTAAACAGCTAGGGAAAACATAAAACAACATATGATAAGGCAACTATTTGTGACTTTTTAAAATGTACCTTATTAAGTGATGAAATTTACTTTATTAGCTAGTGTTTGGGTTTGAATTATGGGAGGTTGATCTATTTAACACATTCCTGGAAGGCACCTACTGAACAACACAAATGGTGGGTGGTACTATTTCTACAATTTTATGAATGGTTGAACCTGTTTCGCATTAGTGATGGGTAAATATATCAACTCTTTTGTAACTTGCACCCTAATCTTGAAAAGTTTGTAATGTCACTAATTATCATTGACTTGTCAACTGTTATTTTGGTGAATGTGATTTTAAAAGATTATTTGAAAAGGAATCTGTTTTCAGGAGATTAAATATAGGTTATCATTTGTTAGTGAATGATAACATTTTTATACTACAGAACCAAGTTTTACTGAATTACCAGTATTTTGAAGCATTAACGATTTTCTCAATTAATGTTTTTGTGAATTATATTTGACCTGTAGTCAAGTTTTCCTAGCCTTGGTAGACCAATTATGGATCTATCGTTCTAGGAACTATTTTTTTGGCCTACTTATGCTGGACTGAAATCTTTCAGTAATTATTAGGAGAGGGGTATTAAAAATAATTTGTGACATTTGTGATCTTGTTTACTCATATGTGCTGGTCATTTGTAAATTGAAAATTTGTATTACTGTACTTTTTTTCAAATTTTGTGATCTCATCTTTCATTTTAAGTTGCCTTGCATTTCACATTTGCTTACTGCTAAGGATTGAGATGGATTTTCAATTATTTCTGTTGGCATGTTGCATGGGCCTACTTGAGAAGTCTTGCCCTTGTTACTTGATGATGGGGATAACTGAAACCTGGGATCCTAGGACCCATGTGTCCTGCAGAAGAATAATAAGTTTTAGACATCATATCAGCAAAAATTGGGTATAATCAGTAGGAATGCTTCAGAAATGTGTAGAAAAATATTTTGGAACCTGTGAGTTAAAATAATAAACAGAGCAGGAGTGTAAATTCTGTTATAGATTAGAGGAAAACAATTTTTTTTAACTATGTGAATTCTGAAGACCAAGAACACTTACAATGTTTATACCGAAGACATTGCATTGATACTTTTCATATACTAATATATATTCTTTTTTTTTTTTGGTCGGCCGTGGGGCTTGAACTCTGGGCCTGGGCGCTGTCCCTCACCTATTCAACTCAAGGCTAGCGCTCTACCACTTGAGCTACAGCGCTACTTCTGGTTTTCTAGTGGTTTATTGGACATAGGAGTCTCACGGTCTCTCCTGCCCAGGCTGGCTTTGAACCGTGATCCTCAGATTTCAGCCTCCTGAGTAGCTAGGATTATAGGCATGAGCCACCAGCGCCCGGCCATATGTTAATATATATTCTAAGCACAATTATTTATATTCCAATCTATTTATTGTAATATATATCTATTTATTTGTCAAATTATCAATTAATTCTAGTAAGCTTCACTGTGTGAAATAAAATATCAGCACGTATAAATATAAAATATATAACTATATATAAGAAAAAGGCACATGTTTTGCAATGTTCTGTTGTGGTTAGGGTATCAAAGGCAACTGTGTTTTAAAGTATTATTCCATTATTTCTACCTCAGTGTTTGGTAGAGTTGGACCTAAAGCTTTACCATTTGTAGATTACAGCCTAGAGGCAAGAGGAAACACTGTGATTAAACCATTACCAATTTAAGGCCTAATATCAAGGAGAAACATATAGACTTCTCTTGTACCTATGAAAATATTTGGTGAAAGAAAGGCAGTAGTGTAAATTCCTGCCTGGTTGGATGGTATCCTGGCCAGGACATTAGGTAATCATGCATATGAATTTATTTTCACTTTCTTGGCTTTAGCTACTTTTAAAATGTTAGGTATAACAAACAATTATATTTTGATAAAATACCTTCTAGTCTAAACGATTCTGTCTTAACTGTTCATTTCTCTATAATCCCTCTTAACTAAGATTAGTTTTGTTCCAAAAAGGAAATCTATGCTGTCAGGGTAAGATATTCTGGTTGGTCTGTTGCTACATGCAAGAAGAGTGAAGGGTCAGGTAGACATTTGTGCCAGTAAGACCTCATTTATGAAATTTTAAGCTGCAGAAGTTTAGAAGTAGCTCTTAAGCAAGGCTTATTTTGAATCCATTAGCTCCACAAAGCTAACTCAGTTGATAAATAAGTACTTGAAAAGCCATCACCTTTGGATCTAGCTATAAAGGCTTCAAAGTATGATCAAATTTAATTGAAAAAGACTTAAAATAGTCATTGACAAAAAAAAATTGCAAATGTGAGCAATCGACCAAACAATGTAAGTTTTCTAATATACACAGAATTTTAGAGAATTAAGATCAATAGCATTTTGGGAACAATAAGTTTTCCTGGTTACAAACAGTCAACCAAGGATATATGCCTTTATAAAGACTGCATCATTAACTATGTAAATTTACAGGATATGACATGCTTCAGCAGCACGTTTACCCAAATTACAACAATATAGAAATTAACATGGCACTTGTACAAGGATGATATGAAAATTTGTGAAGTATGCCATATTTTTCATTCTTCAGATGCAAGAAATGAAAAACAGTTATTAAAAATGATTACAAAAATAAAAATGTAACAATACATGCAATTAATTGAACTAAAAGTTAGTTTGACATCAGTGTATTAAATCCTCACCTTAGAAAGGCCTTTACATAGCATAATCTTTACAAAACGTTTGAAATTAGATAACATTGTCATTTTATTCCAAAGAAATAACATACTATAAGGACCTAGGAAAAAAAGGAATGTTAAACTGTTTCTATATGGAATGCTATCTGAAATAACACATTTAAAAATGAACCTATATATTATAAAACAATGTAGAATTCAAACTATTATATCTAGGAGAGAATGAAATAGATTATGTATATTATACAAACAAAAAACAGATTAGATTAAAATATACTTTTTTCAGACAAAAACCAGAAATATCTTCAGTTTCTGTACTACTCATTTCAACAGATAAGTTAAAATGATTTCTGATTTAAAAACCACAAACTCTGCAGAAATCATTATAGATGTATACAAACAAATCTTGAATACATTTTGACATCAAAGTCAGGCAATTCACTTGAAGAATACCATGGAGTCCATGAATTTTTAAAGTAAGATATTGCTGCTGTTTGTATGGTGAAAATATTTTGCACGGACACAAGGATGGATTGGCATTTTTGAAATTTAAGAAACTTAACCAAACCATTATGACTTAGGAGAACAATTTTTACAGCTTTCCACAACTCCAAAAACGTAGTGATACATATTTATCCTTTTGGCAATATCAAATGCAGTTTCTTCAAAGTTCTTCAGACCTGGTTTGATAATTTGATAATATTAAATAGTAGGAGATCCAGCATATTTTTGCTATTTCTATTCCAAACAGCAAGATGCAAGGGGGTCAAGAGGACTTTAGTTTGGGTATTGCGATATGCATCATGATGAACTAAGAAAGAATCCAGTCTGGTATTATTCCACATATAAGCACTGTGTAGGGATGTCCAGCAATTCACAGTTATTGCATGAATATCTGCCTTGAGCCACCAACTCATGGATAATATCTAAGTGTCCACTGTAGGATTCCCGATGAAGAGAGGTATATTCATCATCATTCCTAGTATTCACATGAGTGGCCTTTTTGGAAAGTAGTCTCTGTACTGTAGTAAGCTGATTATTTTCAGCAGCCCATAGAATAATTTGCTTGAATACTTCTCCATTTTTTCTGTGAATGATATCATTCCTCACTTTTTCATCTTGTGCCTTGTCTTCATCAGAATTGCCTAAGCAGAGACATTGAGTACCAGTGGGAATCAGGTGCACATATATTCCCCAATAGTTCACGTTGGTTGAACTGCTCAGAAAAATCCAGTGAATATTCTACATCCGTTATTTCACCATGATTT
The DNA here is from genome assembly GCF_019054845.1 of Dipodomys spectabilis. Taxonomy (NCBI): domain Eukaryota; kingdom Metazoa; phylum Chordata; class Mammalia; order Rodentia; family Heteromyidae; genus Dipodomys; species Dipodomys spectabilis. The sequence goes on along the minus strand of NW_024870919.1, from coordinate 1,296,097 downwards.
TTTTTCTCTTTTTCCATTTTTACTATTCGAAATTATTCTAACTCTAGAGTAGAGAATTGATAGAGAGCAGAGGAAAGGTTTTCCTCCATATAGAAAGGTACAGACTGAAAATGAGGACCAGTGGTGTCTTCACGTGCAGCTTATTCTAGGAACGAGAAAATATGAAATAATGCCTTCTATGTAAATGATTTGGGAAATGGCAGCGCAAAAAGTGAAATGATGCAACCAAAAATATAAAAGCAAAATAAATTAGGATAATTATGGAGCAGTCATATTATCTATGAGAACCATGAAAGGGAGAGAGGAAGAAAGAGACAGATGTGCAATGACCTAGCTAGCCACAAAATCCATGCCTCGGATCAATTTATAGATCAAACAATTTTATTTTTTAAAAGAGATGGAAATAGAATTTATGTATTTATTTGAAATTAGTAAATACATTTTTAATAGCCTACATAAAGAGACATAGCTTTGACCAAATTACAGACAAGAATCTAAATCCCTGATAATTCTAGTAACAGAACTGACTGAAATCAGTTGAATATCACTTTTCTTGTATAGTGAAGGAATAGGTCCAGTCTAGGAAAGCAGCTAGAGATGGCAGATTGATTGTATCTAGAACAAAACTTTGTGGAAAATGGTATCAAGGATTAATTACTGGTGATCCACTTGCACTGGTAGTGTGAATCTGAAATATTGCTTGCTGATTATGAGCTATTGCTTTAATCATTGTATGTTCCAAGAAGAAAAGGTGATTTAATTGATAGCAAAGGATTAGTAATACACTTTGACTTCTCATTAAGCACCTTCAACCATCAAAATCACATGAAGACAATAGACAGGCCTACTTTTTTAGATGAAAACAGGTGTCTTTAAAAATAAGGTAATTATTCCTACAAAAGACTTTTTTTTACTACTGTATTATACAGTTTTTTTCTAATGTTGGGTAACAAATAATGGATCTATTAGAAAACTCTTAAAGCTCATATGTTCAATAGTGAGTTTTCTTATATTATATCATGGTATTTTTGTTCATGGTTTTAAGAAGAAATTTACTAGCTTAAATTTCTGACAGGACAATATCATCACTGTACAACTTGCTTCTATACTCTAAGTTTTAAATTACTATCTAAGTATGTGCATTAGATAGCTATAGAGGAAAATCTAGAAGCCACACTGGTGGTTCATGTGTTTATCCTAGCTAATCAGAAAGATGAAATCTGAGGATTGTGGTTTGAAACCAGACCAAGCAAAAAAAATTCCAATAGATTCTGATTTGAAAGTAACCAGCAAAAGCTAGAAATGGAGCTGTGCGACAAGCAGTAAAATTCTAGGCTTGAGAAAACTAAAACAAAAAAATAACAAATTCTGGGACAGAAACAGGCCCTGAATTCAAGGCTAGTATTAGCACAAAACAAATGAATGAATTAATTAATTAAAATAAATTAAGGGGTCACATGTGGCGAGGCAAGTAAAATGTAACACCCATGATGACTGGATTGTGTATTCTTTTGTAATAAGGCAAATTAACGTTTGTCCAAATCACTAATATTTTATTTGTACTTTTTGTACTAAACCCTGAATTTAGCATGCATATATATGTGTGTACATGTGCACACATGTGTGTATGTGTATATGTGTGAGTGTGCTGTTGCAATGTTGCTTGCCAATGTGGACATGGTGAGGCTGAAAAGAGCTAACTGTGTTGCAATGTTTTTATTTATCAGTGTTCTGTCATGTCATTTCTATGGAGCCACTCTTCTGTACATTTTATTTGTCAAATAATAACATCATTATAATCAAAGCATATACAACATTAAGTTAGGTTAAAGAGACCAATTTCAGCTCTGATTATATGTTAGGTAAGAAGATGCAGATATAATTAGGTAGTAAGTTATTGCTGTAAGATGACTGTCAGTACAAAATATGTATTTGACCTCTTAAATTGGTTATACTTTTAAGATATAATCATGGAGTGAGTTTGACCTACTTGACCAAACAGGTATTACTCTCTGGTTATTCCTGTGAAACACAAGGTGGATAAATTCTATCCGGATTTCTGTTGAAAATAACTTTCTTTGTAACATCATATCTAATCTCACTAAGATAATCTACCCTGTATTTATTAAGTTTGAATATCCCATCATATTGAATGAAAATCAGTATTGTGGATATGCTTGTTAGATATACCTTTCAAAAACAAACAAAAAGCCTGTGTCACCTCCAGATTGTGGATGCATTTGAAGTTGTTTTGTACATGCAGTGGGATCTTCACTAATGGCCCTTTTTTGTGAGTAACTCTCATAACTTTAACAAATAAGGATTTTTGAATATTTTTTCCAATATAAATATCAACCCAGAGCGAGTCTTGCAATTTCTGAAAAGCCTTTGAATATTTTAGTATAATTTCACTTCTTTGACTATAGTGCTAAATACATTTCTGAAATAAATATTATTAACATCTGAAGATGTAAGTGGGTATATAGGGTTTTTTATGCATCATTTTATGAAAACCCAGTTTTTATGAAAGTAAATGAAATAGAATAAAAGAGTATAAGTAAATTTGGTAAGCTAATTATTAGTATAACTTTGTTTTCTAGCAAGTTTTTTTAATGTAGATGATGCAGTTAAATTATTTTCTTTGTATATCTGTACTTCAGTTAGTTTTAGAATCTTTATAAGAATGAATTTGTGGAAAAAATAAATGTATTTGAAAATGATTAGGATTAATCTTGTGTTTTGTGTCCTACTCCCAAGAAAATGAGTTATTTTCAAGTGTTAATATTTTATGACTGAATCTTCAGTATCACAATAAATTTTGAAAAATATGCAGTAGTATTGATGTCTTTTTAAACCAATTGTATTCACAACTTGGAGAATCTTTAATTCATGCATAGGTCTTGGTGTCTATTATTTTTAACCTCTCGTTCCTACCATTAATGATAGGTGAGACTGCATTTTGGAAAAATATTTATCTGAGGTCAAAGGTGATTTTTATATCAGTCTTGCTTGTTAATAGCATTTTAAAGTAGTACATTTCTCTCAAAATGTTGGGTATGAAAAGCAATCAAAATACCTCTAATAGTAAACATCTTAGGTGAGCTACAATGTGGAAATGATTGGTCCATAAGACCTGCAGTCTGTTTCCATCAGGAATTGGGGAGGTCATTCCTTCAGTATGACTGTGTTAAAGAGAGATTGGGTCCCAAGGTAGTGCGGTGTTGTCATGGGATAGAATATGATTTCTACAATTTTGAGCTAGAAATCAGGAATGTTATAGTTTAGCAGTTCCTTTCACCAGGGAGGTATAAATTGATTATGAACTTGGAATTTTCATATTACAGTTACCTATTTCCTTTCTTTTTGTTTTTTGTTTTGGTTAGTCGTGGGGCTTGAACTCTAGGCTTGGGTACTGTCCCTGTGCTCTTCCTCTCAAGGTGATCACTGTACCACTTGAGCTACAGTGAAACTTCTGGTTTATTAGTGGTTTATTATAGGTAAGAATCTCTCGGACTTTCCTGCCTGGGCTGTCTTTGAACCGCGTTCCTCAGATCTCACCCTCCTGAGTAGCTAGGGTTACAGGTAGACCCACCGGCATCAGGCTTATTTTCCTATTTTCTAACAAAGATAAAGTGAAATATTATTAGAATGTGGACAATAATTCTGTGAAATTTTCCTAGAATTAGTAGACTACGTGCTGGTATTTTAGTCATAATTTAGAATGAAGTTATTTGATACGGTGGGAATGGGGCGCAGGCTAAGATTTACCATTTGTTCAATGTTGTACTAGTAATTCCAACTCTGAAGACTTCAATATCATCATCTGAGAATTAGAAATGGAAGTAGTTCTACTTTATGGGATTATTGTGAGGATTAAATTAGGTACCATAGATAACATACTTGGAAAAACGATCAGCATTTGATCCTTTCTACCTGTTATTTTATCATTTGATGAATTCTAAATTTTTTTACTGTAATTTTTATAATGTGTCTCTTTAGGATATGAACCTAAACAATAATCTAGTACTACAGAGTTGAGGGAGATGAATTGCCCTCCTGAATAATTTACTTTTGGGTCAAATAAAAGGAGGCTTGCAAAAAGAGAATAGACTTTAGAGAAACATGATGAGTTGATGTAAATAGCTGCTTAGCTGATTTTGTTAATTTGTGAACTAATTCAGGGAAACAGAGTACAAGAAGGTAAAAAAAATAAAGAAGGTCATATTGAAATACTCATTGGTGTGTTTGTGGGTTCTCGCACACGTGGGTACGCACATGCACATATGCAGATGCTCATGCCTGTATTCATCATTCCTGAAGTGTGATACTGCCTGGGCACTATCCCTAAGATTCTGTGCCCAAGGATAGTTGTCTACCACTATTCCATTCTGATTTTTTAGAGATAATCACATATATTTTCATGATTGGACTGGCTTTGAACAGTGGTCTTCAGATCTCAGCCTCCTGAGAAGCTAGCTAAGCTGATTCAGCCTCTGAGTTTCTAGTTAAAATTCTAACTGTCCTGTATGCTTCACTGGTCTTTTATTCTTTTCCTGCGGTAATCAGAAGCGTAACTCATATATGTCTAATTGCTTTAAAAATAATGTTACTGCTTGGCACCAGGGCCTCCCATCTCTACTCTTAACTATTTAGGAGGCTTGAGAACAGATCCCAGGCCAAATTTTAGTGGACTTTCTTCTCAATCTATAGCTGGGTGCATTGGATCATTTCCACCATCCTGCACTATCTAAGAACTAAGATTGGAAGGACTGCAGGATCCAGACCATCTAAGGTCGGAAGCTAGACAAGTTGGTGTACAACTCTGATGCCATTGATGATTGGAAGTTTAAAAGGACAGATAAGGTGCATGTTCTTGTAGAAAGGTAATCACTATCCTAAAATTAACCACTGATATTATGCCAGCCTAACAAGGAAAATACCCAAAGTTGAAATCCCCACAATTTTCCACAATCAAAATAATTATATACATTAACATCCCAAAACTTAGTACAATGTGTCTTTTATTCTAATATCTGTATCAGATTATCATACGATGTGACAGAAAAGTTCTACATTATATTATGATATATTTAAAAACACCTAGAAAATTCTTTCTCATTTATGAAGTGCAAAAGAATGGCAAATTACCTCATTTCTTACATATTTGAGTATCACTAAAAATTCTTCTAGAAAAAGTTCCGGGAAGATGGCAGAGGAGAAGCTGGAGGCTAAACAAGCTCTTGCATAGAAAGCAGTTTTATTGTTCCAGTGAACAGTCCTAAGCCAGAGAGTCACACCAAGTGTGCCATCACAGGAAGACAGTTAGTCCAGAGAGGGAAAATCCAGGCAAGGAGACAGATCTGAGCACTTGACAGCGGCGGTGGTTGCTGTGGCCAGCCTTAGACGCCGTACCTGCAACACAGAGAGTCCAGGACAAAGGCTCCAGACGCAACAGGTGAGCGGATTCTACTGAACCCCAGCAAAAGCTGACTAGAAGCAGATATCTTCATCCTGCAGTTCACAGACAAGGGACAACCCAGGAACCAAGACTTGGTGTGAGTAGAAGCCTGACATCCTCATTCCTTCTCAGGGAACAGAGGAGGGAAGGCCACCCATCCCCCCTCACTACCAGAGACCTTTGATACTGACAAAGGCCTGGCTGAGCAGCTAGCTCCAACTCAGGCCTTGGAAGAAAACAAGAGTCATGTAGCAAGTCACAGGAACCTAACCTGTCCTGCTAGGCTCAGCCCCACCCAGGGAAAAGTCACCCAGCCTGGGGAGAGCAAGTTCTGACAGCCCCAGGAGTAGATGTCTTCACTGGATAAACAGAGCCAGAGGCTGCCCCTCCCTACAGCAGACTTGACAATCAATTGAAATTCAGTAACTTAAACCCTGAGAAAGGCTCCAGGCTGGGCTCTGTGAGTGTCTCACAAGCTAGCCCCTCAGGGAAAAGCTACTGTTTGCTGAAAGGCCTCAACTCTATCCAGAACCTAGCCTCATCACAGTATCTCCAAACTAGAGGAAACAGCCATCTCCCACTTTTTTGATACTCACAGCAGATCTCCCTCCCATTGAATAAGCCTGGGATGAGGATCACAAAATCCTGGGTAAAGCAGAGCATTTTTCTACCTGCTCAAACTAACCAACTTAAGAAACCAACCAAGCCACAGGAAAATCAAACACCACAAACAGACCAAAGACTCCAACTAGAGACTGGTTAATGACACAAGGAAGATACAGGATCTTCCCATCCCCCCCAAAAAAATCAAAGAACTCTTTTTTTAGTTTTTTATTAAAAAATTTTTCCTAAAACTTTTTTTTAATTTTAATTTTTAACATTTAAAAAAATTTTGTTTTCTATTAACTTTTTTTTCTTCCTTTTATAATTTTTATTTTCGGGGTATAAGTGTGTGTGCTTTTTTCTTGTGTTTTTTTTTTTTCTCTATAATTTTTTTTGTTTAGCTCTACTAACCTTTGATCATTTTTTTTCTTTCCTTCTCATTCTTTTCACAATTTCTTTTCTTTTGTTCTTCTTTAAGTGACTTAATTGCTATTCTGCTCATCCTCAGATATACCCATAGTTTATTTTTAGACATTATCACCCATTGTGTACCCACTTAATCCAGAAATTTATTACTCAATTCAAAACCAGTACTACTTCTTTATATCTATATAATATTTTAAGCACTTCTAATTTTAAGTTTTTCACATCTACTTTCTATCCCTACCCTTATCTTATCCTATACAATTTCTTCTCTGAATATTATGTCTGCATTTTGCATAATTTTTAAGTGTTTCACTTTTTAATTTTTCATATTTTTTCTTCTATTTTTTCCTTGTCTCATTTTTTCTCTTTCTTTTCTTTTTTCTCTCTTTCTCTACTATCATTCTATTCAACCTATTTCCCGCTTTGAGATTAAGACTTAGTTAAGTTTATTCACCCTCTGCCTTTCCACATCCCTGTATTCCTATTTTTACCCACATCTCTCCCTAAACCTGATAATTTCTGATTTGCAAAATTCTTCTTTGTGGTTCGTAGCCCATTAATACATAGTTGTTTGATGTTGAATAGATATATCTGTTGAACTAAAGTGTATCTTCAGACTTTTACGATGCAACTACAGACTTTGTTTGATGCTTAACTTAAGATAGTGTTCTAGCACAAAACTGGTGCTAATTTCATCCCAAATGTGGAGGGCAAGCCAGAAAAATACAAGACAAATGGCAAGTTCTAGTATCCAAACCCACTCATGATACTCAGGGGACAGAACAGATAATGAATAATCCACTGAAGAGTTCCCAAAAAGCTCTACAGTCACTACTGGAAAACATGGTAAATGAAAAGATTGAAAACCTAAAAAGGACACTGTATGAACGTGATAGGGAGAGAGAGAAGACAAACCAAAGGTCAATACAGGAATATCATGAGCGTGAGAAAGCTACTCAAAGATTGATACAAGAATTGCGTGAGCAGCTAGAGAACACTCAAAGAGAAATAAAGAAATGGCATGAGCAGGCTGAGACCAGTCAAAGAGATAGACAGGATTTGGGGGAACTGGCCTAGGACAGACAAAGAAAAAGTCAGGAATGGCGTGAGCAGGCTAAAAATACTCAAAGAGACCAACAGGAATCACATGAACGTGAGGAATCTAATCAAAGAGTAATTCAGAAATTGAGAGAGCAGGATGAGAATACAAAAAGGCAATCATGGAATCCATAAACAGAGAGCTGAAAGAACTCAGGGAGTCCACAAAGAGAATGCTGAATGCAAAGCAACAGAAGGAATGGGAGTCCACGGAAACCACAACCAATCAACTAGGTGATTTGATAATAAAAACTGAACACCAAATTAAGGAAGTAAAGAAGTTCATACAAGATCTAAAACAAAGCTCCAACAAAGAATTTGAAGCCATCAAAGCCAACCAATTAGAAGGAAAAGAAATAAAAAACAAAGTAGAAAGTCTTGACAGTAGGTTAGACCATGCAGAAGATTGAGTCTCGGGGATTGAAGACAGCCTAGATATTATAGAGAAAGCACATACAACCATCCATGAAAAATCCAAGAAATATGATAGATCTATTCAACATTTTGAAAACACCATCAGAAGGCCTAATCTCAGGATAATGGGTGCAGAGGAGCACCTAGAGACAGAAGTTAATGGTCTAGGAAATTTGTTTCACAGCATCCTAGCAGAGAACTTCCCAAACATGCAAAAAAGATAGGCCTATTCAAATACAACAAGCTTTTAGAACTCCAAATAGGCCAGACCAGAATAGGACATCCTATTGTCACATTATAATCCGCACAGGATCAATTCAGACCAATGAAAACATCCTTAAATCTGTCAAGGAGAAAAGATCAATCACCTATAAATGAAACCAATTAGAATCACCTCAGATATCTCAGCAGAGACAATCAAAGCAAGAAAAGCCTGGAATGATGTATGCCATGCCCTAAAGACAAACAACAATGAACCAAAAGTACTGTACCCAGCTGCATTCTCCTTCATAACCGAAGGGCAACTAAATAACTTCCATAGCAATGAAAAATTGAAACAATATATCTCTACCTAACCAGCCCTACAAAAGATTCTTAAAGATGTCCTACACATAGAAAACCAACAAGACCACAATAGAGGCTAAGAAACTGCCCCCAAACTGAGAATCCAAGAGCCATAGGAAGAACCTAGTTGCCGCAGCCCCCAAGAAAGTGGATAAAATGGCAGAAACTCCTAAGTACCACTCTGTCCTATCTCTTAACATTAATGGACTTAACTCTCCAATTAGCGACATACACTGTCTAGCTGGATTAAAAAGATCCTTCTATCTGCTGCCTTCAGAAATCTTGTCCATAAAAACAAACACATTTTCAATGTGAAATGTTAGAACAAAATGTACCAAGCAAATGGCCTCCATAAAAAAGCTGGAGTTGTAATCCTAATATCAGATGAAATAGATTTCATATTAAAATTAGTAAGAAGAGATAAAGAAGGTCTCTACATATTAATTAATGGATCTTTCCTTCAGGAGGATATTAAAATTCTAAACATCTATTCGCCAAACAACGGAGCACCCAAATTTATCCAAGAAGTATTACTTTCCCTCAAATACCACATAGATCCAAAGACATTAATTGTTGGGGACTTTAACACATCACTTTCCCACTAGATAGATCAACTCGGCAAAATCTCAACAGAGAAACCAAAGATATAAACAACTGCATAGATCCACTAGATTTAACAGACATCTACTGAATATCTCACCCAACAGCTTCAGAATACACGTTTTTCTCAGTAGCACATGGAACATTTTCCAAAATATACCACATTGAAGGACACAAAGAAAACTTGTCCAAATTAAGAAACATTGAATTTATACCTTACATTCTCTCAGACCACAAGGGAGTAAAATTAGAACTCAACATCAAAAGCCACCAAAGAAATTCCTGTAACACATTGAGGCTGAACAACACACTGCTGAATCACGAGTGGGTCATGGAAGAGACTAGAAAGGAAATTCAAATGTTCATGATATTCAACAAAAATGAACACACAAACGAGCAGCAATATAAATCCCAAACCAGTAGATTGAAAGAAATAATTAAAATTAAATCAGAATTAAATGAATTAGAATCCAAAAAAACTATAGAAAGAATCAATCAAACAATGAGTTGGTTCTTCGAAAAAAACAAAATTGACAGACCCTTAGCAAATATTATCAGAAAAAGAAGAGAACACACCCAAATAAATAAACTTAGAGATGAGAATGGAAACATTACTCCACAAACAACCAAGACTCAGAACATTATAAGGGAATACTTCTCAAAATCTTATGCTAAGAAGTTTGAGAACATGACAGAAACGGACCTTTTCCTAACAAATATTGACATGCTGAAACTAACACAAGATGAGATAAATCATCTAACAGGACCATATCAAGTATTGAAATAGAAACATCAATAAGAGACTCCCATCTATGAAAAACCAAGGACCAGATGGTTTAACAGCAGAATTCTACAAGGCCTTCAAAGCAGAGCTCACACCAATACACTTCCAACTCTTCAATGAAATTGAAAGAGAAAGTTCACTACCGAATTCATTCTATGAAGCCATCATAACCCTCATCCCAAAACCAGGCAGGGACTCATCAAAGAAAGAGAACTATAGACCCATTACTTTGATGATCATTGATGCAAAACTTGTCAAAAAATTTTGGCCAATCGACTTCAAAAGTTCATCCAAAAATCATACATGATGATCAAACAGGATTCATTTCAGGGAAGCAAAGCTGGTTCAATATGGGCAAGTCATTTAATATAATTAATCACATCAACAAGAGCAAGGATAAGAACCACATGGTTATTTCAATAGATGCAGAAAAATTATTTAACAAAATCCAACTTCCCATTATGATGAAGGTTCTGGAAAAATTAGGAATCCATGAAACATTCCTCAATACAATAAAGGCTGTATATGACAAAACTACAGCCAGCAATATACATAATGCTGAAAAACTAAAGCCATTTCCTCTTAACTCAAGAATGAGACAAGGATGTCCAGTCTCTCTACTGCTATTCAATCTAGTATTTGAATGCCTAGATATAGTAATAAGACAAGATGCAAACATAATGGGGATCCAAGTAGGGAAAGAATTTAAACTCTCCTTCTTTGCAGTTGACATGATCTTTTATTTAAAGAATCACACAGAATCCACTCCCAAATTACTCAAAACTTTGGCAAAGTAGCAGAGTATAAATTTAAATCTCAAAAATCAAAGGCATTTCTGTATGCCAACAATGAGAAAAGTGTGGCTGAAATTAGGAAAGCAATTCCATTCGTAATAGCCCACAAAAAATAAAATATCTAGGAATTAACCTAACCAAAGAAGTGAAGGACCTCTATGATGAAAACCTTAAAAACTTGAAAAAGGAATTCAAAACAGAACTTAGAAAGTGGCAAAAACGGAAGGACATGGGAAGATGGCGGAGGAGAAGCTGGAGGCAAAACAAGCTCTCACATAGAAAGCAGTTTTAGAGTTCCAGTGAACAGTCCCAAGCCAGAGAATCACACCAAGTGTGCCATCACAGGTCAGAGAGTTAGGCCAGAGAGGGAATATCCAGGCAAGGAGACAGATCTGAGCTCTTGCAAGCAGCTGCCGCTGCAGCATCTGTGACAGGGGTGGCTGCAGCGGTCACAGATGCCATACCTGAAACAGAGAGAGTCCAGGACAAAAGAACCATATGGAGCAGGTGAGCAAATTCTACTCAACACCAGCAAGAACCGACACGGAGCACACATCTTTATCCTCCAGTTCCCAGACCAGAGATGACCCAGGAACCAATACGCGGCTTCAGTAGAAACCTGACGTCCTCACTCCTTCTCAGGAAGCAGAGGAGGGAAGGCCACTCCTCCCCCCCCAGTACCGGAGATCTCCATCTTGGATACCAACAAAGCTCCGAGGAGCTGCTAGCTCCAACTCAAGACTTGGAATAAAACTAGGGTCATTTAGCAGGTCACAAGAACTTAATGGTGTGACCTGCCAGACTCAGCTCCACCCAGGGAAAAGTCACCCAGTTCAGGCGCCAGCCCTAGGAGTGGATTTCTTCATTGGGTAATCAGAGCCAGAGGCTGCCCCTCCCTTTAGCAGCCTCGACATCAGTAAACAGAAACCCTGAGAGTGGCTCCTGGCTGGGCTCTGTGTGTTTCTCACAAACTAGCCACCAGGAAAAGCTACTGTTTACTGAAAGACCTCAACTCTTCCCAGAACCTGGCCTCATCACGGCATCTCCAAACTTGAGGAAAAAGCCATCACCGTCTTTTGTGATACTCAAAGCAAACCCCCGTCCCATTGAAGTAATTGGGAGGAGGATCGAAAAATCCTGGGCAAAGCAGAGCATTTTTCTGCCTGTCCAAACAAACTGAATTAAGAAACCGACCAAGCCACAGGACCATAAGCAGACCAGAGACTCCAACCAGAGGCTGATTACAGACACAAGGGAGATATAGGATTTTTCCCAAACCTCCCCGACAAAATCAAAGAACTGTTTTATTTTAATCTTCTTGTTTTTTTTTATACCTTTTACAAATTTTTTTTCTTTTCTAAAACGTTTTCTAATTTTTAATTTTCACCTTTTTTGAAAAAAATTGTTTTCTAGTAAATTTTTTTCCTCCTTATAATCTTTATTTTAGGGGTACATATGTGTGTGCATTTTTCCTTCTTTTTATTTCTTCTTTAAAAAAAATTTCTTTTTGTTTTTTGCTTAGCTCGACTGAAATTCTGATCTTTTTTTCTTTCTTCCTTATTCTTCTCACCTTTTCCTCTCTTTTGTTCTTCTTTATGAGACTAAATTGTTGTTCTGCACATCCTCAGATAAACCCTAGTTGAATATTAGACCCTATCCCCCATTGTGTACACACTTAATCCACAAATTTATTACTCAGTTCAAAACTTCTGAGACTTACATTCCTTAATGGCAGTACTACCTCTTTATACCTATATAATATTTTAGGTATTTTTATTTTTAAGTTTTTCACATCTCGTTTATATCCCTCCCCTTCTCTCATTATACTAACGTTCTTTGAATAGTTTGTTCTCGATCTGCATATTATTAATTTTTAATCTTCTATTTTTTATGGTCTCTTTTTGTTCCCTTTCTTTTTCTTCTTGATTTCTCTCTCACTACTTTAATCCTATCCAAACTGTTTCCTGCTTTGAGACTAGGACTAGTTAAGTTAACTCTCCCTGTGCCTTCCCACATCACTCTATTCCTATTTTTTACCTACATCTCTCCCTAGCCCTAATAATTTCTGTTTAACCAAATTCTTCTTTGTGGTTTATAGCCCATTAATATATACTTGTTTGATGTTGAATAGAGGTATCTGTTGAACTAGATTGTATCTGCAGACTATTGACTGTGTATATACAGACTTTGGTTGATGCTTGCCCTAAGTAAGTGTTCTAGCACAAAACTGGTGTTACTTTCATTCCAAATGGGCAGAGTAAGCCGGAAAACCACAAGAAAAATGGCAAGTCTGGGTATCTCCCCTCCCACTCATGATAATCAGGGGACAGAACAGATAATGAATAATCCAGAGGAGATTTCCCAAATAGCTCTACAAACACTGCTGGCAAACATGATAAATGAAAAGATTGAAAACATACAAAGAACTCTGTATGAGCGTGATAGGGAGAGAGAGGAGGCCAAAAAAGGTCAATGCAGGAAAAGATTGAAAACATACAAAGGATTCTGTATGAGCGTGAGAGGGAGAGAGAGGAAGCAATCCAAAGGTTTATGGAGGAATATCATGAGCGTGAGGAAGCTACTCAAAACCTGATACAGGATTTGCATGAGCAGCTTGAGAGTACTCAAAAAGAAAGGCAGGAATGGCATGAACAGGCTGACAACACTCAAAGAGAACTACAAGAATGGCATGAACGGGAGGAAGCTAAGCAGAGAGTAATATAGGAATTGAGAGAGGAGGATGAGAATACACAAAGATCACTAAAGGCATTCATGGGATCCATTAACAAAGAGCTGAAGGAAGTCAGGGAGACCACAAAGGGAATGCTGAATGGAACCCAACAGAAGGAATGGGAGTCTAAGGAAACCATAAACAATCAATTAAATGATTTGAGAATAAACACTAAATACCAAATTAAGGAAGTAAAGAAGTCCGTACAAGATCTAAAACAAAGCTTCAACAAAGAATTTGAAGCCATTAAAGCTGAACAATTAGAACGAAAAGAAATAAAAAACAAAGTAGAAAGTCTTGACATCAGGTTAGACCATGCAGAAGATCGAAACTCAGAGACTGAAGATAGCCTAGATATTATAGAGAAAGAGCATACAATCATCCAAGACAAGCCCAAGAAATATGAGAGATCTATCCAACACTTGGAAGACACTTCAGAAGGCCTAATCTAAGGATAATGTGTGTAGAGGAGCATCTAGTAACAGAAGTTAATGGTCTAGGAAATTTGTTTAACAGGATCCTAGCAGAGAACTTCCCAAACATGCAAAAAGATAGGCTTATTCAGATACAAGAAACTTCTCGAACTCCAAATAGACCAGATCAGTATAGAATATCCCTCCGGCACATTATAATCCACACAGGACCAACTCAGACCAAAAAGCTGTGCAGGAGAATAGATTAATCACCTATAAAGGGAAACCAATTAGAATCACCTCAGATTTCTCAGCAGAGACAATCAAAACAAGAAGAGCCTGGAATGATATATGCCATGCCCTAAAAACAAACAACTATCAACCAAGAATACTGTACCCAGCTAAACTCTCCTTCATAACTGAGGGCCAAGTAAAAACCTTCCATAGCAAAGATAAATTGAAACAATACATCTCCACCAAACCAGCCCTACAAAAGATTCTTAAAGATGTCCTACACATAGAAAACCAACAAGACCACAATAAAGGCCAAGAAACTGCACCCAAACTGAGAATCCAAGAACCATAGGAAGAATCCAGTTTTTGCAACCCCCAAGAAAGTGGATAACATGGCAGGAACCCCCAAATACCTCTCAGTCATTTAACTTAACATTACTGGACTTAACTCTCCAATTAGGCGACATAGACTCTCTAGTTGGAATAAAAATCAAGGTTCTTTTATCTGCTGCTTTCAGGAGTCACATCTTCCCATTAAAACAAACACATTTTCACTGTTAAAGGTTGGAGCAAAATCTACCAAGCAAACGGCCCCCATAAACAGGCAGGAGTTGCAATGCTAATATCAGATAAAATAGACTTCAAATTAAAATTTGTGAGAAGAGATAAAGAAGGTTGCTACATGCTAATTAAAGTATCTCTCCTTAAGGAGGATATTACAACTGTAAATATCTATTCGCCAAATAATGGAGCACCCAAGTTTATCCAAGAAACACTACTTTCCCTCAAATCCCACATGGATCCAAAGACATTAATTGTTGGGGATTTTAACACACCAATCTCCCCACTAGATAGATCAACTCGGCAAAAACTTAACAGAGAAACTTCTGATCTAAACAGCTGCATAGATCAACTAGATTTAACAGACATCTACTGAATATTTCACCCAGCAGCATCAGAACACACGTTTTTCTCAGCACCTCATGTAACATTTTCTAAAATAGAGCACATTTTAGGCCACAAAGCAATCTTGTCCAAATTCAGAAACATTGAATTTATACCCTGCATTCTCTCTGAACACAAGGAATAAAATTAGAACTCAAAACCAAAAGCCACCAAAGAAAGTCTGATAACACATGGAGGCTGAACAGCCCACTGATGAATCACGTGTGGGTCATGGAAGAGATTAGAAAGGAAATTCAAATGTTCATGCTATTCAACAAAAATGAGCACACAAATTACCAGCTCCTCTGGGACACAGCAAAGGCAGTACTCAGATGGATGTTTATACCTCTGAGCTCCTACATCAACAAATTGGAGAGATCAGAAATCAACAATTTAATGAGACATCTGAACCTACTTGAAAAAGAGCATCAAGAAAAACCGCAAACCAGTAGATGGAAAGAAATAATTAAAATTAAATCAGAATTAAATGAATTAGAATCCAAAGAAACTATAGAAAGAAAGAACAAAACAAAGAGTTGGTTCTTCGAAAAAATTAACAAAATTGACAAACCCTTAGCAAATCTTATCAGAAAAAGAAGAGAACACACCCAAATAAATAAACTTAGAGATGAGAATGGAAACATCACCATGAAAACAACCAAGATTCAGAACATTATAAGAGAATACTTCTCAAAACATTATGCTAATAAGTTTGAGAACTTGACAGAAATGGACATTTTCCTAGCAAACATAGACATGCCAAAACTAAATCAAGATGAGTTAAACCATCTTAACATTCCCATATCAAGCATTGAAATAGAAACAGCAATAAGAGACCTTCCAGCTAAGAAAAGTCCAGGACCAGATGGTTTTACAGCGGAATTCTACAAGGCCTTCAAAGCAGAGCTCACACCAATACTGCTCCAACTCTTCAATGAAATTGAAAGAGAAAGTTCACTACCGAACACATTCTATGAAGCCATCATAACCCTCATTCCAAAACCAGGCAGGGACTTATCAAAGAAAGAGAACTATAGACCCATTTCTTTGATGAACATTGATGCAAAACTTCTCAACAAAATTTTGGCGAATCGACTTCAACAATTCATCAAAAAAATCATACACCACGATCAAACAGGATTCATTTCAGGGATGCAAAGCTGGTTCAATATGCGCAAATCAATTAATATTATTCATCACATCAACAGGAGCAAGGATAAGAGCCACATGGTTATCTCAATAGATGCAGGAAAAGCATTCGAGAACATCCAACACCCCTTTATGATGAAGGTTTTGGAAAAATTAGGAATCCATGGAACATTCCTCAATACAATAAAGGCTTTATTTGACAAACATACAGCCAGCATTATACTTAATGGTGAAAACCTAAAGCCATTTCCTCTTAACTCAGGAATAAGACAAGGATGTCCACTCTGTCCACTTCTCTTCATTCTGGTATTAGAATGTCTAGCTACACCAATAAGACAAGATGTAAACATAAAGGGGATCTGAATAGGGAAAGAAGAAATAAAACTCTCGCTCTTTGCAGATAACATGACCTTGTATTTAAAGAATCCCATAGACTCCACTCCCAAATTACTCAGGGTGATTCAAAACTTTGGCAAAATCAATGGCTTTTCTGTATGCCAACAATGAGAAAAGTGTGTCTGAAATTAGGGAAGTAACTCCATTTGTAACAGCCCCTCAAAATATAAAATACCTAGGAATTAACTTAACCAAAGAAGTGAAGGATGTCTTTGATGAAAACTTTAAAATCTTGAAAAATGAAATCAAACAGAACTTAGAAAATGGCAAAACCTCCCACGCTCCTGGATTGGAAAGATTAACATCGTGAAAATGGCAATACTTACCAAGGCTATCTACAACTTCAATGCGATACCTATCAAAATTCCAACATCATTCTTCAAGGAAATAGAAGAGGCAATCCAAAAATTCATATGGAACAATAAAACACCCCGAATAGCAAAAACGCTCCTCAATGGAAAGAACACTGCTGGAGGAATATCAATACCAAATTTCAAACTCTACTATAAAGCCATAGTAATCAAATCCGCTTGGTATTGTCACAAGAACAGACCTCAGGACAATTGGAATAGAATTGAAAACCCAGAAATGAACCTACTGACCTATAGCCATCTAATTTTTGATAAGGGAGCTAAAAAATAGAATGGAAGAAAGACAACCTCTTCAGTAAATGGTGCTGGCAAAATGGTTAACTACTTGTAAAAAAGTAAAGCTAGATCCTTATATATCACCCTGCAGCAGAATCAACTCCAAATGGATCAAGGAACTCGGAGTCAAAGCAGACACTCTGGAAACATTACAGGATGGAATTAGAGAAAACCTAGGCCTCCTTGGCTCATGCCGAAATTTTCTTAATAGAGACCCAGAAACACAACACATCAAAGAAAGGTTGGACAAATGGGATTGCATGAAGTTGCACAGCTTCTGCATAAAGGACATAGCTAGCAAGATCAATAGAAAGCCCACAGATTGGGAGAAGATCTTCACTAGCCATACAACGGTGGAGGGTCTCATATCTAAAATATACTTGAAACTCAAAAAATTAAATCCCCCAACAACAAATCCTCAAAGAAACAAGTGCCCAATAAATAAGTGGGCTAAAGACTTGAAGAGAAACTTCTCTGAAGAAGAAAGAAGGATGGCCAATAGACACATGAAGAAATGCTGAACCTCCCTAGCCATAGAAGCCATAAAAGAAATGCAAATCAAAACAACATTGAGATACCACCTCAATCCAGTTAGAATGGCAAAAATCAAGAACTCTAACAACAACAGATGCTGGAGGGGATGTGGACAGAAGGGAATCTTACTTCATTGTTGGTGGGAATGTAAACTTGTTCAACCACTTTGGAAAGCAGTATGGAGGTTCCTCAAAAGACTCCACATAGAACTCCCCTATGACCCAGCAATCCCACTATTGGGCATTTATCCAAATATTTACAAACAAGAGCACACTAAAGCTACCAGCACAACTATGTTTATTGCAGTATTGTTTACCATAGCTAAGATATGGAACCAACCTAGATGCCCCTCAGTAGATGAATGGATCAAGAAAATATGGTATATATACACAATGGAATTCTTTGCCTCCATCAGAAAAATTGACATTTCCCCATTTGTTAGGAAATGGAAAGTCTTGGGAAAAAAATATATTAAGTGAAGTAATACAAGCCCAAAGAAACATAGGTCCCATGGTTTCCCTTATTTGCAATATCTAGTATATATATGAGTCAAGCAGGAAAGATCAGATAATGTGATGTTAGGAAAATGAACCCTTAGATATGTATTTAAATGTTTTTTTTTCTTTCGTGCATTTGTTTCTAACTCTTTTATAAGATTATTTCTTTGTAGCTTTGTATGTCCCTCCCCCACAGTATCACCCCTGTTTCACTATATTTCATGTCGGTATAATTTGGGGAGGAGATGGGGAAAAATAAGTCGTTTAAGGATACAGGTGGACCCGATGCAAATATGAGAAGTACAAGTTGTCATATCAAAAACGAACTTTACAACTTTGTTGCCTGGGGGCGGGGGGATTGTGTGGGAGCACGGGGGGGGGGGGGTTGGCTGGTAAGTGATGTGAAGGCAAACAAAGGAGGAGGTTGCAATGCTTGATATGAAATGTACTCATTATCTTGCCCATGTAATTGTAACCCCTCTGTACAGTATGTTCACAAAAATAAAATCAAAATAAAAAAAATACCTCAGCCTTTAAAGTAGCTAAAACACTTAATGAGTTTTATAAGAATTATTTAATCACACATAGAATTGTAATGTCATCATTAAATTTGAGATTAAATAATCAAAGAACTTTGCCTTATGAAAAAACAAGTGGCAAAAACTCTCATGTTCCTGGACTGGAAAGATCAACATCGTCAAAATGGCGATACTTCACAAGGCTATCTTCAAATCCAATGCGATACCTATCAATATTCCATCCTCATTCTTCAAGGAAATAAAAGCGGCAATCCAAAAATGTATATGGAAAAATAAAAGACCCAGTAATATCTAAAATGATCCTTAACAGAAAGAATAGTGCTGGAGGAATATCAGTACCAAATTTCAAACTCTACTACAAAGCCATAGTAATAAAAACAGGTTGGTACTGCCACAAGAACAGACCTCAGGACCAATGGAATAGAATTGAAAACCTTGAAATGAAACTACAGACCTATAGCCATTTAATCTTGGATAAGGATAAGGGAGCTAAAAAAAATAGAATGGAATAAAGTCAGCCTCTTCAGTAAATGGTGCTGGCAAAATAGGTTCATCACTTCTAGAAAGCTAAATCTAGATCCTTATATATCACCCTGCACCAGAATTAACTCCAAATGGATCAAAGACCTCAGAGTCAAAGTAACCACGCTTAAAACATTACAGGATTTAATGGGAGAAACCCCAGGTCTCCATGGCACAGGCCGAAATTTTCTTATAGAGACCCAGAAACACAACACATCAAAGAAAGGTTCGACAAATGGGATTGTAAGAAATTGCAGATTTTCTGCATGGCAAAGGACATAGCTAGCAAGATGGATAGAAAGCCCAAGGATTGGGAGAAGATCTTCACTAGCCATATAACAGACAAGGGTCTCATATCTAAAATATACTTGGAACTCAAAAAATTAAATTCCCCAGCAACAAATTTTCAAAGAAACAACTGCCCAATAAATAAGTGGGCTAAAGACTTACAGAGAAATTTCTCAGAAGAGGAAAGAAGGATTTCCAATAGACACATGAAGAAATGCTCAAACTCTCTAGCCATAAAAGTAATGCAAATCAAAACAACATTGAGATACCGCCTTACCCCATTTAGAATGGCTATAATCAAGAACTATAATAACGACAGATGCTGGAGGGGATGTGGACAGAAGGGAACCTTATTGCATTGTTGGTGGGAGTGTAAACTTTTTTAACCACTTTGGAAAGTAGTATGGAGGTTCCTCAAAAGACTCCACATAGAGCTCCCCTATGACCTAGCAATCCCACTTTTGGGCATTTACCCAAATGTTCACAAACAAGATCACACTTCAGCTACCAGCACGTCTATGTTTATTGCAGCCTTATTTACCCTAGCTAAAATATGCAACCAACCCAGATGCCCCTCTGTAGATGCATGGATCAAGAAAATGTGGTATATATACATAATGGAATTCTATGCCTCCATCAGAAAGAATGATATTGCACCATTTCTTACGAAATGGAAAGACTTGGAAAAAATTATATTAAATGAAGTAATCCAGGCCCAAAAAACTTAGTATCCATTGTTTCCCTTATTTGCAATAACTATTATATGTCTGAGTCAAGCAGAAAAGGTTAGATAAGTTGATGTTAGGGAAATGAACACCATGATATGTATTTCAATGTTTTCTTTTTCTTTCAGGTGATTGTTTCTAACACATTTATAAGATTATTTCTTTGTTTCTTTGTATGTCCCTCCCCAATACCATAACTCCTGCTTTCACTGTATTTTAGGTTCGTATAATTTGTGGTGAGCAAGGGAAAAAACAAATCATTTAAATAAGTATACAGGTGAATCCATTTCAACAATGAGATGTACAAGTCGTTATATGGAAAAACAAACTTACAACTTTGGTGGGTGATGAGGAAGATTGGGTGGGGGGACTGGGAGAGGATCGGAAGGGGAAACAAAGGAGGAGGCTACTATGCTTGATAGGAAATGTACTCATTATCTTTCCAATATAATTGTAATCCCTCTGTACAGTATTTTCACAGTAAAAATTAAAAATAATCATCTAGTATTATTATAGTATTATATTCTGACTTATAACTTTACTTTGTAACAGTTTTTAAACTTTTTGCTTCTCTGCTGAAATTTATGTGTTTAAATATTATCATCAAAGTATATCCTTCGGGTACTGGGGGCAGATTTTACAAAGTTTTTAACCAATGGCTTTTAAGAATTCTTAATTGGTATATTATTTGTTTCATTTTTAATTTCAATTTTATTTATTGTGAAGGTAATATACAGAGTGGTTACAGTTACATAAGGTAATGAGTACATTTCTTATGGAAGGAACATTGATATCCCCTCCATGGGTTTTATTTCTACACTCAAACAACTACTGTACTTTTGCTTTCTTTGTTCATGTATTTTCATTATAAAATTGATATACAGATGGTTTGCAGTTATTTAGGTCAACTAAACAGTACAATTCATTTTATTTTCTAAATTTCAAATTTTGAACTTCTTTTGTTTCTTTAGGGTAATTCTTTTTTCATAGTTGTAGGATAAGTTAATTTAATTTTGCATGATTTTAACACATGTAAATTATTCAGGCACATATATTTTGCTTTTAAATTATTTAACATGTGAATATCTAAAATTATTTCCTTAATTTATATATGGAAGGTGAATTTAAATAAATTTATTTTCTTATAGTTCTAAATATATTTTCCAGGTAACAAATACTTACTATATTTCCAAGAAACACATACTTTATTAAGAAAAACTTCATAACCCGGTTATTTTTTGTAAATATTTGTACTTGAATTAAAAATAAGTTTGAGCTGGGCAAGGTGATTTGTGGCTTCCATTTTCTAGTTATGGTAGTAACTGTGAATAGGGTTTGTAATTCAGGGGAGCCTGAGAAACTGAGACCTCATTATAAAAATATCCATATTGAAATGATTAGAGATATGGCCATCCCTAGTGAGATATAGAGCAGCTGGTTATCACCAGTAACATCAATATTTTGTCAAAATAAAAGGATAAATGCTTCAAAATGTTCATTATTTAAAACTTGTTTGCAAAGGTTCTCATGTCTTCAATTTCTTATTTTTCAATTAACTTAATCTATAAGAATCCAAGTATATTGTGACTATTTTATTTCTACTAAACTTTTAAATAGTACAAGCAATATTATGATTTACTATATTAAATTACTTTTTACCATTTGTGGTAATTTCTTTTGTTTAATATGATAATAATAATCCCAATGTGTGTATGTGGTATGTGTGTGTGTTTATGTGGTTTTTGTGTGTGTATGATTTGTGTGTAGTTTGTAATGCTTGGGATATCACTGGGATATCACTTGCGATAACATTGTTTTACATATGCTAAACTAAGTTTTTACCTCTGAACTATACTGTGCAGTTATAATGTAAATAGTGCTTTAAATTATGACTTTTAAATTTTCATTCCTAGTATGTTTTTTCAAAATTATATATGCTACAATGTGATCCATATTCTATCCATGTTAGCAAATTTTATTGTTATTTTATTGTTACTTAGAATATTTCCACTTCCAAACCCTTGCGTTTGTTGATAAAGGTTTTACTTTGCTTCTTTTTTCTCTTCATTCTTTTTGCCTTTAGATTTTACCTATTCTTTCTCTTATTTCTTTGGTAATTAATTATCACAATCTTATTACAATTTCTTTACATTGTAACAGGTCTATACAATGCTTTATTTTCAATTTTATTTTTTCCCATCTTCTCTGACTCTCAGTCCACACTATTAGGTGGATTAAAAAGAAACTTGATTCAGGACACTTTAATTATTTTCCTCCTCCTCCTCTCTCAAGACTTTCTGTTTTTTGAAACACAAAACCAATGACATACACAAAACCAATGACATACAGCTCGCATGTGGTCCATCATTCTATTCTATCCCCTCTCACTCTCCTCTGTAGTACAGCTCAAATCATTATCATTCAGGTTGATTGTGCTATAGTGTTATCTAAATTTTAACTCATTCCTAGATTAATTTTAGTTTTTTCAAGCATTCTCTTAAGACATTTTACTATATGTAATATCTGGGATCGTGTGTTTTCACAAAGTGCCAAATATGATTGATTATCAAACATCTAGATAACTGTTAAATACTGGTCCACCTGCTCAATAAATTTGTATGTAAATTCAAGGAATACAGGTCAGTCAGAACAATTTTGTAAACTGCTGTAGCTTGAGCCCTCATACTAGATTTGAATCATATTACCATGTTTAGTCTACTATAAGAACAGACACATAGAAGAATGTAACAGATTTGTCAAAAATAAATTCTTAGTTTTATGGTCAACAGATTTTGAAGAGGATGCCATGACTTTATTAAATAAAAATAGAATCTTAAATTGGTGTATTTGCATTATTGCCTCTTTAGATTTAAAGAATGAGCTTAGACTACTTCCTCAAACCTTATACAAAATTTTAAAATAAAATATGATTATCAAACTAAATGTGAGATGTAAAAACCTATAAAACATAAATGTAAAAATTCATGACATTGGATCAGTAAAGGTTTCTAAAAATTTGACATGGAAAGCATTAGTGGCTAAAGAAAAGAAGAATGTACTGGTTAATATCAACTGATAACCTTTTATAATTCTATGAAAGAAGTGAAAACATATCCAACAGATAGAGGGCACATATTTGTTAATGGTACAATGTTAATGCTACAATGATACTGATTCTTAAGTACTTTTATATCTTCTAATTTTATATAATGTTTTCCCAAACAGGATATTTCTTTAAAGAACATATGTAAATTAATAGTCAATAGGAGGAGCATATGAAATAAGCTCCTCTTTAGTTTCTAAGAAAATATAAAATGAAAACTCACAAGTATGACCATAATATAAATAGATGACGCAAAATACAGTAATGCATTTGTGGAGAAATTGATATACTCCACATAGTAGATTGATTTGTATAATACTGCAATCATTTTAGCAAGCAAGTTTTCAAGTCTTCAAAAGGTCAAAGAGAATTGTATATGATTCAGCCATTACACTTCTATGTGTGTATTAAAGAGAATTAAAAAACTTATTTGGACATAGAATGTAGTTCACTGACAGTGCACTTCAATAGTCTGTGTGAGACCTTGGAAATAATCCCCCAAAACGAATTTTGATAAGACACACAATAGAGGATGTGTGCTGGACAAATTATTGTAAGTGAATTTTATATCTATTTTAATGTCTGTTCTAAAATTTACACCATTTCTGTTTGAAGAAATGCAAGGGAAAATTAGGCTTGGAAAATCTATGATTGTACAATTCACTTCCAAATCACTAAATTGTATACTATAGAAGGAGATAATATATGGCATGTGAATTACATGTTAGCAAAATAAACCCAAAAAACTATTGTTAAAGATACTTCACACAAATTGAAGAATACCTAAAAAGATGTTTTCGGTGTTGGCTAAATCTATTTGTAAACTACAGCTTTTAGAACAAAGATTTGATTTCTGTTTATTTTGAGTTTTTTGGTCTGTTTGTTTTAGTTTTACAGAGATAACTCAATCAAAAAGTGTATGTGATACCTGGAATACCTAGGGATTTTGCATCACTTATAAGTAATTGATAACCTTTGCTGGAAGAAACATTTAGCAAATGACAGAAGACCCAAATCTGTACACCTGTGATTTATGAAAGCCATATGTTACTTGCTCAATCCAATTGCTTTTCTCTACTTTGCTAAGAAAAAAAGTATTCTCAGGATAAGATCTAATAGCAATGAAAAGAAACAAAATACACAATAATCTTGATTTATTTGTGAAATTAACAAATGAAATAAAGCATTTCCATTTAAGGGGCTCTAATATTAGTATCTATGAAGATGTTCCTGAATGCCAACATCCATTGAATTTTTGGAATTTTAATTTCTACCAACATATGAAAACTAGAATAAGAAAACAAATACAGTCTTAGAGTAACCAGCCTTGGAATAAATTTCTTAATAGTTTTGAAATTACAAAAGAATTGATACCATTAAAAATGATTCTTTACTATGGAAATCATTTAAAAATGTTTAACATTTATTATAATTCAAATACCAAACAAGAGTAATTTTACATAATCATTACAAATATTATTTTATTACTATTGCAAAATAGAATAAAACACCAGTCTTGATATGTTATCATTATTTTTAATTCCTAATCATTACCTAAATATCTTAAACAATCTAAATAGTCATGTATTTAACATAGATGTAAATATTCTATACTTTTACTTAACACTTTCCAGAGGCATGTATTCATGTTTCTAAGAAATGTTCACAGCAGTTAAAAGATGCTTTTGTGAAATTAATGTAATATATTTTGTTGCTGTTGTTGTTGTTGTTTACAAGGCCGGTGCATTGTCCTTAAGCCTTTTTATGCTCAATGCCAGCACTCTACAACTTGAGGCACAGAGCTAATTCCTGTTTATAGTGGTTAATTGGAGATGAGAATCTAACAAGTACTTTTCTGTCTGGGCCAGTTTCAAAAACAAATCTAAGATCTCATTACCCAGAATAGCTCCATTTATAGGCATGAGTCAGTGGCACTTGGTTTGATGTATTTTTAAAATTTTAAATATGTTTTAAGATGTTTGTTTCATTGTAATGTACATCATTCTACACATAAATGTAGACATATGTATATATTTCTGATGACAAATAATCTCTAAAAATGTATGTCATTCTATTCACACACACACACACACACACACACACACACACACACACACACACACACAAACACACACATTTCTGAAGATAGACACCTTCTAAAACTTTATGCTCTTTTTTGACCTTTTTTCATTTCAAAGATATACAGTATATTTTTCCAAAAGTTTCCTAGAATAGAATGACTAACCTTCAATAGAAAGTAGAGTTTATTACTTTCAAGGGTATTTTAGATATACACATGATATTGTAGTAACATTTACAGTATATTACTTGAAATGATTCTGTTCAAACTCTTAAATATTTGTGTGTAGTGGTGGGGAGAGAGGAAGTGAATTCACACTGGTTAGGAATTTGCAATACTTCAAATTTCTATTCCATAATTTGTTATAAGCACATAGTCAAGTTACATGTTATGGCTTAATTTTTTTGTTTCTTTATTTGTTCAAAATTTTAATATGGATGTATGCACAGTGGTAACATTAAAATTATTAATCAACAGAGAAATAATTGCAAAATCATAGATACATATCAGACTTCAATAGTTAGCAAATATGATGCTAATATTAATTTTGATGATGATGATGAGGGCCACAATGTACCCTGATAATGACCATGTTGTGATTCAAAAGGAAAAAAAAACTTTACACAATTTTGAAGCTAGATTTCCCACATTGAATACATAATAATCAACAGCTTTGGATTACATACAATAAGAATAACAAGACGAGAGTTTCAATATCAAGAAATGTAATCACAGACAGTAAAACCATAATGTAATTTCTACAGTCTCTTTCATGTATGCTCACTATTCTTGGCGGTATTGATTTCTTATAAATAAAATCATTAATTTCCACATTTTGATGGAATAAGTTGTACCTTTCAACTTAGTGTGATTAGTTCAAATAACATGAAAGCCATGGCTCTCATATACATACTATTCAATAACCAATGTTTTCCAGTAATATATTAAGAGTATGTTCTTCAATACAGCTGTAACACATGACAAAATTTACATAATACTACTTACATATCTGTAGTTACCTTAAAAGGACTTAGGTCTTAGAGCAAGGAGGTAAAATTTATTTTTATTTCTGCATGAAACAATTTGTGACTTTATACCAACAAACTGAATTTGACTCTTTCCTTATTTGTAAGTTAAGTTGGAAAATGTAAGGTCTCTTCACTCTTCTCTTTTCTTGCTCTAGAAGTCAACAAATATATTCTTCATTATTTCTGGTAGATTACATCCATTTACAGATGGGAAATGTAAGGCCAACAGTCAATGTAGTGAGCAAAGAATGATAGCAGAATTTTTGTCTGAGGTCTTCACTCTGTGTGCTTACAAAGAGTAATTTGGTGATGGAGAGGACCAATATGAAAAGAATACGGGGAAAAAGCATACTTTGGAAATGGTTGTTTTAGGACTAGGTGACAGTGATGAGTAAATGAAACAGGCTGGTGTCAGGGGCATGAAAAGGAGTACATAGAAATCATATTAGTGACAAAACCTGAGAAAATCTTGATCATTCATCTTATCTAATGGGAGGGAGTAGAAGGGTAAGAAGAAATCTAAGGTCCTTCCACAGGTCTGGCTAGCAACTGTATTAGTGATATTCTTAGTAATAAGGACCACAGGTGGAAATGATGGATTTAGGGGATAAAACTCTCTGATAGTTCTAAAGTTCATATTAAACAGATGCAAAGATAGGTCTGTTTAGACATCATCATAATATCCACAACCATGGATATGAAAAAGGATAATAAAATTGGGGGGGGTATTATTGAAGGGAAGAGGAAATGAAAAGTTCTCACACAAATGTGAGCAATGTGAGCACCAGTGTGGACAAGATTGGAACAAAGAGAAAAACGAGGAACCAAAAAAGTAATAAACACACATTTTCCTAAGTAAAGGAAGGAAAGAATTTTCAGGAAGATATTGAAGGGAATATACTATTTGGATTTGAAAAGTGAAAGGATATAGACAAGTTTAAAAAGAACAGTGTTTTGTTGAAAGTTATTTTGATAAAATTTTGAGCGCATAAAATTCTGGATCCATGAATTCAACAGATCCTGTTGATTTTAAATGCTGACCTTATAAAATGTTGATTTTATCCTGACCTTAGCAAAATTATACAGATATAAATCTCATGAACTTTACTTAGAGGTATTCTGTGAATATTTTTGAATACTTTGTTCAGCCAGCAGATTAGAGATTGAACTACAGCACAGACAAGCCTAATTTGTCCTACAGTTCCAATTAGTGACCCATGTATCCACAACAGTTTGAGATTTTATTGAAATATCTTTAGATATGTTTGGATATTTTATCAGCCTATTCATTATAAATGTAGGAAAAGTAAAACCAAGTATTAGGTTGAACATACAGCTTTGCTGATGTGATTGAAGTCTTCTGGAATTGATTCCTCTTTAGAGTAGAAAATGCCTCAAAAGCCATTGACACATCATAACTGCCATATACTCTATTTAACTCTAGTTCTTGTTAGGGATATCTCCACGCTGAAATAAATCAATGGATCGGCCACAAATTCTTATATGTAGGAAATACTCTTATAAACTTCAAGCTTTTATTGAATGGAAGAGTTCAGACATTTCCCTCACCACTAGGATTAAATGCCTATAGAGATAAGACATTTTGCTTTAATGCCTTTCTTTCATTTTCTTATACCCATTTGCAAGTAGGGAAGGATTCTGATGTAACAACAATACAATGGTGACTTGTTTTAACACAACGTCTAAGATCTACTGTTAATTCGGATACTTACTAATTAGCTCCAGATTTTGTGGATATTTATATTTCTCCTGGGTAAACTAATGAGCTCCAAGAAAATGTCCCTAAGAAGCCTTTGAATTCTAATATCACTGTTTGTCTCAAAATGCTTTAAATTCTACATCCTCTAATGTGGGCATATGGTTATATTGTGGAACTTTTCTCCTCAGAGAGTGAGTATTTCTCTATTGCTTAACATGGACAAAGTACCAAACAAAAAGTGGTAGTTGAACAATGTTCCTAGCAATTTTTACAGATGAAATGGAAATAGAGCAACTATGAACTCAAAAGGAATGTGCAAAAAGACAGAGGCACAAAGTAGAATGTGCCACAGAAATGCTGAAGTGTAATTTGAAATTATGTGTTCAAGTGTGAGGGAGTGTTCAAAGTATAGCTTCAGACAATATAATTGGATATCTTCAGGCGAAACTTCTTTGAACTATTCTGGGATAATTGTACAAGTAGAAGCCCCTTAGTCTGACTCTAATCAGCTACAACATAATCAACTTAGGGATTATATTCCATGTGCAAA
Source organism: Dipodomys spectabilis (assembly GCF_019054845.1). Lineage (NCBI taxonomy): Eukaryota > Metazoa > Chordata > Mammalia > Rodentia > Heteromyidae > Dipodomys > Dipodomys spectabilis. Next base: position 1,267,255 of record NW_024870919.1, on the reverse strand, counting down.
GTGAGAAAAAGAGGGCTCATCAGAGTTAGTGTTCAGGTTGAAGTACGTCTTCATTTATTTTGGAGCATTAAACTAGGAAAAAGCCAAGTAAACATTTTACAAGTACCTTAATTAAGTGGGACTGGGGCTGGGGGTTTATCCCAGCAGAAGGGCGCCCTTCCGGCACACGCAAAGCCCTGGGTTCAGTCCTCAGCCCTGGAAAAAAAAACACCTAAATTAAGTGAGACGTATTATATTGGTCTCTTTTCAACTTGGAAGTTATAGATTGTGTCCTTTTATACTTGGGACAATGATCTGTGGTCAGTTATTTCTTCTCTTCTGCTTCTTTTGCCCTTCCACTTGCATAATTTTTATTTAAAGAGACATACTTGCGCTTGCATTTCTAAATCCTTCAAAATTATCTGAACTGTTTCATACTTCTGGCAACCTCCTATATCTTTCTCAAGGGAATATTTTGTCACTACCATTTTTATCCTATAGGATGCTGGATACCTTCCTGCCTAATCCAGTGCAAGATATACATTAGGCTGATACACATGTCTCAATACTTGGACCACCATGAAATCCTATCTTATATAGAAATCATGATTTTAAAATGTCTGGGGAAGTGGCTCTGTCATTTTTGAATGGCCCTACGTGATACTTACATGCAATCATGTTTCAAACCAATGTGCCACTCAGTAGATGAGCGAATTGACAAAATGTGATATATATATATATATATATATATATATATATATATATATATACCAGGTGGAATTATATCCTTCCAATTCATAAGGAAATGGAAAGATTTGGGAAAATCCTACTAAGTAAAATACACAAGACACAAAGAAATAGATTCCATGGTTTCCCTCATTTGTAATAAGTAGGAATATCTAGGATTGCCCTAGCAGATGAGCACAATTGTTCAATAGCTATGTGTAAGATGATGCTGAGCAAAATGAACTCCTACATATGGAAACAGAGGTTTTTCTTTGTGGTTGTTGTTTTTAATGTACTATGTGATTTCTTTTTTCTTTTGTGTTTTCTCCTATGGCTTGTTCCTTGCTGTATTTGTTTTCAGTATCATGTGTCATTGTATATATATTTATCTTAATTTGGCAAGGGAAGAGGAACAACAAAATGGCGAGACAAAGGTCAAAGGGCAAACCAATGCAATAGCAATACTCACAAAACAAAATTTTGGAAATTTACATTACAACTTGTGAGGGGTATTGGGGTGAAGGAAAACAGTAAGGAAAATGAGGGAGTGGGTAAAAAGTTCATGTTATATATTCACTACCTTACAATTACTTCAATCCCTTCTATATATCCTCTTGACAATAAAATTTAATTAAAATATAAGCTACATAAAATATAATTTCACTGTATTCGTATAGTCAATATTATTCAATTACCCCTTTCTTTATCAGAGGGTCATCAACTTGAATGTTATCAAACTATACAATATTTTCAGAATATACTTGCCATTATTTTGAAAAAAACATTATTTTAGTAATGTCTCATACTAAAACAGAAAACAGTTCTACTCTATGGAAAGTACTAACTTTTAAAACTGAATAATTGTTAAGAGGACAAAATATATGTGTTCTTCAAAATTCCTATGACTACTAAATACTCATTTTCAAATTCTGAACATACCATACCAGAGACATTGAAAATAGTATCTGTTTGCCTTTTATTTAATTCTGCAATAGATGCAGTTTCCAATGGGATGTTACATATTTAAAAGTCAACAAAAAATGGCCACATTCTGGTAGAAGATAAACCTATGAACTATCTATAATAATTAATTCCTGAAGAGTATACATTTGTTCATCAGAGTAAGCTATTATTTCTATGACAATCAATCCCAAGTTTTTATGCCATAAAGTCATCCTAGCACAACAGTTTCCAATTTGTAAAGTGCACCTTAAAATTTCCTAAATTCACATCATGACTTGCTTATCACTATTGTGAAAAAATACTACACTTCTGCTGTGATGCCCTCCCAATTGTGCGAAGAACACTACAATAAACTTTGCTGCATCATTTTCCCCCAAGTTTCATTCTTGAGATCAGAACACTTCCAAATATTATTTATTGTTATATTTATTTTATTATATATTATTATTATTTCATCTATCATAGATATTCAGGAGATCCGAATATCTGAATATTAAGATCTGAAGATTATGGTTCAAAGCCCACCAAGGCAGGAAGTTTCCTTAGCTTCTTATCTCCAATAAACTGTTCAGGAAAAGCCAGACATCACTAATGAAGTACAGTGTTAAGACCTGCAGGACTCATGGGGCTGTTACATGTGACATTATTATGCAAAGCACCATTAACAGTCATCTCCGACATCCATAACATTCTGCTTCCACTTACAAGTAAATCAGAGTGGCTCGAAGAAGAATAAAAATATGATTTTTCCCTGTCTGGCTTCCACCATAATGTGGGACCATGACTCTAAATATCTAATAAACCATTTGCCTTGGCTATTTTTTTAAAATAGCTTTTTAAATAAATATTAATTTAAAAAAATGTTAAAAATAATTTTTAAATAAATAGTAATTTGTTGTTTGCTTTTGGCAGGCATGAAATAAGACTGCATTAACATTTTGTGAGTTGAGAGGCTAAATTTTATCAGAATCTAAACAAAATGAAAAATAAATGATTTTAAGATAAATAGCTGTTAGGTACATTATTTTTATTTTTTTAATTTTACTTTTTATTTTTTGTGAACATACAGTACAGAAGGGTTACAATTACATGGGCAAGGTAATGAGTACATTTCTTATCAAGCATTGCAGCCTCCTCCTTTGTTTACACTTCACATCCCTTTCCTGAATCCCCCCACCCACCCACCCAATCTCTCCCTCCCCCACCCCCGTTAGGTACATTTTTAACGTGACATTCACACAGAGACATCTTTTTTCTAAGCAGTTCATGTAATTCAAATAACTGTGTTTCAGAAATAGATGACACAATAAGTTAGAAAAAGAGAACCAGTATTGGGTAGTATAGTCTTTAAAAATAGCTGACAAATAAATATTAACCATAATTCCAAAATAATAGCAGTCAAATGTTCTTGAAAAGAGAAGATTTTAAACAGAATGTATAAAAAGTGCCAGTGCCAGCACTGCTTCAGTAGCTGCTCTCTGGGATTTAGGGCTTCTAGTACATGAGAATGTTTTAACCAAGATTAATTGCTTTCAGGGACTAAATTTTTTTAGTTATAATTCATAGAAGAAATATGTTGTTCAAATTTAATGAAAGGATAACAGTTCATATTAGAAAGAATGCTACACACTTATTGTGGTAGGCAGTGAAATACCTTCCCAAAATATCATCCCCAAATATCTAATTCCTTAAATGTAGATTTGAATTTTATACATATCTATCTATCTATCTATCTATCTATCTATCTATCTATCTATCTATCTATCTATCTATCTATCTATCTAAGTTTGTAAAAATAATTACCTTTCATTACCCAAGGAGCGCAAATTAGAATAATTATCAGATAGGAGAAGTATATTCAAATGGGTACTTAAAAGTCCCAGCTGTAGTGGGAAAGGGGCATGATTAGGCTAAGAACCCTCAGAAAGATATAAAGTTGCTACATTAGAAGATAAAGGAAAAGACAACAACCCATATTCTGAAGTTTCTGGAAAGCGGAATAGGAAGTAAATGCCATTTCCACTAGAATCATCTGAAAAGTATTTCAGCTCTGTCGGTGGCTCGATTTTAATCTAGTGAGACTTCTTTTAGATTTCTGTCCTTTAGAACTAAAATGATAAATACGGATTATACAAGCCACTTAACTTGTCGAAATTTGACAGATTTGATAGAGTAAACCAAGTCAACTACAGCCTTTTACTGATGCAACTACAGGGACAACACACGTCCTAGTTTCTGAGAATATGAAAAAGTTGCCACTGGCTTTGTATACATGTATGAGTACATACTACTAAAGGCCTTGCATTAATGAAATCTTGAAATTCTAAATAATATCTAAATAAGGAGCTCCCTATCTTTATTTTCACATTTGGGGATCACTAAGTACTACAGTTATGTAGAAAGCTAAGGTACGAATAGGGAAATGAAATCTGTCTCCTAATATTATAAAGATAATTTATGTCATTTTGGGTTATATTTTCTAAAGTAATAAAAAATGAATTAAAACAGAAACAGAAACTCAATTTTCTCTCCTTCCTAACTTTCCAACAGAAATTAGAGCATCCAGTAAAGATATAACAATCCCAGAATGGTATAGGATGTTATAAGATCACTAGATGGTGAAAAAGAAGATAACAAAAATGGGTCCCTTGGAACAATGGGAAACAAAATCTACACCTACAGATTCTGATATAGCTAGAAAATAGTTTCCACTATTCTGTCTTTGATATTTTAGGTTTGTTTACACAGCAACTTTCCTCTCATAGGAAATGACTCTTTATTAAGACTTAAGGGTTTGCAACTTATAACCCAGCAACAAATAATGCTTCTAAATGTAAAAAAGAATGATACTGAGAGTAACCAAGACTACTTGTGTTGCTATAGCTAATAAATAAGAATGATCTTTGGGAATAGTCAAACAATCTTGATCTTTTTCATACCTTTCCTCTTCTTTAACAAGAGAAATCCTAGTCAAGATATGTAAAACATTAATAAAGGATTTTTATATTTTTTATTGTTCACACTAAAGCAAATACACTTTTCCCCTTTGCAAGCCTGATTTTGAAAGAGTCAGAACCTCATAATTATTTTATAGGCAAAAGTTTATTGCTTTGGCTTAGTTGTTTTCCTGCATTTGGCCATTGCTATTATTTTGGCAACTACACAGAAAAACAAGATAAATCCGTTTATGTTGAATTGTTCAAAGTCAAGCTGTCTTCAAACAAAGTTTTCTGTTCCCTTCTACACTGCTAATTGAAGTTTAAATGATAACAAAAACGTGAAACTTTAATGTACATTTTCATTGAAACCAGTCAAAACAAGAGTGTCTGTTATTGCTTTTTATAATGTTTTCAAGTATTTTACTTGACTATTTTCATTATTGCCTTTGTTCCATCCTCTAATCAGGAACAAAGAGTTTCACAAAAAGATTTTCCTGAGGAATAAGATGTTAGTCAAAAAATAGGTGTATAATAAAGATTTTCATCACTTACGATACTGAATAGCTCAAAAGACATTTTGCTATTACTGGCATGGTTCTTAAACTAAGTGAAATGCATGTAAATGTGACAGCTATTCCAAACAATGACTATGGCTTATACTTTTCTGCTTCAATGAAATGAGTAACGTTACTGTAAATGAAAACTCTGGCAAGGTTGGAGGGCATATAGATTTAGGGTAGAAGGGTTAATGTTAGGAAGCCAAGAGAGATTCCATAAACAGCACTGGCTATCACTTATCACTTAATTATATTTATGACATATGAGTATATAAACATAAATATGAATTGAATGAGAAATATGTGATTTACACAATTGATTCAATGACAACTAAGACCAGAAAACACTTCACTACATTTATGTAAACTATTATATCTGGTGAAGATTTAAAGAGTTTTAGAATATATATTTTAACATTTATGTCAAAATATTTATTTTTACCTGTTTATTTTTACTTTTGGCGGCTGTGGGGTTTGAAATCTGGGCCTGGACGCTTTCTCTAAACTCTTCAGCTCAAAGCTAGTGCTCTACCACTTGAGCCACTGCCAGTTTTTTGTTGGCTCATTGGAGATAAGAATCTCATGGACTTTCCTGCCTAGGCTGGTTTTGAACCATGATTCGCAGCTCTCCGAATCCTTAGTAGCTAGGATTACAAGTATGAATCACTGGCACCTACTACATAATTATTTTTACACATTTATGAAGTATGGAGTGGTAATACCATTCATTTATATCTTGAGTTTTCCTGCCAGCATCCAGTTTCTCTGTTTCTTGATCGCATTTAGTATGGACATTATTGTATTATGTGAAGTAATTCTCATATATGTTTTATGATGTCATGTTAGTTCTAATGTTCATTCATTTGATGACTGATGATAATTTTCTTGTGCTTATTTTTCACAAGGGGTACTTTGATGTTTTCTAATTGATTTTTTTAACATTAGGTTTTGAGAGTTCTATGTAGACTCTAGGTTTGAGGCATGCTTCAGATACAGGATTTGTAACTATTTTATCCTTGACTATGGGTACCTTCCATCATCATCATCATTATCATCATCATCACCATCATCACTATTAGTATTACTACTATTACTTTTTTACATGTATGTATGGTCCTGGGGTTTGAACTCAGGGCCCCTGAGATTTGTTGCATTTTGTTAACAATTTACCATTTGAGTCATGCCTCAGTTCTGGCTTTTTTGCTGATTAAGCAGAGATAAGATTCTCAGGAACTTTATTTTGTGGGCTGCCTTCAAACACAATACTCAAATCACAGCCTCCCAAGTAGGATGTGATACATGAGCCACCTGCTCCCAACTTCTATTCATTACTTGTATATGAGCTTTTACAGACTAAATTATTTTACACTTTTATTGAGTTCTACTATATCAAGTTTTCCTTTCCTATAATTTTAATGCCATATTTAAGTATGCTTCATCTCCAAAATTGTCAAGACATCTTCCTTTGCTTTATATTTACATCACTCTTTTTGTTTTATATGCCACCTTCAAAACCTGCTTTAAGAGAATATTTGAATAAATTATTATATTTAAGTCAACATTCACTTTTTAATTCTCCCAAATACTGTCTAATCTATCACCACTATTAAAGAAAATGTCATTCCACAAGTGTTTGGTTTTACACTTTTATTAAATATTCCTTGATAATATGTATGTGGCTCTAATATGGTGCCCTACAGACCCATTTAGCTATATAATCTTTCCTCTACAAATATGACAATTTTACACTAAAAGTTTTAATATTGGACAGAGAAATATATTCCAGTTTATATTCCTTTGTCAATGAATTAAAGTGTGTTGGTCAGGTGTTTTAAGAAATTGTCAAAAACTTATAAATAAAATTGTGAAGTTGGGCGCTGATATCTCATGCTTATAATCCTTGCTGCATAGGAGGCTGATATCTGAGGATTGTGGTTCAAATGTAGCTGGAATGGGAATGTCTGTGAGACTCTTATCTCCAATTAACCATGGGAAATCTAGAAGTGGCAAAGTTGCTCAAGGGGTACAGCACTCACTTTGAGGTGAAGAGCTGAGGGACAGTACCCAGGCCCAGATTTTAAGCCCCAGGAATGACCAAAAAATGGGGGGGGGGGAGGAAGCAGGAGACAATATGCATCCTCCAATCCATAAAAATTATATGTCTCTATTTATTTAGATTTTTGTCTTTATATTCAACATGGTATAATTTTCAATGATGGTGGGTGAAGAGCACTGAAATAGATTTTGACGATGTGTGGAGATAGCACAAGGACATTCACAGAAAACCATTGAAAAATAAAGGGCTAAGGGAATTGAGAAAGACAGAAACAGGTTAATCAGGCCCTTGATTAATATGTGAGTGTGCAAAATATTTCAATACGATTTTGTCATAAAATTAATACACACCAATTAATAAATATCTTCCAAAGGCATTGGTATTCAAGCATGACATAAAGGATAAATACAGATTCTGTGGTGAAATGAAACAATGATAGATGAGAAAATACATGATTATAGTAATTGTGTAAACAAACTAAGAAATTTGGTCAACAGTTGGGGCTCATGGCTCATTAGAATAGAAGGCCATTGGTGTCTAAGATAATACTAAAATGTTAGACTTGAACCTATATTTAAGACTGCTTATTGCTAAAGCCAATAAAGGACATGTTTGGCAAATAAAGTAAAATGATAGCTTACAGACAAATGAAAATAATAATATATATATATATATATATATGTCTATATACATGTATATATACATCTGCATATTCATTTATGTATACATATATAGTTATTTGTATATATACACATGTAAGTATGAATATATGCATACGTACACATAGTATGTATACATATACACTTATTTAAAGAGACTTGAATCAGAAATATATTAAGGGCATATTAATGCCAATGAAAAACTTAACCATCCTGACTAAGTTATCAAAAAGTCCAAATACATATCTTTGTAATAATATGTCAACAACCAAATAACATATGGAAAGAACATAACCTACCTAGACATTGGATACATATAGAGATTAGTGGAAATAGAAACAAGATGGCACTGCACAACCACTATGTAGAAATTGGAATCCTTATACATTGGTGTTTAGCACTTAAAATGATATAGTCAGTTTGTTAAACATACTGACAATCTTTAAGATATTACACATATAGTTGCTCTATTATCCAGCATTTTGAATCATAATTTTATATACAAAATAGATTTCAACACATGCCCAATGAGACACATGTACAAGAATATACATAGCAAAACCTTTTACAATAATATATAATAAAATATTGAAATGTCAATTGAGGATATTATACAATTATTCAAATGCATACAAAACAATATGCTCTATAATTGAGAAAAATTTATATGAACTTACTTGGGAAACACTAATATTACATGGGAGAAATAGATAAAATAAACTTCATTTTCTAATTAAATTAGCTTTATAAAATTGGCACATCTGTAGTGGTAGACTATGAAGTAATGGTTGGTCAATGGATGGTAGGTTGAAATGATGACAGGAAGTGACTATTAATAAATACTGGAGTATTTTGAGAGGGTTGTGATGACAAAATATTCTAGAACTGAAGGTGATGTTCATAGTCCAACTGTAACTTTCTATGAATCATTGTATTTTATTGAAGAATTACAGATTGCATTTGCATTAACCTTAGGAAAAATTTTAGAATAGTAGTGGGTGAATCTGAGAGATAATTTAGAAATTAAAATCACAGAATTCTGTAATGCATAAGTTTAGTATGTTGATGAAATAGATTATCTATAAAATATGATCTGTGGCATATCCTCTACGTGACTATATATGATATTGAGAGTCAGTGAATATTCTACAAAATTATGTAAATTGAGGGATGAGATAGGATTGAGAAGGATGAGGGAAAATGATCATCAAGATGCATTATACTGGGCTGGGAATGTGGCTTAGTGGTAGACTTGGTGGTAGTATGAAGCCCTCGGTTTGAGTCCTCAGTACTACATAAACAAAAATTCTGGAATTGGCACTATGATAGAAATTGTAGAGTGCTAGCCTGAGTAAAAGAAGTTCAAGGACATTGCCCATTGTCAAGACTCTAAGTTCAAGACCCAGGACTGGCCAAAAAAAAGGAAGCAATGTATTAAGACAGGCACTAATGGCTCATGCCTGTAATCCTAAATAATCAGGAGGGTGAGGATTGAGGTTTGAAGCCAGCCCAGGCAGGAAAGTCTGTGAGATTCTTATCTCCACTTAAATCTCAGAAAAATCTGAAGGTACTACTGTTCCTCCAGTAAGGAGTTCTAGTGTTCATCCAAAAGAGCTCAGGGGCAGCACCCAGGCCCAGAGTTCAAACCTCAGGAGAGAAAAAAGGAAACCAAAATAACTCACTAAACACTATTTATAAACTGCATGGTCAAACAGCAACCCCCAATTACGTACTTAAAGTTAATTAAAAATATGCTTAGAATAAAATACAAGTCATTTTAGGGACCAAATATAGATAGAATTCAAAGGCTGTTTACAGGGGCAAAGTAAATTTTATATCAAGCAGTTTGAGTTGGCATTTGTTCTTCACTCTTAATAAATAATTTATAAAATTGACAACACTGCCAATTATAGGTCAATTTCATTGAGGAACAGATTGAATTCTGCTGTCTTTTCATAGCAAATCATAGTGATGAATTTTTTGCCTCTTGTTGAAGTACATCTGATATTTTAAAGTAGATTTGCCCTACTATAATATTAATTTAATCAATCATTTCATTATCTTATCCCTTGTACTAAATGAGAGCATGCTATGTCAGTCTCCTATTAATATGACAAAATACTTTATAAAATCAACCTAAAAGGAGGAAAGATTAATCTTGCCTTCTGATTTTATACATGTCAGTTCATGTTTCTTATCCTCATTGCTTTGGGTTGGTGGTGGCACAGTACCCCATGTCAGGAACATGCGAAGGAGTATGTGTTTTCATGGAAGCGAGGAAGTAAAAAAGAGGAGGAATAGGAGTGGGAGAGGGAGAAAAAGGAGGAGGGGGAGAGGAAGAGGGAAAAGGAAAGGGAGAAGGAAAGGGAGATGGAGACAGAGAAGAAAAAGAAGGAAGAGGAGGAAAGGTCTTTGATTTTATTGTACTCTTTGATCACAAGTTCAGAGTGACCAAATCTCTACAATTGTGCCCACTTTAAAATGTTCACCACCTCTTTATGGCAACATAGTGAAAACTAATTATTAATCCCAATCTTTATGATTTCAGATTTAATTTCTAGAGTGGTGGGTAGATATTTCTGTACAATTGTATAACTTCTGTTCCTAAATATTTACTTGAATTAATCAGAGGAGATATTTGGCTTGGAGTTGGTTAGGTTATACAATTGCTGGAGAGATGAATGAAATATTTTGAGTGCAAATACATTTTATTTAACAGATAAGGAAGCGTCAAGATATTTCATTTTTTATCTTCAAAAATGACTATTTCATCTAACTCATAATGGCTTGAATTTTTCCTAATTTTATGGCATTTTTATTCAAGTTTTTTTGTCATCTATAGCGAGGTTCATTCTTTCAAGTAGAAGGAAAATGAATACTATCACTTCTATAGAGAGTAGGTATAATATGATTTTTCCTGCCATTCAACAATAAGTTATATTCAGATCTATAGGAATAATTGGATACGTCATGGAATATCTTGCTTTAGTTATCTCATATTTAGATTGATTCAATTTCTAAAAGTCAGTGTTGACATAAAATACATGAAATTAACCTCTGAAACCACTTCTACTCGAACCTCAGAAATACATGACCAGTAACTAAGATTTCTGCATACTCAAAAATTATATGAATCTACATTTTATGTCAAAAACGTATAGGGTAAAAAGAATAGAAAATCATGTAGCCACAATAGATAAAAATTAATGTTAATGACAAATTGCTTCATTCAGACTGACAGAGCCTATTGATTTTAGCTTACATGAGACATTTGATTAATGATCTTTTTGTCGCTTTTGAGTAATAGAGTATTTTAATTTGTCCAAAGATTCTGTCATTTAAACCTTCGAGTGTATATTTTTTCATAAAAATGAAAAGTATTTTTCCACAGTGCAGGTTCAGATTTAATAACTAAATAAATATCTAAATGTTAATTTGTTAAATTGACCTCTGCAATTCAAATAACGAGAAATTTATTTTATATTTAAATATATTATATCCATGCTGAATATGAGTCTCTCAAGCTTCTAATCCTGGGTACGCTAGAAGCTGGAGTTAAAAGCCAGCCTTGGCAAGAAATTTTGTGAGACACATCTCAATCATACAGAGAGAGAGAGAGAGAGAGAGAGAGAGAAAGCCAGGAGTGGAGTTGTGGATCAAATGTTAGGACACTATACTTGAGTGAATAAAACTAAGGGATAGGCCTTGAGTTCAAATTACAAGAACAAAACACACGCACACACATACACAGAGAGACATGGAAAATATTATGTGTAAATTCTTATTTTAGTTTGAAGAAATAAACAATATCATGAAATGTCATATTTGTTACATATACTCCAACTTTTGTGAAGTGGTTTTTAGTAAAATTTGTTTTAAGATATAGCATAGGTTATTAAAATTAATATTAATCTACTTAATAGTTATAATTCCTCATAACACCTTGGAGTAGAACATTTGGTATTTTTCTATAGTCTTAAGAAATATTCTGAGTAAAAGAAAGAAAGGAAGAATGGAAGAAAGAAAGAAAGAAAGAAAGAAAGAAAGAAAGAAAGAAAGAAAGAAAGAAAGAAAGAAAGAAAGAAAGAAAGAAAGAAAGAGAGAAAGAAAGAAAGAGAGAAAGAAAGAAAGAGAGAGAGAGAGAGAAAGAAAGAAAGAAAGGAAGAAAGAAAGAAAGAAAGAAAGAAAGAAAGAAAGAAAGAAAGAAAGAAAGAAAGAAAGAAAGGAAGAAAAGGAAAAGAAAGACAGAGAGAAAGAAAGAAAGAAAAAGAAGGAAAGAAAGAAAAAAAGAAAGAGAAAGAAAGAGAAAGAAAGAAGAGAGAAAGAGAGAGGTAGGGATGGAGGGAAGGAGGGAGAAAGGAAGGAAAGAAGGAAGTTAGGAAGGAAGGAAGGAAAGAAAAAAATGAAGGAAGGAAGGAAGGGACAAAAACAATTTAATTTATAAAATCTGCTATTTAGCCCAACATAAATTTCATGTAAGTTAACCCTTTAGTAATTGCAAGTTTGTAATTGTCATTTCTCTGCCTGTTCTCTATGCATGAATGAAACCAACAAATGAAGGATCAGAAATAACCACGTGAATGTTTGTATCTGTAGTAAATATGTACACAAAGCTTTTTCTCATTTTCTATAATCATCAAATAACTATTTACAAACAATTTACATTTAGTTATAAATATTCTAAAAATTGATGCAACCAAAGGATGTAAATGTATTATATAATGTGAACAGTAGTATTTAAAATGCTAATAATATTACAATCTTCATGTTATATTAATTATAACAATTATTTATTTTATCATAGAAATTAGCATCCTCTAATTTTGGTGTCTGTGGGAGTCCTAATAGCAGACATTATTAAAATCAAAGGAGATCTGTATTTCTGAAAGCAATTAACTCAATGGAGATTGTTCAAATACATCAGAAGGGTCTTAGAAAGGTTACACCATGTTTATATCATTACCTTTGATCTAGTTCAAGAGCCACAAAACAATCATACTTCGCTTTGTCATCACTATAAATATTCCCATTGTAAGAAGAACCATTCATATGATTTACTTGTTATAGGTTTGTCCTTAAGTTATTATTTTCTATGAAATAATATCCAAATGATAAACTACACTGAGTTAAAACAAAAGTTGCAAAATATATTGGACGATGTAACTCCTCCCAAATACATATTTTGAAATTGTATTCACCTGTCTGGTGACATTAGAATTACCCTTTCAGAGATGACCCTGAAATAATGATCCTGATAAAAGAAGCCCAATATAACTACTCTGCCATGTGAACATCCAGTAAATAAAGTATAATGAACTAGAAAGTAGACCCCTGTAAGACAAGGAATTGATTTGAATAACCATTTTTTATAATCAATGTTCAAGTTTCTAGATTATAAGTAATATACTCCTGATGTTTGTAAGCCACTTACTTTGAAGTATTCTCTTATAAAAGCCCAATGGTTGACAAAAAGCAAAGTAGTTTTGATTTAAATTTCAAATTTTCAGAAAAAAAGATTCATAATGTTTTATTATTTGAATTTTATTCTCCAAAGCTTCAGGTTAAAAATATTTTTAAATGGGAATTGAATTGATGTGCAACTCTCTATTCAACTATCATAATTAATTTTTTGAATATTTTAATATCTTTAAGAAGTTGTACAAAGGAGTTGCCATTCACTGAAACAGTTTATGGTTGCAGTGCATCTTGGTCAATGTCACCCTTTCAATATTCTCATTCACTCCTCCCAATCAACCCCAGTCTTTACGTATCTCAATATTATGTTATATATGGAATTACTTGGCATTTAACAAAGCAATTTATGTGTACAATGCACCTGGAATTGTGTTACCATTTCAACAACTTGACTCCCATTTCATACTACCCCTTGCTTTGTATATTTCAATTCTGGGAAGTATGCAATAGTTTAATGCCTGTATTCTATCCTTTTCCCCTTCAATTTCCTACCCCTCTCACATTGTCCCCAGTGTCCTCTCTTGCAGTACACATTTATTGGTATTTATTTTGTGGGGCTTTGACTTAATCTTTTAAGAGAATAATAACAGTATTTCACTCTCCATGGACTCTGATACTTGAGATAATTCATTTGTACCTGTTTGTATACCATCCAGTATATTTAACCCCCATGGTATAACCCCCGCTTTCACTGCATTTGATGTTGGTATAATTTGTGGAGGGGAAGGGCAAAAAAAATTCTTTAACTAGGGATACAGGTGGACCCATTGCAACAATGAGATGTACAAATCGTTATGTTGAAAAACGAGCTTTACAACTTTGGTGGAGGGGGGGAGGATCAGGTCGGGAGAGATGGGGATTGTATGGGAAGGGATGGGAAGGGGAAACAAAGAGGAGGCAACAATCCTTGATAAGAAATGAACTTGTTATCTTTCCCATATAATTGTAACTCCTCTGTATGGTATTTTCACAATAAAATTAATTAATTGAAGAAGAATTTTACATTTATAAGAACCTTCTATCTACCACAAATGAAGAAAATCATGCAACCTACATTTCTCTGAGTGCAGTTAATTTCACTTAATATTATTATTTCTAAGTATTTCATTTTCCTTAAGAATGGTGCAATATTATTCTTTCTGATGGATTAATGGAATTTGATTATTTATATATATATGTATATATATGTGTGTGTATATATACATACATACATACTTATAAATAGGGATCAATAAAATTATATATATATATGTCTTGTACGTATATGTATATATTTACATATGTATGTATGTATATGGTGTGTGTGTGTGTGTATGTAGGTTGCCTGATTTCCCTTATTTGTTGTATTAGAATGTCCCTATAATTCTACAAGTAAACACACTTAGATGGTAAAAGAGAAAACATTAGACTTGGACAAGATAAGTTATATGGGATTCTAAAAATTTATACAGTGAGATCAACGGAGGATGCCCTTTGGAGAAGATCACAAAAGCTCAATAGCTGTATGAGTATTATCATATAAAATAATATTCAGCAAAACTATCTAAAAGAAATGATCATGACAGTTTTATTATTTTGCTTTTTCCTCCTGGCTTCTGTTGCTGTTTTTATTATTGTACCTTTGGTCTTATATGTAAGTTTGGAAAGGGCAAGGGGAAACAGAAATGGTGGGGCAAAGGGTGAACAAAGGCAGCAGTGCTACTCAATAAACACTACATTGAAAATGAACTATACAACTTATAGGGGAGGGAGGTTCAAATGGAAAATCTGGGAGAACATGAGGGAAGAGGTGAGACTGTTCAAA
Organism: Dipodomys spectabilis; assembly: GCF_019054845.1. Lineage (NCBI taxonomy): Eukaryota > Metazoa > Chordata > Mammalia > Rodentia > Heteromyidae > Dipodomys > Dipodomys spectabilis. The sequence continues at coordinate 1,252,097 of NW_024870919.1, read as the reverse complement.
AGAGTGTCCAATATCTGATTATATAATTGTAACCCTTCTGTACATCATCTTTTATTGTGAAAATACTGTACAGAGGGGTTACAATTACATGGGCAACATATGAGTACATTTCTTATCAAGCATTGTAGCCTCCTCCTTTGTTTCCCCTTCCCATCCCTTCCCATCCTCTCCCCTCACTGAATCCACCTCCATCCCTCCCCCCTCGTTTTCGACATAACGACTTGTATGTCTCATTGTTGCAATAGGTCCACCTGTATCCCTATTTAAACGATTTGTTTTTTCCCTTCCCCTCCACAAATTATATCAACATCAAATAGAGTGAAAGCAGGGGTTATACCGTTGGGGAGGGGCATACAAAGCAACTAAGAAATAATCTTATAAATATGTTGGAAAAAATCGCATGAAAGAAAAACATTTGAATATACATCTTAGGGTTCACAAATTAAAAATGGGCTTCATAAACAGGCTAGAGTAGGTATACAAATATTAGATAAAATAGGCTTAAATCAAAAGTTGGATGAAAGTAAAAAGAGACAAAAAACGACATTAAATATTGACAAAGAAAACGGGGATATAACAATTCTAAATATCAATGCCCTGAATCCTAGAGCTCCCAAGTTCATCAGAAAAATGCCACTTAACGTAAAAATATGCATACATCCAAACACATTATTGGTTGCTTGAACACATCATTCTTACCTCTGGATAGGCCAGCCAGGTAAAAACTTAGCAAAAAAAAATCTTCAGACCTAAGTAACTGCAATGACAAGCTATTCCTAATAGAATTTTTCACCTAGCAGCATCATACTATCTATCTCTCTCAGCAGCCCATCAAATATTCTCCAAAATATATATCTTAGATCACAAGGAAAATCTATGAAAATTCAAAAATAAAAATGAAATTACTCCTTGTATCCTGTCAGACTATGATGGGACCAAATTAGATATTGACATCAAAAGGCATCATAGAAAATTCTGAAACTCACAGAGACTGAATAAAACATTTCTAAATCATCAGTGAGTCACTGAAGAAATATGGAGGGAAGTTCCAACGTTTATGGAATTCAGTGGACATGAACACACAAAATACTACCTCCTCTGGGACACAACAGCACAGGCAATACTCGGAGGAAAATTTATAGCTTTGAGTATGTACGGTAATAAATTAGAACAATCTTGAATCAGCACTAATGGTGCACCACTAAGTCCTTGAAAAACAGGAACAAGCCAAACCAAAAACCTGTAGACAGAAATAATACAAATTAGATTAAAGCAATAAATAAATCAGAATTTCAAAAAAACATACAAGCAATCATAATTGACTTTTATCTACTAGTAACTCACAAATTCACTCAATGAATGTCAATGTAGCTATTTTCAGAGATAGACTCAAACAGCTCAAACCAGTGAACAAAAAAAACTTCTAGAATTCTAAAAAGCAATATTCTATTTGACTTTAAAAAATTTCTGTTGTTATTATTAAGGTGATTTATAGAGGGATTACAATTGCATGAGTCAGGTTATGAGTACATTTCCTTTTATGAAATGTCTTTGGTTTCCTCACTTGTTCCTAGTCCCTCACTCCTGTCCCCATCCATGTGTTAAATAGTTCACTTTCATCAATGTTCAATGAACTCCACTGCTGCAATATTTTACCCTTTTCCCTAAAACTCTGTGCACACCCCTCACCTTCCTGAAGACGTACAATGAATATATCAGGCATAAGGTAAAGACAGATTCATCACAAAGTATAAAGAACAACAAACACAAAACAAAAAAGGAGACTTCTGTTTCCATGTCTCATAGTTTGTTTGAGTATGTATATCATGTTATATAAATATAATTGTTTTTTTATCATAAAAGTCAATTCAGGGACTATGGTATGATAACTTATAATGTTGCTTTCTATTTAATAATGCTTTTTTTTAACATTAAATTTGTAAGTAACACAATTCAATTCCTAGTGAAATTTGAAGGTTCAGGTTTAAAGTTAAATTTTCAAAGTGTGTAATAGTTCCATTTTGGCAACCAAAATGAAAAACAGGGATGTTTTATACACAAGAATGTCATTATTTCATGTGTAAAAAAAGTAAAATAAATGTAATATTAATCCAGTGGAAATAAGAAATCAAATTGTTTTGCAATGAATCAATTCCACAGATTATGAGATCTATTGATAAAATTAATAAAACTAGTAAAATGGTTTATAGACAGAACTTCTTGTACATTTTATAGTTGTGAGGGTCTGCCTGTATCTCTATTTAAACAATTTATTTTTTCCCTTCCCTTCCACAAATTATACCAACTGAGAGATGTGAAGGAATGGGAAGGGGAAACAAAGGAAGAGGCAACAATGTTTGATAAGAAATGTACTTATTACCTTGCCCATGTGATTGTAACCCCTCTGTAGGGTATTTTCACAATTAATTATATATATAATAAAACCCAGGACTAGGAAAACATATTTTAAGAGAAAAAAAATTAATACAACTTGTTTTAAATAGATTACTTAAGACATGAAGCAAGTGATAATTTTCTTTTCTAGGTGGTTGATTTAGAAATCAAACCCAAAGATTGCAGAGTTCGGTGTGCTTAATACGTCAATTTATACATATGTTTGACTCATCTTAACATTATATGAAAATAACTGAGAACAGGACTAGAATAAAAAACATCACCGAAATGTTTATTTTATGACTGAATATGTCTTTTTTTATATCTCTTTATTTTATTTGAAAAATCTGGTAATTTATTTAAGTTACATCAACAGTAATGAGAAATAAACACCCCCTAACTCCTTAAAAGACAATCAATAAGACAAAAAGGAAACAACAAAGAAGAATATTGAACCTCATTTTGTACTTTGTCTTTGTATATTGTGGTGCTTTGTAATTGTATATTATGTGCCTATCCCATGAATCTGGGCTCAAATCACTGGAAGAAAATTTCAAAATCTAGAGCAGCTAACACAGCTGTGCAGTTGTTTGTGGGTTTCACTACAGTAGCAGATAGACATGAAGTGCTTTGCAGGCAAGAATGTGATGAAAAGCATACTGTTATCTTCTTAGATGAAATATGAAGACCACACTTCAAAAGCTTACTAAATGATCAGCCTTATAAAGAACAGTGTCATTTTTAAGGCACTCTATATAATTCAAGTCCTTCATTCCACCCACAAGCATTGCTGCCATTCACAAATCACTGCCAAAGTGAATTTGCAGTTCTTTTTGATATTTCAAATGGCTTAGGAGTAACATAAACAATAATTCAAGTTGTTGAGAAAATTTAATTTAGAATAATCAAACAAATCAGATTCAACTCCATAGCATAACCTTTAGGAAAAATGAACTAAGGAATATGGCATGTCCTTTGTAATTTAATATTAGACATTAGGGCAAAATGCCAGAAACAGAGTATGCAAAGAAAAAGAAGTTTTTGATAAGTTATATAAAAGATTACAGAGGGGAAAGTAATTTTACCTACATTTTCTATTATATGATAACATATTTTTGTCTGCTAATCAGACAGACTCAAAATTATTTTAATTATGATATGAAAAATGCATTGTCATAAATGAATTAAATCAGGGAGTAGATGGTACAGGAACTGAGTGATTCCGTTAAATATTCTCATTATTTTGAATGATCTGGTATTTTTATATGTGTGGAATTATGAATGTATTTTATGTCTGCGCAGGAAAGTTTGATTATTAGATGATTGTCTGATACCCAATGTCAGGAACCTAACCTGAGTCAGAGTGGTAAGTGTGTGTGTGTGTGTGTGTGTGTGTGTGTGTGTGAGTGCCTTGAAGCATGTATTTCAAAGGAAGAATCTTATTTTCCTCAAGGTATATACTTAATTGTATTAGTTATACTACATTAATGACAGCAGGTAAAAGTAATTAACATTTGCTTCATATGTTTATGTTTCTATAATTGCATGAACAAACTAAAAACTTATGTTCGGGGTATGAGTTTTGTGGAAGGTCAGCTGAAAGTATAAACATCTGGAATCTTGAGAAAGCTATCAATGGCAATCATTTCAGTGTAGATCAGTTTAAGACAACACTTGCAAGGTTATGTAATCCTATATGAAAATGCAACATTTATTGATTTTCCAAAGCTACACTATTCTATAAATTTGTAGAAAAGCAAGTTAAATTATGGATCTTCACTAGCCATAAAACAGACAAGGGTCTCATAACTAAAATATACCTGGACCTCAAAAAATTAAATCCCCCAAAAACAAATTCTCAAAGAAACAACTGCCCAATAAATAAGTGGGCTAAAGATTTAAAGAGAAACTTCTCTGAAGAAGAAAGAAAGATAGCCAATAGACACATGAAGAAATGCTCCAACTCCCTAGCCATAAAAGAAATGCAAATGAAAACAACATTGAGATACCACCTCACCCTTGTTAAAATGGCTATAAATAAGAACTCTAATAACAACAGAACCTGGAGGGGATTTGCAGAGAAGGGAACCCTATTGTGTTGTTGGTGGGCGTGTAAACTTGTTCAACCACTGTGGAAAGTAGTATGGAGGTTCCTCAAAAGACTCCACATAGCGTTCCGCTATTTCCCAGCAATTTCTCTTTTGGGCACTTACCCATATGATCACAAACATGACCATACTAAAGCTACCAGCACAACTATGTTTATTAAAGCATTATTTACCATAGCTAAAATATTTTTACAATAAAAAATAATGAAATAATAAAGTAAAAATCCATGTCATTTTTTTTTTGGTGGTCGTGGGGCTTGAACTCTGGGCCTGGTTGCAGATTTCAATGAGCTCTTCTGCTCATTGATACCACTGTACCATTTGAGCCACAGTGCTGTTTCTAGTTTTCAAGTGGGTTATTGGAGATAAAAGTCTCACAGACTTTTCTGTCCAGGCTGGCTTTGAACCACTATCCTCGATCTCAGACTCCTGACTAGTTAGAATTACATGCATGAGCCACCAAAGCCCAGATCCAAATCAATGTATAAAAAGCAAGCTTATTGCAACGTCTGGCTTTTCCAATAAACAATCTTACTTTTTAGCATTAGTTTATAACTATGAGTTATTTTTAGATGTAACTGTGAACTTTTTAATAGAATAAAATATAATTTTTACTATTACGCAGTATCTCAAAAAATCCACTCTAATTGACATTCCCCAAAGTCAACTATTACATATTATATTACTCACTATTATTACAGTCTATATTACATATAGTGTGAAGGGAAAATAGTTTGGACTATTTCATATAAATTAGTAGATGCTATTTTAGCATTATAAATTCACATCTGTGATTTTAAAATAAGGAAAGAAGGTTTTAGAGTTAAAATCAATTATAAATGTGTAGTGTGTCCCAATTAAAGCAAAAATTCTGAGTTCATACAGACAAAATTATTTTCTTTCCACTAAAGACTTTGAAGTAATACTATTTGAAATAGTGAGGCAATAAGAGGAAGAATTCAAACCATGTCAAACAATGTCTGTTTTATTCTACTACCCCCTCCACTAACAAGACCTATCCGGTCCCAGATGTCACAAAACTTCAAGTGTCTCTCTTAGAAATCTATTTCGAAAAGTTCTAAATCACTGATTCTTTTTGTACTTTCTGTTATATGAAACAAAATATAGACACAAAACAATTGAAATAAAATGCACACATATGTTGAAGTCACCACAGCTTGAAAAACAACAAACAAAGTAGAACTCCACCAGGAATAAAAACATGTTGTGCCCAGTTATTTTTAAGCACAAAAACCTCAAATACATGTTACCCTTGACTAGAACCATAAAGATAACTGTGTCTCAAAAATACGGTTGTGTTCATTTGTAATTAAATTCATCTAGATGAACCTGATATAGCAAATCCCTTGAATGGATCAAATTGTTTAAAAGAAATGTGACTGTAAGTGGAGTGAGATCTGCACATATTTAAGAGAATAAAATAACAAAAATCATGACATCTTAAAAAATGCAGAAATGCAATGAATAAGTCTAATAGTATCCATATTGAGACCTAAATCCTACTGATTTAACAAGAACAAAATATGCCAATAGTAGAATCTGAGCAGTGAACCTGAGTGTACATAATTTTAAACTACTCCAAATTACACTTTGTAGAATATAGAATGTGGGTTATCTAAAGGAAAACATCAACCCATGATATAAATGACATTAAAAATCTCATGAAAAGGGCTGGGAAGGTGGCTTAGTGGTAGAGCGTTTGTTTTGCATGCATGAGGCCCTGGTTTTGATTCCTCAGCACCACATACGCAAAAATAAAGAAGCCGGAAGTGGCGCTGTGGCCCAAGTGGTAGAGCACTAGCCTTGAGCTGAAGAGCTGAGAGACAGCACCCAGGCCCAGAGTTCAGGCCCCACGACCGGACCCAAAAAAAAATCTCATGAAAAGAAAGTAGTAGTTTCTGGAAAATAATAGTTTAATAAATAGTGGTAAAAAAAATTTTTATACTACTGACAAAATTGCATACATATATTGTTCAATCCAAAAAAGACCCAAGATACTCAAGCTCATTTGAAACTTTGGCAAAGTAGCAGGATACAACTGTAACATTATTATGGATGTTGACTCTGGCATGGAATTAATTTCCTCTTTGATCTGACAAATGAATATATGAAAAAAACAGAACTTCAACTAAATATCAAGACCTAACTAAACATATAACCATAAAAGTCATCATGCAAGCCGTATTGCAACTGGGATAAAAGAAAAATCAGTCATACTGATTCTGTATTTATTGTAAATGTGGACTTTTCCATAAATTATTTCCTTTAGCTTACATTTTTAAAACAGTGTGTTAAGTGTATATCTTGGTAACTAATTTTGGATTCCTCCTTCAATATAGTTCTGAGTATAATGTCGCACATCAATTCCTAACCCATGAAATGATGTTGATTACAAAACAAATGGTAATAACCATTGTTTATAATACACAAAATCTCATAAGGATGACACCAGTAAGCATTGGTTAACATTTTGGTATCATGGTCTCATGACTGGTGAGGCCTATCTGCATGAGCATAATTGTACCTAGATTCCTCAGCCTAAATTTAACAACTGTTAAAAAATGTTTATATCTTTATCTGTCACCCATCAGAGATTAAACCTGAATATAAAGCCTAAGGAAAATGATAAGGTAAGAATTTAGCTTTTCTAGATATAAAGTAAACAAAATGCAGCGTAGAATAACTGGTTTAAAGTTAACCTAGTTCTCCAAAACATTCTAAGCATTTCCTTAAAATGTGTATTATTCTCAAGAAGGGAATAGGTAATGTGAGAAGAGGACTAACCAAGCATTGTCTTCAAATATACATAATTTGGATTTACCTCTTTAATTTGCTATAAGCATTTTTGATAAAAAAAAACAGTTTGAATAATTGATTTCCAGATCAAGTATAATATATCCTAGTTGCATATACCAATGTACATTCAGAAAATGGTATATAGCAATTAAGTAAAGAAAGTCCGGGCAGAAAAAATGGCATCTCTATACTATGTGATGCCCAATTCTTCAGTATTTCATTCTGCCTCCATTTAATGAATGTGATTGTTTAAAATCTTTATAAAGTATTAATTAAAATCAATCAGTGTCCTAGAATACAATTGTGTATAATTTTATCCTAGAATCATGCAAGAACTGCCCATTCAATCATGATATTCATCACATTCCATTGGTATTCATATGGATAGGAATTTGTTTCTTAGGATCTCCTGCCATTTGGAACTGCGAGTTCCAGCTCCCACCACTTAAACCTGAGGATAGGGAACTCATGGGTGTGTCCAAGAACATCAGCAAAACCAATGAGGAGGCAGGCACCAGTGGCTCCTCCTTGATACTTACAAGACTGTGATAGGAGGATCATGGTCAAGTCACTGTAAGCCAGAAAGTCCTTGAGACCCCTGTCCAACTTCAATCGCAACAAAGCCAGAAGTGGAGCCGTGTGGCTCCAGTGGTAGAGGGCTAGCTCTGAGCAAAAACAGCTCAAGGACTGGGCCAGATCCTAAGTTCAATGTCCGAGACTGGCAACAAACAGACATACACAACAATCTGTGCAGCCATCCGGCTCAAGCAGGTCATCCTCCTGTCCCTAACTGAACTGGACAGAGTTCCCTGGGAAAGGAGCTGGGGGAGCCACTGTCATCTTAACTCTGTCCATTCTGCCTGCATCACAGGATTCTGGCCACACCCCTATTATTTCATCATTCTTTCTGACCATTGGGATACAAGAAATGTGGCTACGCCCACATTCCATGTTGCCTGGTAGATGGATGAGGCTCTGTTAACACACTGAGGCTGAGATCTAGAGGGGGGAAAATCATACCTCAGGAGCAGTGGGCCAGCTGCAGGCACCTGGCCTACCTGGCAGCTCAGTGACAGACTGAGCTGGAGCTACAGCCCCCTGCCACATGTGCTGCCACCACAGCATTCATGGGGATGGGAAGCAGGACATGTGGGCGTCCAAGAAGTAAATCTGCTTTGTCCACAACCTGCCTGATGAGGTGGACTTCCAGTATCCAGCAGGTGAGCTCCACCATCGATGCATCCAGCAGTCAGCACACATCCAAACTATTGAGGAATCCCTCGTGGTGTGTAAAGAGGAGATGTTGGCTCTGAATGAGCTGTTTTGGGAGAAATCTAAGTGTGTGTGCTGGCTGTCCCAGGAGAAGATGAAGAAGAGGAGAGTGCTGCAGGAGCTGCTGTTGATCCTCACAGAGGAAGGCATGGACAGCAGTCTCCAGATGCCAGCAAAGGCGAGCCCCCCCACCACCAATGCTGCTTCAGATGCATCAGGGCCTGTGGTGGGTGAAATGAGGGACGAGCAGAAAGGTTTTGAAGAATTGCAACTTGAAGACAGCGTGGAAACTGCCAGAGGATAGGTCAGGGTTCTTGTCACCATAGAGGACTCCCTCAAGGAGCACATCCTGCTGCAGATGCCCCAGATACAGATCTGCCCACAGCTCAGGCGAGGAGTGCTCCCTCCTTTTCTTCTGTAGACTGATGCAGATAATGACTCTCCATGTGACATATTGACTCTCAAAAGCCTTGGAAGCCACCAGAAGTAGTGGTCAGGTGGCCTTCTCTCAGGCCTCAATGTGCTGGGTGAAGGGAAGGTTAAACTGGGTGTTGGGTAGGGCAGAGGCTGCCGGGAGGTGGCCCAAGCTCAAGAGATATAATGGCCCATTGGTGGCCAGGGAAGAGACCCATGTTATGCTTATCACAATAAATTGTTTTGAAAGGGAAAAAAAAGCCTCCAACAAAGATTTTTTTCTTCCAGTTCTGGGGCTTGAACTAAGGGCCTGGCCACTCTCCCTGAGCTCTTTTTGATCAAGGCTGGTGCTCGACCAGTTGAGCCCCACTTCCCCTTCCAGCTTTTTCTGTGTGGAATCAAGCCCAGGGCTTCAGTCACGCTAGGCGACCACTCTACCACGGACGCACCTTCTCAGCTAGGATGATTCACCCCTCCCAAACCCATATGGCCATTCCTCAGATAAATAGGAAGTAGGGGCTAGGATGAATATGAAGCACTTCTGGTTCACACCAAAATACTTCCACGCCCCCTAATCCCACACCCTTAGTTGAAGTTTATCTTCTACCATTGAGAGATGAGGGAGGGACAGGGGAGTCCTGAGAGAGGAGTATCAAGAGCAGTGGCCCTACATCCTCCCCCACACAAGGGGTCCTCTAGATTCCAATCTTACCTGACTCAATGTGGAGTCTACACTGTCTTCCCACCACTGTAAGGCTCAGGATGAAATAAAGGTCAACTCTGGGCTCAGCCCACACCCACGGTGGAAGTTCCTAATCCCAGACCTACTTTCACCTCTGACTTCCCCGAGTTAGGCCAGACCCACCACTCACCACTATGTTGGTGGTGATGACCTCATGGATGGATTCAAGGAAGAAAGTTTATGGCAAAGAGCAGAAGCAGCAGGGTGAGCATGGCAGAAGGAGGTGGGGTGATTGCTCTGGGATCTTCCTCCTTGGAGCCCTTCCTTCCAACCAGAGCCATGCTGACCCAAAGCATGGACAAGGTCAGGGGGTGAGACAAGATGGACCAGCACAGGACTAACGGAGGCACTGCTTTGTCTTGGAGCACTTGAAAATTCCAATTATATTTGACCAATGCCAATCCTAAAGCCAACATGCAAAGCCTCTCCTTGTTCTTGTTGGACATGAACACTGTCCCTGAGCTCTTATTCTCGAGGCTGTCACTCTACCACTTGAGCCAAAGGACCACTTTTTTTTTTCTGACGGTTCATTGAGGATAAGAGTCTCACACACTTTCTGCCCAGGCTGGCTTGGCACCGTGATCCTCCAAATCTCAGATTCCTGAGTAGCTAGGATGCCAGGCATGAGCCACCAGTGCCCAGTATGTGATGACTTTTGAAGGCATCTTGGCGATTTTGTAAAGGAGCCCCAAAGGGCCTGGATAGACCATGACCCAATCAAGGAGCTGGGATCAGAGAAAGATGACCTTCTACCCATTCTGTTCCCCAAAATTAAAGATGCCAGGTAGTGGTGTATGCATGACACCTAGGCCAGCAGCCACCAGGCTTAGTGGGGAAAAAGTAGATAATATCCAAAGATTGCAGTATAGAAATCTCTGATTTTGCATGCATGTGGTGTGTGTGTGTGTGTGTGTGTGTGTGTGTGTGTGTGTGTGTGTGTGAACTCAGGGTCTACAGTTTTCTTGCTCAAGGCTACTGCTCTGCCACTTGAGCTACAGCCCCACTTGCTTTTTGATTGTTAATGGTAGGTAAGTGTCTCAAGGATTTTCCTGTCCAGGGTGACTTGGAAGCATGATGGAGACCCCAGGGAAGCAAGAGTAAACATAACTCCCAGGTACAATCCCTATGGTGGGCCACTCCTGCCTCCTGGTGGCCAGATGCGGGATATGCAGCCCCGTGCCATTGTCCTCTAGAGTTCAATTTTGAGAAGTGACCAGGGCCAAGCTGACTTTTGTTCACCCTGATTGCTGATACCAGAGCAGGTCTTTTCCACCCTAGGCAAAGAGAGCTCCATGAGGCCCAACTTCCCAGGAGCACAAGGAAGAGAGAGGTCAGCTCCAGGCTGAACTAAGAGCCTTTGCACACAGACACCCCAACTTGGCCTTCCTTATCACCATAAGACCTGTCAAAGAACAACCCCAAAAAAACAAAATTGGAGCTGTGCCTCCAAGTGATAGAGCTCTAGCCTTGAACCAAAATGCTCAGGGATATGGCCCCCAAACTTTGAGTTCAAGACCCCCAGCTGACCCTCCCCCATAAAACACAGGTTGGCTAAATGTGAACTAGTAGGATTTGTGAAGTGTTTCCGAAGAATGGGGATACTGAAAAAAGCACCCTAATTCTAATGAAAGCTAAACCTGTGACATACAGCTATGTGCTGAGTCCTTTAAAGGGCGCTATTTGCTGGGTCCTTCCCACATGGGGGTTTTGTGCTGAGTCCTCAAAAAGGTGCTGTTTGCGGAGTCATCCCATAGGTTGCTATGTGCTGAGTCCCTGAGAAGAGTGGGCCGTGCTGAGTTTTTCAAAGTGTGCTGTGTGCTGAGTCCATTACACAATGTACTGTATGCTGAGTGCTTCAAAAGGTGTGGTGTGCTAATTCATCCAAAAGGGTCCTGCTAGGTGCTGAGCCCTTGAGAAGAGAGGGATGAGGTGAGTTTTTTGAGTGCTGTGTGCTGAGTCCTTTACACAGGGTGCTCTGTATTGTCCTTCAAACGGTGCTGTGTGCTGAGTGCTTCCACAGTGTGGTATGTGCTGAGTCCTGCCATAGTGTGGTATGTGCGGAAACCTTCAAAATTCTTTTATGTGCTGAGTTCTTCGAAGGGTGCTATGCAATGAGTGGTTTACAAAGGGTGCTTTTTACTCAGCCTTTCAAAGGGCTGTGTGGAGTCTTAACACAGAAGGTGCTATGTAATGAGCCCCTGGGAAAGTGTGTTATGTGTTGAGTTTTTCAAAGCATGCAATGTGCTGAGTCCTTTACACTGCAAGCTATGGACTCCCTCCTTTAAAGGATGCTGTGTGCTGAGTACTCTACACAGGGTACTATATGCTGAGTCCTTCAAAGGGAGCTGTGTGCTCAGTCCTTTACACAGGGTGCTTTGTGCTGTTTTTCGAAGTGTGCTGTGTGTCATCCCAAAGAGTGCTATGTTCTGAGTCCTTGAGAGTAGTTATCCCCAACATCACATACAAACACACACACATACACACACACACACACAAACACACACACACATACACACACATACACAAGGGTCACCATGCACCTTCTTAGTGTGTGGATTGAAGGGGGATGGAGGAGAATCCCCTCCAGGGGTGGAGCTGAGGGGAGATTCGATCCCTGGGGCAGGTACTGGGGTTGGGGGAAAGTGCTGAGCTGAGGTGATGCTGCAATTGCCATGGCCTGGAAGCCTTAAAGCCCAGTCAGGGTTGTGATTGCAGGTAGGAATAGGGGGCATGGCCTAGGGGAGGAGTGGGCATGGCCAAGTGGAGGAGGGGGAGGGGCCCTGGGGTGCACTGTGGTGGCAGCGATGGGGGGGAGCAGGCACGCCTGTGCGCTGGCCTAGGAGTGGAGTGGGGGCAGAGAGAGAGAGCAGAGAGAAGAGCAAGCACAAGCATGAGGGGAAGCTGTTCTAGAGGCTGGCGGCCGCTGCCATCAAAGCGCAGTCCTGAACAGTAGCACCTGGAGCCAGCAAGGCAGGTACATCACTGCGGGCAGCCCCATGGGGGCACGGTGGCCATGGCTGCCCTGAATCTGAGGTCCTGGCACGGGAAGCACGGCGGTGGCTTCGGTGGTGGAGGCAACGGAAGCAGGCAGTTGAGACGGAGGTGGTGGTGTTGATGGCAGCTGAGGCAGGGGTGGCAGCAAGCACAGCTGCAGGCAGATGCCCCCTCCACCTCCCAGCAGCGCAGCATTTCAAACATGGCCCTGCCTGGTCTGATCCAAGGCCCCTTTCGCAGTGGCCCAGCAGAAATGGTGGGTCCCTGCCTGGCATGAGGCCCCGACCCAGTCCCTGGACCTGGTCCTTGCACTCCGGGCCTGGGTGCACCCAGAGCCATCGCCTACAGCTTCTCCCAGCAGCATGCATGAGTGGCCACTCCATGGGACCACACCTGGTGACTCCTGCACAAGGCGAACCCCCTGACCTCCTCCTTCCCCCTCCCCCACAGACCTGGACCCCGCCTCCTGTCTCCTCTCTCCATCCTGCCCGCACCTCCCCTGCACTCTACAGTCCACCCTGGCTCTGCCACAAATGTGCCCCAGGAGAGGGGGGTGGGTGTTGCCCCAAGGATCCCACCCCCATTCCTAGGGCCAGTGTCCCAGGAAAAGGGTAGATGCAGGGATTGGTGAGGAGGGGGCACCACAGAACCCCTGGCCTAGAGCAGGGAAAGCCACATCTGCACCCTTCCTCTCCTTGGTGGGAACCTAGTAGCTTTAGTCAGATGTGGGGAGGAGCACTTCCACACCTGCCTTCTAGGGTCTTTTCCTTTTTGCTGGGGGGTGGGGGGTGTTAGATGCAGGAGATATGCCCCCCTTGCTGTGTGAGCCCTTGTCTTCTGTGCTAGGTCACCCTTTCACCTGAGGAGGTCCCAGAAGAACCCACTAGGGAGATGAGGGCACTGGGGGTCAGAAGGTGACTATCTGGGAGGACCACACCCCCTCTGACATACATACACCTGTCTTGTCCCCCCCCCCAGCTGTCAACAGTACTCACAGGGTGATCACATTTCCCAGCTCTGCCTGCTTCTGCTGGTGCTCCTGGTCCTTCTGGTCTCCTAGTCCTCCCCAAGAATCCGCCAATTAGCCCAGAAGCATCTAGGCTGGAATTAGGGAGTCCATCCATGTATGGAGCCTTTATGACCCCATCAAATTCCCCAACAACAGTCCCACCCCAAGTCAGACACTTCTCTGGAGGCACCAGGACTGCCTGCTGTGTTTTCTTTCAGGGCTCTGAGGAGTCATCTGTCTCTGGATTCCTTGACCCAGTGTCAGGGCCTAGGGTTTTGGTGAATGGGGAGTCAAGGCTGGTTGTTCCCAATGGAAAGGTCTGGCCCTGGGTAAAGGGAGAGGCAGGGTGGTTCTGCATTATTAGAGCAGTGTTCCCCTTGGTTGGGAGCCCCTGGTTCTGACAAGGGAACTGCCATGCTCGAGCTTGTACATTGCCCAGATGAGGAACCAACAAACTCAGGAGAGGCACTGCTCTGAGTCTGTGTGTGTGTGTGTGTGTGTGTGTGTGTGTGTGTGTGTGTGTGTGTATGTGTGTATGAGACAGAGAGAGATAGAGACAGAGACAGAGAGAGAGAGAGAGAGGGAGGGAAGGAGGGAGGGGGAGGGAGGGAGGGAGGGAGATATCGATCATCTCTCTCCTCATACATCCTGACTGTGCTCAGGTCAGTGATCAGTTGGCAAATTGCAGGTGTTTCATGGTGAGTCTTCTGTGACCCATTTGGATGTGTGTGTGTGTGTGTGTGTGTGTGTGTGTGTGTGTGTGTGTGTGTGTGTGTGTGTGTTGGGAGATTAGGAGATGAGAAAAATGAAAATATATTTAAGTCACCATATGTAAAAAGAACAAAAGCAGTTTATTTGTGTGTATGTGTGTATTTGTTGTTCATTTTTCAGAATGCTCAGTATGAGCCCAGCCACAATTTTTGTTTTCTCCTTCACCATTTCATGGCTCCTTTGGGGAAGGTTTCAGTATATGTTCCTTTCCACCTCTTTCCACCTCCCTCTTCCCCTTTCTTGCAGCCCACAGTAGCTGCTGGACCTGCATGGGACTCCCTAGGAGGCCTGTGTGAACCACAGAACAGAGTGGACCCCTGTCCTGTCTTCAGCCAGACCCTTGTGAGGCCAGTGTGTCCACAGCCGCACTCTTCCAGCCAGACACTCTGCTCTCATGTGTATAGTTGGAGTTAATTCAAGGGTTGGGAATGTGTCTGCCAAACATAATTAAGGAACGAGATGGGTGGGAGTAGGGCAGGGACTGTGAAGCTAGGAGTGTCTGGGGAGTGGCAAACGGTGTAACATGGCAGATGCTTCACTACAACCAAGGATGAGAGGAGAACCTTACCCAGGGCATTGACGGTGTCTGTGGGCATCTGGGCAAGGGGCTCTGAGCCCCCACTGAGGGCGTGGATTCCCTCCTGAGGCAGTGCATCCGTGTGTAGTCCTCCCTGGAGTCCGGCAGTCTCCAATCTGTGTCCCACCTGGGCCGTTTCCAGCTGGACAGTGGTAGGCAAGTTTCCCCTCTTGGAGCCTGCTCGGTATCATACCGTGACAGTTAGCTAGGGCTCTCTGAATGCCAGTTTCTGTAACCTGCTGTAGGCTGCTTGGAAGGAAAAGGGGACCACTGACTTTGGAACCGTTTAAGTTTGATTGGGACAAGTGAAATGCCACCTTTCCAGGTTTTTTTTTTTCTTGAAGCTGGCAATTTCCACTAATGCCTGCATTCATGGGTTAAATTAGATGAACCAATTCAGCTGTCAAACAGTGACGTTAAAAGAGGCACAGGCAGAGTTCCCAAGCCAGATGGTCTCCTGCTATGAATGTCATGCCTTGACTGCATTTCTCTGGCAGCTGCTGATTTTTCTACAGCTCTCTCTAGGGTGACCACCACAGTTGAGGATGTCATGGGGAGCAGAGAACGACCTTGCCATCCCCAGCCTGCCAGCTGTGAGCAGAGACGATTTTCAGCACCTGAAGTGGAACCCGGGATGCCTCGAGAATCCTTTCTCTGTAACATGCAACTTGGGGGCCAGATATAATGGGCCATCCTGTCTGGTCCCACAGAGAGGAAAGGAGTCCACTTGAGCCAGGGGTTCAGCTCATGGCAACCTCGTTCACACCTGAGGGGGAATTCAGTGCCACAGATTTGGTCAGCCACTGGACAGAGATCTTTGAGAATATAGACATCCCAGTGGCCCCAGAATCCAGCGAGAACATTGTGGCTCACATCCTGGGAGCCAAAACAGTTAAATGCGGTGGCACCAGGAGGGTGGGAAGAGGGAGGAGGGAGAACTGTGGGAGAGCTACATCAGGCTTTGCCTTGCCCCCTCTCCCCCCGCCCCAGGATGCTTACATGAATCGGATGGGACTTTTCTGTAATATGGTCATAGACAGATGCTCATTTAGTTATCCAACAAATAGTTACAGTGTGCGCCATGCTCGAAGGGGTGGGGGTTGTCATAGATGATGATAGGTTCCAGTGCTGGTTCCACAGGACATGAAGAAACCTTGGTTTGAACTGGATGCTGGTGCTTCATGCCTGTCATGCTAGCTACTTAGGAGGCTGAGATGGGAGGATCAAAGCTTAAGGCCCAGCCAGGAAAGACTGTAAGACTCTTATCTTCACTAACAACCAAAAAGAAAATGCCAGAAATGGATGTGTACCTCAAGCCGTAGACTGGTCGCCTTGAGTAAAAAGGCTCAGGGACAACATCCAGGCTCCAAATTCAAGGCCAGGCGTGAGACAAAGAAAGGAAACAGAGAGAGAGGAGGGAAGGACGAAGGGAAAAAAAGAGGAAAGGAAGGAAGAAGGGAGCATGCGAGCTTTGGTTTGGAGTCCCTGGATCAAGAGAGCCAACCACTCACAATCTCTGTGGGTAACATTTCGGAGCCTAAAGCCAGTATGTAGGACTAAGCCACTGACCCTTCAGCAACTTCATGACATCCAGGAGCTGTGTGGTCACCAAATGCAGGGGGAAGCAGCCTCAGGAAGGACCTAGGGTTCAGGGTGCGTCACCAGGTTTCAATTATCCTGGCCCTAGCAAGTTTATTTCCTGGTCAGATAATAAGAAATTGTCTAAGGGCTAGGGAGGTGTTGGGGTGAGGGAGTGTCAAGGGCGGGGCAAGGCATAAGCAGGAAGATGAAGAGGTTGGACGATCCCAGGTCAGGTGTGTCAGGACGTTGAAGCCATGACATCTCCTGACAACATAGACCACCAGTTATGGAGTCTTTGATCCAGCCACACTTCTATTAAGAGTCCTGGAACCTTAGGTTCACCATTGACTGCCTGGCTGTTGTCCACTGCAGGATGCCTGTGCAGTACATCCTTGGGGACTGGGACTTTCCATGGCTCAATCAGAAGATGACACCCCCGGTGTTCATTCCTCCACCAGAGACAGAGGTAAGTGGGCCACTGGCACAGGGCAGCCAGGGAATGAGGACGGGAGTCAGGACCTGAGTGACTTCGAGACTTCCTCTAGGGGGTGCTAGGACTACGTGTCTGCCATTCTCAGGGGCAGAGGTGGGTCTCTGCTGGCTCAACCTTTAGTCTACATGGCAGTCTGGGATTCAGAGAGGGCTGACTGAAGGTGGGGCAGGCTTGGGTTGAGGCTGGTGGGAAAACAAAAGGCACTGAGCTCTGAGCAGGGTTGTTTCTTTGAGGATACTCACAACCTAAGAACATTCCTGGGATGGACCAGCACTTTTCTCCTTCCAGAGAGAGAGGGACCTATAGCCCCTCCAGTTGGAGTCCCTTGGCCGAGAAATCCTTTCATATTCACATCCTGTGGTTGGATAACTAGAACTCACCTTGCTGCCCAGTGTCAAGGCAGGACAATGAGAAATCCTGATTCTTTGATAAGGTCAGGGGATCCTCAGTATGAGATTGTACTTGAATGTCCTAACTTGGTGCATGGTCAGTCCCATCTAAGACTGCCAGGATGTAGGACATAGAATCTAGAGAATGAGAGCCGGATGGGGTCTGTTCTGGGAGTCTTGAGTATTATGTGTGAACTTTGAGCTCCCGTGTGCCAACCTGCTTCCCTTTCTTGGGTGGGTCTTTGCTAGAAAAAGCTTGAAACTAAGGACCAGATCTTATCCCTTGTCTTTGATGTTCAAAGATAGCACTCTACCATTTGAGCCAAAGCTTCACTTCCAACTTTTTTGGGTGTTTAATTGTAGAAAAAGAGTTCTAATGGACTTAACTGTCAAGGGTGAAATCCAACTGTAGTCCTCAGATCTCAGTCTCCTGAGGGGATAGGATGAAAAGGATGGAAATTTATTTTTGGCCGGGTGCCAGTAGCTCATGGCTGTCATCCTAGGTACTCAGAAACTGAGATCTGAGGATCATGGTTCAAAGCTATCATGGGGAGGAAAGACCCTGAGAATCATCTCCAACGGACCACCTGAAAACTGCAAGTGGTGCTGTGGCTCAAGTAGTAGAATGCTTGCCTTGAGTTGAAGAGCTCAGGGACAGCACCCAGGCCCAGAA
Organism: Dipodomys spectabilis; assembly: GCF_019054845.1. Taxonomy (NCBI): domain Eukaryota; kingdom Metazoa; phylum Chordata; class Mammalia; order Rodentia; family Heteromyidae; genus Dipodomys; species Dipodomys spectabilis. The sequence goes on along the minus strand of NW_024870919.1, from coordinate 1,233,863 downwards.
TTCAAGCCCCACAACTGAAAAAAAGAAAGAAAGCAAACCATCTTTGCCTGCAAAGGATGGTGCAGGTGTGTGTGGGGGGTGGAGGGTGGGGAGGATGCTATGGTTGGGAGACCAGCTGCTGGCATCACTGTACAGACATTTTTAAGAACTCCCCAAGTTTGCCCCAGTTTGAAGCCAGAGCTTCAAGAGGACTTGGCCTGTGGCAGGCAGGGAGTGGGCAAATGGGTGCAGGGGTGGGATTATTGTGTCTGTATTCTCTCCATTGAAGGATGGATTTGGATGCTGGGTGACAAAGTCTGAAGTTAAGGGTTGCAGGAAGTGTGTGGCCTGACGAGGATGGGTTTCCCCTGGGTATGTGAAGTTGGCTGAAGCCGGAAGCCGCTGGTGGCTCACAACTGTCATCCTAGCTACTCAGAAGGCTGAGATGTGAAGACCATGGTTCCAAGCCAGCTTGGGAAGAAAAGTCTGTGAGACTTGATGTCCAATGGACCACCAGAGATCAGGATTTGGCGCTGTGGTGCAAGTGGGATATTGCTCACTTTCAGCTGAAGAGCTGTGCGATAGCGCCCTGGCCGAGAGTTTAAACCCCATGACCTAAGGGGGGGGGGCTAAGTTTTCTGCATAGCAGTGTGGACAGTAGGAACTGCCATGTTGGACTATGAGACATTCCAGATATGTGAGAGGCTTACTGGTTTTTCTATAGAGGGTCTAATGTCGGTAGTGCCACCTTCTTGAGGGTAGGATGTGATCCTAATGGAGACAGTCCATGGTTCTGTTCTCAGGGACTGCTGAAGCCTTGGGCTGTCCGTGTGTGTATGTGTGTGTGTGTGTGTGTGTGTGTGTGTGTGTGTGTGTGTGTGTGTGTGTGCATGTGTGTGTGTTTGTGTGTCTGTGTGTGTGTCTGTGTCTGTTTCTTTGTCTGTGTCTGTGTATATGTCTGTGTCTGTGTGTGTTTGCTGATAGAAGACCTGGGCCTTGAACTCAGGGTCTAGGTGCTATTCCTGAGCTTCTGTGCTCAAAGCTATTGCTCTGACACTTGAGCCATAGCTCCACCTCTGGCTTTTTTGTGGTTCACTGTAGATAAGAGCCTCACATTCTTTCCAGAATGGGCATGGGCTGGCTTTGAACCCTGTTCTTCAAACCTCAGCCTCCTGAGTAGCAAGGAAGGCAAACAGGAACCACCCCTGCAGGTTTTGTGTGTGTGTGTGTGTGTGTGTGTGTGTGTGTGTGTGTGTGTGTGTATGTGAGTGTAGAAGTGGGCTGTGACAAAGAGCACTGGACCCTTTGGTAACTTCGGCGTGCTTTCTTTGTGGGTACATGGGCTTTGTGGCTGAGGTCTGGGGACCTGGAAGGGTGAGATGCTTAATGGGGACTCAGCACTTAAATTATAAGACCAAGGGATCTGTGTGCCCTGGAGATGTCTACTCGTGCCGCGGACTGGCTCTGTTGGGACGGCGGAGGACACCTAGTAGGGGTAACTGGAACAGGTAGGGAGGTGGCAAACAGACAACTCACACACAAGAGGAGTGAATGCTGAGTGCGATTTGTTGCAGAGGATGACAAGCTTTTATAGAAAAAAGGCTCCATGAGAAAGGGCAAACGGTTACACAATCTTGTTGCAAGGCTTTGGGTGGTCACCAGCTGGTCGCCTGATCTTGTTCTTGGATGATGAGCTATGATGATAGGCACTTGTTCCAGGCTTTACCTCATCAACCCCATAAGAATAGCAAAGTAAATCGGTTTTGAGATGCTTTTCACCTATTAACCATTAACCAGAGCATATGGGCAAGGTGTTAGAGAGAAAGGCATAAACTCTAGTATTTTATTTTTACTTCTGCTTAGTTTTGTACTTTATATATTTCAAATCTTTTCTAAGCAATTGTGCTTCTTTGCCATTCTTTAGAAAGTCCCCAATTTGTGGCCAAAAATCATGATATTCAGTACAGTTAGCTAAATCTGGCCATACATCAAATTCAGGCTCATAGTGTCTTCTCTGTAACCCTTTCACATAATCGTTTACTCTTCTCCATAGAGGCCTTAACTGTCTCATAAGATCTTCCTTATTCTTTTTGATAGTAAGCACCAAGGAGGCCTAGATCTAGCAAGTCTCTCAGTAAATGGAAGAGAGTAATAGGAAATTATTTCTCCTAAGTAATTTTCCCATGGTTGCTATCCTTATCATACACACCTGTAAAAGGCTATGGATCTGGGGGAAGTCTTTGAGGCCCTCTTGATAAGGCAGGATCCCACCAGCATCCCCTAATATGCCACTGCCATCTTCCATCCACCAATCTTTTAGGAATCTTATTTCGTTTTTGGTCTAAATATCCCTCTACATCTTTCTTATCTACTGTAGATACTTCAGGATTAAAGGGAAGTCTCCAATAGCCATACACTCTTTCTGCTCTAGCCGTGCCTACAGCTTCTTGTAAATCTCTTACAAACAATTCCTTCTGCTGAAGTGAAGTCATAAAACCCCCAATGCTTTTATTTTCACTTATGACTTGTTTAATAGCCTCCATAAGAGGGGCTTTCAGCGTATCACTTAAATCTGGTGGATTAGTCATATTCTCAGGACACTCATCGCATGTTGGAGTCATAATCACTTCCAAGAAAGAGCCCTGAATAAGAGAATGCTGAGCATGAGTAAGTAGAACAAGCAGCAGGAACAGTAAAAGAATAATGGGCACTCCTATGCAGCAAAGAAAAGAGAAACAGGAACAGGAACACATCTTTCCCAGGGGCTTGCCAGACTTTCCAGGACGTAGGCCTCTTTGAAGCCCTACTCTCAGATCTCATAGCAGATGTTCCATGCTAAGCAGACTCCACTGGAATAGGTGTGGCATACTCCCTTGGGCATGGTTGGTGGCAGAAGGAGCTTGGGAGGACCTGGGGGTAAGGCCTGCAGAGTTGGCTCCCCAGGGGGACAGAGAGCATGGCCAGCACTTAGTAAGGATGAGAGCCCTGTTAATATGGAGCGCACTCTCATAGTTCAGACTTTGTGTCTTATCATGATGTTTAATGGGCGAGGCCAACCCTATTTTAAATGTTGACCTGTGATCTTCAGATCTCAGCCTCCTGAGTACTAGGATTATTGGCATGAGCCTCTGGCACCAGGGCCTCTGATTCTTTTTGGTATATTACGGTTTGAATTCAAGGCTTTAGACTTGCCAGCCAGGTCTTCTAACATGTGAGCCAAGACTTTCTGTCTTGGGTATTTCCGAGATAGAGTCTCAATATATGTTCAGGCTGGTCTGGATTGGATTCCCCACTGCTACCTTTCTGGCCAGACCCTGGTTGTAAGAAAATGAATTCACTCTATGTCTACATCGCTTTGCTGGGATGTCATTTTGGGGAGTGGGGGCGGTGTGAAGAGGAAAGACCCCAGAACTGACACCTTCTGGGGACATTTCTTCTTGTGACAGAGCCAAGTCTTTGTGTATGACGAGGATGCCACCATCAGACTGACATGGAACAATGCTCAAAGGTATGTAGGCTGTTGAAGTATCAAACCCACCCATGTCTGCTTCCCACTCACAACAAGGGGGTGCAGTGCAGGTGGTCCAGCACTGGCCCTAGGGGATTATAAATGGATGGTGGTGGTCAGGTGCCAGTAGTTCCTGCACATCATCCTGGCTATTGGGGAGTCTGAGGTCTGATGGACGTGACTCAAAGCCAGTCCAGGCAGGAGAGTCTGTGAGATTCTTATCTCCCATAAACCAACAACCCCCCCCCCCCACACACACACAAGCCAGATTTGGTGCTGTGGCTCAAGTGTTAGAGCCTCAGCCTTGAGTAAAAGAAGCTCAGGAATGACATTCAGGCCCTGAATCCAAGCCCTAGGACTCAAAAAAATAATGAAATAAATGAATAGTGGGCATCTGTTACCTTACTACCAAAAAGGATGGATTCAGTCTTCTCTCTGGTACTTGTATCCAAAGGTCATGGGCTTCTCTTGATGTTCTTCTAAACTTCTCCTCTCCATTATCTTTCCAGGCTTCAGTTGCAGGATAGAAATCATATCATTCCACTCAATGTGACCTTATGTACCCTCCCCTACCCACCTTCCTTGGGGTGGGGATCCTGGATGTACTCATCACTGGGAGGATGAGGCACCGGAGAAATAGGGTAGGTATCCCTGAAACTTATACACACACACACACACACACACACACACACACACACACACACACACACACACACACACATACACCCACACTCACCCAGGCCAACTCAGACTAGCCTTTTCCAAAGACACTTCATCTCCTTGGATTAACTGACCTAGGAGGGGAACTTGATTTCCTGTAACTAAGTATTTTACTAGGGCTTGCTAGTTGACATGAGATAAACAGAAGCTCAAAAGAAAGGCTCTGGTACCCATCACCTCTGGCTCAGGCTCACACCTGATATCCTGGCTACTTGGGAGGCAGACATCTGAGGATCAAAGATTGAAGCCAGCCATAAGCTGGAAAGCTGGTGAGACGCTTCTCTCCATGGAACCACCAAAAAGTCAGAAGTGGAGCTATGGCTTAAGTGGTAAAGCACCAGCCTTGAGTACAAAACCTCAGAGACGCAGCTCCCAGATCCTCAGTTCAAGCCCACACAAAGAAATGGACCCATCTTGTTGCCCCCAGACTGCCTGGGCCTCTTGTGCCCTCTCACGGAGTGTGATACAGCATTGGTCCCTGGTTAGTGTATCAGAGCCTTCAAAAATTGGGTGCTGGAAACCAGGCCTTCCCCTTCATGTGCTTTCAACCCACTCCAGCAGGAAGGGAGAGTGTGACAAGGACAACAGCCTGCAGAGCAGAGAAGACCCCACTCTGCCAGGGTGATTGGAGCAGGATTCTTAGAAGCAGCACTTGAAAAGGGGTCTTGCTTAACAAGGAGTATCTGACAGGAAGCACACAGAGCAAAGATGCTGTACATAAAGAACAACATAGAGGAGCATGTTCACTTCCAGCCAGAGCTGCTGCTGAGAAACTCAGTACAGATGTGCAGGACTGTCTTGAGACACGCCCAAGTGGTTACAGAAGAACAGCTATCCAGGGTTGGGATTGTGTCTTAGCAGTAGTGGGCTTGCCTAGCGCACAGGAAACCCTGGGTTCAATTCCTAGATCCCACATACACAGAAAAAGCTGGAAGTGGCACCATGGCTCAGGTGGAAGAGCATTGGCCTGGAGCAAAAGAAGCTTGGGTACAACACCTAAGCCCCGAGGTCAAGCCCCAGGACTGTCAACATAAAACAGCACTCCAAGGGTCCTTGGTGACAGGTGGATGGCTATGCCCTGTAGCACTTAGTAGATCCATCCATTTTATGTGTCACCTTCTTTGACAGAGGGAAGCTGGACACTCCTGCCCTGGCATCTCCTGGACCCAGTTATCAGCAAACCTCCCAACATCTTCCACCAGGACATGGAGCAGCTGGCCCCAGAAATCCTCAGATACCATTTGAGTGGTGCAATGGGATACAGGGTAGGCCCCAGAAATCCTAGTGGGTCTGATCTGCCCCAGATGGCCATGCCTTCCAGAGGAGGCTGTTGGGAGGTTAGAGAGGGGTAGTGATGTGGAAGAGGCACTTTAATGCCTATGGCCCTACCCAGATTCTGAGCCTCCCTTTGCTGTCCCTAAGGGATCTAGAGGAGTGACTAGGTTGGAGTGTCTAGAGGAAGACTAGTTGGAAATTCTAAAGAATGAGACACCATAAACCATGCTCTGATGGCTCATTCCTATCATCCTGGCTACTCGGGAGTATCTTGTTTCCCCAACACAGGCAGGAACGTCCCAGGGGAGTCTCATTTCCAATCTCCAACCAGAAGTGGCACCATGGTTCAAGCACTGGCCTTGAGCAAAAATCATCATCAGGGACAGTACCCAAGCCCTGAGTTTAAGCCCCTCAACCAAGAAAAAACAAAAAACAAAAAAAACAAGAAAGAAAGACACTCCTTGCCTACAAGAGATGGTTAAGGAGAGGGGTTGCTGTGGTTGGGAGACCAGGTGCTGGCCTCAGGGTACAGACATTTGTAAGAACTCCCCAGTTTTGCCCAAGGGTGAAGTTACAGCATGGTGGGCTTTGCCTTACCAAGAACTCCAGAGGTCGTAGCCTTTCTTAGGCAGGGAGTGGGCGAATGGGAATAGGGGTGGGAGGGTAGTGTCAATTATATTCTCCCCATCCATGGAAGAATGGTTTTGTATGCTGGTGTTAAAGTCTGAAGGGAAGGGCTGCATGTGGTTTGTGGCCTAAAGGTGGGTTTCCCCTGGGTGTGAGAAGGTGGCTGCAGCCAGGCATTGCCAGTGGCTCACAACTTTCATCCTCGTTACTCAGGAGGCTGAGCTCTGAGGATTCAGTTTCAAAGCCAGCTCAGGCAGGAAAATCTGTGAGACTTTTTCTCCAGTGAACTACCAGAAAACCACAAGTGGCGCTGTGGCTCCAGTGGTAGAGAGTGCACCTTCAACTGAAGAGCTGAGGGACTGTGCACAAGCCCAAAGTTCAAACCCCACGACCAACAACCAAAAATAAGGTAGCTGAGTTTTCTACATAGCGGTGTGTACAGTAGGAAATGGCATGCTGTGTCAGGAGACATGTGACAAGCTCTGAGTTTTGTCTATAGTTGGTCTGAGGATGGTAGTGCCATCTTCTCAAGGGTTGGGGTATTCAGGTGCTCAGGGACTGCTGAGGCCTTGGGCTACCCATGTGATGTGATGTGTGTGTGTGTGTGTGTGTGTGTGTGTGTGTGTGTGTGTGTGTGTGTGTGTGTGTATTTTTCCATCGTCTTTGTCTGTCCCCTTCATTGGTGCCTGTTTGCCTCTTTCTGACCTCACATGGTGCCCCTCCTGCACAGCAACCTTGCATTTAGCCCCTTATCAGGGTCTACAATGAGTCTTAAATTGCCAGAGACCTGCAAATTTCAGCTTTTCTTTGGGGACCAAATCCAGTCGTCCATGTTTCTGGCCACCTCCAGGGGATTCTCGGTTAGCAGGGCAGGTGGCATAGGTTCTCCCCTTAAACAGGGTGGGGGGAAGGGCGGGGGCTCAGTCATGTGATGTCCTGTCGTTTTCCTCACCTGGGCCTCTGGCTGCATGTCCCTTCCTGAAGGCTGGTAGTGGAGTGGGGGAAGGGTGGTTGCCTGTGGCTCTGGACAACTCAAGCATGAAAGCTGACTGAAGGCCGCCCAACCAAGGATCTTCCAGAGCTACATGGGAGGTGAGGCCAAGGTGGCTTGGAAGTATCTGTCGGTGTCTAGGAAATGTCAATGTACCTTACCACAGGAAAGTCTATCTTCTGTCCCCAGCTGGACCTTTCTAGGTCCTTCTAGACAATTCTGGATGCCCAGAACACAGAGACACAGACTTTAGATTCCAGGGCTAGGGAACTGGGGGATGAGAGACTGGTATGGCCAATACCTCAATGTTCTGGGGCATTAGCCATGACCTGGCTATGCCGCCCTTGTGTATGCTCATTTCTTAATCCAGTGTTGGCCACACACCAGACTTTTGTGGCAGTACTGTGGAAGTGGCAGGAGTGGAAGTGAGACCTAGGATAACCAAAATCTGGATATATGGCCTGTGGGGATGGGGATGGCAAAGGGTGTCTATTAAGAAAAACATCTCAGATCTGGAACTCAGGGCCTAGGCACTGTCCCTAAGCTAACACTCTACCACTTGACCCACAGCTCACCTTTCATCCTTTTTAGTCGTTTAGCGGAGAGAAGAGTATCATGGACTTTCCTGCCTGGGCTGGCTTCAAGCTGCCACCTTAAGAGCTCAGCCTCTGAGTAGCTGGGTTTGCTGGTATGAGCCATTGGCAACTGCTAAGGATGTTACCGTGTGTATGTGTGTGTACATGCACATGTAAGTGTGTGTGTGTGTGTGTGTGTGTGTGTGTGTGTGTGTGTGTTTACCAGGGCTTGAACTCAGAGCCTAGGTGGTATCCTTTAGCTTGTTTGCACAAGGTTGGTGCTGTACCACTTGAACTAGGGTTCAAAAAGCTGCTTCCCAGCTTTTTCGTGATTCATTGGAGAGAAGAGTCTACCCAGGCTAGCTTTGAATCTTGATTGATCCTCAGGTGTCACTCTTGAGTAGCTAGGATTATAGACATGAGCCAGTGGCAACCAGCTACAAAGATGTCTTCTCATACTCTCTTCTGTTCTAACACAATGTCTGCTTGCCCTGGCCTAGATCTTCTGACCTCCACATCAGCTCCCAGCAGCCCCTGACTGTGTGGAGAACATAAAGCTCAAAATTGATCCTATTTCTTTGTCCTCTGGGAAGGGAATGTTTCCTCTGAAGCCTGGGTTAGGAGGGGTAGCTGCAGATGGGTACTCGGCTTGGAGAGAGGTACTCTGTTTTAGGCAAGAAGGAAAGTGTGGCCAGATGCTAATAGCTGATGATGTCCTATTCATAGCTCCTCAGGAGGCTGAGATGTGAGGATTACCATTCAGAGCCAGTCCAGCTAGAAAAGTGTGTGAGACTCTCTTCTGAAAATAACCACCCAAAAGCTGAAAGAAATGCTGTGGCTCAAGTAGTAGACTGGTAGCCTTGAACGAAAAAAATGAGGGACAGAGCCCAGGCCTTGAGGTCAAGCCCTAGCACCAAGATGCATGGGTGTGCGTGCACACACGCACATACTCACACACACACACACACACACAAAGACACACACACACACACCACACACACACACACACACACACACACACACATGAACTGAGCTAGAACTGGGGGGCAGTTCTGAGGCATAGTCATAGTCATAGTAAACTCTCAAATTAGATCAAGTGCTTTCTCCCTAAGTCCTTCTTGGGCTGAGTGGGTATGGGTCATGGCAGTAAGTTCCATGGAATCTGCCCCTCCATCTGTGCACAGGGCCACAGGACCAAGGGAAGGACACTGTGAATGCTCCTTTGTAGTCAGTCCAAGATTGCAGACCTTCATCTGTCCCCAAGCAGTGGAGAGGAAAGCAGGGCTCTGAGCCCTGGGACTCCTGGGATAGCGACTGCTACAAGCATCAGCCAGCCAGCTGTGGATACCTGAGCCTACAAGTCTTTCATGAGCCCACCTCAACACCTGCCCAAGGTGTGCCTGACAGAGTCACAAACTTTTGATACCCGCATGAGTGGGCATTATCTGCTGTGCCATCTTGCAGCTCCTGGTCCTCCTGGCCCAGAACCGTGGTCTGAAATGTCGGTTTACTGCGCCCATGACTGATGCCATTCTGATGACCGGGCTGATGACCTCCATGCCCCAAGGCGGGACCCTTCTCGATACTGTGGCCTGTTCCATACACAAAGGCCGCAAAAGAGACTGCTCTGAAGACACCTAGACATTGGGAGACTCGACCCTCAGAGGCCCATTGGAAAGCACTCTGCCTAGAGCCACAGAGTGAGCTCCAAACAGGTGTTTGTCAAGGGGCTCAAACTCTGAGCCTGGGCACTGTAGCTCAGATCTTCAGCTTACCACTTGATCCACAGCACCTCTTCCTGATTTCTGGTGATTCCTTGGAGATCAGAGTCTCCTGGACTTTCTTGCCAGGGCTGGCTTTGAACCACAATCTTCTGATCTCAGCTTCCTGTGGATCTAGGAGGACATGCATGAACCACATGCTCTTAGCTGATCTGGCCTTTCACCACAGTGGGCTAGGAGCTTCTTAAAGCTTTTCTTTATTTTTTTCTCTGCTTGTACTGGGGCTTGAACTCAGAGTTTGATCCCTGGTTTCTTAACTTTTTCTAAAGGCTGGCACTTTACCACTTAAGCCACATTTCCATTTCTGTCTTTTGGTAGTTCATTGGCAAGAAAAGAGTCTCACTAACTTTCTTCCCCAGAGTTGGATTTGACCCATGATATCTTATCTCAGTCTCCTGAATAGCTAGGATTTACAGGGGTTGAGCCAATGGTTGATAGAAACTTTTCTTAAGAAAGAGTTCTTCCCTGCATTTGCCCTGACTCCTCCATGCAAAGGAGGCCTCTGAGGGTCAGGAGCTGTGAAAAATAGGCTTCCAGCCATTGGAAATGGCTGGGGTCCATGGTGAAAAGCCTAGCTAATCTTCCCCCTGGGCCCCATTCTGGGTCCCCACCCTCTGCCCTACCTGTGACTCAAGTACAAACCTTGACCCAGCCTTGAATCTCCTTCCAGACTTGTCTGAAGTCAAAGAACCTTCATTCCACCCACACCACCGGCTCTACACCATACCTCAGGCTGTACCTTCTGCCTGAGGCTCTCTGTCCTTTTCTATATCTTAGAACTGCTGTGGAATTTTGTCACTGGTTATATCACTGCCTGAAGCAGCTCTTTCCTTCCCTTCTCTCTCTTTTTTTAAATATTGAGTTTCTAGAGATGGAACTTGTGCAGGCCAACTGGCAAATGCTCTATCTTGGTGTGTGTGTTTGTGCCAGTCTGGGGCTTTGAATTCATCACCTTGACAGTATCCCTGAGCTTTTGTGCTCAAGGCTAGCACTCCAGTACTTGAACCACAGCTCTACTTCTGGCATTTGGGGTGTTTAATTGGAGAAAAGTGTCTCATTATAGTCTTTCCTGCTTGTAATTTTGATCCTCAGATCTCAGCCTCTTGAGTAGCTAAGATTACAGGGGTGAGCCATCAGCACCTGACCTCTTACTTCTAACCTCGGCCCTCCTCTGAGTCCCAGAAGAATATATCTCACCAGGGTCCCTTTTTTGCCAGTCTTGGGGCTTAATCTCAAAGTCTGAGCATGTTCCTGAGCTTCTTTTGCTCAAGGCTCTCACTCTATCCCTTAAGTCACAGTACCACTTTTGGCTTTTTCTTTTTCTGTGGTACTAAGGAATCGAATCCAGGACTTCGTGCAATCTAGGTAAGTATTCTACCACTAAGCCACATCCCCAGCCCAAGGCTCACTTTAACAGGAGCTATGAGGGTGGGACTTATTGGCTAACCCCTTTCGGCACAGAAATCACTGGCTATTTCCTATCTTTCCCAGGATTTGGGACCAGCCTGAGACTTGGCAATCAGGAATGATGAATGAGTGATAGGCACCAGGCCCCACATCCTACAGAGGGATCTAGAATATGTAGCAAGAACCTTGGACAACTCCTACAGCCTAGGAAATGTGGTCTCCCTGGATGCAGTGGCTGGCTTCTAGGTGTCCTGATGGGACACCTCACCCACAACATAATGCACCTGTTGCACAAACAAGCCCAGGCAAAGCCTTTGGGGCTTCAGTACTTAAATGGCAGAGAAGGATGCTTTGTTCAAGGTGCCAGCTCAGACTTAGTATTGTCTCAGTGCTTGTCCCAGCTTACCCAGGTTTGGGGGCTGGACATGGGCAACCTGCTGAATGCCCATCATCCATACACCATCCATCTATACACAGAGACACATAATTCTGCCTCCGCCTCCTTTTTTTTTTTTTTTTTGGGTCAGGTCCGGGATTGAACTATGTGCCTAGGCACTGTCCCTGAGCTCCTTTTGCTCAAGGGTAGTGCTCTGCCCTTGAGCCACAGCCCCACCCAGGTGTGTATTTTTTTCCTGTGGTCTCTTAGAAATAAGAGTGTCAGGAACTTTCCTGCCCCAGCTGAATTCCAACTGGCATTCTCTACATCTCAGCCTCCTGAGGAGCTAGGATTATAGGCAGAAGCCGCTGACACCTGGCTTTCTTTTCTTCCTGTTCTTTTTTTAACCGTGACAAGCTGAAGTATTCACAGTGCCATTCTAATGGTTTGTATTCGAAGTAAACTACCCAGGCCTGGAGTTTGAATGCTAGGACTGCCCCCCACAAATGGAGGGAGAATCTGAAAAACTCATTCCTATTCATGTGAATGCTAATGGAATGTTATAAAAGTTATAATTTGCAGTTAATTCTTGATTCTATTTTAGAATGCCACACACAAATTACTGGATTTATATCTTCCATTCTAGCACCTAATGGAAGGATATTGACTAATTTTTAATTACAGATTTTGTAAGTATTCAACCATAATACTTTATTAAATGGAGGGATAATGTAATCACTAATAATTGGTTATATATATATATGATATCTTCACATTCCCTCTCTGTATATATATGCATATATACACATACACTCACATATATATATATATATATATGTATATATATATACATATATATACACATCTATCTATCTATCTATCTATCTATCTATCTATCTATCTATCTATCTATCTATCTATCTATCTATCTTTCTATCTATATATTGGGCATTACTGTGGCTTGATCACAGGTCCTCAGTACTTCCTGGCAGCTCAGTTTGCCACACACTGGTCTGCTAAGACTGTGACCCCATTTATGGATTGGTTATTGTGAGTTGAAATCCCAACATGGCCAAAAATTTATTCGTGGAGTAAGAAGCTAATTTTGACACATTTTTTTCTTCTCTGTGACAGTCCTTGGTCTGTGTGATGTATAATCCAAATGCAAATATATCCTAAGTGATATGAGGTAATGAAACATTATATGTGTAATAATACTAAATTAAAAAGTGTAATAAATGCCATATGCTGTACACCCATGCAATATAAATAGATCTCATATATAAATATTAGTTTTTCCAGTGCTGGGGCTTCAATTCAGGCTCTGGGAATGGTCTGAATTTCTTGTTTTCAAGGATAGTGATCTTCCCCTTCACCCACAGTGTCACAGAGTTACCCAGACCCTGAGTTCAAATCAAAGGCCTGCCAGAAAAATGGTGCAAATTCCAAGTCAGGGCCTTATTATTATTTTTTTTTGGCCAAACCATGGGGCTTGAACTCAGGTCTTGGCATCTCTGCCACAACCAACCCTGGGATCCTAGGACCAGAGTTCAAATCTTGGGGCTGGCAAAAAAAAAATCAAAAGAGAAGGATAAAGCTGAGATGGAAAGGGGAAACAAAGAGGAGGCAACAATGCTTGATAAGAAATGTACTAGTTATCTTGCCCATGTAATTGTAACTCCTCTGTATGGTATTCTTACAATAAAAAAACTGAGAAGTTCAAGAAGGTGGTTTTACTCTTTTTCCCCCTTTGCATTGTGGCCATCCTGGGTCTAAATGACAAGGCCCAGATAGTGTACATGACCTTGCATTGCTGATGTTTGGTGGGCTATTAGGGAAGCCATAGCCAAAAGAGGCAACTTAGGCCTGGAGGTCGAATCCTGGTACTGCCACTAATGAATGGTGGGAGATTCTAAGGTGCATTCTGATATACATCCATACAAATGAAATGTTATAAAAGTAACAAATAAATTACTAGTTTATGATTATATTATAAAACTATATAAAACAATTATACTACATTAATTTTCAATTAATTCTTTATTATGTATTCAATCATGATACTTAAAAAAGTAAGGAATAATTTAATTGCCAATAATTGGTAGTAATATCGTATATGCAATTTCATAATATACAGACATTTCTTTCTTGTTTTAAGCATATACCTCTATATCTATCTATCTATCTACCTATCTATCTATCTATCTATCTACCTATCTATCTGTCTATCTATCTATCTATCTATCTATCTACCTACCTACCTACCTATATACCAATCTACACATTTATCTGTTTGTACACTTGTCACTCCTGGGGATCAGTGGTAGTGTGCTCTCCTAGGACATACAAAGCCCTGGGTTTGATTCCTCACTAACACATGCACAGAAAAACCGAAAATTGTGCTGTCTAGCTTAAGTAGTAGAGGACTAGCTTTGAGCATAAAAGCATAGGGACTGTGTCTAGACCCTTACTCAAGACCCTAGTTGTGGCACCAAAAAAAAAAGATAGAATGTTCTGACTGCAATGATATCAGGATAGGCTGCAAATACCTCATCACAGAACTAGCTGGGAGTCTGGGGTTGACAGGTGACATCTAACCTGACAACCAGAAGTAAACCACTGCAACACAGCTCCACCGAAACAGATGCTGCTGGCTCACTCACCCCTGTCATCCAAGATACTCGGGGGCTGAGATCTGACACTGGTGGGTTTAGAACTCAGCCCTGGCATGAAGTCTGCAAATCTCTGACCTGTGGCTCAAAGTGGCAGAGCTCTAGGCTTGAGCTAAAGATCTTAGGATAGTACCCCCAACCTCTGAGTGCAATCCACGTGGCTGACTCCCCCCCAAAATATTCCCCTCTAAATCATTAGAGGTGAACTTTGTGAGGTTTGTGATGTGATTCTGAAATAATGGTGATACTGATGAAAGCACCCTAATTCTAATTACAGCATGTGGGATACAACTATGTGATGAGTTCTTCATGAGTTGTTGTGTGCCTAGTCTTTCATGGGGTTCATTCTTTCATCTTGTCCTTGTAAGAGCTCCACAAGTAAGATGATTGTGCAGATGGGAAAGTTGAGGCTCAGATATGCCCCTATGTCAGGGCCAAAATGATGTATGTACTGAAATCTAGTGATTTGTCTCCTGCAGACAATTGTTTTGGTTTAGTTTTCTCCATCATGTACCTTGAACTCAGAGACTAGGCGCTGACTTTCATCCTGGGCTCATGGCTAGCACTCTACCACGTGGATCCAACGACCCCTTGTATAAAAGTGTCAGAGCTTAGGTGTCTTTAGCTGAGGTCTGTCATCTTGCCTACTCAGGAAGCTGAAATCTGATGATCTGAGTTCCAAACTATACCAGACACAAAAGGTCCCATGAGACTTAGAAATTGAAGTGGAAGCTGTGTACCGGTGACTCGCGCCTGTCATCCTAGCTTCTCAGGAGTCTGAGAGCTGAAGATCACAGTCCAAAGCCAGCCTGAGCAGGAAATTCCTTGAGATGGTTATCTCCAATGAACCACCAGAAATCTGAAGGGGCTCTTTAGCACAAGTGGTAGAGCTCTAGACTTGAGCTGAAGAGCTCAGAGACAGCACCCAGGCCCAGACTTCAACTCCTCCAACTTATAAGAAAAAAGAAACCTGAAGTGGAGTGCTGGGAATGTGTCTTAGGGGTAGAGTGCTTTGTATGTATGAAACCCTGGGCTTGAATCCTCAGTACCACATCAGTAGAAAAAAATCTAATGTGTTCTGTAGCTCAAGTTGTAGAGTGTTGTCCTTGTACAGGAGAAACTCAGGTACAGTGGTCAAGTCCTGAGTCCTTCAGGACTGGTGTATGCACACACACACACACACACACACACACAGACACACACACACACACACACACACACACACACACACAGACACACACACACACACACACACACACACACACACACAGACCAGAAGTGAAACTGTGACATCAAATGGGAAAGCACTGAGCTTCTGCTCTGAACTCATGGTCAGCACCTTCGCCCTGTGTTCAACCCCAAAACCTAGCCACCGAGGGCCCAACTAGGAGAGGTCAAAGGTTTCAAATCCTGATGAGCTTCACCAGCCCTAGATGACAGGAAGCATTGTGATTTTGCACAAGTGCTTAGATTTAGCAAGCTTCCAGAAACCTAGGGAGGCAACACTGCCAATTATGAATCATTTCATTAGACTCATGGCCCTAGTTGTCTGCCAGAAGGACTCTTTAATTAATTGTAGCAGTTTGTCTCAACATTGGAACATAGTGTAACAAAGACAGGATGAGTACAGGGAAATTGGCCTGCCACAGGAGGTGGCACAAATGAAGACTTCCTGTCAAAACAGAGCAATGGGGAGAGAGATAGCTTGGGGTAAAAGGAGGCCTTTTTCTCCTGGTCTTTAGAGCCCACCCACACTCATCCTCACTAATTGCCCTGGATGAAATGTTTGTTACACAGCTGTACAGGAGTAAAGCTTTTTTTTTGCCTGTTCCAACAATGAAGCAGACTTCCTCCAGTAGCCTGGGGTGTGGAGAAACCCTGAGGTTACACTGGGAACAGTGAGGGGAGCTCTGGAACATGCACTGTCTTGAAAGCTGTGCTATGAAATCATTCTATTTAAAGCAAATTTCCTAGCTGGGTTCCTTTTTTCATAGTAACTCTGGATGTTCACCGATAGAAATACTTGCATATATACACAGATACGTGGAGTTACTGGCTCTTTTTTTTTGCGGCAGGTCCTGAGTCTTGAACTGTGAGCTTAGACATTGTCCCTGAGCTCCTTTTGCTCAAGGAAGCATTTTATTGTGCCTTAAAACATGATAATCATTAAATGGAGGCATAATTCAATACCTATTAATTATTAGTAATATATTACATGTAATTTTATATGTAGACATCTCGCATTCTATAAATATTTTTATATATTTAAATATACAATCGAATATACCTATAAATCTCTCTCTCTCCCCCAGCCCTCTCTCTCTCTGTGTATATATATATATATATATATATATATATATATATATATATGCTAGAAGTCAGGTCCTGGGAACTGCCTGGCAGTAAGTTATTTTGAGGCTGCTGTGCTTACTGACCACTTGAAGAATTGGGGACATTGCAGGCCCTGAGTTCAAATCAGAGCAGTGCCAAAGTCAATAGGTGGAGTAAGAAGCCAACGTTGAACTGTTTTCCTTTCTGTGAAAGTCTTGTGTCCTAGGTACAATATGTAATATCAATGCAAATACATACATATATATGATGTACATTATAAATGTTTATAAATATTATTTTTGGCCACTCCTGGGCCTGTAATTCATGCCTTGGGAAATGTTCCTGAATTTCTTTTCTTCAAGGCGGGTGAGCTCCAATGTCACCCAGAACACAATAGAGTTACCCAGCCCCTGAGTTCAAATCCCAGGTATGGCAGATAAAATGGCCCAAATTCCAAGTCAATGTGTTAACATTTTTTGGGGGGGGGAAGGCATGGGTCTTGAAATTAGGTTGTCCTAACTCTGCCTCAGCCTTAATTACCCTAAGATGGGGTGCAGCTTTTACACCCACAGATGACCCAGGTATCCTAGGACCCGAGTTCAACTCCCATCACTGGCAAAAAAAACATCAAACCAACAAAAATGGAGGATGAATAATACTCAACAGTATTACCTTTGTTTCCTTTGCACTGTAATCATCCTGGGTGACAGTGAATAAGCTTGAAAATTTTACATGACCTTGCACAGCCGAAGGCTGGGGGGCTGTCAATGAAGCCTGAGCCCAAGCCAGGCACAGAGGCCCTTAGTTCGATCCTGAGACTGCCACCTACACATGGCTGAAGATCCTAGGAAACTCGTTCCTATCTATAGGAATACTAATAGAATGTTGACATGTACTAATTGAATCACTAATTAGCTAGTCATTCTAGTATAAGATTTTACACAATAAATATAGATCATTAATTTAATTAATACTTCATTAAATCTTCTACCATGATTAATTAATGGAGGCATAATTTTATACCAAATAATTGTTAGTAATATATATATATATATATATATACACACAATATAGACATCACACTTTATATGGAGTTATACACTAGAATCTACATAAATGTCTGTCTCTGTATACATTTATTGATAGATGCATATACATATGTAAATACACACACACATTTCAGTTTACACATCTATCTGTTTATATATTGGCCACTCCTAGGTCGTGAACTCGGGTCCTCAAATTTGCCCGACAACTTCACTTGCATCAGTCTGGTATGCTAACATTGATCTATTCATGAAGTGGGCCTTCTAGGCTCTGAGTTCAAATCACAGAATTGCCAAAAACTTAATCCTGGTGGAAGAAGCCAATTGTCCCACATGGTTTCCTTACCGGTGAAAGTCCTGGGTCTCAAGTATGATGTACAAAGGTTATGCAAATCTTTGTCCTATGTGATAGGATGTAAAAAATGTTATATGTGTAATCATACTCACTAAAATACATAACAAATAATTAAAAACAAAATGATTAACTACACTAACTGCAATATGCAGTAAACATTTTGGGTCTGGTAGTGGGGCCTGAACTCTGGGCCTGGGGACTGTCCCTCAGCTCTTCAGCTCAAGAGGAGCACTCAACCACTTGAACCACATTGCCACTTCTGGCTTTTTGCTTTTTGCTTATGTGGTGCTGAGGAATTGAACCCATGGCTTCAGGCATTCAAGGCAAGTGCTCTACCACTGAGCCACCTTCCCAGCCCCTGCAGTAAACAATTCTAAGTAAATATAAGTCATGTATTTAAAATGAATACGAATATTATGTTTTTGAGTGCTAGGGTTGAATTCAGGTTCTGGGAACAGGCCTGAGTTTCTTGTCTTCCAACACAGTGAGCTTGCCCTTCCCCCATAGTGCTGTAGATTTACCCCGATCCTGAGTTCAAATCCCATGTCAGCCAGAAAAAAATGGCATGAATTCCAAGCCAAGGAGCCTTATAATTTTTTAAATATTTGTAGTGTACATATGTATGTATGTATGAATGTATGTATTCTTATTTTGGCACAGGGCTTGAACCCAGGTCGTGGCAACTCTGCCTCAGTTTCGATCACTCTAGCCTGGGGTGTAGCCACTGGATCCACAGCCGAACCTGGGTTCCTAGGCCCCAAAGGCTGACAGGAAAAAAGTAAATAAATCAACACAGAATAAAACCGTTCAACTTGCAGATGGCTGACGGTTTTACATTTGTTTTTTTTGCAAGGTGACCATCCTGGATCTGAATGACACAACTGAAAAATGTTCCTAACATGGCTTGCTGAAAGCTGGCGGGCTACCAGGGAAGCCATAGGCCAACAGGGCAACATAGGCCCTGAGTTCAAAGCCCAGTTCTGACCCCTACCAATGGCAGGACATTCTAAGAGTCTCGTTCATATTCATAGGAATACCAATGGAAGGTTTTGAATGTCAAGGTTGAATTAGTTCTTCTTGAATCATACTACTATAAAATTAGAGTGATTTTAGGAGGCCGATGGATTTTAATTAATATTTTTGACACATTAGTTGATTTAATTAATAATTCACTAAGGATGAAAACAATAATATTAATTACATGGAGTCATAATGAATACCCACGAATTGGTAGGAATGTAGCATATATAACTGAATAATGTATAAACATCTCTGGCACTATAAAGATCTATATTTATTTGTGTACTACCATCTGCATGTCAATCTGTTCTTATTTTGACAACCCCTGGGACTCGATTTCAGGTGCTGGGATCTGCTTGTCAGCTCCATATTCCCCAGGCTGACGTGCTGACACTCACCCACTTATGAGTTGGACCCTATAGGCTATAAGTTCAGATGCCAGCACTCACAAAAATTGAATCGTGGATTAAGAAGCCCATCTTGACACATGTTTTCCTTTTCTGTGAAAGGCCAGGGTGTCAGGTGTGAAGTTTCATACACAGGCAAATCTATGCCTTATGTAATAAATGTAATAAATATTCCTTGTGTAATAACAGTCAATAAATAAATGGTAGATAAATGAATACTACAAAAATAAAATGAATACACTAAACGCAATATGGGTCAACATATGGGGCTTGATCTCAGGACCTGGGAACTGCCTGGCAGATGAATTGGCTAAAGGCTGCTGTGCTGACAGTCACCCATTCATGAATTGAACCTTGTAGGCCCTGAGTTTAGATCCCAGCACTGCCAAAAACGTAATCGTGGAGTGAGAAGCTGAGCATGACACATGTTTTCTTTTTCTTTGAAAGTGCTCGGTGTCAGGTAGGATGTATAATTCGTATGCAAATCTATATGCTATGTAAGAGGATGTCATAAATGTAATAAATGTCATAGGTGGAAAAGTTATCACTACAATAAATGATAAACAAATTGAATTAGTAATGAATCATTGTAAGATAAAGTTAGATATAATAAGTATAGGACTGCATTAAGGTTAATATTTTATTAAGCACTAACAGAATAAAAATTGCATGAAGACATAATTAAGTACATAATAATTGGTAGTAGCAGATGATGCATACATAATTTAATTATATATAGACATCTGTCTCATTCTATAAAATATGTAATTATATGTATGGATGTATATACATATTTGATAAATAATAACAAGGTCTTGAGTAATTATTAATTAATGCTTTATTAATGGTTCAACTGGGACACATCATTAAACGGAGACATAATTTAATACCTAATAATTGGTAGTAATATTATCTATAATTTAATAATATACAGATATCTCTCTTTTTGTGTATATAATATTTATATACAGCAATCTCTATCTATTTATATCTTGTTCACTCCTGGGGCTCGGTGGTTGAGTGCTCGTCTAGTAAGCATGAAGCCCTGGTTTTGATTCCTCAGTGCTACATAAACAGAAAACCTGGAAGTTCTGCTGTCTTTCAATCAATTGAGTGCCAGCCTTGAGCACAAATGCTTAGGGACAGTGTCAAAGCCCTTACTCAAGCCCCAGTACTGCTGCCAAAAAAGGCAGAATGTTCTAACTGCAACTGTAGAAGGACAGGACTTCAAATACCTCATCACAAAGCAAGCTAGGAGTCTGGTGCTGACAGTTGCCACCTAACCTGACTTAGCCAGATGTAAACCCCTGCAACCCAGCTGCAAGGAACCAGAAGCTGCTTGCTTACCCCTATCATCCTGGCTGCTTGGGGGCTTTAAAACCCAGTCCTGCCGGGTGCTAGTGGCTCACGCCTGTAATCCTAGCTACTCAGGAGGCTGAGATCAGAGGATCGCGGTTCAAAGCCAGCCTGGGCAGGAGAGACCGTGAGACTCCTATCTCCAATAAACCACCAGAAAACCGGAAGTGGCCCTGTAGCTCAAGTGGTAGAGCGCTCGCTTTGAGCTTAAGAGCTGAAGGACAGCGCCTCCCCCCACCCCCCAAAAAAAACCCATTAAACCATTAGATGTGAACTTGTTTGGTTTGTGAAATATTCCTCAAAGAATGGTGATACTGATGAAAGAACCCTAATCTTAATGACAACTTATCGAATAGATCTATGTGCTGAGTCCTTCATAGGGTGCTATCAGCTGAGTTCTGCAAAGAGTAACATGTGGTGTGTCCTTCATCGGGTGCATTCTTTCACCTGGTACTCGAAGACCTCCACAACTCAGATGATTATGCAGACAAGAATATTGAGGCTCAGATATGTACCCATTGCAGAGACAAAATTATGTATTACTGAAGACTAGTGAGTGGTCTCCTGTGGACAAGTGTTGTGTCTTGATTTTTCTCAGTCATGAACCTTGAACTCAGGGCCTAGCCGCTGACACTTACCTCTTGGGCTCATGGCTAACACTCCACCACGTGGAGCCACTAACCCCCTTGCAGCAGAGTGCCACGGCCTAGCAGTTGATAGCTGAAGTCTGTCACCTTGCTTTATAAGAAGCTTAGATCTGTGGATCTGGGTTCCCATCTATCCCAGACACAAAAGGTCCCATGAGACCATTATCTCCAATTCACCACTAAGACACCTGAAGTGGAAGCTGGGTGCTTGTGACTCATGCCTGTCATTCTAGCTACTCAGGAGGATGAGATCTGAAGATCATGGTTCAAAGCTAACCTGGGCAGGAAAGACCTTGAGGCACATAGCTCCAATGAACCACTAGAAAACCTGAAGTAGCTCTGTGGCTCAAGTGGTAGAGCATAAAACTTGAGCTGAACAGCTCAGGGACAGCACCAGGCCCAGACTTTAACTCCTAAAACCTACAACAACAACAATAAAAAACAGAAACAAACAAACAAACCTGAATTAGTGGGCTGGGAATGTGCCTTAGAGGTAGAGTACTTTGCATATATGAAACCCTGGGCTTGATTTCTAAGGACCACTTCACTAGAAAAAAGCCTGAAGTGGCTCTGTGGCTCAAGTGGGAGAGGGCTATCCTTGTATAAGAGAAACTAGGTACAGTGCTCAGGTCCTGAGTTCACGCTCCAGGACTGATGTATGCACACATGTGTATGTGCATGCGTGTGCATGCACACACACACACACACACACACACACACACACACACACACATACACACAGACCAGAAGTGAAGCTGTACGTGCATGTGTGTGTGCTAGACAAAAAAAGAAACATGTAGATGCTTCTAGTGTGTTCTAGATACTTAAGGTTGGAGACACAATGCACTCATAATTATTAAGTCATTTTATAGACAAAAAGAGCAATGCAGAGAGTATGAGGATCACTCCAGCTTTTGGTCCTCTCATCCTGACAGAGTACATTCACTACAGCTCAATGCAGTGACAAATCTGGCATGTCCTGTGGACATTTGCTCCCAAATCCTGTGGCACTCATTTCTCACTTTTGACTTCAAACCTGTGACTAGAGGAGAAGATGAGGAGAGAAAATCCTCAGAGAAAGCAGCTGTAAAGAACATTGGGGTAGTTTACTTATAAATTCAAACAATTGGAATGACACTGTTAAGAAGTCATATTGTCCAGATTAAAAAAATGAAGAAGAGAAAGGCAGGTGCCAGTGGTTGCCGACTGTAATCCCAGCTCCTGAGGAGGCTGAGATATAGATAATCTTAGTTTGAATCCAGCCAGCATAGGAAAGTCCCTGACATTGTTATTTCTGAGAGATCATAGAAAACCCCAGAATTAAGGCTGGAACTCAAGGTTAATGCAATACCCTTGAGTAAAAGGAGCTCAGGGAGTATGCCTAGGCTCACAGTTCAACCCCAGGACCTGCAGCAATGATGGACCTATGATGCCCCTCCCAGGTTTCTGGAAGCTTGGGAAATCCAAGCATATGTCTGGTATCACAATGCTTCCTGTCATATGATTATGGTAAAGCTCATCAGGTTTTGAAATGTTTCAGTTCTCTTAGTTGGGTCCTGGGTGGCTAGGTTTTGAGGTTGAATGCAGGGCCTATGTGCTGACCATGAGCTCAGAGCAGAACCGTGCATGCACACACACACACACACACACACACACACACATACACACAGATCAGAAATGAAGCTGTGGCACAAAATGGTAAAGCTCTGGGCTTCTGCTCTGAGCTCATGGTCTCAAGATGTAGACTAAAGATTTGTGTGGAGCACCTCCTTGGAGAATCCTTGAGGAAAGCCGCTTGAAGCCTCCTCAGGAGATTGCTGTTCAAAGCCAGCCCAAGCAGGAAAGTCTTTGAGACTCTTATCTCCAAAAACCAACAGAAAACCAGAAGTGGAGCACTGGCCCAGAGGGTAGCTCCAGCTTTGAGACAGAAAGCCCAGCAGGAAAAAGAGGCCAGACCAGGCAAGAAAGTTTGGAAGGTGCTTATGTCCAATTAATGACCAGATGGCTTGAAGTAGAGCTGTGGGGGTGGTAGAGCCTCACCCTTGAGCAAAACAGCTGAGGAACGCATCGGGCTTTGAGTTTAAGCCCTGGGATGGCCAAAAAATAAATTAAAAAAGAGAATACCAAGTAATGTATCAGTGCCCTACCTACATATGTGTGTATATTCCCACCCTGAGTGCAAACAGACCATATTCAATGCTTCTGCGCTATATACTGATTTATTTTTAGATATACTCATTGCACATACTGCATCATTCTCTTCATTTCAAGTACATGGCTTTTCTCTTCCAGGGTTCCAGGCCTGTGTCTTTATATGATGCACACTTAAGCTTTCAGCAGCCTTTATTTACATTTTATTATGAGGCCAAGGCAGGGAAAGTCACAAATCATGCAGGGGAAGAAATGGTTAGGGTTCATAGAAATAACCAATATTCAGAAAATTTAACTTGGGGACATAAAATTGGAGCATACTTATGTAAAAACTACCATGAAGAAAAAGATGAAGGGGCTGGGAATGTGGATTAGTGAGAGAGTGCTTGCTTAGCATGCAAGAAGCCCTGGGTTTGATTCCTCAGTAGCACACAGAAAATAAGCCAGAATTGGTGGTTTGTCTCAAGTAGCAGAGAGCTAGAGACAGTGCCCAGGCCTTGAATTCATCCCAAAAACTGGTAAGAGATCGCTAGCTACTTAGGTAGGTAGGAAAGTAGGTAGGTAGGTAGGTGGATAGATAGATCTTGGATGTCAGGAGGAAAGAAGGGAATACAGCCCAGTGTGAGGCCTTCTGCAGGGTGCCAGGCCATCACATTGCCTTCACACAACCACAGAGCAGGAAGACTGTCTCTGTCCCACTTCTCAGGCAGCCGCAGGCCCCAGAGCCAAGAGGGCAGAGCCAAGTTCTAACTCAGGTGCTTGGAGACAGAAGAGAAAGGGCCCTGCTTCTCCTTGGACTGGGAATTTGCATTAATGATGTGCAGAATGAAGGAAGGAGAATGGACTGGCAGAGGTAGAAGAAGAGTCTTTTAAATCTGACAGATGGAGAGTCAAAACCCCACTCCTTAAGACAGAGAGCAGAGTTATTCTTCTCTGTTCCTCCACTCTCCCCCACTAAACTGGCTCTCTATTGTTAACCTAAAGATAGGCTGAGGCTCCCTTCACCTGAGGGAGAAAGTTAATCAGTCATTGTTTGAAGAGGCTGAGAAAAGCCTGACCCTGATGTAACTCTAACA
This sequence comes from Dipodomys spectabilis, assembly GCF_019054845.1. Classification (NCBI taxonomy): domain Eukaryota; kingdom Metazoa; phylum Chordata; class Mammalia; order Rodentia; family Heteromyidae; genus Dipodomys; species Dipodomys spectabilis. Next base: position 1,209,563 of record NW_024870919.1, on the reverse strand, counting down.
AATGTTTCACGGAACCCCCCATTGCTAGCTGTGCCTGGAATGCATGAAGTGCTTTTGCAGCTGACTTCCCTGTTGATTATGTACATTCTGCCTCCTAATCCTGCAGTCCTAGGTCTCTTCATCTAGCATGTCTTTTGAAACTGTTTTCTGTCTTTGAAATAGTGATACACTGGAGTTCTTCCTGCTAACACGGCTAGGGCTTGGATCCTGAAAACTTCATTTGAACCCAGGATGGGTCAAAAATGTTTCTTTTCTGCTTCTATAGCTCAAGAATTCTAAGAACATTTAGAGTGCAAGTAACTTCTAATCACCAAGAGAAACACAGGAATCTCTTAAACATCTGACATTTCAGAAGTGGAAGTCAGAGTGTCCTAGACATTCGTGCTCTGGCTGGCTTCACCCTGTGATCCTCAGATCTCAGCCTCCTGAACTAGGTGACGGGTGTGAGCCACTGCTGTTCTGCTTGTTTCAGAAGTGTAATGATATCGACAATACAAGTCAACTGCTCATCACAAAGTGCTTGGGGAGCATATTAAGTCTTTCAATATTGGACCTTTCAGAACCCCGTAGGACACAAGTTATAATGCTAGAGTCTGAGAGGCTGGGCATATGGATCTGCTACACTTGAACCTTGAGCTCTGACTTCAATTCTGGTCTACATCAGCGTTCATTTTCCAGAGAATGTTCTCCTAATTAGCAAATAGGAAAAGTACTTTGATTAACCTTTACTTTTTTCCAGTTGTGTGAATTGAATCATGTCTAGACACTTTTCCTGAGCAAGGCAAACACTGTACCACTTGATCCACAGCGCCATGTGGGCTTTTGTTGGTTCATTGGAGATAACAGTCTAACAGGTTTTCCTTGTCTAGGCTGACTTTGAACAGTGGTCTGCAGATCTCAGCCTCAGAGGAGCTAGGGTTCCAAGTGTGAGCTACTGGCATCTGGCCTATTGTTTTTGACAGTCTTGGGGCTTCTTTTTCTCAAGGCTAGCGCTCTACCACTTGAGCCACTCCACAGCTTCTGGCTCTTTCTGAGTATGTGGCACTGAGGATTCAAACCCTGGCATTCATGCAAGCTGAGTGAGCTCTTTACCACTAAGCCACATTTCTTGCCCCACCCTTATAATTTTATCCCTCAACTTGCCTATCCTCAAGAAAATGTTTCTGACTATAAATCATCTAAAGAGATCACTACAGTAAGGTGTCCAAAGGTAAAACACAGCTCATACTTGAGTGAGACTCTAAACGTGAAGACTGTGACAAATGCCTCAATTTAATTATGTATCATGTTTCATCACTTAATAAAATATTAATGAAAAATGAGTTCATGTCCTAAATTATTGTGTATAATTTTATAATGTATGTTCAAAATGTAATAAATATGTGTATAATAAAACAATAAATTAATGACTTAAATAAAAATAAAATACAAAATCAATAGTAATCATAATATATAATAAACATACATATGTAAGTATATATCATATATTACACATGTATAGAAATAGTTTTTCCATTGCAGGGCCTTCATTCGGGCCCTGGGAACTCTAGCCTGAATTTCTTTTCCTCAAGGACAGTGAGATTCGCCTTCACCCATGGTGCAAAAGAGTTACTTGGACAGTGAGATCAAATCCCAGCAATGGCAGAAATACTGGCCCCAGTTCCAAGACTGAGACTTAATTTTTTTTTAATGGAAGCAGGTATGTTTATTCAGTTTCATACTGAACATTAAACAAAAATACAGTGGAGAATTTTGTACAGCTATTCAAACATCCTTCCTTTACCCCTAAAGTGCTTCTCTGGGAACTATATTGTTTCTTTTTTTGTACATTTTTATTGTAAATAGGTTGTACAGAGGGGTTACAGTTACATGAGCAAGGTAATGAGTATATTTCCTATTGAGCATTGTTGCCTCCTCCTCTGTATTCTCCCTACCATACCTTCTCTCCCATCTCCACAACTACTCCCCCTGCCCTGGTCAGTGACTTATTTTTTTATTTTTTGGCTTGGCACAGGGTTTGAATTTAAGTAGTGACAATGCTGCACCTTCCCACACATTGCTACAGATTTACCAAGACCCTGAGATCAAATCCCAGGCTAGGAAAGAAAACTGGCAGAAATTCCAAACAAGTGAGCTTTATTTTTTTTAATTTAATTAATTAATTAATTAATTAATTTTTATTTGTTCTTATTTTTTTGGCCAACCATGGGGCTTGCACTCACGTAGTGACAACTCTGCCTTAGCTTTGATCTCACTAGGCTGGGGTGCAGCATCTGGACCCATATTCGATCCAGGGATCCTAGGACCAGAGGGCCTGCAAGAAGAAAAAAAAAGTTAGAAAGCACAAAAAGTGGTGAGCTGCAGAGGGCTGGAGGGTTTTACGATTTTTTTCTTTGCAAGGTGACTATCCTGGGTCTTAATTACCTGGTTGCAAACTGGAGCTGACCTGCCATTGCTGAAAGCTGGCGGGCTATCAGGGAAACCATAGTCCAACCTGTTAACATAGGCTTCTGGTTCAAACCCGTCCTGACACCTACCAATGGCAGGAGATCGCAAGGGACTTGTTCCTACGCATATGAATACCAATTGAAAGAGTAGTTCATGCAACAGTTGAGTCTAAAATTGGATGCTGCCCACCCATGTATGGAAATATAGATACTTGGTTTAATTATGAATTTATGACTATATTGTTCCCCACCAGGGCTCGATCTCAGGTCTAGTGAATGGCCTCGGTCCTTAGTGGCTACAGGCTGTTGTGCTCACCATGACCCTTTCACCAATTGGGTCTGCTAGGCCTTGAGTTAAAACCTTAGCACAGCCGAAAGTTTCATTCTGATGTGAGAATCCAATCGATCTACCTGTTTTCCTCTCCTGTGAAAGTCCTATGACTCAGAGAGGATGGAGAATGTTATATAGGCAACTCTATAGCCATAGAAATAGATTGTCCAGGTCAGCACAGCTATATCTGTCACCGTACTCAATAATATACACAATATATCCATGAATAAATAAAAAACAAAATAAATAAATAAACTACACTGAATGCAAGATGCATACGACACCTGTAGGTAAAGAGAGATCCTATGTTTAGAAAAGATGGGCTTATTATTTTGTCCAGTGCTGGGGCTTCAAATTAGGCCCTGGACTGGGACTGACATTCTAGTCTTTAAGGATGGTGAGCTTCCCCTTCCCCCACTGTGCAACAGAGCTACCCAAACTTGAGTTAAAATCCCAGCACTGACAAAAGATTCATCCTTATGTCAAAAGGCAATCGTTGCACATGTTTTCCTCTCCTGTGAAAGTCCTGGGTCTCAACAAAGATAGAGAATGCATAGGCAACCCTATAACCATAGGAACAGGTTTTTATCCATGTCATCACAGTTGTATCTGTCACCATACTCAGGAAAATGCACAATACGAAGTACACCGAATGCAAGATGCTGTCCAAACATATATGTTAATATAGATCCTATGTTTAAATAATGAATTTATGGCTATAGTGGGGGCACCCTGAGGATCAATGTCAGATCCTGGGAATGGCCTAGCTCCTTAGTTGCTCACAGGCTGGTTTGTTCACCTTGACCTATTCACCAATTGGTCCTGCTAGGCCCTGAGACAGATCCCAGGACTACCAACAAGTGGATCATGAAGTAAGAAACTGAGTGTGAAAATTATTTTCCTTTTCTCTCAGAGTCCTGGCTGTTAGGCATGATGGAGAACATGTCTACAAATCTAGATGCTATGTAATAGTATATCATCAATGTAATAAACGGAGTGGGTGTCATTGTAGTAAATAAAATCAATGGTAAATAAATGAATAAAAAAATACAAGGAACAACCACACCAAACATGTATGGACTGAACATCTATAGGTAAGTATACATCCTATCTTTACAATGTATATAAATAGTATGCTTTCCAGAACTGGGGCTTGAATTCGGGCCTAATGAACAGACCTGACTTTCTTATCTTCAAGTATGGTAAGATTCCCCTTCATCCACAGTGCTGCAGATGTACCCAGACCCTGAGTTCAAATCCAAAACCCGGCAGAATAAACAGCGCGAATTGCAAGCCAGGGAGCTCATTTATTTTTTATTTTATTTTATTTTATGCTCAGCACGGCACTTGAACTCATGTTGTGGCAACTCTGCCTCAGCTTTGATCACTCAAGGCTGGGATGGAGCCAATGGATCCACAGCTGCTCCTGAGATCCTTCCCAGGCTTTGCAGGGAAAAAATGCACAGAAAAATTTTGTGAGATAGCTTTTTATGTTTTCTTCCTTTGCACGGTGACCCTCCTGGGTCTGACTGACACTGTTGCAAAGGGTACTTCACCTTGCATTGCTGAAGGCTGGCAGAATACCGGGGAAGCCATAGGCCCACGTGGCAAGGTAGGCCCTGATTTCGAATCCCTGTCCTGACACAACTAATGGCAGGAGATACTAAGAGACTTGTTCCCATCCATAGGAATAACAATGGAATGTTATCAATGTCATGGCTGAATAAGTTGATTGTAAATGATGCTTCTATAAAATTAGCATAATTTTAGGAGGCTGATTGATTTTATGAAGCATTAAAAAATACTATTACTTACAGGAACACAATAATTTCAAGACACTGATTGATTTCATTAATAGTTTAAGGATGAAAACAATAACAATAATTACATGGAGGCATAATAAATACCCAAGAATTGGTACAAATGTAGTCTATATAAGTGAATAATGGACAGACATCTCTGGCATGCTATAAAGATATATATTTATTAGTATGCTTCCATCTGTGTGTCAATCTGTTCTTATTTTGTCAACCCCTGGGGCTCGATCTTAGGTCCTAGGAACTGCCTGTCAGCTCAATTTGCCCCAGGATGGCGTGTTGAAACTCACCCATTCATGAATTTGGCCTTGTAGGCCATGAGTTCAGATGCCAGCACTCCCAAACAATGAATCGTGGAGTAAGAAGCTGATGTTAACACATGTTTTCCTTTACTGTGAATCTTCTGGGTGTCAGGTATGAAGTGGAATACATATGCAGACCTATATACTATGTATTCAATGTAATCAATGTTCTATGTGTCATAATAGTCAATAAAATAAACGGTCAATACATGATTAAAACAAAAAATAAAATGAAAAACTCCACTGAATGCAATATGGAGTCAACATATGTATATAAATATAAATCATATATGTAAATTGTAGGATGTTTTCTAGTGGTGGGGATCAATTTCAGGCCTAAGGAACAGACTTGAATCTCTTGTCTTCAAGGAGGAAATCTTCCCCTTCCCACACAGTGCAACAGACTTACCCAGACCATGAGTTCCAATCCCAGTCTTGGCAGAAAAAAAGGCACCTTTATAGTATATGCGGTCCAATTCTTCGGTATTTCATTTTGCCTCCATTTTATGAATGTGATTGTTTAAATGCTTAATAAAGTGTTAATTAAAATCGATCAGTGTCCTATAATATAATTGTGTATAAATTTTTCATAGAATAACTCAACAACTGCTCATTAATTCATGACATTAATCACATTCCATTGGTAATCATATGGATAGGAATGGATTTCTTAGGATCTCCTGCCATTTGGAGGTGGCAGGACCAGGATTCGAACTGTGGGCTCCAGCTCCCACCACTTAAACCCGAGGATAGGGAACTCACAAGTCTGTCCAAGAACATCAGCAAGACCAATGATGAGGCAGGCAGCAGTAGCTCTCAGCAATCCTCCTTGTTACTTACAAGGCTGTGATGGGAGGATCAAAGTCATCCTAAGTACAAAAGTTCTTGAGACCCCTGTCCAACTTCAGTGCCAACTAAGCCAGAATAGAGCCGTGTAACTCTTGTGGTAGAGGGTTAGCCTTGAGCAAAAGCAGCTCATGGGCTGTGCCCAGATCCTGAGTTCAAGGTTTGGGACTGACAACAAACAGACATACACAAGAATCTATGCAACCATTGACTAAAGCAGGTCATCCTCTTGTGCCCAACTGAATTGGACATAGTTCCCAGAGAAAGTGGTTGGGGAGTTGCTGTCATCTTGACTCTGCACATGCTGCCTGCATCACAGGATTCTGGCCACAATCCCATTCTTTCATGTTTCTTTCTGACCAATCGAATACAAGAATTGTGGCCATGCCCACATTCCATGCTGCCCTGTACCCCCGGGATTCCCTCGGTTGGTCGTCACCACTACCAGCAGTTGAAGAAGGTAGTGGTGGCTGAGTTGTGAGCAAGAGACTTGAAGCTACTTTGGAGTAGGAAATTGATGTGCCCTCCTGCTTCCCAGCCCCCTCCTTTGCTTCCTCCAAGGCACCACATTTCAAACCTCAGGTGGCGGCAAGCTTCTTGTAAGCTTGCAACCATGACCTGGTCCCGGCCCCTGGTCCTCTGCTCTGGACCTAAGTGTCTGCAATGCCCCCTCCATTGCTGCTCACTCCACCAGGAGCATCAGCCAACAAATCCTCCCAGCAGCACAAGTGAGTGGCCGCCCAGTGGGCCTGCACCCTGCGACACTCGTACCTGGAGACCCCCCCCCCAGGTCCCAGACTTGCACCTCCATCACACCCAACAGCCAACAGTCCAGCCAGGGCTCTGCCACTAATGCGCCAAAAGGGTAGGGGGTGGGTGTCAACCCGGGGATCCCACCCCCATCCCTAGCGGCCAATGTCCCAGGAAAAGTGCAGATGTAATGATAGGTGAAGACAGGGTGCCACATCGTCCCTGGCCTAGAGCAGTGGAAGCCACAGAGCCATGCACCCTTTTTCTCCCTAGTGGGAACTTGATGGCTTTAGTCAAAGGTGGGGAGCAGCACTTCCACACCTGCCTTCTCTGGTCTTTTTTTTTCTGGGCATGAAGGTTGTTGGATGCATAAGATAGACCCCCCCCCCCATTGCTGTGTGAGCCCTTGTCTTCTGTGCTTGGTCATCCTTTCACCTGAAGAGGGTCCCAGAAAAGCCCAGGAGGGAGGTGAAGGGCGCTGGGGGTCAAAGCAGAAGGTGAATATCTGGGAGGAATACCCCAACCCCGCTCACACACACACCCGGCCTGTTCCCCTACCCCTCAGCTGTCAACAGTTCTCACAGGATCATCAACAGCTCTGCCAGCATGTGCTGGTGCTCTTGTTCCATTTGATTTCCTCGTCCTCCCCAAGAATCCACCAATTAGCCCAGGAGCATGTAGGTTAGAAGTAAGGAGTATGTCGATGTATGTAGCACTAGGACTCCATCCATTTCCCCCCACCCCTGGTCAGACACCCCTCTGAGGTCATGACCCTCTGCTAGTTTCCTTTCCCAGGCTCTGAGGAGACACCTGTCTCAGGACTCCTTCACCCAGCATCCTGGCCTAGGGTTTTGGTGAATGTGGAGTCAAGGCTGGTTGTTCCCAAGGGGGAGGATCTGGCCCTGGAGAAAGGGAGAGGCTTGGTGGTGCTGTTTCATTTGAGTGGTGCTCCCCTTGGGTGGGAGCCCCTGGTTCTCTCAAGGGAACCTCCATGCTCCAGCTTGTACATTGTGCCAGATGAGGAACGAACAGAGGCACTTCTCTGAGTCATGTGTGTGTGTGTGTGTGTGTGTGTGTGTATGTGTGTTTGTGTGTGTGTGTGTGTGTGTGTGTGTGTGTGTGTGTGCATTAGAGAGAGAGACAGAGACAGAGAGAGGGGGAAAGAGAGAGAGAGGGAAAGAGGGAGAGATCATCTTTCTACTTGTACATCCTGACAGTGCTCAGGTGAGTGATCATTTGGCAAATTTCAGGTGCTGCATGGATGAGTCTTCTGTCACCAGTCGGGATTTGTGTGTGTGTAGAAGTGGGTTGCAACCAAGATAGTCGGACCCTTTGGTAACTTTTCCTATCTTTGGGGGCTTCATGGCTGAGGTCTAGGGGCCTTGAAGGGTAGGGTGCTTGAAGGGGATTTATCACCATTAAATTACAAGACCAAGGGATTTGTGTGCCCTGGAACTGTCTACTCCCTTGGGCCTGGTTGGTGGCAGTGGGAGCTTGGGAGGACCTGGGGGTGTGTCCCACAGGGGGTGGTTTCCCAGGGGGACAGATTGTGTAGCCAGAACTTAGTAAGGATGTGCACCCTGCGAGTATGGAGTGCACCAGCATAGGTCAGACTCCGGGTCTTCTCACCATGATGTCTGATGGGTGACGCCAAACCTATTTTAAATCTTGATCTGTGGTCTTCAGATCTCAGACTCCTGAGTAGCTAGGATTATAGGCATGAGCATCTGGCACCGGGCCTCGGATTCTTTTTGGTATATTAGGGTTTGAACTCAAGGCCTTATGCTTGCCAGTCAGGTCTTCCACCATGTGAGCCAAGCCTTTCTGGGCTTTTCCAAGATAAAGACTAAATATATGGTCAGGCTGGGCTGGATCATGATCCTCCTATCTGTGACCGGCATGCTCCACCAGGCCTGGTCCTCTGTAGTTGGGATAGTAGACATGTAGCACCACGTTCAGGCATCGGTTTAGATGGATTATCTCAAACTCTTACTGCACAGCAGCCAATTCTTGACCACAGGCTAAGCCCTGTGTTAGGCCTCAAACATTGGACCGCAGTCTCCTCTTGGGACAATTGTGAGGCAACAAGGGATTTATACAGAGGGATCTCTGGCATAGGGCACAGAGGAAGCGGCCATCAAATATGGTTCTTGGCAATTCTGTGAGCAAATGAAAGGAAGATACCTGGAAAAGGCTCAGGTGGGGCCTGTTATTAATCGTGGAACAGTTGAGGGATTGTGAAACAAAACATAGCTCTCTTTCATCCTTACCTTATCCCCATAAGGAAGGGGATCCTTCCCTGTGTTCAGTTTTGCAGCTGGTGATTCAGAGGCAAGGAGAAGCCAGGTGACATACTCATGATCTCCAGTTCACAAGAAGCTTGGCCTGACTTCTCTGCCATGCTCCCTAGTACAATGAGTGTTATTATTGTCAAGAAGTCCAATTCTTATCAGTCTGGGTCTTGAACTATGGTCCTGGGCGCTGTCCCCAAGCTCCTCAGATCAAGGCTCGCACTCTACTACTTAAGCCACAGTGCCGCTTCCAGTTTTTTGGTGCTTCTTTGGAGATAAGAGTCTCACAGACGTTCCTGCCCGGGCTGGCTGTGAACCATGATTCTCATATCTCAGCCTCCTGTGTAGTTAGGATTAGAGGTCTGAGCCATGGGCACCCAGCTTAAGTGTACTTCTGACTTTCTCTCTCTCACACACAGGAAATGGTTTAATGCGTGCTGGAGGAAGTGGCCCAGCGTCCCCATGTGGCTGGAACCCAAGGTGGCCCTCTCATTCTGGAGGTAGTCTGTGGGTTAAGAGCTGTCTTGCTCAGCCTTTTGAACCAGCTCCACGAGGTAAGCCCCTCTGTGCCCTGGCTAGACCATGACGGTTATTCATTGTCCATCCAGCCTTACTGGACTTAGTACTGTTTTGTATGTCATTTTCTACCACCTGGCCAAAATTATGATACATAGTTATAGAATGAAAATGTAATGTCATTTAAGAAAGTCATTTAGGGCTGGGAATGTGACTTCATGGTGTGGTGATTGCCTAGCATGCATGAGCCCCTGGGTTCAATTCATCACAGAAAAACACTGAAATTGGTGCTGTCCCCAAGTGGTAGAGTGGCGGCTTTGAGCAAAAAAAAATAAAAAATCTCAGGAATAATTCCCTAGCCCTGAGTTTAAGCTCCCTGGACTATCAAAAGCAAAACAAAACAGTTAGTAAATGCAAAATAAAGAACACATACTTGGAATATATAATTGCTCCTTCCATATGGATACCTGAAAACAGTCCCTAATTCATGCATTTTGCCTATATTAGGATACTGTGTTGAACAAAAATGGTTTGTTCATTAGATCACTGCAGTTAATGCCAAGAATGTACTTAGATGTGAAGTGAAGATGAATTCTGGAAATTCAAAGATTCCAGGCTTTTGAGTGGTCACTGCTAATCACAGAGAAGGCTAATCTAAGTGAGATTTGGAAATCTTTTTGGTCAGTCATGGCACCAAAATGGCATAGGCTAATTAACAGTTGTGATAGAAGAGAAGGAATAACTCCAGATGGAATGAATAAATGATAGTAACTAACGTATACCAGAAACTGTTCTAGGGAAATATTTTTGGTTATTGAAGAACTAGTTATCAACTAGGCTTATACCTCATTGCCTTTAACATTCTAAATCTCTTAGGCTACTTCTTAATATCTGTGTGATAAATGTATCTACTTCTATGCTGTTCTTTCATACCTGATCTCCTTTGCTTTCTAAATATCTCAGTCTTTATATATTACTCTATGAATATTGCCTAACACTAAATAACACCTACACAGATGGCATAGGATGCTAATGTAAGAGTCCCATAGCTCATGAGTCATTTTTCCACATGGAAAAATGAGGACATATTTATTCCTACCCCAATTTTTCTGAAAAGCTGCAATGTCATCAAATTTCCATTCTTTGTCTACATAGTGTCATTAAGTACACATAAATGCAAATATGAGCCAGGTGCTGGTAGCTCAAGCCTGTAATCCTAGCTACTCAGAAGGATGAGACCAGAGGATTGTGGTTCAAAGCAAGCCTTGTAAGGAAAGTCCATGAGACCCTTATCTTCAATTAATCACAGGAAACCCAGAAGTGGTGCTGTAGCTAAAGTGATAGAGTGCTCAACTTGAGATGAAGAGGTGAGGGACAGCGCCCAGGATCAGAGTGAAAGCTCCATGACCAACAAAAAAAGTGCAAATATGACTTTCAGTTTCCCCAAATGGAATGACAAGGTCAATAGTAATCTTTCCAAGCATAAAAAATAATTCCAAAATGATTCAGTACACCTACTTTTGCTGAGTTATTTAAGTTATGGCTTCTTTGCTGGGCATATTCTCTTCTTTTAAAAATTGTCAAATATTAGCTTTATAATAAACTTCATCTAATATTTCTTTTTTCAAAAGGGAAGTCCATACTGTTGGTCTCACTAGGCTTTCTTACTGTCTTAGTTCAAAGCCAACCCAGACAGAAAAGTCTGTCAAACTCTTATCTGTAAATAAACACTAAAAAAGCCTGAAGTGGAGTTTTGGCTCAAGCAGTAGAGTACTATCTTGGAGGATAGGTGGGCAAGAAAGACAACTGTTCAGGGACAGAGTCCAGCCTCTGGGTTCAAGCCCCAGAACTAGGACAAACTAAACAAACAAGCAAACAAAAACAACCCCCGATATTTCTTTGGGACTCTCCTTAAAGGGAAACTGGTCTGAGAAGAGGCTGCTTGTGTGGATCATACTCACAGGATCCTGCTATTTTGGAATTCTTATTGCTATGGAGAACTTAGGAGAAGACTAAAGGAATTGATAACTGACTCCTGCAAAAAGAGAATCATCTCAGGGGTGAAATATCCATCCATAAGACACTTTTAAACCTCCATGTCTTTGATTCTTTGCAGCAGAACAATTTTAAAACAATGTTATTAGGGGCTGGGAATGTGGTTCAGCGGTAGAGTACTTGCCTTGCATGCATGAAGCCCTGATTTCTCAGTACCACATAAACAGAAAAAATCAGAAATGGCGCTGTGGTTCAAGTAGTAGAGCACTATCCTTGAGCTGAAGAGCTGAGGGAGAGTGCCTAGGCCCAGAGTTAAGGCCACACAATTGGCAAAAACAAATACAAACTAACTAAAAAAACAACAATGTTAATTCCTTTTATTCTATGCTGGCCTTCACATGGCACATTATTATCTTTTGTAATACTCTCAACTAGAAGTTTATAGACAATTTTATATGAATAAAAAACACACTGGAAAAAGCAAGGGACAGAGTTTCCTTCAAGCCTTGGGATTCTTTTCTTGTACAGTAAAAAGGAATGCAGAAGTTAATTTGAACTGTATCATTCCTCTATGTTCAATTCCTCTCCTAGGCTCAGTTTCCACAAAGTCCAGTAACAATCATTGCTGCTTCTTGAGGTCTAAGGAATGTTTTCGGGCTTCATTGAACTAACACTAGGACACTTTTGGGCATGAGGTAACAGGTGTTTCAGAGACAACTTAGAGAAAATATAAAATTTATATTGCTTATAAATACATTATCCATGAGTACATTTAGTTCAAACTTCATAATTGCTCTGCAAATTAAGCCAAATTTTAAGTGGGAAGAATGTCCTCAGATCATTCTTTTTTTGAGTATATGTGCTGTGCATTATTTCCCTAGTGCACATGAGTTAACAGTAAGAGAAACATTTGCAATAATAGGAGAAAGAGAAGTTCTGTGTTTAAGTATAAGGGTTCAATACACTATAGAAGACTACAAATAAGACAACATCGAAACAATAAAGCCAAGTCCAGTATGTAGATTTATGGGAGTGTTCCTAAGTAGAACATGAAGTATGAGGCCTTTCCCTTTCTAAATCACGCTTGCTAATCACACAAATTTTTAAAAAGTAGAATGGAAGAATAATTCTGGTTCCAATTCAAGTCAACTATAAGGGCATGGACTTAACTGGAAAAAAAGTCCATCTTGAGAGAGCAGGGATTATAATAGTAATGAACTAGTGGCTAAGATCGCATTTATTTTTCTTTACTTGCATTTTGTTGTTGTTGTTTGTCTTGGCACTTGAACTCTGGGCCTGGGCGCTGTCTCTCTGCTATTCAGCTCAAGGCTACTGTTCTACCACTTGAGCCACAGTGCCACTTCCAGTTTTCTTGTAGTTAATTGGAGAAAAGAGTCTCTTGGACTTTCCTACCTGGGCTGGCTTTGAACCCCAATCCTCAGATCTCTCCACCACCTGGCTTAAGATCACATTTCTAACAGTGTACCCTCAGCATATGCAATGTGTATGTTCATCTATCTTTCTATGAAATTTTGAGTTAAAATCTGGACTACAGCTTAGGCTTTTCACTCACAAAAATGTTTGTAGTTTAAAAGTTGATACTTCTGGAGAAATAAAACCTAAAAATGTAAAGGAGTCTGGGAAGTTCAGTTTGCATGCAGCCTGAGCCGAACAGTCTTTGCCACACTACCAGCCAAAACCTGGATTGGAAGAATGTCTCAGCTGATAGAATACCAGTCATGAACAAGATCGATGAATAAGAGCTTGAGGCTTTTGCATACATACATACAAACACACACATACACACAGAGGCACTTATATGTGCACACACAAATACACAAATGAAACAACTCTTACAATATTTAGAAAAGTTTTAAAAAAGCAATAGAAAATATGTCCTGAGTAAGAATTAAGAGATAAATTTTAATATTAGAAAGTCCTCAAGTGAACTTTCTTCAAAAAAGTTTGAGACTATTACATAGGTAGGGACGAGAGATAGTAAGAGAGTCAAGTAATTATTATTAAAAGGATCAAATGAATCAGAGATACCAGCAGGTGCATCTGAAAATGATTATATCCTATGTCAAATTTAGAAGATCTTTGAAAATAGTACATAAACACTCTGAGCAGTCAGTCTACTGGATAATATCATTGGAGAAGTTCAGATTTGCTAGTCTATGTCTAGATTAAATAAACCAACAAACCATGGCAAGGCAATGTGATACAAGCCTGGAATTCTAGCACTCAGACTAAGGCAAGAGATTAGAGAGTAGAATTAAATAGCGATACCTTCCCTGGAACAGGTAGTATAATTTTGGCTAATCAAACATACGAAACAACAAGAAACGAATACACAGTTGCAAGTTTGGGCTAATTTTGTCATTATGTTTTGAAAAGTCAACTTTCCTATTGAAATGTAACTAGTGTATAATCTTCAGTTGTATTTTAAATGCTCTCTTCATTACAGAATATTCCCAGATTCAAAATGGCTCATGATTCCCACCCAAAATTTGAAAAAGTAAGTAAGCATCATTCTGTTGGATTCTAAAGAAATGAGGAAGGATTACAAAATCTTAAATCTAGAGAAATAGCAAAGTTCATCAAATGCAGGACTTTGTAGATATTTCTAAATTGGAATTTAGAGTTAACATAAATATTTTAGTTTTGTTTGTAATTTAATATTTTATAGGATACTTCAAAATTCTTTTTAAGTAGAGGGTTTAATTGACAAATTTACAAATGTTTCTGGCATTCTATTTGCCTAGAATATGCTTTCAAAAGAGTTATAATTAGATCTTAGTTAATAGATAATTCCAACAGTTCATGTATAAGCTGATAATGTAAATAATCTAGACAGAGTTGCCAACAAATCAATATTAATTTATAAATATAGAAAAAATTGCAATTTTTGAGGGTTTTGTTTGACATTGTATGAAGAGAATAATTGTGTGACATCTTCTTTCTTCTACCTATATGTAACACAGGAAGCAAGTTCCTTAATTACGTGCCTCTGTATACAATGAGAAAAATGCTACATTTGGGATTTGTTTTTGTTTTATTGGTTTGTCCTAGGGCTTGAGATCTGGGCCTGGAAACTGTCTCTGAGCCTGTTTATACTCAAGGATCGTGCGCTACCACTTCAATCTCAGTGCCACTTGTGTCTGACTTTTTTTGAGTTTATTGGAGATTTCAACCATAATCTTCTGACCTTAGCATCCTGAATATCTGTGATAGTTTAAAAAAGTATAAATATAAATAACATTTGCAAGTGTTCTCATCTCAAGAATCTCACTAGGGGAAAAATGATGCAACCCAGTTTATTGTAGTATTCTTTCCAGAACAAGGAGAGCAACACATTATCAGAGGTGTAGTATTTTTCACAATAGAGATAAGCTATTCATGATGTGAATTAAGGGAATTTTAAGGTGCACTTTATAAGTTGGAAACTATTGGACTATGATGACTCTATGGCATAAATCCTGGGATTGATGGTCATAGAAATAATAGCTTACTCTGATAAAATTTGCTTACTCTTGAAGAATTAATTACAGATGCTTCATAATTTTTTCCTCTACCAGAATGTGGCTATTTTTCTGTTGACTTCTCAATTTGTAACACTCCATTGGAAACTGCATCTATTGCAAAATTACATAACATGCAAACAGGTACTGTTTTGAATCTCTCAGATATGGAATGTTCAGAATTTGAAAATGAGTATTTATTAGTCATAGGAGTTTTGAGGAACACATATATTCTGTCCTCTTAACAACTTATTTACTTTTAAAACTTATGGGTTTCCATAGAATTAAACTGTTTTCGGTTTTAGTATGAGAAAGTACTAAATTTATTCTTTTTTCAAAATATTGGCAAGTTTATTGTGAAAATATTGTCTAGTTGGATAACATTCAAGTTGATGACTCTCTGATAAAAAAGGAGTAATCGATTCAAATTAGATGCCAAATAGTATTGATTTTTAAAAAGTTGCTACATAAAATAAAGAATAATATTTACTATACAATACAGTGAAATTATATTTTATGCAGCTTATTTTTTAATTTAATTTTATTGTCAAATTGACGTACAATGGGGTTACAGTAATTGTAAGGTAGTGAATACATAACTTTTCAAACTTGTTACCCCCTTTCATTTTTCTCACAGTTTTCTTTCACCTCAATACTCCTCACAAGTTGTAATGTACATTTCCAACATATTGTCTTGTGAGTAATGCTATTGCATTGTCTTGCTCTTTGTCCTTTGTGTCGCCATTTTGTTGTTCCTGTTCCCTTCCCTAATTAAGGTAAATGTATACACAATACACAGGCTACCAAAATCAAATAGAGGCGGGGACAAACCATAGGGGGAAAACCCCAAAGAAAATAGAAATCATATAGTACATTAAAAACAACTGCAAACAAAATCTCTGTATTCATATCTTGGAGTTCATTTTGCTCAGCATCAGCTTATATGTTCATATATACACATAAAGCCACTGGAAAATAATAGTTGCATGGACACTATAAATTCTATGTTCAAATGTGGCAACTTCAAAGAGTTTTAAAAGAGAAACCATGAAGATATAGCGGGGCAGGGTGAGGAGGAGATCTTTTAGACTTTCAGCTTCACTGGACTTGAGGCCAAGAAGCTGTGCTTAATTGGAAATTAGGCAAGAGCTAAGAGGAGGACATAGATTTAGGACATAGAAGCATTGTCCTTTGTAACAGACACTGTCACCCAGGGTATGGATCATTTAACTCTATTATTTTCCATACATCTTGCTGAGCAAATGCAAGACTAAGAGAAAAATAATCTATTGAAATAATTTTGCAAAGAATAACTTCACTGATCCTGATATGGTATCTAAGGAGAGACCTAAGAGAGAACATAAAAGTGGAGTATACTTTGGTTTCGTCTAAGCATCTTCTTAGCAAAATATACATTTGAGGTTAGAAGTGATTGAAACAAAAAGTAGATGGAGTAGTTGTTTTTGTGGCACTTTAGACACAAGTAGACTTTCAATGTAAAAGAAAAAAGTATAGCTAAATATTTGTGATCACAGCTTCTTGGACCTGTTGTTTGGAGACAAAGTTTTACATTAGAGTTTGTCCTCATTAACATAGACGTTGGGTTTTCGTGGCAACCAAATACAAAGGTGAAGTTTAATGGGCTCTTTTAGACAAGTAAACAGCATGGTATAAAAAATGGCAAATAATATTTAGTAAATTAGTTTGGTTAATTATTTTGCCAGAACAAAGAATAAAAGATATAATTCAAAATCACTTGACTTACATTCCTCAATACAATAAAGGCTGTATATGACAAACCTACACCCAGCATTATACTCAATGGTGAAAAACTAAAGCCATTTCCTCTTAACTCAGGAACAAGACAAGGATGCCCACTCTCTCCACTTCTCTTCAATCTAATATTAGAATGCCTAGCTACAGCAATAAGACAAGATGCAGACATAAAGGGGATCCAAATAGGGAAAAAGAAATAAAACTCTCCCTCTTTGCAGATGACATGATCTTGTATTTAAAGAATCCCATAGACTCCACTCCCAAATTACTCAAGCTGATCCAAAACTTTGGCAAAGTAGCAGGTTATAAAATTAACCCCCAAAAATCAATGGCTTTTCTCTATGCCAACAATGAGAAAAGTGTGGCTGAAATTAGGAAAGCAACTCCATTTGTAATAGCCCCACAAAAAATAAAATACCTAGGAATTAACTTAACTAAAGAAGTGAAGGACCTCTATGATGAAAACTTTAAAATCTTGAAAAAGGAAATCAACATAGAACTTAAAAATTGGCAAAACCTCCCATGCTCCTGGATTGGAAAGATTAACATCATGAAAATGGCAATACTTCCCAAGGCTATCTACAAATTCAACGCAATACCTATCAAAATTCCATCCTCATTCTTCAAGGAAATAGAAGATGCATTCCAAAAATTCATATGGAACAATAAAACACCCTGAATAGCAAAAACGATCCTCAACGGAAAGAACACTGCTGGAGGAATATCTATACCAAATTTCAAACTCTACTATAAAGCCATAGTAATCAAAACAGCTTGGTATTGGCATAAGAACAGACCTCAGGACCAATGGAATACAATTGAAAACCCAGAAATAAACCTACAGACCTATAGCCATCTAATCTTCCATAAGGGAGCTAAGACAATAGAATGGAAGAAAGACAGCCTCTTCAGTAAATGGTGCTGGCAAAATTGGTTAGCTACTTGTAGAAAACTAAAGGTAGATCCTTACATATCACCCTGCAGCAGAATCAACTCCAAATGGATCAAAGACCTTGAACTCAAAGCAGACACTGTGAAAATATTACAGGATGGAATAGGAGAAACCATAGGTCTCCTTGGCTCAGGCCGAAATTTTCTGAATAGAGACCCGGAAACACAACAAATCAAAGAAAGGTTGGACAAATGGGATTGCATAAAGTTGCAGAGCTTCTGCAGGGCAAATGATATAGCTAGCAAGATCAATAGAAAGCCCACGGATTGGGAGAAGATCTTTAATAGCCATACAACGGACAAGGGTCTCATATCTAAAATATACTTGGAACTCAAAAAATTATATCCCCCAAGAACAAATCCTCAAAGAAACAACTGTCCAATAAATAAGTAGGCGAAAGGCTTAAAGAGAAACTTCTCTGAAGAAGAAAGAAGGATGGCCAATAGACACATGAAGAAAGGTTCAACATTCCTAGGCATAAAAGTAATGCAAATCAAAACAACATTGAGATATCAAGAACTCTAACAACAACAGATGCTGGAGGGGATGTGGACAGAAAGGAACCTTACTTCATTGTTGGTGGGAATGTAAATTTGTTCAACCACTTTGGAAAGCAGTATGGAGGTTCCTCAAAAGACTTCACATAGAACTCCTCTATGACCCACCAATCCCACTTTTGGGCATTTACCCAAATGTTTACAAACAAGACCACACTAAAGCTACCAGCACAACTATGTTTATTGCAGCATTATTTACCATAGCTAAGATATAGAACCAACCCAGATGCCCCTCAGTAGATGAATGGATCAAGAAAATGTGGTATATATACACAATGGAATTCTATGCCTCCATCAGAAATAATGACATTGCCAGATTTGTTAGGAAATGGAAAAACTTGGAAAAAATTATATTAAGTGAAGTAAGCCAGGCCCAGAGAAACATAATTCCCATGGTTTCCCTTATTTGCAATATCTAGTATATGTATGAGTCAAGCGGAAAAGGTCAGATAATATGATGTCCGGAAAATGAACCCTTAGATATATATTTTAATGTTTTTTTCTTTCATGCATATGTTTCTAAGGTATTTATAAGATTATCTCTTTGTTGCTTTGTGTATCCCTCCGCCACAGTATAACCCCTGCTTTCTCTATATTTGATGTCATTATAACTTGTGGAGGACATGGGGAAAAACCAGTTGTTTAAGGATACAGATGGACCTGTTGCAATAATGAGAAGTACAAGTTGTCATGTCCAAAAGAGCTTTACAATGTCGGTGCGGGGCGGTGGGAAAGGGGAGGAAGGAGAAGGATTGGGATTGGGGGGGAGGGGGGAGGCTGGGAAGGGATGTGAAGGGTAAACAAAGGAGGAGGCTGCAATGCTTGGTAAGAAATGTACGCATTATCCTACCCATGTAATTGTAACCCCTCTGTACAGTATGTCCACAAATAAAATTGAACTAAATTAAAAAAAAAAAAGAAAAAGAAAAAACAAAAAAAATCACTTGACTTAAAAGTTTAACGAAAGAGTATTGAAGAGAGATGAAAGAAAACATAGAGGACGTTTCTGTTTCCAGTGGAGTAATGGGTCCTTGATATTGTTTCTCCCATTCTATCTTCACAAGCTATAAAGTGTGGCTGAGGACTGGATTATCCATTGCAGACAAAGAGAACTCACAGAAGAAAATATTTGCAGCAGATATAGGTGATTCATAACCTTAGACAATATATTTAAATCTGTTCAAAATTCTCTGCTACCCAAAACTGCCCTCTTTGAACAGCTTTGTTTGCTTTTCCCAAGACTACCTTTCACTAACTATTTAAAATTTTGAGAGGTCACATTCATCCTTTCCAGAGATTGCTGTTTGGTTGTGATTTTTGTGTGTTTTTGTTTTTTGTTGTGTTTTTTAACTAAATTTCAAAAGGTTTTGCAAGTGTATTACAATAAATATGTCCATCTAATTGTCCAATTCTCCTGTATCAGAGTGACTCCTTCTATCATTCTTAACCAACCCCTTCTCCAAGATTTATTTCAGATTTACCACGTCCTTTATCACATGTGTACATTGAGTATTCTAGCTGTACTTGTCCCTTGTTCAATTTGTCATTCATTCTATGTCTTTACTATTATTCCTCTCTGGTTTCAACTTCCTGATAGTCATTCTGTTAAACTGTCTGTTAATATTTTGAAAGGTTTATATACATTCCATGGAGTTTCAATCCTGAATATACTTGAACTTATGTCAGCTTATATTTCCATAATTTATTCATCTGCAATAACAATTTGCAAGACAGGAGACGTGAAGGACCTAGACATGATTTTATTCTCATCCATTTGGAAGATTGATTTTATTCTCATCCATTTGGAAGATTAATCTTTATTCAACAAGAAAGTTTAAATATGGCTTAGAATATATTCCTAACTACAAAATTTTATAAATGGCTTTGTTAAAAGTTTTGTGATTATTTTATTTTACATGGGATAATATTTTCTACTACCTATAAGTTTTGGAAAAAGAAGAAAACCATGATTTACTACTATAGAGGAATATGGTAGAAACAGAAGACAGATTTTTTGCTTGTCACATCTCTGATGAGTACCCATATTCATGACTTTAAGTCATATTTCTTACTATGTTAGACAGATAGGGAAAACATAAAACAACATATGATAAAGCATCTATTTGTGACTTTTTAAAATGTACCTTATTAAGTGATGAAACTTACTTTATTAGCTAGTTTTTGGGTTTGTATTATGGGAGGTTGTTCTATTTGACACATTCCTGGAAGGCACCTACTGAACAACACAAATGGTGGGTGGTACTATTTCTACACTTTAATGAATGGTTGAACCTGCTTGGCATTAGTGCTGGAGAAATTAATCAACTCTATTGTAACTTGCACCCTAAACTTGAAAAATTTGTAATGTCACTATCGTCTACTTATCAAATGTTATTTTGGTGAATGTGATTTTTAAAATATTATTTGAAAAGGAATCTGTTTTCAGGAGATTAAATGTAGGTTGTCATTTGTTTGTGAATGATAACATTTTTATACAACAGAACCAAGTTTTACTGAAGTACCAGTATTTTGAAGCATTAACGATCTTCTCAGTTAATGTTTTTGTGAATTATATTTGACCTGAAGTCAAGTTTTCCTAGCCTTGGTAGACCAATTATGGATCTATCGTTCAGGAACTTTTTTTTTGGCCTACTTATGCTGGACTAAATCTTTCAGTAATCATTAGAAGAGGGGTATTAAAAATAATTTTGTGACATTTGTGATCTTGGTCACACATATGGTCTGGTCATTTTTTTGAAAGTTTGAATTGCTGTACTTTCTGTTAGATTTTGTGATCTCATCTTTCCTTTTAAGTTGCATTGCATTTCACAATTGCATACTGCTAATTCTGGTGTCGTAAGGAATTGAGATGGATTTTCAATTACTTTCTGTTGACATGTTTCATGAGTCTAGGTGAGATATCTTGCCCTTGTTATCTGATGAAGCAGATAACTGGGACCTGGGATCCTAGGACCCATGGGTCCTGCAGAAGAGTAATACCTTTTAGATATCATATCAGAAAAATTGGGTATAATCAGTAGGAAAGCTTCCAAAATTGGAGAAAAATATTTTGGCATCAGTGAATTAAAACAATAAACAGAGCAGCAGGGTAAAGTCCCTTATAGATTAGAGGAAAACAATAATTTTTTTTTTACAACATGAATTCAGAAGACCAAGAACACTTAGAAGGTATCAAAAGTTTATACCGAGGACATTGAATTGATGCTTTTTATATTCTAATGTACATTCTAAATCTTATTTATATTCCAATCTATTTATACGTCAAATTATCAATTAATTCTAGTAAGTTTCACTGTGTGAAATAAAATATTAGCACGTATAAAGATAAAATATATAACTATATATAATGTAAGAAAAAGGCACATGTTTTACAATGTACTGTTGTGGTTAGGGCATCAAAAGCAACTGTGTTTTAAAGTATTGTTCCATTATTTCTACCTCAGTGTTTGGCAGAGTTGGACCTAAAGCTTTACCATTTGTAGCTTTACAGCCTAGAGGCAAGAGGAAACACTGTGATAAACATCACCAATTTAAGGCCTAATATCAAGGAGAAACATATAGACTTCTCTTGTAACTATGAAAATATTTGGTGAAAGAAAGGCAGTAGTGTAAATTCCTGCCTGGTTGGATGGTAGACTGGACAGGACATTAGGTAATCATGCATGTGAAAACTTTTTCATCTTCTTGGCTTTAGCTACTTTTGAAATATTAGGTATAAGAAACAATTATATTTTGATAAAATGCCTTCTAGTCTAAATGATTCTGTCTTAATTGTTCATCTCTCCATGATCCTTTTTAACTAAGATTTGTTTTGTTCCAGTAAGACAATCTATGCTGTCAGGGTAAGATATTCTGGTTGGTCTGTTGCTATATGAAAAAGAGTAAAGGGTCAGGTAGGCATTTGTGCCAGTACGACCTCATTTAGGAAATTTTAAGCTCAGAAGTTTAGAAGTAGCTCTTGAGCAAGGCTTGCTTTGAATCCATTAGCTCCACAAAGCTAACTCAGTTGATAAATAAGTACTTGAAAAGCTATCACCTTTGGACCTAGCTATAAAGGCTTCAAAGTATGATCAAATTTAAAATGAAAAAGACTTAAAATAGTCATTGACAAAAAATTGCAAATGTGAGCAATCGACCAAACAATATGTTTTTTCCAATATACACAGAATTTTAGAGAATTAAGATCAATAGCATTTTTAGGAACAATAAGGTTTCCTGGTTACAAACAGTCAACCAAGGATATATGCCTGTATAAAGATTGCATCATTAACTACTTAAATTTACAGGATACTACATGCTTCAGCAGCACGTTTACCCAAATTACAACAATATAGAGATTATCATGGCACTTGCAAAAGGATGATATGAAAATTTGTGAAGAATTCAATATTTTTCATTCTTCAGAAGCAAGAAATGAAAAACAGTTATTAAAAAATTGATTACAAAAACACAAGTCGTTATGTCAAAAATGAACTTTACAACTTTGGTGCGGGGGGAGGGTAGTGGGGAGGATTGAGTGGGGGGGGCAGGGGGAGGATGGGAAGGGATGGGAAGGGGAAACAAAGGAGGAGGCTACAATGCTTGATAAGAAATTTACTCATTATCTTGCCCATGTAATTGTAACCCCTCCGTACAGTATTTTCACAATAAAAAAATACAAATGTAACAACACATATAATTCATTGAACTGAAAGTTAGTTTGACATCAGTGTATTAAATCCTCACCTAAGAAAGGACTTTATATAGCATAATCTTTACAAAACTTTTGAAAGTAGATAACATTGTCATTTTATCCCAAAGAAATAAAATATTATAAGGACCTAGGTAAAAAAGGAATCTTAAACTTTTTCTATATGGAATGCTATCTGAAATAACACATTTATTAATGAACCTATATAATATAGAACAATGTAGAATTCAAAGTATTATATCTAGGAGAGAATGAAATAGATTATGGACATTATACAAACAAAATACAGATTATTTTAAAATATAATTTTTTCAGACAAGCACCAGAAATATTTTTAGTTTCTGTACTACTCATTTCAACAGATAAGTTAAAATGATTTCTGATTTAAAAAATCACAAACTCTGCAGAAATCATTATAGATGTATACAAACAACTCTTGAATACAATTTGACATCAAAGTCAGGCAATTCACTTGAAGAATACCATTGAATCCATGAATTTTTAAAGTAAGATATTGCCGTTGCTTTGTATTGTGAAAATATTTTGTACAGACACAAATATGGATTGGCATTTTTGAAAATTAAGATACTTAACCAAACCATTATGACGTAGGAGAACAATTTTTACAAATTTTTAAAACAAAAAAACAACAAATTCTGGGACAGAACCAGGCCCTGAATTCAAGGCTAGTATTAGCACAAAACAAATGAATGAATTAATTAATTAACATAAATTAAGCGGTCACATGTGGCGAGGCAAGTAAAATGTAACACCCATGGTGACTGGATTGTGTATTATTTTGTAATAAGGCAAATTAACGTTTGTCCAAATCATTAATATTTTATTTGTACTTTTTTGTACTAAACCCTGAATTTAGCATACATATATATGTGTGTACATGTGCACACATGTGTGTATGTGTATATGTGTGAGTGTGCTGTTGCAATGTTGCTTGCCAATGTGGACAGGATGAGGCTGAAAAGAGATAACTGTGTTGCAATGTTTTTATTTATCAGTGTTCTGTCATGTCATTTCTATGGAGCCACTCTTCTGTACATTTTATTTGTCAAATAATAACATCATCATAATCAAAGCATATACAACATTAAATTAGATAAAAGAGACCAATTTCAGCTCTTGTTATATGTCAGGTAAGAAGATGCAGATATAATTAGGTAGTAAGTTATTGCTGTAAGATAACTGTCAGTACAAAATATGTATTTGACCTCTTAAATTGATTATACTTTTAAGATATACTCATGGAGTGAGTTTGACCTACTTGACCAAACAGGTATTACTCTCTGGTTATTCCTGTGAAACACAAGGTGGATAAACTCTTTCCAGATTTCTGTTGAAAATAACTTTCTTTGTAACATCATATCTATTCTCACTAAGATAATCAACCCTGTATTTATTAGGTTAGAATATCCCATCGTATTGACTGAAAACAGTATTGTGGATATGCTTGTTATATATACCTTTCAAAAACAAACATACAAAAAGCCTGTGTCACCTCCAGATTGTGGATGCATTTGAACTTGTTTTGTACATGCAATTGGATCTTCACTAATGGTTCTTTTGTGGGAGTAACTATCCCAAATTTAACAAATAAGGCTTTTCGAATATCTTTTCCAATATACATAACAACCCAGAGCTAGTCTTGCAATTTCTGAAAAGCCTTTGAATATTTTAGTATTATTTCAGTTCATTGACTATAGAGCTAAAGACATTTCTGAAATAAATATTTTTAAGTTCTGAAGATGTAAGTGGGTATATAGGCTTTTTTAATCTATCATTTTATGAAAACCCAGTTTTTATGAAAGTAAATAAAATAGAATAAAGTGGTTTGGTAAGCTAATTATTAGTATAATTTTGTTTTCTACTAATAGTTTTTTGAATGTAGATGATGCAGTTAAATTATTACCTTTGTGGCTCTCTACTTCAGTTAGTTTCACACTCTTTATAATTATAAGAGTGAATTTGTAGAAAAATAAAGGTATTTGAAAATGATTAGTATTAATCTTGTGTTTTGTGTCCTACTCCCAAGAAAATGAGTTGTTTTCAAGTGTTAATATTTTATGATTGTATCTTCAGTATCACAAGAAATTTTGAAAAACGGGCAGTAGTATTGATATCTTTTTAAACCAATTGTATTCACAAGTTGGAGAGTCTTTTATTGATGCTTAGGTCTTGGTGTCTATGATTTTTAACCTCTTGTTCCTAACATTAATGATAGGTAAGACTGCATTTTTGGGTATATAAAAGGTAAAATATTTATCTGGGATCAAAGTTGATTTTTATATCAGTCTTGCTTTAATAGCATTTTAATGTAATACATTTCTCTCAAAATGTTGGGTATAAAAAGCAATCAAAATACTTCTAATGGTAAACAACTTATGTGAGCTACAATGTGGAAATGATTGGTCTATAGACCGGCAGTCTGTTTCCATCAGGAATTGGGAAGGTTATTCTTTCAGTATGACTGTGTTAAACAGAGATGAGGGTCCCTAGGCAATGCAGTGTTGTCATGGGATAGAATATGATTTCTAAAATTTTGAGCTAGAAATCAAGAATGTTATAGTTTAGAAGTTCCTTTCACCAGGGAGGTATAAATTGATTATGAACTTGGAGTTTTCATATTACAGTTACCTATTTCCTTTTTTTTCTTTTTGGTTATTTTTTTGGTTGGTTGTGGCGCTTGAACTCTGGGCTTGGGTACTGTCCCTGTGTTCTTCCGCTCAAGTTGATCACTGTACCGCTTCAGCAACAGTGCCACTTCTGGTTTACTAGCTGTTCATTATAGACAAGAATCTCTCAGAATATCCTGCCTGGGCTGGCTTTGAACTGCAGTCCTCAGATCTCAGCCTCCTGAGTAGTTAGGGTTACAGATGGAGCCACCGGCATCCTACTTAGTTTCCTATTTTCTAACAAAGATAAAGTGAAATATTATTAGAATGTGGACAATAATTCTGGGAAATTTTCCTAGAATTAGTGGACTAAGTGCTGGTATTTTAGCCATAAATTAGAATGAAGTTATTTGATACGGTGGGAATGGGGCGCAGGCTAAGATTTACTATTTGTGCAATGTTGTACTAATAATTCCAACTCTGAAGACTTCGATATCATCATCTGAGAATTAGAAATGAAAGTAGTTCTACTTTATGGGATTATTGTGAGGATCAAATTAGATACCATACGTAACGTACTTGGAAAAACAATCAGGATTTGATCATTTCTCCTTGTTATTTTATCATGTGATGAATTCTAACATTTTTACTGTGATTTTTATATTGTGTTTCTTTAGGATATGCAATGTGATGTATTGACATTCATTTTGTTGGTCACTTTTATGTCATTTTGAGGAAAAAACTGCAAAGAAAATTTCTGAGAAGGAAACTATTATTTTGACTCATGGTTTAAGAAAACACAGTTTAAGATTCAAATGTCTCCATTGTTTTTTTTTTTTTGGGAGGGGGGGTCCGGTCATGGGTCCAGAACGCTGGGCCTGGGAGCTGTCCCTCAGCTCTTCAGCTCAAGGCTAGCTCTCTACCACTTGAACCACAGCGCCACTTCTGGCTTTTTACTTTTTGCTTATGTGGTGCTGAGGAATCAAACCTAGGGCCTCAGGCATGCAAGGCAAGCTCTCTACCACTGAGCCACCTTCCCAGCCGCGTTTCCATTGTTTTTAGTTATATTTTTATTAAATACTTGTACGAAGGAATTTCTATTCAACAATTCAGTTTATAAGTACAATGGATCTTTACATAACTTTCCCACACCCTTCCAAACATCACCCCACTTTCATTTCTTCTAGTTTCTGCATTGAATATTATACTTTCCCTCTCTTCATCCATAACTCTCTTTATTCCTTCCCTTTGACTTTCTCATATCTGCCAAATGATAGCTTCTTGGTATTCATTTTGTTGGAATAAAAGTTCAATTTTATAAGAAATTTCACCTTTTAAATACTCTTCTGCAATACTATTGTGTAAATTTGCATAAAGTCCTATGTTCCAAATACGCGACAGAACATGGGTCCTTTGTGTTTCTGGCTCTGACTTAGTTTACTTAACATATTTTTAGTTCTATCTATTACTTTGCAAATTATGTAACAGTCTTCATAATGGATGGGTGCAATCCAATTGTGTATATGTGCCCCACTTTCTCCAACCATTTCTCCACCATAAGGCATCTAGGCTGTTTTCATAACTTCGCTACAGTAAATAGTGCAGCAGTGAACATGGTTGTGAAAGTGATTTTACTGTATCTTTTGGAAGAATTCGTCACTATCTTCTGGGAGCAATCCTCTAGGCAATTTTCCAGAATAAGCACATCCATCCTTCCTTCTCCATCACAACTTTTTGCAAGTCCTCAAAAACACACTACACCCTACAGGTCTCAAAAAGCTAAAAGCACACTGTGCAATGCATTTTTTTCATTATTGTACAATAATTGAGTGAGAACCTTCTATGCACTTTTCTAATTTTGGAATGAGGGACATGACAATAGAGGAAAATTAAGATAAATTCAATTTAATTAGCTATTATAATATTTAAAAACATTTTCAGCTCTAACTCATAGGCTCACTTACTATTATTTTAGTCATTTTTTGATTACTTCATCAATCCCCTAAATTATAACAGGTGCATTAAATACAAAAGCAAAAATTGTGGTTTGATTTTGACACTCATGTGTGAGGATGCACAATATGGGCAAATAGAGAGATTGGAATTAATACCCATTATCCATTTTGTTAAATTAAGATGGTTTTCCTAAACTGATTCTCACAATTCATATTCCATTCAACAACAAGAAACATGTGACAATTCCCTTTGTTTTCCTCCTTAATAACTTTTGTTTCATTTTATTTTACAACAAAGGTTGATTTTTCATAAATCTACTGTAGATACAAAGATACGTTAAAATATTTCTATCTGTATGCATTGATATATACATACACACATCTATTACACAGGTTGTAATGATAATTTATAACTTCTGTAACTGTATGATTTACTAAATTATTTAAAAAATAGACAGCTTATGCCTGGAATCCTGGTTACTCAGGAGGATGAGATCTGACGATCATGATTTGAAGCCATCTTGGGCAAGAAAGTCCATGAGCCTATTATCTCCAAACAATGAACAGAAAATCAGAATTGGAACTGTGGCTCAAAGTAGTAGAGTGATAGCCTTGAGAGAATAAGGTCAGGGACATCACACAGAGTCTTAGTTCAAGAACTATAATCGAGCCAAAAATCTAATTTACACCTGTGTAAGTAGAGTATTTCCATCACCCAAATGCACATCCATGCTCATTTGCAAGATAACTCTGTTATGTCTGGAGTACCACACAACATTATAGCTTAAGTAGAAAGGATCACAACATGGGTTCACTCTATCTCTCTCATGGGTTTTTTCTCCACTGAAATACTCAAATCTTACAATCATTCCAACTATTTAAAGTCATAGCTTTTTTCTTCAATAACCATAATATATTTTGCATTGAGTGTCTTGTGTCTCCTAAATGGGTGTTCTTGCCACATTGTCATGCCCCCAGCCGTAAATTATTCTGATTATTTTTCAAATAGAATCAGGCTTCCTTCTTGTGTATGATCTTGGGCTCAGTCCACTTTATGTTATTCTTCCTGGAATTTAGAATAACAGGTGCATGGCATTGTGTACAGATCATTCTGTCCAGTCTAAGTTTTAACCACTGTCTTCACAACAGTAGACTCCCATGTAGTCAGGATTTTCAAAAGCTTATCATAGCTGATTTTTTTAAATCTTTGCATTTCTTGCAGGTTTTTGAGTATTGAATTAATTTGTGTTTTCTTGGGTTGTTTTGTTTCATTTGAATGTATGTGTTGAGTTGTTCCAAACTTTCCTTTTGTTTCTTTCACTCACGTTCTTACCTAAGTGCTGAGAAACCAAATCTTCTTTCTCAAGATAGTCAAGGTCAACATTATTTATTCCAAAGCAATTTCAGTAATATTTAAACACCTTCATACCTATGAATGTTATATGAATGCTAAATGCTGAAAAGGGTCTTTTTATTTTCACAGCAGTTTTTGGCATACAGAGACAGATCATGAAATATACGAAGATAATAAAACTACAGATGCTTGCCAGGAGGAGAAAAACCTATTATGAATTGTTTGACAGAGGCTTCCCTTCTCGTGAAAGAAATTAGCTGTTCGATGCAGAATTTCACAAAATCATATAGCTAGGAAGAACCTAAACAATCATCTAATACTACAGAGTTGAGGGAGATGAATTGCCCTCCTGAATAATTTACTTTTGGGTCAAATAAAAGCAGGCTTGCAAAAAGAGAATAGACATTAGAGAAACATGATGAGTTGATGTAAATAGCTGCTTAGCTGATTTTGTTAATTTGTGAACTAATACATGGCAAAAGGATACAAGATAAAAAATTAAAGAAGGTCGCATTGAAATACTCATTGGTGTGTTTGTGTGTTCATGCGCACGTGTGTATGCACACGCACATATGCAGGTGCTCATGCATGTATTCATCATTCCTGAAGCTTGATAGTGCCTGGTCACTATCCCTAAGCTTCTGTGCCCAAGGATAGTGGTTTACCATTCGAACCATTGCTCCATTCCGATTTTTTGGAGATAATCACATATATTTTCATGATTGGACTGGCTTTGAACAGTGGTCTTCAGATCTCAGCCTCCTGAGTAGCTAGCTAAGCTGATTAAGCCTCTGAGTAGCTAGTTAAAATTCTGATTGTCCTTTATGATTCACTTCTCTTTTATTCTTTTCCTGAGGTAATCACAAGCCTAACTCATATATATGTCTAGGTGCTTTAAAAATATTGTTACTATTTGGCACCAGGGGATCCCATCTCTAATCTTAACTACTGAGGAGGCTTGAGAACAGAACCCAAGCCAAAAGTTTAGTGGACTTCCTTCTCAATGTATAGCTGGGTGACTGGATCATTTCAAGCATCCTGCACTTTGTAGAGGCTAAGATTGGAAGGACTGCAGAATTCAGGCCAGCCAAGGAAGGCAGCTAGACAAATTAGTGTGCAACTCTGATGCCATTGATGATGGGAAGGCTAAAAGGACAGATCGGGTGCATGTTCTTGTGGAAAGGGAACCCCTATTCTAAAATTAACCACTGATATGACACCAGCCTAGCAAGAACAATACTCCAAGTTGAAATCCCCACAATTACCCACAACCAAAATAGTTAAATACATTAACATCCCAAAACTTAGTTCAATCTGTTCTTTGGTTTACTATCATCTTTATCTGATTATCACATGATGTGACAAAATAGTTTCTTCATTATCTTAAGATAAATTTAAAAGACCTAGAAAATTCTTTCTCACTTATTAACTGCAAATGGCAATTCGTCTCATTTCTCACATATTTGACTACCACTTTAAATTCAACTTATGATTTTTATTAATAGTTATATATTCTGATTTATTATTTTACTTTGTAACATTTATAAACGTTTTGCTTCTCTGCTGAAGTTTAAGTATTTAAATAGTATCATCAAAATATATTCCTTGGGTATTTAGGGCAGCTTTTTACAAAGTTTTTAAACAATGGCTTCTAAGAATTCTTAATTGGTATATTATTTAGTTTATTTTTAATTTTAACTTAATTTTATTGTAAAGGTAATGTACGAAGGGGTTACAGTTACATAAGTAAGGTAATGAGTATATTTTTCAATGGAAAGAACATTGTTATCCCCTCCATCGATTTTCTTGTACAGAAAAAAAAAGAAATACTGATGCTTTAGCTGTTGCTATTGATCAATGGGTATTTTTGCTTTCTTTGTTCATGCATTTTTTATTATAAAATCGATATACAGAGGGTTTACAGTTACTTAAGTCAACTAAAGAATGCATTTCATTTTATTTTCTAAATTTCAAATTTTGAACTTAATTATTTTCTTTTGTTTCTTTAGAGTAATTCTTTTTTCAGAGTCATAGGATTAGTTAATTTAATTTTGCATGAGTTTTACACATGTAAATTATTTAGACACATATTTTGTTTTTAAAATATTTAACATGAATATTTAAAAATTATTTTCTTAATTTTTATATGGTTGGTGAATTTAAATAAATTTAATTTCTTGTAGTTCTAAACATATTTGTTGTTACTGTGTTTTCAAGAAGCACATACTTTATTAAGAAGGCTTCATTACCTGGTCACATTTTGGAAATATTTGTACTTTAATTAAAAAAATGTTTGAAGAGTTCCGGGAAGATGGCAGAGGAGAAACTGGAACCTGAACAAGCTTTCACAGAGAAAGCAGTTTTAGAGTTCCTGTGAACAGTCCTAAGCCAGAGAATCACACCAAGTGTGCCATCAAAGGACAGAGAGTTAGACAAGAGAGGGGAAGCCAAGGCAAGGAGACACATCTGACCGCTTGCCAGCAGCCAACGCTGTGGCGGCAGTGTCGCGGTGGCAACCGCAGGGCACCCATACCTGAGCCACAGAGAGTCCGGGACGAAGGAGCCAGACTCAGCAGGCGAGTGGATTCTACTCAACACCAGCAAGAACCGACAAGGAGCGGACATCTTCATCCTGCAGTTTGCAGACCAGAGACTACCCAGGATCCAAGACTCGGTGTGAGTAGAAGCCTGACGTCCTCAATCCTTCTCAGGGAGCAGAGGAGGGAAGGCCACCCCTCCCCCCCAGCACCGGTGATCTCCATCTTGGATACCGACAAAGCTCGGCGGAGCTGCTAGCTCCAACTCAGGCCTTGGAATAAAACGAGTCATTTAGCAGGTCACAAGAACTTAACGGTGAAGTGACCTGCCAGACTCAGATCCATCCAGGGAAAAGTCACCCAGCTCAGGCACCAGCCATAGGAGTGGCTTTCCTCACTGGGTAACCAGAGCCAGAGGCTGCCCCTCCCTCTAGCAGCCTCCATAATCAATTGAAAAACAGAAACCCTGAGAATGGCTCCAGGCTGGGCTCTGTGAGTTTTTCACAAAATAGCCCCAGGGAAAAGCTACTGTTTGTTGAAAGGCCTCAACTCTACCCAGAACCTAGCCTCATCACTGCATCCCCCTCTTTGGTGATTCTCAAAGCAGATCACCCTCCCATTAAACTAACCTGGGAGGGGGATCTCAAAATCTTGGGTAAAGCAGAGCATTTTTCTGCCTGTTGGAACAAACTGACTTAAGAAACCAATCAAGCCACAGGACCTCAAGCAGACCAGAGACTCCAACAAGAGGCTGGTTACAGACACAAGGGAGATACAGGATTCTTCCCACCCCTCCCAAAAAAATAAAAAAAAAATCAAATAAATTTTTTTTTCTTCTTCTTCTTCTTCTTTTTTTTTTTGGTACCTTATATATATAAAAATATTTTTTTTTCTTTTCTAAAACTTTTATTAATCTTTAATTTTTGCCTTATTTGAAAAAAAAATTGTTTTCCAGTAACTTTTTTTTCCTCTTATAATTTTTATTTTAGGGATACGTGAATGTGCGTTTTCCTTTCTTTTTTTTTTTTTGTCTTCTTTCTCTTTTTCTTAATTTTTGAATTATCTTTTTGTTTTTTTGTTTAGCTCTACTGAACTTCTGATCTTTTTTTTCTCCCTTTTTTATCCTTTCACCTTTTCCTCTCTTTTGTTTTTCTTTATGTGACTTAACTCTTGTCCTGCACATCCATAGATAAACCAGTAGTTAACTAGTAGACCCTATCCCCCATTGTGTACACACTTAATCCACAAATTTATTACTCAATTCAAAACCTCTGAGACTTAAATTCCTTAATAGCAGTACTACCTCTTTATACTTATATAATATTTTAAGCATTTTTTTAAGTTTTTCACATCTCCTCTATGTCCCTCCCCTTCTCTCAATATATTCACATTACTCTCTAAATAGATTGTTTTTAAATCTCCATAATAATATTAATTTTTACGTTTCTATTTTTTTCTGGTCTCTTTTCATTTCCCTTTCCCTTTCTTCTTTTTTTCTCTCTCTCTACTTGCATCCTACCCAATCTATTTCCTGCATTGAAATTAGGACATAGTTAACTCTCCCTGTGCCTTCCCACACCAATCTATTCCTCTTTTTTACCCACATCTCTCCCTAACCCTAATAATTTCTGGTTTTCCAAATTCTTCTCTGCGGTTCAAAGCCCATTAACATATAGTGGTTTGATGTTGAATAGATGTATCTGTTGAACTAGATTGTATCTGTAGACTATTGACTGTACAAATGCAAACTTTGGTAGATGGTTGCCTTAAGATAGTGTTCTAGCACAAAACTGGTGCTACTTTCATCTCAAATGGGCAGAGTAAGCCGGAAAAACACAAGAAAAATGGCAAGTCTAGGTATCTCCACTCCCACTCATGATAATCATGGGACAGAACAGATAATGAATAATCCAGAGGAGAGTTCCCAAATAGCTCTACAAACACTGCTGGCAAACATGATAAATGAAAAGTTTGACAACTTACAAAGGATTCTGTATGAGCGTAATAGGGAGAGAGAGGAGGCATCCCAAAAGTTTATACAGGAATATCATAAGCGCGAGGAAGCTACTCAAAAACTGATTCAGGACTTGAGTGAGCAACTTGAGAATACTCAAAGAGAAAGGGAGGAATGGCGTGAGCAGGCTGAGAACACTCAAAGAGAACTGCAGGAATCCCACGAACTGGAGGAAGCTAAGCAAAGAGTAATACATGAATTTAGAGAATAGGTAGACAATACACAAAGGTCACTAAAGGCATTCATCTAATCCATTAACAAAGAGCTGAAGGAAGTCAGGGAGACCACAAAGGGAATGCTCAATGGAACCCAACAGAAGGAATGGTAGTCCAAAGAAACCATAACAAATCAACTAAGTGATTTGAGAACAAACATTGAACACCAAATTAAAGAAGTAAAGAACTTCATACAAGACCTAAAACAGAGCTTCAACAAAGAATTTGAAGCCATCAAAGCTGACCAATTAGAAGGAAAAGAGATAAAAAACAAAGTAGAGAGTCTTGACAACAGGTTAGACCATGCAGAAGATGGAATCTCAGGGATTGAAGACAGCCTAGATATTATAGAGAAAGAATATACAACCATCCAAGAGAAGTCCAAGAAATATGATAGATCTATCCAACACCTGGAAGACACCATCAGAAGGCCTAATGTAAGGATAATGGGTGTAGAGGAGCACCTAGAAACAGAAGTTGATGGTCTAGCATATTTGTTTAATAGGATCCTAGCAGAGAACTTCCCAAACATACAAAAAGAGAGGCCTATTCAGATAAAAGAAGCTTTTAGAACCCAAAATAGACCAGACAAGAATAGGACATCCCACTTTCACATTATAATCCACACAGGATCAACTCAGACCGAGGAAAAGATCCTTAAAGCTGTCAAGGAGAAAAGGTTAATCACCTATAAAATGAAACCAATTAGAATCACCTCAGATTTCTCAGCAGAGACAATCAAAGCAAGAAGAGCCTGGAATGATGTATGCCATGGCCTAAAAACAAACAACTATCAACCAAGAATACTGTACCCAGCTAAACTCTCCTTCATAACTGAAAGCCAAAAAAAACCTTCCATAGCAAAGAAAAATGGAAACAATACATCTCCACCAATCCAGCCCTACAAAAGATTCTTAAAGATGTCCTACACATAGAAAACCAACAAGACCACAATAAAGGACAAGAAACTGCACCCAAACTGAGAATCCAAGAACCATAGGAAGAACCCAGTTTTCACAGCCCCCAAGAAGGTGGATAACATGGCAGGAACTCCCAAATACCTCTCAGTCCTATTTCTTAACCTTAACGGACTGAACTCTCCAATTAAGCGACATAGACTGTCAAGTTGTATTAAAAAACAAGACCCTTCTATCTGCTGCCTGCAAGAGTCACATCTTTCCCATAAAAAAAAACACATTTTCAACGTTAAAGGCTGGAACAAAATTTACCAAGCAAACGGCTCCCATAAAAAGGCGGGAGTTGCAATCCTAATATCAGATAAAAGAGATTTCAAATTAAAATTCGTGAGAAGAGATAAAGAAGGTCGCGACATACTAATTAAGGGATCTCTCATTCAGGAGGATATTACAATTCTAAATATCTACTCACCAAACAATGGAGCACCCAAATTTATCCAAGACACACTACTTTCCCTCAAATCCCATATAACTTCAAAGACATTATTTGTTGGGGATTTTAACACACCACTCTCCCGACTAGATAGATCAACTTGGCAAAAACTCAACAGAGAAACTACAGATCTAAACGGCTGCATAGATCAAATAGACTTAACAGACATCTACCGAACATTTCACCCAGCCGCATCAGAATACACGTTTATCTCAGCTGCACATGGAACATTTTCTAAAATAGACCACATTTTAGGCCACAAAGCAAACTTGTCCAAATTCAGAAACATTGAAGTTATACCTTGCATTCTCTCTGACCACAAGAGAATAACATTAGAACTCAACACCAAAAGCCACCAAAGAAAGTCCGGTATCACATGGAGGCTGAAAAACACACTGCTGAATCATGAATGGGTCATGGAAGAGATTAGAAAGGAAATTCAAAAGTTCATGCTATTCAACAAAAATGATCACACAAAATACCAGCTCATCTGGGACACAGCAAAGGCAGTACCCAGAGGCAAATTTATAGCTCTGAGCTCCTACATCAACAAATTGGAGAGATCTGATACTAACAATTTAATGACACATTTAAACCTCCTTGAAAAAGAGGAGCAAGATAAACCTCAATCCAGTAGACAGAAAGAAATAATTGATATTAAATCAGAATTAAATGAATTAGAATCCAAAAAAACTATAGAAAGAATCAACAAAACAAAGAGTTGCTTCTTCGCAAAACTTAACAAAATTGACAGACCCTTAGCAAATCTTATCAGAAAAAGAAGAGAACACACGCAAATTAATAAACGCAGAGATGAGAATGGAAACATCACCACGGAAAAAAACAAGATTCAGAACATTAATAGGGAATACTTCTCAAAACTTTATGCTAATAAGTTTGAGAACTTGACAGAAGTGGACCTTTTCCTAGCAAATATTGACATACCAAAACTAAACCAAGTTAAGTTAAACTATCTTATCAGGCCCATATCAAGCATTGAAATAGAAACAGCAATAAGAGACCTCCCAGCTAAGAAAAGTCCAGGACCAGATGGTTTTACAGCAGAATTTTACAAGGCCTTCAAAGCAGAGCTCACACAAATACTCCTCCAACTATTCAATGAAATTGAACGAGAAAGTTCACTACCGAACACATTCTATGAAGCCATCTTAACCCTCATCCCAAAACCAGGCAGGGACTCATCAAAGAAAGAGAACTATAGACCCTTTTCTTTGATGAATATTGATACAAAACTTCTCAACAAAATTTTGGCCAATCGACTTCAACAATTCATCCAAAAAATCATACACCACGATCAAACAGGATTCATTTCAGGGATGCAAAACTGGTTCAACATACGCAAATCAATTAATATTACTCATCACATCAAGAGGAGCAACAATAAGAACCACATGGTTATCTCAATAGATGTAGAAAAAGCATTCGACAAGATACAACACCCCTTTATGATGAAGGTTTTGGAAAAATTAGGAATCCATGGAACATTCCTCAATATAATCAAGGCTGTATATGACAAACCTACACCCAGCATTATACTCAATGGTGAAAATTTAAAGCCATTTCCTCTTAACTCAGGAACAAGACAAGGATGTCCACTCTCTCCACTTCTCTTCAATCTAGTATTAGAATGCCTAGCTACAGCAATAAGACAAGATGCAGACATAGAGGGGATCCAAATAGGG
The DNA here is from genome assembly GCF_019054845.1 of Dipodomys spectabilis. Lineage (NCBI taxonomy): Eukaryota > Metazoa > Chordata > Mammalia > Rodentia > Heteromyidae > Dipodomys > Dipodomys spectabilis. The sequence goes on along the minus strand of NW_024870919.1, from coordinate 1,172,936 downwards.
AAAGAAGAAATAAAACTCTCCCTCTTTGCAGATGACATGATCTTGTATTTAAAGAATCCCATAGACTTCACTCCCAAATTACTCAAGCTGATTCAAAACTTTGGCAAAGTAGCAGGTTATAAAATTAACACCCAAAAATCAATGGCTTTTCTCTTTGCCAACAATGAGAAAAGTGTGGCTGAAATTAGGAAAGCATCTCCATTTGTAATAGCCCCACAAAAAATAAAATACCTAGGAATTAACTTAACCAAAGAAGTGAAGGACCTCTATGATGAAAACTTTAAAATCTTGAAAAAGGAAATCAACACAGAACTTAAAAAATGGCAAAACCTCCCATGCTCCTGGATTGGAAAGATTAACATCGTGAAAATGGCAATACTTCCCAAGGCTATCTACAAATTCAACGCAATACCTATCAAAATTCCAACGTCATTCTTCAAGGAAATAGAAGAGGCAATACAAAAATTCATATGGAACAATAAAACACCCCGAATAGCAAAAACGCTCCTCAACGGAAAGAACACTGCTGGAGGAATATCAATACCAAATTTCAAACTCTACTATAAAACCATAGTAATCAAATCCGCTTGGTATTGTCACAAGAACAGACCTCAGGACAATTGGAATAGAATTGAAAACCCAGAAATGAACCTACTGACCTATAGCCATCTAATTTTTGATAAGGGAGCTAAAAAATAGAATGGAAGAAAGACAACCTCTTCAGTAAATGGTGCTGGCAAAATAGGTTAACCACATGTAGAAAACTAAAGCTAGACCCTTATATATCACCCTCCACCAGAATCAACTCCAAATGGATCACAGAACTTGAAGTCAAAGCAGACACTCTGAAAACATTACAGGATGGAATAGAAGAAGCCCTAGGTGTCCATGGCTCAGGCCGAAATTTTCTGAATAGAGACCCGGAAACACAACAAATCAAAGAAAGGTTGGACGAATTGGATTGCATAAAGTTGCAGAGCTTCTGCATGGCAAAGGACATAGCTAGCAAGATCAATAGAAAGCCCACGGATTGGGAGAAGATCTTTAATAGCCATACAAGGGACAAGGGTCTCATATCTAAAATATACTTGGACCTCAAAAAATTAAATCCCCCAACAACAAATCCTCAAAGAAACAACTGCCCAATAAATAAGTGGGCGAAAGGCTTAAAGAGAAACTTCTCTGAAAAAGAAAGAAGGATGGCCAATAGACACATGAAGAAAGGTTCAACATCCCTAGGCATAAAAGAAATGCAAATCAAAACAACATTGTGATATCACCTCACTCCAGTTAGAATGGCAAAAATCAAGAACTCTAACAACAACAGATGCTGGTGGGGATGTGGACAGAAGGGAACCTTACTTCATTGTTTGTGGGAATGTAAACTTGTTCAACCACTTTGGAAAGCAGTATGGAGGTTCCTCAAAAGACTCCACATAGAAATCCCCTACGACCCAGCAATAACACTTTTGGGCATTTACCCAAATGTTTACAAACAAGACCACACTAAAACTACCAGCACAACTATGTTTATTGCAGCATTATTTACCATAGCTAAGATCTGGAACTGACCCAGATGCCCCTCAGTAGATGAATGGATCAAGAAATGTGGTATATATACACAATGGAATTCTATGCCTCCATCAGAAAGAATGACATTGCCCCATTTGTTAGGAAATGGAAAAACTTGGAAAAATTATATTAAGTGAAGTAAGCCAGGCCCAAAGAAACATAGGTCCCATGGTTTCCCTTATTTGCAATATCTAGTATATGTATGAGTCAAGCGGAAAATGTCAGATAATATGATGTCAGGAAAATGAACCCTTAGATATGTATTTTAAGGTTTTTTTCTTTCATGCATGTGTTTCTAATGCATTTATAAGATTATCTCTTTGTGGCTTTGTATGTCCCTCCCCCACAGTATAACCCCTGCTTTCACTATATTTGATGTCAGTATAACTCATGAAGGAGATGGGGGAAAACTAGTTGTTTAAGGATACAGGTGGACCTGTTGCAACAATGAGAAGTACAAGTTGTCATGTGCAAAACGAGCTTTACAACGTCGGTTGGGTGGGTGAATGGTGGGGTAAGGAGAAGGATTGGGATTGGGCAGGGGGGGGGGGAAGGTTGAGGCTGGGAAGGGATGTGAAGGGTAAACAAAGGAGGAGGCTGCAATGCTTGGTAAGAAATGTACGCATTATCCTGCCCATGTAATTGTAACCCCTCTGTACAGTATATTCACAAAAAAATAAAATTAAATTAAAAAAAAGTAAAAAATATTTGAGCAGGGCATGGTGATTTGTGGCTTCCATTTTCTAGCTGTGGTGGGTAGTATAAGTAGGGTTTGTGATTTGGGAGGGGCTTTGAAATGATGAGACCTCATTATAAAAGTATCCAGAGTGAAATGATTAGAAATATAGCCATCTCTTACGAGATATAGAGCACCTGGTTATCATATTCTAAATCTTGAGTTAAAATACCATTGACATAAATCTTCTGCCAAAGGTATACATGTTTCAAAATGTTTATTATTTAAAACTTCTTTGCAACGATTCTCATGTCTTCTATTTCTTAATTTTCAATTTAGTTGATCTATAAGAATCCAAGTATATTGTGACTATTTTATTTCTACTAAACTTTTAAATAGTATGAGCAATAATATGATTTTATATTAACATATTTTTACTATTTTGATAATTTCCTCTGTTTAATATGATAATATCAATATTCCAAATTGTGTGTGTGTCTGTGTTAATGTGGGATTTTTCTGTGGGTGTTTTGTGTGTACTTTGTAATATGTGGGCGATCACACCATTGCTTCACACGTTAGGCCAATGTTTTACCACTGAGATATACTGTCTAGTTATAATTCAAATACTGTTTTAAATTATGTCTTTAAAATTTTCATTTCCTATGAATTCAAAATCATATATGATAAAATGTGATCCATCTTCTATCCACGTTAGCAATTTTTATTGTTATTTTATTGTTATTTACAATATTTCTACTGCCTTTCCACTTCCAAACTCTTGTGTTTTTTATTGATGAAGGTTTTACTTTGCTTCTTTTCTCTCTTCATTCTTTTTCCCTTTAGAGTTTACCTATTCTTTCTTTTATTATCTTTGGAAATTAATTATCATATTCCTATTACAATTTCATTACATTGTAACATGTTTTTACAATGCTTTATTTTCTATTTTATTTTCTATTTTTCCCATGTTCTCTGACTCTCAGTCAAAACTATTAGGTGGATTAAATCGAAACTTGATTCACGACACCTTACATTCCTCTTTCTTTTCTCTGAAGTCTTTCTGTTTTTTGAAATACAGTACCAATGTCATACAGCTCCTATGTGGTCCATCATTCTATCCCCTCTCACTCTCCTCTGCTGTGCAGAGTTATCTAAATCTTAACTCATTCCTAAATTAATTTTAGAAAACAAATATAGTCTTAGAGAAAACTAGCCTTGGAAGACATTTCTTAATTGTTTTGAAATTAAAAAAGAATTGATAATCCTTTGCATTGGAAATCATTTTAAAATGTTTATCACTTAATATAATTCATATACCAAGCAAGAATAAGTTTATATAATCATTACAAATATAATTTTATTACTACTGTAAAATAGAAGAAAAGTCCAGTCCCAATCTATTACCTAACTCTCATTATTCTTAATTCCTACTCATCACCTAAATACCTTAAACAACCTAAATAGTCATGTCTTTAACATAGAAGTAAATATTCTATACTTTTACTTAACATTTTCCAGGGGCATGTATTCATGTTTCTAAGAAATGTTCACAGCAGTTAAAAGATGCTTTTGTGAAATTAATGTGATACATTTTGTTGTTGTTCTTGTTTGCAAGACTTTGGCATTGTCTCCAAGGCTTTTTATGCTCAAGGCCAGCACTCCACAACTTGAAGCACAGAGCTAATTCCTGTTTTTAGTGATTAATGGAGATAAGACTCTAACAAGTACTCTTCTGTCTGGGCTAGTTTCGAACATAATTCTACGATCTCAGCACACAGAATAGCTCAAATTATAAGCATGAGTCACTGGCATTTGGTTTGATGTAGTTTTAAAAATTTTAATGTTGTTTTGAGGTGTATCTTTCATTATAATGTACATGGTTCTACACAGAAATTTAGGTATTTGTACATATTTCTGATGACAAATAATCGCTAAAAATGTACGTCTTTCTGCACATAACATATATATATATATATATGTATATATGTATTTCTGAAGACAGACTCCCTCAAAAATTTTTATGCTAATATTTTGACATTTTTCATTTCAAAGATATACAGTCTTTATCTAAAAGTTTCCAAGAATAAAATAACTAATACTTGATTTGAAAGTAGAGATTATTACTTTAAAGAAATTTTAGATATACACATGATATTGTAGTAATATTTGCAGTATATCACTTGAAAAAAGTTCTGTTCAAACTCTTAAATATTTGTGTGTAGTGACAGAGAGAGAAGAAGTTAATTAATACTGGTTAGGAATTTGCAATGTTTCAAAAATATATTCCATAATTTGTTATAAGAACATAATCAGAAAATTTCGACCTGAGCCAAGGAAACCTAGGGTTCTCCTATTCCATACTGTAAAATTTTCAGAGAGTCAATTTGTCTTCGTGGTCTTTGATCCATTTGGAATTGATTCTGGTGCAGGGTGATATATAAGGATCTAGCTTTAGTTTCCTACAAGTAGTTAACCAATTTTGTCAGCACCATTTACTGAAGAGGCTGTCTTTCTTCCATTCAATTGTTTTAGCTCCCTTATGGAAGATTAGATGGCTATAGGTCTGTAGGTTCATTTCTGGATTTTCAATTCTATTCCATTGGTCCTGAAGTCTGTTCTTATGCCAATACCAAGCTGTTTTGATTACTATGGCTTTATAGTAGAGTTTGAAATTTGGTATTGATATTCCTCCAGCACTGTTCTTTCCGTTGAGGAGCGTTTTTGCTATTCGGGGTGTTTTATTGTTCCATATGAATTTTTGTATTGCCTCTTCTATTTCCTTGAAGAATGAGGTTGGAATTTTGATAGGTATCGCGTTGAATTTGTAGATAGCCTTGGGAAGTATTGCCATTTTCACGATGTTAATCTTTCCAATCCAGGAGGATGGGAGGTTTTGCCATTTTTTAAGTTCTGTGTTGATTTCCATTTTCAAGATTTTAAAGTTTTCATCATAGAGGTCCTTCACTTCTTTGGTTAAGTTAACTCCTAGGTATTTCTTTGTGGGGCTAGTACAAATGGAATTTATTTCCTAATTTCAGCCACACTTTTCTCATGGTTGGCATACGGAAAAGCCACTAATTTGGGGGGTTAATTTTATACCCTGCTACTTTGCCAAAGTTTTGAATCAGCTTGAGTAATTTGGGAGTGGAGTCAATGGGATTCTTTAAATACGAGATCATATCGTCTGCAAAGACGGAGAGTTCTATTTCTTCTTTCCCTATTTGGATCCCCTCTATGTCTGCATCTTGTCTTATTGCTGTAGCTAGGCATTCTAATACTAGAATGAAGAGAAGTGGAGAGAGTGGACATCCTTGTCTAGTTCCTGAGTTAAGAGGGAATGGCTTTAGTTTTTCAGCATTAAGTATAATGCTGGCTGTAGATTTGCCAAATACAGCCTTTATTTTATTGAGGAATGTTCCATGGATTCCTAATTTTTCCAAAACCTTCATTATAAAGGGGTGTTGTATCTTGTCGAATGCTTTTTCTGCATCTATTGAGATAACCATGTGGTTCTTATTCTTGCTCCTGTTGATTTGATGAATAATATTAATTGATTTGCCTATATTGAACAATCTTTGCATCAATGAAATGAATCCTGTTTGATCGTGGTGCATGATTTTTTGGATGAATTGTTGAAGTCGATTGGCCAAAATTTTGTTGAGAAGTTTTGTATCAATGTTCATCAAAGAAATGGGTCTATAGTTCTCTTTATTGATGAGTCCCTGCCTGGTTTTGGGATGAGGGTTATGATGGCTTCATAGAATGTGTTCGGTAGTGAACTTTCTCTTTCAATTACATTGAAGAGTTGGAGGCGTATTGGTTTGAGCTCTGCTTTGAAGGCCTTGTAGAATTCCGCTGTAAAACCATCTGGTCCTGGACTTTTCTTAGCTAGGAGGTCTCTTATTGCTGTTTCTATTTCAATGCTTGATATGGGCCTGTTAAGATGGTTTAATTCGTCTTGGTTTAGTTTTGGCATGTCAATATTTGCTCGGAAAAGGTCCATTTCTGTCAAGTTCTCAAACTTATTAGCATAAAGTTTTGAGAAGTATTCCCTATTAATGTTCTGAATCTTGGTTGTTTCCTTAGTGATGTTTCCATTGTCATCTCTAAGTTTATTAATTAGGGTGTGCTCTCTTATTTCTGAATAGAGACCCGGAAACACAACAAATCAAAGAAAGATTCGACAAATGGGATTGCATGAAGTTGCCTAGCTTCTGCATGGCAAAGGACATAGCTATGAAGATCAATAGAAAGCCCACAGATTGGGAGAAGATCTTCACTAGCCATACAACGGACAAAGGTCTTATATCTAATATATACTTGGAACTCAAAAAATTAAATCCCCCAACAACAAATCCTCAAAGAAACAACTGCCCACTAAATAAGTAGGCTAAAGACTTAAAGAGAAACTTCTCTGATGAAGAAAGAAGGATGGCCAATGAAATGCTCAACATCCCTAGCCATAAGAGAAATGTAAATCAAAACAACATTGAGATACCACCTCACTCCAGTTAGAATGGCAAAAAAACAAGAACTTTAACAACAACAGATGCTGGAGGGGATGTGGACAGAATGGGACCTTACTTCATTGTTGGTGGGAATGTAAACTTGTTCAACCACTTTGGAAAGCAGTATGGAGGTTTCTCAAAATACTTCACATAGAGCTCCCCTATGACCCACAAATCCCACTTTTGGGAATTTACCCAAATGTTTACAAACAAGACCACACTAAAGCTACCAGCACAACTATGTTTATTGCACCACTATTTACCATAGCTAAGATCTGGAACCAACCCAGATGCCCCTCAATAGATGAATGGATCAAGAAAATGTGGTATATATACACAATGGAATTCTATGCCTCTATCAGAAACAATGACATTGCCCCATTTTTTAGGAAATGGAAAAACTTGGAAAAAATTATATTAAGTGAAGTAAGCCTGGCCCAAAGAAACATAGGCCCCAAGGTTTCCCTTACTTGCAATATCTAGTATATGTATGAGTCAAGCGGAAAAGGTCAGATACTATGATGTTAGGAAAATGAACCCTTAGATATGTATTTTAAGGTTTTTTTCTTTCATGCATGTGTTTCTAACGTATTTATAAGATTATTTCTTTGTTGCTTTGTATGTCCCTCCCCCACAGTATAATTCCTGCTTTCACTATATTTGATATCAGTATATGTTTTGGAGGAGATGGGGAAAAACAAGTGGTTTAAGGATACAGGTGAACCTGTTGCAACAATGAGAAGTACAAGTTGTCATGTCGAAAACGAGCTTCACAACGTCGGTGCGGGGTGGGGGATGGAGGATTGGGGGGGAGCGGGGAGGCTGGGAAGGGATGTGAAGGGTAAACAAAGGAGGAGGCTGCAATGCTTGGTAAGAAATGTATGCATTATCCTGCCCATGTAATTGTAACCTCTCTGTACAATATGTCCACAAATAAAATAAAATAATAACAAAAATAAGAACATAGTCAAGCTACCTGCTATGGTTTAGTTTTTTTCGTTTCTTTATTTGTTCAAAATTTTAATATGGATGTATGCACAGTGGTAACATTAAAATTATTAATCAAAAGACAAATAATAGCAAAGTCATAGACACATATCAGAGTTTCAATAATTAGCACTTATGATGGTGATAATAATTTTGATGAGGATGATGACCACAGTATAGCCTGATGAGGACTTATTTTTATTTCTGCATGAAAAAATTTGTGATTTTAAACCAACAAACTGAATTTGACTCTTTTCTTATTTGTAAGGTAAGGTGGAAAATGTAAGTACTCCTCACTGTTCTTTTTTCTTACTCTAGAAGTCAACAAATATATTCTTCAATATTTCTGGTAGATTATATCCATTTACAGATGAGAAATGTAAATAATGATACTAGAATTTGTGTCTGAGATCTTCACTCTGTGGGCTTACATGGAGCAGTAATTTGGTGATGGAGAGCAACAATATGAAAAGTCTATGGGGAAAAAGCATACTATGTAAGCGGATTTTTTAGGACTAAGTGACCAATGATGAGTATTTGAAACAGGCCCATTTCAGTGGCATAAAAAGAGTACCTAGAAATTATATTAGTGACAGAAACTGAGAAAATCTTGATCATTCATCTTATCTAATGGACGGAAGTAGAAGGATAAGAAGAAATCTGAAGTGTTTCCACGTCTCTGGAAACCATGTTGGTAATATTCTTGGTAATAAGGACTACAGGTGGAAATGGTGGATTTAGAGGAAAAAACACTCTGATAGTTCTAAAATTTATGTTAAACAGATGCATAGATAAGTCTTTTTAGACATCATTAAAATATCCACGACCTTTAATATGAAAAAGAATAATAAAATTTGGGCCATTATTAAAGGGAAGAACAAAAGGAAAGTTATGATACAAATGTGAGCAATGTGAGCATCATAGTGCACTAGAATAGAAGAAAGAGATAAATAAGGAAACAAGAAAGTAATAAAAACAGATTTACAGAAGTAAAGGAGGGAAAGAATTGTCAGGAAGTTATTGAAGGAAATATGCTATTTGGATTTGAAAACCAAAAGGACATAGACGAGTTCAATAAGAACAGTGTTTTGGTGAAAGTCATATTAATAAAATTTTGAGATATGAATGTGAAGACATAAAATTCTGGATCCATGAATTCAACAGACCCTGTTGATTTTAAATGCTGGGAACAAATGCTTTTATACTGACATTAGAAGAATTGTACAGATATAACTCATGATCTTTACTCAGAGGAATTCTGTGAATATTTTTGAAGAGTTTGTTTAGCCAGGTGATTATAGATTGAACTACAGCACAGATAAGACTAATTTGTCTACAGTTCCAATGAGTGACCCATGTATCCACATCAGTTTGGGATTTTATTGAAATATCTTTAGTTATGTTTGGATATTTTATCACCCTATACATTATAAACCTAGGACAAGTAACACTGATATTACTGATGTTACTGAACACTCCTCGAATTGATTCTTCTTTAGAATAGAAAATGATTGATTGACACATCATAACTGTCCTATACTCTATTAATCTAGTTCTTGTTAGGGATATGTCCATGCTGAAATAACCCTGTTAATCAACATTCCACAAATTCTTATATGTAGGAAGTACTCTTATAAACTTTAAACGTTTATTGAATGGAAGAGTTCAGACATTACCCTCAGCACTAGGATTAAAGACATTTTACTTTAATGCCTTTCTTTCATTTTCTCATCCATATTTGTAAGTAGGGAAGGATTCTGATGTAACAATAATAAAATAGTGACTTGTATTAACACAACATCTAGGATCTAGTGTTAATTCGGATACTTACTCATTAGCTCCATGTTTTGAGCATATTTATATTTCTCCTGGGTAAACTAATAAGCTCCAAGAAAATGTCCCTAAGGAGCCTTTCAATTCTAATATCACTGTTTGTCTCAAAATGCTTTAAATCCTACGCCCTCTAATGTGGGCATAATGTGGAACTTTTCTCCTCAGAGTGTGAGTACTAGCCTATTGCTTAACATGTACAAAGTACCTTCATACATAGACCGGGCATGTGCAAACAAGAAGTGGTAGTTGAACAATGTTCTTAGCAGTTTTTACAGATGAAATGGAAATAGAGCAACTATGAAGTCAAAAGGAATGTGCAAAAAAGACAAAGGCACAAAGTAGAATGTGCTAAGGAAATGCTGAAGTATAATTTCAAATAATCTGCTCAAGTGTGAGGGTGTGTTCAAAGCACAACTTAAGAAAATGTAGTTGGATATCTTGGGAGAAAAACTGCTTTAAACTATTCTGGTATAATTGTACAATTAGAAACCCCTTAATCTACCTCTAATCAGCCACAACATCATCAACTTAGCTACTATTTTCCCAGTGCAAAATGAGAAAAAGAGGGCTCATCACAGTTAGTGTTCAGGTTTAAATAATGGCAATCACATAACTTTTCTATGTCTTCATTTATTTTGGAGCATTAAAGTAGGAAAAAGCCAAGTAAATATTTTGCATGTACCTAAATTAAGTGCGACATATTATATTGGTCTCTTTTTAACTTGAAAGTTATTGATTATGTTTTATACTCTGATTTGGGAAAATTATCTGATGTCAGTTATTTTCTTCTCTTCCCCTTCTTTTGCCTTCAAATTACATAATTATTATTTAAAGAGACATACCTGAGCTTGCATTTCTAAATTCTTCAAAATTATCTCAACTACTTCATACTTCTGGCAACCTCCTATATCGTTCTCAAGGGAATATTTTGTCACTACCATTTTTATCCTATATGATATTGGATATCTTCCTGCCTAATTCAGTGCAAGATAGACATAGACTCATCCAGATATCTCAACACTTGTGCCACCATAAAATCCTGCCTTACTTAGAAATCATGATTTTAGAATGTCTGGGGAAGTGGCATGTGTCATTTTTAATGACCCTAAGTGATACTTACTTGCAATCATGTCTTAAACCAATATGCCACTCAGTTGATGGACGAATTGACAAAATGTTACACACACACACACACACACACACAGTGGAATTCTATGCATCTAATTCATAAGGAAATGGAAAGACTTGGAAATATCCTACTATGTAAAATAAGCAAGACACAAAGAGATTCCATGGTTTCCCTCATTTGTAATAAGTAGGAAATGTCTAGGATAGTCCTACCAGATGAGCCGTATGTCTCAATAGTTATGTTTATATGACCATATAAGATAATGCTGAGCAAAATAAAGTCCTAGAAATGGAAACAGAGGTTTTTCTTTGTGGTTGTTGTTTTTAATGAACAATGAGATTTCTTTTTTCTTTTGTGTTTTCCCCTATGGTTTATTCCCTGCTGTATTTGATTTCGGGATCCTGTGTATTGTATATACACATATCTTAATTTGGCAAGGGAAGAGGAACAACAAAATGGAAAGACAAAGGGCAAAAGACAAACCAGTGCAATAGCAATACTCACAAGACTTGTTGGAAATTTACATTACAACTTGTAAGGGGTATTGGGGTTAAGGAAAAGTATGAGAAAAATGAGGGATGAGGTAAAAAGTTTGACATGCTATGTATTTACTACCTTACAATTACTGCAACCCCTTCTATATATCACCTTGACAATAAAATCAAATTAAAACATAAGCTACATAAAATATAATTTCGCTATGTTGGTATAGTAAATATTATTCTATGTGTATTACTTTTTAAAAAAATATGAACCCTATTTGTCTTCTAATTTTTATTAATTACCCCTTTCTTTATCAGAGGGTCATCAACTTGAATGTTATCAAACTATATAAAATTTTCAGAAAATACTTGCCATTATTTTGCAAAAAAACTTTATTTTAGTATTGTCATACTAAAACAGAAAACAGTTCAATGCTATGGAAACTCCTAACTTTGAAAACTGACTAATTGTTAAGAGGACAGAATGTATATGTTCTTCAACATTCCTATGACTACTAACTACTCATTTTCAAATTCTGAACATGCTATACCAGAGACATTCAAAACAGTACCTGTTTGCATTTTATTCTGCAATAAATGCAGTTTCCAGTGGGGGGAGTACAAATTTAAAAGTCAATAGAAAAAATAGCCACATTCTGGTAGAAGATAAAACTATGAAGTATCTATAATAAATTCCTCAAATGTAAACATATGTTCATCAGAGCAAACTATTATTTCTATTACCATCAATCCTAAGTTTTTATGCTGTAAAATCATCCTAGCCCAACAGTTTCCAACTTGTAAGGTGGACCTTAAAATTCCCTAAATTCCCATCAGGACTAGTTTATCATTATTGTGAAAAAATACTACCCTTCTGCTAATGTGATGCCCTTCTTATTGGGGAAAGAACGCTACACTAAACTTTGCTGCATCATTTTCCCCCCAATGGTATTCTTGAGATCAAAACACTTGCAAATATTATTTATAGCTATATTTTTATCTATCGCAGATATTCAGGAGATCTGAATATGAATATGTGAAGCTTATGGTTCAAAGCCCACCCAGGCAGGAAGGTTACTTCGATTCTTATCTCCAATAAGCTGCTCACGAAAAGCCAGACACAAGTGGCACTGTTGTTCAAGTGGAAGAGCAGTAGCCTTGAGCAGAACAGTCTCAGAGACAGTCCCCCAGTCCACAATTTGAGCCCTAGAACAAAGCAAACAACAAAAACAAAATAAAAACAAACTCCAAACCTAGCATTTTTCTCATTGTATACAAAGGTATGTAATTAAGGAAATTTCTTCCTGTGTTATATATAGGTAGAAAAAAAAGGATGTCACACAATTACTCTATTCATACCAAAGTCTCAAAAAATTCTGCCTTTTCTAAATTTATAAATTAATATCATAAATTTGTTGGCAACTTTGTCTAGATAATTCACATTATCATGTTACACAGGAACTGTTGCAATTATCTATTAACTAAGTTCTAATTATACCTCACTTGAAATAATATTTTAGGCAAATAGAATGCCAGAATCATTTGTGAATTAAATCTTCTATCCTATAGAATATGAAATACAATATGAAATTACAAAGAAAAATTACAAACAAAAATATTTATTTTAAATCTAAATTCTAATTTAGCCAGGTCTACAAAGTCCTACATTAGATGAACTTCGCTATTTCTCCAGGCTTAAGCTTTTGTAATCCTTCATCATTTCTTTGGAATCCAACAGAATGATGCTTACTTTTTCAAATTTTTGGTTGGGAATCATGAGCTATTTTGCATCTAGGAATGTTCTGTAATGATGACAGCATTTAAAACACAACTGAGGATTATATATGAGTTGCATTTCAATAGGAAACTTGACTTCTTAAAACATAATGACAAAATTAGCCCAAACTTGCAACTGTATATTACTTTCTTGTTTTTTATTCCTTTCATGTTTTGTATTATTGAGATAAAATTATATTTCCTAGTCCAGGGAAGGTATCACTATATAATTCCACTCTCTAATCTCCTGTCTTAGTCTGAGTGCTAGAATGCCAGTCTTGTATCTCATTGTCCTACCATACTTTGCTGGTTTATTTAATCTTGATACAGACTAGCATTTCTGTACTTCTCCGATAATATTTTTCAAAAGACTGTTAGCTCAGAATGTTTATGTTCTATTTTTGAAGATCTTCCAACATTTGACACAGGATACGAACATTTTCAGATGCACCTGCAGTGGTCTCTGATTCATTCCTCCATGGATCCAACCCCTTCAATAACGATTACTTGACTTTCTTACTATCTCTGGTCCCTAACTATGTAATATTCTCAAGAGTTTTGGGGAAAATTTCACTTGAGGACTTTCTAATATTAAAAAATTATCACTTGATTCTAGCCTTAGGACATATTTTTTTATTATTTTCTAACATTTCTACACATTCTGGGAGTTGTTTCATATGTGTGTTTGCACATATAAGTGTCTCTGTGTGTATGTGCATGTTTGTATATATATATGAAAACCTCAAGCTCTATACAGCAATCTTGCTCAAAACTATTATTCCATCACATTAACAATTCTTCCAATGCAGCATTTGGCTGGTAATTATAAATAGTGTCTCAAAGACTGTTCTCCCAGGCTGGATGCAAACTGAACTTCCCAGACTCCTTTAAATTCTTAGGTTCTATTTTTCCAGGAGTATCAACTTTTAAACTAGAAACATTTTTGTGAGCGCAAAAGCTGTAGCCCAGATTTTTAACTCGAGTTCATATAAAGATAGAGAAACATACACATTACATATACTGAATGTACACTGTTAGAAATGTGATTTTAAGTGTGATGCTGGTGGCTCACGCCTATAATGCTAGCTACTCACGAGGCTGAGATCTGAGAATTGCAGTTCAAATCCAGCATGAGTAGGAAAGTTTCTGAGGCACTTATCTCCAATTAACCACCAGAAAACCGGAAGTAGCACTGTGGCTCAAGAGGTAGAGCGCTAGCTTTGAGCTGAAGAGTGGAGGCCCAGACTTCAAGCCCCACAACCATCCAAACAAAAAAGAAGAAGAAAGAAAGAAAAAGAAAAAGAAAGAATAAATAGAAAAAGAAATGTGATCTTAGCCACCCGTTCATTGCTAGTATAATTCCTGCTTTCTCAACATGGCCATTTTTTTCCCAATTAAGTCCATACACTTAAATGTGACTTGCTTGGAACCAGAATTATTCTTCCATTCTATCTTTAAAAATTTGCATGATTAATTCGATTACATTGGTCCTGAGGTCTGTTCTTATGCAAATACCAGGCTGTTTTGATTACTATGGCTTTATAGTAGAGTTTGAAAGTTGGTATTGATATTCCTCCAGCAGTGTTCTTTCCATTGAGGAGCGTTTTTGCTATTCGGGTCTTTTGTTGTTCCATATGAATTTTTGGATTGCCTCTTCTATTTCCTTGAAGAATGAGGTTGGAATTTTGATAGGTATCGCGTTGAATTTGTAGATAGCCTTGGGAAGTATTGCCATTTTCACGATGTTAATCTTTCCAATCCAGGAGGATGGGAGGTTTTGCCATTTTTTAAGTATTGTGTTGATTTCCTTTTTCAAGATTTTAAAGTTTTCGTCATAGAGGTCCTTCACTTAATAGAATTGAAAACCCAGAAATGAACCCACAGACCTATAGCCATTTAATCTTCCACAAGGGAACTAAAACAATAGAATGGAAGAAAGACAGCCTCTTCAGTAAATGGTGCTGGCAAAATTGGTTAACTACATGTAGAAAACTAAAGCTAGATCCTTATATATCACCCTGCACCGGAATCAACTCCAAATGGATCAAAGACCTCGAAGTCAAAGCAGACACTCTGAAAACATTACAGGATGGAATAGGAGAAAACCTGGGTCTCCTTGGCTCAGGCCAAAATTTTCTGATTAGAGAACCGGAAACACAACAAATCAAAGAAAGGTTGGACAAATGGGATTGCATAAAGTTGCAGAGCTTCTGCATGGCAAAGGACATAGCTAGCAAGATCAATAGAAAGCCCACGGATTGGGAGAAGATCTTTACTAGCCATACAATGGACGAAGGTCTCATATCTAAAATATACTTGGAACTCAAAAAATTAAATCCCCCAACAACAAATCCTCAAAGAAACAACTGCAAAATAAATAAGTGGGCTAAAGCCTTAAAGAGAAACTTCTCTGAAGAAGAAAGAAGGATGGCCAATAGACACATGAAGAAATGCTCAACATCCCTAGCCACAAAAGAAATGCAAATCAAAACAACATTGAGATACCACCTCACGCCAGTTAGAATGGCAAAAATCAAGAACTCTAACAACAACAGATGCTGGAGGGGATGTGGACAGAAGGGAACCTTACTTCATTGTTGGTGGGAATGTAAACTTGTTTAACCACTTTGGAAAGCAGTATGGAGGTTCCTCAAAAGACTCCACATAGAACTCCCCTATGACCCAGCAATCCCACTTTTGCGCATTTACCCAAATGTTTACAAACAAGACCACACTAAAGCTACCAGCACAACTATGTTTATTGCAGCATTATTTACCATAGCTAAGATCTGGAACTGACCCAGATGCCCCTCAGTAGATGAATGGATCAAGAAAATGTGGTATATATACACAATGGAATTCTATGCCTCCATCAGAAATAATGACATTGCCCCATTTGTTAGGAAATGGAAAGACTTGGAAAACATTATGTTAAGCGAAGTAAGCCAGGCCCAAAGAAACATAAGCCCCATGGTTTCCCTTATTTGCAATATCTAGTATATGTATGAGTCAAGCAGAAAAGGTCAGATAATGTGATGTTAGGAAAATGAACCCTTAGATATGTATTTTCAGGTTTTTTTCTTTCATGCATGACTTTCGAACTCATTTATAAGATTATTTCTTTGTAGCTTTGTATGTCCCTTCCCCACAGTATATCCCCTGCTTTCACTATATTTGATGTCAGTATAACTTGTGGAGGAGATGGGGAAAAACAAGTCGTTTAAGGATACAGGTGGACCTGTTGCAACAAAGAGAAGTACAAGTTGTCATGTCCAAAACGAGCTTTACAATGTCGGTGCGGGGTGGCGGGAAGGATTGGGACTGGGCCGGGGGATTAGGGAGGAGGCTGGGAAGGGATGTGAAGGGTAAAAAAAGGAGGAGGCTGCAATGCTTGGTAAGAAGTGTACGCATTATCCTGCCCATGTAATTGTAACCCCTCTGTACAGTATGTTCACAAATAAAAAAAAAAAGACTGCATTAACGTTGTGTGAGTTAAGAGGCTAAATTTTATCAGAATTTAAACATAATGAAAAATTGATGATTTTAAGATAAAAAGCTTAAAGGTACAATTTTAATGTGACTTGCACAAAGAGACATCTTTTCTTTTCCTCTCCACAATTACTCAACTACAGGAAGTTCATGTAATTCAAATAAAGATGTTTCAGAAATAGATTAGACACAAAAAGAAAAAGAGGTCCAGAATTGTTTGGTGCATTATTTAAAAATAGAAGTCAAATAAATATTAATCATAATTCAAAATAATAGCAATCATTAAAAGGGAAGATTTTAAGAAGAATGTATAAAAAGTGATAGTGACAGAACTGCCTTTGGAGCTGCTCTCTGAGATTTTGGGTTTCTAGTACATGACAATTCGTAGGACTGGTTTGGTGGAGAAATATTGTTTTCTTTGCTATGGAAAGTTTTTATTTGACCTTTGGTTATGAAGGAGTGTTTAGCTGGGAACAATATTCTTGGTTGATAGTTATTTGTCTTTAGGGCATGGCATACATCATTCCAGGCACTTGCTTTAATTGTCTTTGCTGAGAAATCTGAGGTGATTCTAATTAGTTTCCCTTTATAAGTGATTGATCTTTTCTCCTTGACAGCTTTAAGCTTCTTTTCCTTGGTCTGAATTGATACTGTTCAGATTATAATGTGACTGTGGGATGTCCTGTTCCTGTCTGGTCTTTTTGGGGTTGTAAAAGCCCCTTGTATCTGAATAGGCCTATCTTTTTGCATGTTTGGGAAGTTCTCTGCTAGGATCCTGAAACAAATTTCTTTGACCATTAACGTCTATTTCTAGGTGCTTCTCTACACACATTTTCCTCAGATTAGGAATTCTGATGGTGTCTTCCAAATATTGAATAGATATATCATATTTCTTGGGTTTGTCTTAGGTAATTGTTCTTTCTCTATAACACCTAGGCTGTCTTCAATACCTGAGATTCCATCTACTGCATGGTCTAACCTACTGCCAAGACTTTCTTCTTTGTGTTTTATTTCTTTTCCTTCTAATTGGTGGGCTTTGATGCCTGCAAATTTTTTGTTGGAGCTTTGTTTTAGGTCTTGGATTAACTTCTTTACTTCCTTAATTTGGTGTTATGTGCTTATTCTCAAATCACTTAGTCGATTGGTGATGGTTTCCTTGGACTCCTATTCCTTCTGGTGGTCTCCATTCATCATTCCTTTTGTTGTCTCCTAGAATTCTTTCAGCTGTCTGTTTATGGATTCCATGAATGCCTGTATTGATCTTTGTCTATTCTCATCCCCCTCTCGCAATTCCTGTATTACTCTTTGATTAGCTTCCTCATGTTCATGCAATTCCTCTAGTTCTCTTTGGCTGTTCTCAGCCTGCTCACACAATTCCTTTGTATGTCTTCGTCTGTTCTCAGGCTGCTCATGTAATTCCTGTCTTTCTCTTTGACTGTTCTCAGCCTGCACACACAATTTCTGTATTTCTCTTTGACTGTCCTCAACCTGCTCATGCAATTCCTGTATCAATCTTTGAGTAGCTTCTTCATGCTCATCAGATTCCAGTATGAATCCTTGGTTTGCCTGTCTCTCCGTATCACACTCACACTCGTCCTTTGCAGGTTTTAAATATTTTCATTCACCATGTTTACCAATAGTATTTGTAGAGATTTTTGGGAACTCTCCTCTGGATTATTTATTAACTATTCTGTCAACTGATTATCTCTTGTGTTTTTCCGGCTTGTTCTGCCCATTTGGTATGAAAGTAACACCAATTTTGTGTTAGAACATCATTTTAAGGCAAGCATCAACCAAAGTCTTGTAGTAGCACAGTCAAAAGACTGCAGATACAATCTAGTTACCAGATAAAATCTATTCAATATCAAACAACTATGGATTAATGGGCTAAGAATAACAAAGCAGAATTTGGCAAACCAGAAATTATTAGTTTTAAGGAGGAATGTGGGGAAAATAAGATTAGAGGGATGTGGACAGATAAAAGGAGAGTGAATTTAGCCAAGTCCTAATCTCATAGAAGGAAATGAATTGGACAGAATGATAGGACAGAGATTAAGGAAAAAAATAAACAAGAAAAAATGAAAAAAAGTTTAAATTAAAAAAGTGAAACACTTAACAAGTATGTATGTTTAAATGTGATATTGAGAGAAGAAAAGGATAGGATGTGAGGAAGGCAAGGATAGAAAGGAGACATGAAAAACTTAAAAAAAACTCTCAAATTTAGTTACCTTAAAATTATACAGGTATAAATTGGTAATACTGATATTAAAGAATTTAAGAGAAAGAAGTTGTGAATTAAATAATAAATTTCTGGATTAAGTGTGTACACAATGGCAGATAAAGTCTAATTATCAAACATGGGTAAATATCTGGGGATTATCAGAACAGTAATTAATTCTTTCAAAAAAGAAAGCAATAAAAAAGGACCAAAAAGTCAGGAGTAATAACAAAAAGGAAGGAAAGAAGGAAGGAAGGAAGGAAGGAAGGAAGGAAGGAAGGAAGGAAGGAAGGAAGGAAGGAAGGAAGGAAGAAAGGAAGGAAGGAAGGAAGGGAGCGAAAAAGGAAGGGACAAAACCATTTAATTTATAAAAAATATTTAGCCCAACAAAAACTTCATATAATGAATCCTTTAGTAAATTTAAGTTGGCAATTTTCACTTCTTTGCATGTTCTGGATGCATGAATGTAAGCAACAAATGAAGGATCATAAATAACCTCGTGAATCTGTTTGCATCTGTAGTAATATGTATGCAAATCTTTTTCTCATTTTCTATACATTACCAAATAAATATTTGCCAACAATTTACACTTAGGTATAAATATTCGAAAAATTGATTAAACCAAAGGATGTCAATATATTATATAATGTGAATACAAGGATTTGTATTGCTATTAATATTACAGTCTTAATCTTATATAATTATAAAAATTTTATTATGTATTTTATCAGAGAAATTAGCATGCTCTGATTTTGGTGTCTGAGTCCTAATAGCAGAAAGTAATTAAAATCAAACAGATCTGTATTTGATGGGTCAAATGAATATTTCTGAAAGCAATTAACTCATTGGAGATTGTTCAAATACATCAAAAGGTCCTTATAAAGGCTGTGCCACATTTACATGATTACCTATGATGTGATTCAAGAGCCACTAAACAATCATATTTCACTTTGCTATCACTATAATTATTCCCATTGTAAAAAGAATTATTCACATGTCACATGATATAAGTTTGTCCTTAAGTTATTATCTTCTATGAAATAATATCCAAATGATACTCTACACTGAGTTAAAGCAAAAATGGCAAAAAGTATTGGACTTTGTAACTCCTTCCAGATACACATGTTGAAATTCTATTCCCCCTTCTGGTGATATTAGAATCAACCTTTCAGAGATGACACTACAATAATGATCCTGATGAAAGAAGCCCAATATAATTATTCTGCCATGTGATCGTCCAGCAAGTAGATTATAATGATCCAGAAAGTGGACCCCCATAAGATAAGGAATTGTTTGAACAACCATTTTTATTAATATTAATAAATTAATATTCAAGCTTCTAGCATATGGGTAATATACTCCTGTTGTTTTTAAGCCACTTACTTTTAAGTATTCTCTTATAAAAGACCAATGGCTGACAAAAGGCAAAGCAATATTTAGTTAATATCACAAATTCTGACAAAAATATTCATAAAATTTTATTATTTGAATTTTATTCTCCAAGTCTACATGTTAAAAATATTTTTAAATTGGAATTGAATTGAGGTTCAACTCTATTCATCTATCATAATTAATTTTTGAATATTTTTATTATCTTTAAGTAGTTGTACATTCACTGAGTTTATGGATACAGTGTATCTTGATCACTGTCACCTCTTTCAACATTTTCATCCACCCCTCCCAAACAACCCCAATCCTATGTATCTCAATATTTTGTTATGGAATCACTTGCCATTTAACAAAGCAGTTTATGTGTACAATGCACCTGGAATTGTGTTACCACTTCTACATCTTCACTCCCATTTCACACTACCCTTTCCTTTGTATATTTCAATTCTTGGAAGTATACAATGGATTCTTGCCTGTATACTATCCTTTTCACCTTCAATTTCCTACCCCTTACATAATGCTCCCCACTGTCCTCTCTTGCAGTACATATTTATTGGTAATTATTTTGTTGAGCTGTGACTTAGTCTTTTAAGAGAATTATGGAATTTTCACTCTCCAATGACTCTGACACTTCAGATAATTCATTTGTATCTCCTTGCATACCATCCAGTGTGTTTACTTTTACATTTATAGGCACCTTCTATCTACCACAAATGAGGAAAATCATGCAAGCTAAGTTTCTCTGAGTGGGCTTTATTTCACTTAATATTATTTATAATTGTTTCATTTTCCTTAAGGGTGGTGCAATATTATTCTTTCTGATGGATGAACAGAATTCCATTATGTATGCATATATATGTGTGTATATATGTATATATGTATGTATATAAATATACATATATACACACATATATAATTGTAAATTGGGATCAATAACATTAGGTATATATATAATATATATATAATTTATATATACATATGTTATTCTTTATCTCTTTTTACAATGAGAGGCATCTGAGCTGCTCCCTTATGTTGGCTAGAGAAAATAATGCAATAATGACCATGATTTTCCTGGTAGCTTCAGTTTGGCCTTGTTTCTGCTACATTGTATAAATGCCTGTAAGTGGAATGCTGGATCATAGATAGCTCTCTATTCATTTCTCTGAGCAATTTCCATAGTGTTTTCCAAAGGGGTTGAACAAGATTGCATTCCCAACAACATGGTAATAGAGTTTCCTTTGGGCCACATTTATCAATAACTGTGTTTGTTCATTTTTTCATAATGACATTGTAACAGGGGTGAGATGAATCTCAGTGTTATTTGGATTTGCATTTCTTTTATGGAGAGAGATGTGTCTATTTGTCATGCTTACCTTTTCTTCTAAGAAGTATTATCCCATATATTAATTGGGTTCTTGTTTATTTGAAGCTTTATTTTTGTTGGGTTTAACGTTTTGATCTCTAAATATGGGTTAATTATGAAACCAATTGTCTGATTCTTAGCTAGTAAAAATCTTCCATTCTGTTCTCTTTCTATATATCCTGCTAACTTTTTCCTTTGGCATGAAGAAAATCTTCAGTATGATGCAATTCTATTTACCCAGAAAAATAATGATATTACACCATTCATAAGGAAATGGAAAGACTTGGACCAAACTTATATTAAGTGAAGGAAGACAGACTCAAAGAAATATAAGTTGCCTGATATCTCTCATTTGTTGTATTAGAATGTGCCTCTAATTCTAAAAGTAAAAAAACTTGGATGGTAAAAGAGAAAACATTACACTTGTACATAATAAATTATAAGGGATTCTAAACATTTATACAGTGAAGTCAAAGGAGGATGCCTTTTTGAGAAGATCACCAAGGGTAAATATCTATATGAATATCATCATATAAAATAATGTTCATTAAAATAATCTCCAAGAAATGACAATAAGAGGTTTTTTTTTATTATTTTGCTTTTTCCTTCTGTGTTCTGATGCTGTATTTTTTATATTTCTGCACCTTTTGTCTCATATGTAAGTTTGGAAAGTGCAACGGGGAACACAGAAATGGTGAGACACAGGGTTAACAAATACAGCAGTGCTACTCAATACACGCTACATTGTAAATGAACTGTACAACTTATGGGGGAGGGAGGTTGAAAGGGAAAAACTGGGAGTATATGAGGGAAGAGGTGACACTGTTCAAAAAGAAATGTGCTCATTATTTGACTTATGTAATGTTAACCCTTCTGTACATGATCTTTACAATTTAAAAATGGACCTCATAAACAGGTCAGAGTAGCTATACTAATATTAGATAAAATATGCTTTAAATTAAAAGTGATATGAAAGTAAAAAAGAGACAAAGAATGATATTAAATATTCATAAAGAAAACTCTCCATCAGAGGGATATAACAATTTTACTTATCAATGCCTTGAATCCTAGAGCTCCCAAATTCATCAGACAAATTCTACTTACTCTAAAAACATGCATACATCCAAATACATTGTTGGTTGCTTGAACACATCATTCTTACCTCTGGACAGGCCACCCAGGTAAAAACTTAACAAAAAACTTCAGAGCTAAATAACTGCATTGACAAGCTATACCTAACAGATATCTACAGACTATTTCACCTAACAGCTTCACAATACATATTCCTCTCAGAAGCCCCTGGAACATTCTCCAAAATAGATCAGATCTTAGATCACAAGGAAAGTCTATGAAAATTCAAAAATGAAAATGAAATTACTCTTTACATCTTGTCGGACCATGATGGGATCAACTTAGATCTTGACCTCAAAAGTCATCACAGAAAATTCTGAAACTCACAGACTGAATAACACATTGATAAATCATTAGCGAGTCACTGAAAATATATGAAGGGAAGTTGCAACGTTTATGGAATTCAGTAGAAGTGAACATACAAAATACTACCACCTCTGGGACACAAAAACACCGCAATACTCAGAGGAAAATTTACGTCTTTGAGTATGCATATCAACAAATTAGAACCATCTTGAATCAGCACTAATGATGTGGAACTAGGTCTTTGAAAAACAGGAACAAGCCAAACCAAAAACTGGTAAACAGAAATAATACAAAGTAGATTAAAGAAATAAATGAATTAGAGTCTTAAAAAAACGTACAATCATAATTGACATTTATCTACTAGTAGCTCACATATTTGCCCAATGAATGTTAACCTAGTTATTTTCAGAGATAGACTCAACCAGCTAAAACCAGTGAACAAAACAAACTTCTAGGATTCTAAGAAACAACATTATTTTGCCTTTTTAAAATAAATTTACTCTGCTGTTCTTATTAAGGTGATTTATAGATGGATTACAATTACATGAGTCAGGTAAAGAGTACATTTCCTTTTGTGAAATGTCTTCCGTTCCCTCACTTGTTCCTAGTTCCACCCTCCTGTCCCCACCCATGTGTTAAATAGTTCAATTTCATCAATGTGCAATTTTTCGCTCTTTTCCCTAAAGCTCTATCCCCATCCCTCACCTTCCTGAAGATGTACAATAAATATGCCAGGCATAAGGTAAAGAAGAGAGAATTATCACAAAGTACAAAAAACAAACAAAAAACAAAAAGTTTTCTGTTTCCATATCTCATAGTTTGTTTGCATATGTATATCTTGTTATATAAATATAATTGTTTTTTATCATAAAGTTAATTCAGGGATTAAGGTGTGATAACATAATTTTGCTTTCTATTTAATAATAATTTTTATTTTAATATGAAAATTGTAAGTAACACAATTCAAGTTCTAATGAAATTTATATGCTTAGATTTAAAGTTAAATTTTGAAAATGCCTAATATTTCCATTTTGGCAACCAAAATGAAAAACAGGCATGTTTTATCCTCAAGAATGTCATTATTTCACATGTAACATTAATTCAGTGGAAATGAGCAATCAAATACTTATGCAATGCATCAATTCCATAATTATGAAATTTATTGTTAAAATTAATAAAACTTGTTTTAAGTAGATTACTTAAGACATGAAACAATGATAATTTTCTCTTCTAGGTGAAGTTGATATAGAAATTAGAGTTCTGTGTGCTTGCTACGTGTCAATTTACACATATGATTGGCTCATCTCTATGTTATTTGAAGATAACTGAGAACAGGACTAGAATAAAAATAAATCACGCAAATGCTTAGCTGTATTTTGTGACTAAATATGTCTTCATTTTATTTGAAAAATCTGGTAAATTTATTTAAGTCACATCAACAATAATGAGAAATAAACAGCCCCTAGCTCCTAAAAAGACAATAAGAAAAAAGGAAACAACAGAAAAAAATTGAACTTCATTTTGCACGTGGTCTTTGTATAATTTGGTGCTTTGTAATTGTGGATTATGTGACTATCCCATGAATTTGGGCTCAAATCAGAAGGACTATTGGAAGAAAATTTCAAAATGTAGAGCAGCTAACACAGCTGTGCAGTTGTTTGAAGGTTTCACTACATTCGCAGCTGGACATCAAATGTACAAAAGAAATAATTCTACTGTTTTGCAGGCAAGAATGTGATGAAAAGCATACTTTTATCTTCTTAGATGAAATAAGAAGACCACACTTTAAAAGATGACTAAACGATCAACCTTTTGAATAACAGTGCCATTTTTTTGGGGGGTCCGGTCGTGGGGCCCAAACTCTGAACCTGGGCGCTGTCCCTCAGCTCTTCAGCTCAAGGCTAGTGCTCTACAACTTGAGCCACAGTGCCACTTCTGGATTTTTTTCTTTTTGCTTATGTGGTGCTGAGAAATCAAACCCAGGGCCTCATGCATGCAAGGCAAGCACTCTAAAATTGAGACACCTTCCCAGCCCCAACCATGCCATTTTTAAGGCACTCTAGATAATTCAAGTCCTGCATCCCTCCACAAATATTAATGCCATTCACAAATCATTGCTGAAGGGAATTTCCAGTTTTATTTGATATTTCAAATTGCTTAGGAGTAACAGAAAAAATAATTCAAGTTGTTGAGAAAATTTACTTTAGAATAAGCAAACAAATCAGATTCAATTCCATAGCATAACCTTTACGAATAATGAATTAAGGAATATGGCATGTCCTTTGTAATTTAATATGAGTAATTACGGCAAAATGCCAAAAACAGACTCTAAAAAGAAGTCTTTGTTAAGATATATTAAAGATTACCTACAGACAGGTAATTTTACCTACATTTTCTATTATATGATAACATATTTTTGGCTGCTAATCAGAGAGACTCAAAATTACTATTAATTATTATATGAAAAATGCATCATCATGAATAAAAGAAATCAGGGAGTAGATGGGTCAAGAGCTGGTTGGTTCTGTTAAATGTTCTCATTATTTTGAATTTCTGGTGTTTTTGTATGTGTGGAATTATGAATGTATTTTATGTCTGGGCAGGAAGATTGATTATTAGATCATTGTCTGATACCCAATGTCAGGAACCTAACCTGAGTGAAAGTGGTAAATGTGTGTGTGTGTGTGTGTGTGTGTGTGTGTGTGTGTGTGTGTGTGTGTGTGTGTGCCTGCCAGTCTGTATTTAGAAGGAAGTGTCTTATTTCTCTCAGGGTATAAACTTAATTCTATTAGTTTTATTACATTAATGACAGCAGATAAACGTAATTAACATTTTGAAACATATGTTTTTATTCTTTTGATTGCATGAACAAACTAAAAATTTATGTTTGTGGTATGAGTTTTGTGGAAGGTCAGCTGAAAGTATAAACGTTTGGAATCTTGAGAAAGATATCAATGACAATCATTTCAGTATAGAACAATTTTAGAAAACACTTGAAGGATATGTAATCCTATATGAAAATGAAACATTTATTGATTTTTCCATAGCTACAGTATTCTATAAATTTGTAGGAAAACAAGTTAAATTATGGAAACATAAAAGTAATGTGATTATTTATTGCATACAGTTTTACATTTTAGTTTCGTCAAGTCAAAATTTCATTTAGTTTTACTGTATAGGAAGGAAAACCCTAAATATTATAGTTTGTGCCATATTTCATATTAGGAAGCTTTCTCTGTATCAATAAGTTTATTTCTTTTGTTTCTGCTTTCCTATTCATAATTCTGTTTCTCATAGTAGTTTTCTAAGGACTTTTTCTTTCTCCCAATTTGGGGCTTGAACATAACTCATGCTCAGTTTGCTAACAGTAGTCAGTCTACCATTTGAACCATGTCCCAGCCCAGAAATTTTTGTAGTTAATTGGAGATAGAACCTCATGAACTTTCCTACCACACAGAAAACCATTATCCCCCAAGTCTCATCTTTGTTAATCACTAGCATTATAGAGATGAGTCATGGACCCCAAGAGTCAATGACTTTTCATGTATTATAGAATACACATGTTTGCTAGTAATTGTAATAATAAACTACCACAGCTTGAGTGCATTAACACTGTAAATATATTTCCTCTGAGTTGGTGGAACTAAAACTCCAAGATCAGAGTTTTCTTCTTCTGAGTCCTCTTTCCGTGGCATATTCAAGACCTTCTGCTTCTCTTGGAGGAGACTTCAACTTCAATGTTACCATTGAGATTCTGTTTCCACATGCAGTCACTTTCTAACACAATAGGTTTTTGATCTTTAGTATGATTTCAGTGGGACAGTATCCAACACATAACATATTACTTAATGGATTAAAGGAAATCATTTCTTTGTGGCATGGAAGTTATGGTTATACTTTTTAAAAATAGCAAAAAAAGTAAAGGCTTTATTAGAGCTTGTTAAATGAGTATGAAATCTTGACCTTAGACATGCCAAATTCTTACCCTTGCACACACTTATATTTCTAGGGGAACTGGAGGATTGAACCTAAAACCGTATACTTGTGAAACAGCATCTCTACTACTACCATATCTGCAGATTATAATTGGATTGCTTATTTTGAGGCAGTATCACTATGCCTGGGTATTCTTGGACTGTGGTCCTCCTAACACAAACATAAAACATTGCACCCAGCAAATGGTTAGAGTATCTGAAACTTCATTTTGTGTGTGGGCTTGGTTGGAGCTGGAATTCTCTAATCTCTATTTTCTAAGTAGATAATATAGGTTTGAGCAACTTTATCCAGTAAAAGTATGCAATTTCAAAATATCTTGATATTGCCTATATTTGTGCTTAACATATATAGGTAACCATAATTTTCTCCCTCTTTTGTTTAGTACTCTAAGTTGAAAACATTGACTTTCTTGATATACATGGCTTTGTTTTGGATGAAATCCCATCACAATAAAAAATATCCCCCAAAAGTTTATGTCAAAAATCATGGAAAAGAAGGCTTCAATTTGGAAAAAAAACAAACACTGATCCTTAAGTTATAAATGCAGTATATTTATAGTGTTCGTCAATACTTTCTTAAGTATAAGGAAGAAGGCAGAAATGTGAAAGATGTCAGGTCTCTGTAGAAATTCTGTAGTTGTCTCTTCATGTTATCTTCCTTCACTAAAACTTGCTTTCTTAAAACGCTCTAGGTGTATATTGGTTGGACAGATTGGTAATTTCTCCAGGAAATGAAGCTGATTTTAGAAGGCTGATGGGGTGGTAAAAAAAGGAATGATTAGAATGAACCCAAATATTGCCACAGAATGAGCTGACCAGTTTTAACTGCTGTACAGTAAAACAAAGCAAAGTTTCAATTCTGATGATCCACATTGGAACATATATAGATAGATACTTATACATAAACATATAAATACACATATACGTACATACATGAACAATTAAATCTCCAGTAGACTATAGAGAAAGTTGGTGTGACAAGTATTAAACTACATCAAACTGGTTGCAGGAAATGTCCATTAAAATATAAATAGTTTAGCATAGATTTTGTAAAGAATGAAAATTCTTCATTATATACTTTACAAATATCCTTAGTATGTTTTAAGTTTTTTTTTTTGTGAAAATACCGTATAGAGAGGTTACAATTACATGGGGGGGGGGTGTGGCAGGGGTCCAGTCGTGGGGCCTGAACTCTGGGCCTGGGTGTTGTTTCTCAGTTCTTTAGCTCAAAGCTAGCACTCTACCACTTGAGCCACAGCTACATTTTTGGTTTTTTTGCTTATGTGGTGCTGAGGAATCGAACCCAGGGCCTCATGCATGCAAGGCAAGCACTTTACCTCTGAGCCACCTTCTCAGCCCCACAATGAGTACATTTCTTATCAAGCATTTTTACCTCCTCCTTTGTTTCCCGTTACCATCCCTGTCCATCTTCCCCTTCCGAACCTCCCCCAAACCCAAGCCAAAATTGGTAAGTTCGTTTTTCTACATAACATCTTGTACATCTCATTGATGCAATAGGTCAAGTTATATCCCTATTTTAACAATTTGGTTTTTCCCTTCCCCTCCACAAATTATACCAACATCAAATACAGTGAAAACAGGGGTAATTTTTTTATTGCAGTAGGAGCATCTATATGATGCTGAAAATTGGAATTGCACAAAATATGCAACATGGCTAGGCACTGGTGGTTCAAGGATGTAATCTTAGCTAGTTAAGAGGCTGAGATCTGAAGATCACAGTTCAAAGCCAATCTGAGTAAAAGTTCATTAGATTCTTATCTCCAATTAACCACCAGGGCAAATGGAATTCCAGTTCAGATTGTATGTCGAGCACTGGCCTAGAACACGAAAACACCATCCAGGCCCTGAGTTTAAGCCCTGGGATAAACAGAAACTAGAACATAAAATAAAACGTGAAGTTAGATATTTTATAATGAAGCACAAGTTAATATACTCTACATTGTTAGAAAGACTAGACTTGTGTTAGCTTTATAACCTACCATAATAAGTGATATTGTCCATTTATTAAACAGAAAGTCTTACTCAGATTTACAAGTTTGAAAGTTTCAGTGTATGTTTACTTGGTTTTATTGCTTTGGGGCATGTCACAAGACAATATCAAGGTGGGGAGTATGTCAAAGGGAAAAGTTTTTGACCTAGAATGATTAAAAGATGAAAGAAGAAAGTAGACGAGAGTCTATGTTCTCATAGATTTCACACTGAAGAACTTTCTCTCCAGAAGAACTATTCAGGTATTCTCCAGAGTCTGGTAAGAAATAGAAAGTCATTTTTCTTTAACACATAGGTCTTTCTGGGGCATTCTAAATTCAAATGGCAACATCTTCACCAATGATAATGACATGTCCAGGGGTAGAAGCAACTAGATATTTCTATAAATTCTAATTAGATCTCAGCAGACTAAATATTTTCTGGAATTCCTCTTAAAATATTTTCTTGCAGATGGAGTGGGTCTTTATACTACAAATGTGTGTATCTGTGTGCATGTATGTGTGTATGTGTGTGTTTGAAAAAACTAATATAACAATGTAGCAGATAAAAGTATTTCGTATGGCCTGTCATTTTTCTTCTCAAACCATGAAGGTGTGCCACAATTCCCAATCAAATCCTATCCAAGATTCAAACATTAAAGCTGTCCCAAAAGGTTTACATGGCAACCCTAACACATCCACCCTGTTTAAGGTGGCCGTGCTATAGGAAAACTTTTAGTCTTACAATTACGTTGTCACCAAGGAAACAACATACAATATTTCTTTTAAAATTACCTAGATTGTAGAACACTTTAGCCAGAAAATTGAAGGAATATACTTTATGGGATTTAATTTACATATTTAGTCACTTAGATGAATGTCCTATATCCACAACTCAGAGCTCTATTAAACTACATAATTGCAAAACTCATCTATTACTCATCTGTTGAATTTCTTTTTAAAGTGTCTTTTAAATGACAAGGATGAAGAAATTTAAATTGGTTAATATTACCCAGTATTACTTTAATTTTTGATTAATAGTTAAAACAAACTGACAGACTATTAGTCCATAAAGATTTACAGAGTAAGATTTTGGCTTATATTTTCATTTGTTCCTCTTTTTTGGCGTGTGACATAATTTTTTTTCAAAAAGGCAATTTGGTCTTAACCATTACCCACAAAATTTATGCTGTCATAGAATCAGAGTTTTTCTGATTACTTTAAGGCAATAGAAGGCTCATTTTATGCCAACACAAAATATAAAAACCAATGACATTTTCACTGAACAAGCATTCATAAAAAATCATGAAATTATAAAGTAAAACATCATGCCAATTTTTTTTGTCGGTCATGGGGTTTGAACTCTGGGCCTGGGCACTGTCGCTGAGCTCTTCAGCTCAAGGCTAGCACTGTACCACTTGAGCCACAGTGCCGTTTCTGGTTTTTAAGACGTTTATTGGAGATAAGAGTCTCACAGATTTTTTGTCCATATAGCTTTCAACCATTATCCTCAGATCTTAGAGTCATGAGTAGATAGGATTAGAAGCATGAGCCAACAAAGCCCAGATCCAAGGCAATTTTAAAAAAGCAAGCTTATTGAAACTTCTGGCTTTTTCCAATAAACAAACTTATTTTTCAGCATTAATTTATAACTATGAGTTATTTTTAGATGTAACTGGGATTTTTAATAGATTCAAATATAATTTTCACTATTACTCAGTATCTCACAAATAGCCACTCTCATTAACTTTGCACAAAGTCAAATATTACATACTATCTTACACAGTATTATTACATTCTATAATGCATATAGTGTGAAGTGAAAATAGTTTGGACAATTTCATATAAATTATTAGGTGCTATTTTAACATTATAAATTCACAACTGTGTTTTTAAACTAAGGAAGAAAGATTTTAGTGTTAAAATCTAATATGAATGTGTAGTGTGTCCCCCCAAAAAATACTCTGGTTTTTCTTCAGATCGTACAAATCTTTCGCCTTTTACTAAACCAAAAATTCTGAGTTCATACAGACAAAATTATTTTCTTTTCACTAAAGACTTTGAAGTAATATCATTGGAAATAGTGAGGCAAATGGAGGAAGAATTAAACTCACATCCAACAATGTCTCTGTTATTTTGCTACTCCTCCACTAAGACCTATCCATTCACAGTTGTCATAAAAATTCATGTCTCTCTTAGAATTCTATTTGAAAATGTTCTAAATCACTGATTCTATTTGTACTTTCTCTTATATAAAACAAAATATAAACACAAAACAATTGAAATAAAATGCACACATATGTTGAAGTCACCATAGCTGCAAAAACAACGAAGAAAGTGGAACTTCCCCAGGAACAAAAACATGTTATGTACAGTTTTTTAAAAGTACAAAAACCTCAAATACATGTTAATTTGAGTAGAACTATAAGGAGAACTGTCTCTCAGAAATAAGTTTGTTTTAATTTGTAATTAAGTTCATCTGGGTGAACCTAATATAGCAAATCCCTTGAAAGGATCAAATTGTTTAAAACAAATGTAACTGTATATGAAGTAAGATCTGCACATATTTGAAGGAAAAAATCCTACAGTATTAAATCACAAAAATCATGACATACTTAACATATTCATAAATGCAATGAATAAGTCCAATAGTATCCATATTGACAACTAAATACAATTGATTTAACAAGCACAAAATATACAAGTAATAGAATCTGAGCTGTTTATATGAGTGTACCTAATATAAACCTACTCTAAATTACACAGTTTATAGAAGACTGAACATGGGTTATCTAAAGGCAAACATCAGCACATTATATAAATGAAAGTAAAAAATCTCATGAAAAGAGAGAATAGTAGCTTCTGGAAAATACAATTTTAATAAATGGTGGTCAAACTATTTCTAGTGCTGACAAAAAAAATTGCATACCTATTTAGTGAGATCGAGAAAAGACCCAAGATACCCGAACTGATTTGAAATTTTGGCAAAGTAGCAGGGTACAACTATAACATTATTATGGATGTTGGCTATGGCATGGAATTCATTTACTCTTTGATCTGACAAATGAATATATGAAAAAACAGAATTTCTCCAACTAAATATCAAGACCTAACTAAACACATAATCAGAAAAGTCATCATGCAAGCCTTATTGCAACCTGGATAAAAAAAAAAAATCAGTCATACTGATTCTGTATTTATTGTAAATGTTGATTTTTCCATAAATTATTTCCTTTAGTTTGCATTTTTGAAACATTTTGTTAAATGTATATGGTTAACTAATTTTGGATTTCTCCTTCAATTTAGTTCTGAGTGTAATGTATCACTTCAGTTCCTAACCCATGAAATGACGTTGTTTACAAAACAAATGCTCATAATCACTGTTTATAATACACATAATCTCATAAGCATGACACCAGTAAGCAGAGGTTAACATTTTGATATCATGGTCTCATGACTGATGAGGCCTATCTGCATGAGTATACTTGTACCTACATTCCTCAGCCGAAATTTAGCCACTTTTAAAAAGTGTCACCTTTATCTGTCACCTATCAGTCATTAAACTTGAGTATAAAGCCTAAGGAAAATAAGGTATGAATTTAGTTTTCTGCATTCACTGTATTTGATGACGATATAATTTGTGGAGGGGAAGGGAAAAAACAAATCGTTTAAATATGGATACAGGTGGACCCATTGCAACAATGAGATGTACAAGTCGTTATGTCGAAAAAGAACTTTACAACTTTGGTGCAGGGGGGCGGGGGGGGGGAGCGGGGAGGATTGGGCGGGGGGGGGGGGGACGGGGGGAAGATGAGAAGGGATGGGAAGGGGAAACAAAGGTGAGGCTACGATGCTTGATAAGAAATGTACTCATTATCTTGCCCATGTAATTGTAACCCCTCTGTAGAGTATTTTCACAATAAAAAAATAATTTAAAAAAAGAATTTAGCTTTTCTGAATATAAAGTAAACAAAATGAAGCATAAAGTAAATCACTGGTTTAAAGTCAAACTATTTCTCCAAAACATTCTAAACATTTCCTTACAATGCCTATTATTCTCAAGAAGGGAATGGGTAATGTGAGAAGAGGACTAACCAAGCATTGTCTTCAAATATACATAATTTGGATTTACCTCTTTATTTCACTATAAGCATTTTTTATTTGAAAAACCTGTTTGAATAATTGATTTCGAGATCAGGTATAATATATCCTAGTTGCATACACCAAACTACAGTCAGAAAATGGTATATAGCAATTAAGTAAGAAAACATATTCAATAAATAGCAAAGGTATATACCTATAGAGATAATATTTGGAAGAATGCATTGAAAATATTCTAATATAATAGTTAAGTTGATTGAACATTTTCACAGTTACAGTAATTAACTAGAATACTTTACTGCTAATTGGACAAGATTGTCTTTCTAAATGAGCAAAATATATTTCTCCTTTTACTTTGTCAAGGAATTAACTGAAAAAAGAAATTAACATATGAATCTATAACAACTGGAATGAATTTTTGTCTTTTTATTAGAAATTTTAATTTCACAAAGTATTTTTAATTTTGTTATACACATACGTCCACATAGTGTAGCTTGTTAAATTTTATTCCTGTTATTAATTTCATCACCCTATTTTTATACTTAAATTTTATTATGTGATCATACTAAGTTATAAAGTACTTGAACATATTTACTCCAAACTATTTCTCTTCATCTCCTCATTCACTATATTCCAAACTGAATAAGTTACATCTTCTTTGTGTGTGCAAATACTGTACAAAAGAGTTAGAATTACACAGCCAAGATAATGAGTACATATCTTTTTTGCGGGGAGGGTGTCTGGTCATGGGGCATGAACTCTGTGCTTGGACGCTGTCCCTCAGCTCTCAGCTCAAGGCTAGCGCTCTACCACTTGAGCCCCTGCCCCACTTCCAGGTTTTTGCTTTTTGCTTATGTGGTGCTGAGGAATTGAACCCAGGGACTCATGCCTGCAAGGCAAGGGCTCTACCACTGAGCCACCTTTCCAGCACCAATGAGAACATGAGTACATTTCTTATCAAGCTTTGTAGCCTCCTCCTTTATTTCCCCTGCCCATCCCTTCCCATCCTCCCCTAGCCCCCCCAACCCAATACTCCCAGCTCCCCCTCCCGCCCCCCGCCATGCCGCAACAGAGTTGTAAAGTTCATTTTCGACACAACGACTGGTACATCTCATTGTTGCAATGGGTCCTCCTGTATCCATATTTAAACGATTTGTTTTTCCCTTTCCCCTCCAAAAATTATACCGACATCAAATACAGTGAAAGCAGGGGTTATATTTTCGGGGAGGGACATACATAGTAACAAAGAAATGATCTTATCAATGTGTTAGAAACAATCGCATGAAAGAAAAAAACAACATTTGAATACATATCTTAGGGTTCATTTCCCTAACATCAACTTATCTGACTTTTTCTGCTTGACTCACACATATACTAGATACTGCAAATAAGGGAAACCATGGGACCTGTCTTTCTTTGGGCTTAGCTTACTTCACTTAATATAATTTTTTCCAAGCCTTTCCATTTCCTAACAAATGGGGAAATGTCATTCTTTCTGATGGAGTCATAGAATTCCATTGTGTATGTATACCACATTTTCTTGATCCATTCATCTACTGAGGGGCATCTGGGTTGGTTCCATATCTTAGCTATAGTAAATAATGTTGCAGTAAACATAGTCGTGCTGTTAGCTTTAGTGTGGTCTTGTTTGTAAACATTTGGGTAAATGCGCAAAAGTGGGATTGCTGGGTCATAGGGGAGCTCTATGTAGAGTCTTTTGAGGAACCTCCATACTGCTTTCCAAAGTGGTTGGACAAGTTTACACTCCCACCAACAATGCAGTAAGGTTCCCTTCTGTCCACATCCCCTCCAGCATCTGTTGTTATTACAGTTCTTGATTTTTGCCATTCTAACTGGAGTGAGGTGGTATCTCAATGGTGTTTTGATTTGCATTTCTTTTATGGCTAGTGAGGATGAGCATTTCTTCGTGTGTCTATTGGCCATCCTTCTTTCCTCTTCAGAAAAGTTTCTCTTTAAGTCTTTAGCCCACTTGTTTATTGGGTAGTTGTTTCTTTGAAGATTTATTGTTGGGGGACTTAATTTTTTGAGTTCCAGGTATAATTTAGATATGAGCCCTTGGTCCGTTGTATGGCTAGTGAAGATCTTCTCCCAATGTGTGGGCTTTCTATTGATATTGCTAGCTATAATCCTTTGCCATGCAGAAGCTCTGCAATTTCATGCAGTCCCACTTATCCAACCTTTCTTTGATTTGTTGTGTTTCTGGGTCTCTATTAAGAAAATTTTGGCCTGTGCCAAGGAGACCTATGGTTTCTTCTATTCCATCAAGTACTGTTTTCAGAGTGTCTGCTTTGACTCCGAAGTCTTTGATACATTTGGAATTGCTTCTGGTCCAGGGTGATATATAAGGATCTAGCTTTAGTTTTCTACAAGTACTTAACCAATTTTGCCTGCACCATTTACTGAAGAGGCTGTCTTTCTTCCAATCTATTTTTTTAGCTCCCTTATCAAAGATTAGATGACTATAGGTCTGTAGGTTCATTTCGGGGCTTTCAATTCTATTCCATTGGTCCTGAAGTCTATTCTTGTGCAAGTACCAAGCTGTTTTGATCAATATGGCTTTGTAGTTGAGTTTGAAATTTGGTATTGATATTCCTCCATCACTGTTGTTTCTGTTGAGCATCGTTTTTGCTATTTGGTGTCTTTTAGTGTTCCTTATGGATTTTTCGATTGCCACTTCAATTTCTTTGAAGAATGAGGTTGGAATATTGATAGGTACCACATTGAATTTGTAGATATCCTTGGGAATTATTGCCATTTTCATGATGTTGATCTTTCCAATCCAGGAGCATGGGAGATTTTGCCACGTTCTAAATTCTGTTTTGATTTCCTATTTCAACTTTTTAAAGTTTTCAGCATAGAGGTCCTTCACTTCTTTGGTTAAGTTAATTCCTAGGTGCTATATGATTTTTGGTGTTATTACGAATGGTAGGTGTTTCTTTCCTAATTTCAGCCACACTTTTCTCATTGTTGGCATACAGAAAAGCCATGGATTTTTGAGGGTTAATTTTATACCCTGCTAATTTGCCAATGTTTTGAATCAACTTGAGTAATTTAGGAGTGGAGTCTCTGGGATTCTTTAACTATAAGATCATGTCGTCTGAAAAGAGGCAGAGTTTTACTTCTTCTTTCCCTAGTTGGATCCCCTTTATGTTTGCTTTTGTCCTTCACTGAATCTAGGCATTCAAATACTAGATTGAAGAGAATTCGAGAGAGTGGACATTCCTTGTCTTGGTCCTGATTTAAAAGGAAATGGCTTTAGTTTTTCACCATTAAGTATAATGCTGGCTGTAAGTTTGTTTTTTACAGCCTTTATTGTATTGAGGAATGTTCCATAGATTCCTAATTTTTCCATAACCTTCATCATAAAGGGATGTTGGATCTTGTCGAATGCTTTCCCTGCATCTATTTAGATAAACATGGGGTTCTTATCCTTGCTCCTGTTGATGTGATGAATTATAGCAATTGATTTGCATATATTGAACCAGCTATGCATCCCTGAAATGAATCCTGTTTGATCGTGGTGTATGATTTTTTGGATGAATTGTTGAAGTCAGTTGGACAAAATTTTGTTAAGAAGTTTTGCCTCAATGTTCATCAACGAAATGGGTCTATAGTTCTTTTTATTTGATGAGTCCCTGCCTGTTTTTGGGATGAGGGTTATGATGGCTTCATAGAATGTGTTTGGTAGTGAACTTTCTCTTTCAATTTCATTGAAGAGTTGGAGGAGTATTGTTGTGAGCTCTGTTTTGAATGCCTTGTAGAATTCTGCTGTAAAACCATCTAGTCCTAGGTTTTCTTAGATGGGAGGTCTCTTATTGCTGTATTTCAATGCTTGATATGGGCCTGTTAAGATGGTTTAACTCATCTTGTTTTAGTTTCGGCATGTAAATATTTTTGCCAAGTTCTCAAACTTATAGCATATAGTTTTGAGAAGTATTATCTTATAATATTCTGAATCTTGGTTGTTTCTGTGGTGATATTTTCATTCTCATCTCTGAGTTTATTTATTTGGGTGTGTTCTCTTCTTTTTCTGATAAGTTTTGCAAAGGGTCTGTCAAATTTGTTAATTTTTTCGAAGAAGCAATTCTGTTTTGTTGATGTTTGTATGTTTTTTTGGATTCTAATTCATTTAATTCTGAGTTAATTTTAACTATTTCTTTTTGTCTACTGGATTGGGGTGTATCTTGCTGCTCTTTTTCAAGGAGGCTCAGATGTCTCATTAGTTTGTTGGTTTCAGAACTTTCCAATATGTTGATGTAGGAACTCAAAGCTATAAACTTCCCCCTGAGTATTGCCTTTGCTCTGTCCCAGAGGAGCAGGTAATTTGTGTGTTGATTTTTGTTGAATATCATGAGCATTTGAATTTCCTTTCTAATCTCTTCCATGACCCACTTGTGATTCAGCAGTGTGTTATTCAGCCTCCATGTATTATAAGACTTTATTTGCTGGCTTTTAGTGTTGAGTTCTAATTTTACTGCCTTGTGGTCTGAGAGAATGCAAGGTATAACTTCAAGGTTTCTTAATTTGGACAAGTTTGCTTTGTGGCCTAAAATATGGTCTATTTTGGGAAATGTTCCATGTGTAGCTGAGAAAATGTATATTCTGATGCTGCTGGATGAAATATGCAGTAGATGTGTGTTAAATCTGATTGAACTATGCAGTTGTTTAGATCTGCGGTTTCTCTGTTGAGGTTTTGCCAAGTTGATCTATCTAGATTGGAAAGTGGTGGGTTAAAGTCCCCAACAATTAATGATTTTGAATCTAAGTGCGATTTGAGGGAAAGTAGTGTTTCTTGGATAAATTTTGGTGCTCCTTTGTTGTTGAATTGATATTTAGAATTGTAAAATCCTCCTGGGGAGAGATCCCTTAATTAGTATGTACTGACCTTCCTTATCTCTTTTCACTAATTTTAATTTGAAGTCTATTTTATCTGATATTGGGATTGCATCTCCAGCCTGTTTATGGGGGACGTTTGCTTCCAGAAAAGTTTAGCAGGGACAAGGAAGCATAGATAAACTGAAAGATAATAATTGTGTAGATTTTAGGACACAATCAGGTAACAGGGTTATGGTTGTGAAAACTGGGTACCCAGTACTAGGGTAGAAGCAATTGGCATGGTGGACTGATGTAGTGCAGAGCTCTGCGTTTGCCTCTCCAGTTTTGGCTGTTAGATCTTTAGGGAACTACCTCTAGCAGCTCATTATCAGCTTGTTGTGTTTAGGCACGTACCATGTATAAATGTCTACTCCAAGTAGATTGCATTCTTTAACATCAGCTATATGATCTTTGCCCTAAGCATCCTGAGAGACCATACTCCACAATGCTGCAGAACTGGCTCCACATAGTGAGCTGCAATCACCTCATATAACTCTCGCTGCTCCTTTCCAGTGTCAATTATCATGGTAACAAGGGATCTGAGATGTGCTCAGCAGCAGTGGGAAGCTACCAATTCTTACCCTGGCATTCTGGGAGCTCCCTAGAAATGGGCAAGATCACTTGCTGGTCTTCCAACTTCTCTCTGTGGCTCTGGATAGTCAGACTCTTGTAATTCAGATGGGTTACTTTGATGTCCAGTTGGCCTCAAACTTGCTCTGTCTTCTCTCTCTAGGTGCTCATCAGCTTCATCTGCCTCTCCTTTTCCCTCCAGGTTGCTCGCTTCATCTCCACATCCTTTGAATTGTGCTTCATATCAACCTGTGGCTTTCACACCAAACTCTTCCACATTCTTATCTACATCTCTAGCTGTGAATCTGGCACAACAAGCTCATGTAAGTTCTTTATCTGCTTATCAAGATTTGAGCTGGAATCCAAGGTGGTACTAGCTAACTGAGAACATGGGAAGCATCTTAAATACTCCCCTGCCATTCACTGCTCATTGAGAAAGATGTAAATCTGTTGTGGTCAGTCTCTCCTTTTCCATTTCTGGTTCAGCAGAATAAAGATAAGTCACAGTGGAGCTACCAGACAGCTGCTATGTCAGCAAGTGAGCCAACCAAAGATAATTCAGTGAGGGCATACTTATCAAATATACTAGGGTAAATGCACATATTTGTAGGACACTACTAAGGGCTATCATCAAACTAGTTTTTTTATGTCCCAAATAGCAGACCAGTCTTAGGCTCTCCCCTAGATCTTCCTGTTCTGAAGTCTCTGAGGACTTCTAAATACAACTCACACCTAGTAACATGGCTGAATAGAAAATTATGGATTAGTATTCTGAGGGTGTGCTAAGGTGTTGTTTGTCATGACTACCATGAAATCAATGTCCTTTCTCTCACTTTCACCATATCTCTTTATTTGGTATAAGTGGCAGATTTCTTAGTGTGTCTTTTTTTTCCTGTTAGTTCAGTGCACAGGTTAAAACATTAAGCATGCCAAACTATGGGTTTCCATTGTTCTAGTGGACATTTTGCATCCTAGGACCTTTCTTCCAAGTAACTCTCTTCTTGAGCCCTCATATGCATATGCTCACAGAAGTGAATGTCTCACAACCATGGAACATAGTTGCTCAATGATGATTATCTCACACAGATACTCAAGCAGTTTGGGTCTGGAGCTTTTCTAAAAGGCCTTGGACTAGGTACTGTGGGCAACATTGACAGTAATTCCTCAGAGCAATACCACTGACAGCAAGTGAGCCTTGATTACTATTTAGCCCTTAGTAGTCCAACCTAGAGTATGAACACATGAAGAAACCCTTTTTAGCCTATTGCACAGTGTCCCCATCAATGAAATCATTTTGAGCCTAGGAGAAAAATCTCTATTTGTAAATCAGTACACATAAGAAGCAAATGATTCCCCATAATCAAACTCCTGGAGAATAGAATGTAAGGATGTCTACACAGTTGGGAAATATTATTCTGAGGGGTGGGAAGGGATGAGTTAGATAGCAAAGAAGTAATTATAAGTTTCTGAATTCCTTACCTAACTTCCGTCTGCCCCTCAGATTCAATTCAAGAAGTTGTGGAATGTTTACGATCACAAATTGAAGTTTTTAATCCCAGGCTCAAACACTAAGCATTCTTGTTACATCTTCCCACTTGCCCTGATGTAAAGGGTTAGAAGGGCAAGGGGGAAGGGAGCCCCATGCTCAGGAATATAAATGGAGCTTACAGTCTCTGACTTTCTTTGTTGAAGGTAAGATAAAAGGCAGCTTGAGTTTCTAAGAACTCAAGGCTTCTAGGCTTCTAGGCTATATGGCTCCTTCAGAGCTTCTTTTCCTCCTCCTGTATTTTGAGAGCAGAATTTAGTAAAGTGCTTCTGTCTCTTGGGAGCAATCTTTCTCTTCACACAATGCTTAAAGTACACAATAGGTGGAAGCTGTCATTAAGTTAAAAATGTATGAAATAGCACACAGTGTGTGCTTCCCCTGAATTCCTGGACCTAACAAGTTTCCAATTCTGAAGACAAAGAGATTATGGGTGAGTACTAAAAACCGTCCCTGAATGGTGAACCTAGAACACTTTTCCCAAAGCAGGTTCTGTCCAGTACAGTAGTTACCACCTATAATCCTTCTCATTAGGATGGCTGAGATCTACTGGATCAAAGAACTTATAGACCATGCAAGACAGAAAAGTCTAAGATATTGAGTCCCAACAGAAGAAACTGAGCCAAGAAGAGAAAACTTATCATTGCTGGAAAAGGAGCACTTAACCAGGAGAATGTTTCTCAGAATACAGATATGGGTATAATTATAACAAAGTTCTAAGTTGTGGCTCACCAAGATAGAAACTTTCAAGTCAAACCTCACTAAGGCTAAATATAAAACTTACAAAAAAAACTATTTGGATTTCCGTAGTAACATCTTTTTTAAGGAGAGAGAGAGATAGAGAGATAGAGAGTGTGAGCTGTCTGAGATTATGTATGGGACAGAATTGGTATTTAAAAATCCTCATATTGAAACTATCCTTTAGTTTTCCCATTCAAGTCTGGTGGCATTTTAGCTCTACCACTGGAAACACTCAATTCTTGTTTCTTCTGGTTAACTGGAGATAAACATGTAATGGATACATCAAACTGGGTTGGTTTCAAACTATCATGTTCAGATATGAGCCATTATTCTCCGCCCAGTATTTCCAGTAAAATACTTAATCTTTCTGACTTTCAGCTTCTTCCTGTGTGGAAAGTGAAAAGAATTACTTTGTGGACCTTAGAATCCGGTGGGAGTTATGACTGGGTGCAGGAAGTATAAGTGTTCAGGATGTGTGGACAGAGTCTGACACGCTCATAAAACTACTGATGTTTATATTGAAATGAATTCCAGGAATTGGAAAAAAGATGGATTTTTCTGTTCTTTATCCATTTATGGGCATTGAGGGAGCCACAGAAATTCAAGGAGAACAGGGAAACAAATGCAGCAGTTGTACTCTGTAGATAATATGTTCACAATGAGCTATACCTCTTGTAGACAGCGACTGGAGGGAAAATTAGAGAGAGCAAAGGAAGTCATGAGATTGCAAAAGAAGAAATGAACTCATTATTGACATATAAAATGGTGATCTGTCTGTACACTACCTTAACAATAACAATTTAAAAAATCTGGGTTGATGATCCTCTCCTCCAGTTTTGTAGGGGCCCTTAAGACTCAGGCCCACCTATGGAATTTTTGAGGGTCACATTATATGATAATTAATGTAGAGCCAGAATCTCTTAAGAAATGTTATAAAAAGTATTTCATTCTTAGTACTTGTTTCTCTTTGAGTGGCGATTCTATATGTTGTTGTCAGAACTAATTTTTTACTTTTTGTTTTTAGTACTTGTTAGGTGTTGACATCCTTCTTAAAGCTTTGCGACAAAGGTCTGCTATATCTTGGCACTCTGCCCCTAACTAAAATGGTAATCAGCCTATGAAATTAATGTTCTTGAGTAAGAGTTTTATTTATTGATTTAGTTTGTCGGAGGTGGTGAACTCTGGGCCTGATTGCCATACCTCAGCTCTTCAGCTCAAGACTAGTGCTCTACCAGTTGAGTCACAGTACCACTTCTAGCTTTTTCTGCTTAGGTGGTGCTTAGGAATCAAACCCAGGGTCTCGTGCATTCAAGATAAGCTGACTACCACTGATCCACCTTCTCAGCTCCTATGAGTGGTATTTTTGTGCACGGGTCTATCAAGGAAATCACTGAGCAAATGTATTCATTTGCCACTACACATGTTCAAAATTATCAATTATCTGATATTTTAATGAATAAAACTGTTATCATTAATACTAGGAAGTGTTTGTCTCTCCATACTAAAAACATGGAGGAGGGTATTTTAAACTAAAACTACACAAGAAATTTTAAGATCTTGTTGCTAACAAATGTGTCCAGGTATTATTACATTAAACAGAAAATTCAAAATGGTTTTTCTTCATGAATACGGAAATCAAAAGTCTTATAATACTTATTTCAAAATGCAAACTAAAGAGGAAAATCATTCAGGAGGTAAAATTTATATTGAATGTTACTATTTTAAGAGGAAAAGGAGATCCTAGATGGCAGAGTAAAGACAAAGCAATATCAGAGTCCTATATGTACAATAATAAATAAGATGCTTTAACTGCAAAATTCAGCTGGAATGAGCACATCAGGCAAAGCAAGCAATCAGAATCTACCACCAACAAAGAAACACCATAATGTATATCTCAGAAAAAGGAAATAAGTTCCTTATCCTTGATTTCAATGATACACATAACGACCCCTACACACACACACACACACACACACACACACACACACACACACACACACACACGAATGTATGCAACAGCTCAACCTACTCACATCCATTCAACATGAATCAAATATCTTCTTGTAATATTTGATGCTTTAAATGTTTCAAGTCTTGTAAATAATTGATAACAGATGCATAAGCAAATATTTTTGGAATAACATTCTGCTTTGGAAATGAGAATTTATGATGGTTATAACTGTAAGGTCTGCACAGGGACACCTCCCTCTCTTTTGGCTGCTTCTGCCCAGTATCTTTTACCTAGGTAACTGGCCGACCTGGAAGCAGTCACCTTCTCCTCCTGCTATGTTACATACAGATCCAGTGTTTCCACACCTTTCCCCCACCTTGTCACACCTTTTTCTGTCCCTGGCCTTGATAATCCTGGCCCAGAGGTGGGTCACACCTCTTCCTTTCCTGCCCTCCCTTCCTTTTTCAGCCATGCTTCTCCACCATGCATGGTGGGGACAGCAGTTCGGTAAATAGACTTCTCCTGCCTGAATAGCATGTGGTGTTCTCTTCATCCGCTACCTAATGAAATCTACCTATTTAATATACCTTACAATAACTACTTAAAACATCTCTGAATCTCGAAAGAATTATTTAAGATTCAATCTGCATTTTGGGACTATATTTCTAAGAGCTATTCTGCAAAGGCTTAGTAAGAATTTGCGAGATCCAATCTTTCATACCAAATTAATACAATTAATATATGTGTAAGTGAAGTGAAAGACAGTGATCAGAGATCTATGTTGCCTCCAATCAGCCGGGTGCACACTGCACCTTTGATTCTTCTGGGCCAGGCCCACAGTTGTCTTTCCCCAGAGCAGTGGCCCTGCTGGGGTTTAGGAGGGGGGCTGTGTGAGGAGGAGGGAAGCCTCAGGGGAGGCCAAGAAGGGGTTGAGGCTGGAACAGTGGAGAAAGTATGGGAGGCCCTGGCAGAGGCTGTGAAGGGAGGAAGGAGGCAGTAGGCCAGCAGCTCAGGCAGCATCAGACCTAAAGGCAACTGGGTTCTGGGAAGTGTCTGTGAGGTTCAGAATTTGGGGTGAATCCACTGGGGCCTGTTAGCTTGGTGAGGAGAGGAAGGAGTCTCAAGTGCCACCCAAACAGACAATGACAAATGAGACACTAGTGCCTAAAGAATTTCAAGAACAAAGGCAGGGACTTATAAGTAAACTCTGGGGGCAGGGAGGGCAGCAGCGCTGGGGCTG
This sequence comes from Dipodomys spectabilis, assembly GCF_019054845.1. NCBI lineage: Eukaryota > Metazoa > Chordata > Mammalia > Rodentia > Heteromyidae > Dipodomys > Dipodomys spectabilis. The sequence goes on along the minus strand of NW_024870919.1, from coordinate 1,129,049 downwards.
TGGTTGTCATGCCTCTGTGGACACCCTTGGAAGTGAGTGAGGACCAGCTCCACTGTGGGCTAGGCGTCTCTCTCGCCTTGAAGCAGGCACCAGGAATTGCCAGCACAGCCTTAGCCTGCCCCATGGAGCTGGCCTGCTTTTGGTGCTGCAGACCGGGCAGCTGCTTGGAGGTTATGAGCAGGAGGGCAGAAAATCATGTCTGGTAGGGGCTGCTCTATCTTAGCCAGGTTCAGTACCACTGGGGAAGTTCAGCTCTGTATCAGTACCATGCACTGCTCCCCAGACAAGTAGATACTTTGGAGACCTGCAGAGTGGCCACCACGTGTGGGTTGTGAACTTCCTTAGCATAGCTGAGGAGTCTCGATGGAGAGGCGCATTTGTTCCTGTGCCTCTCCCATCTTCTGGATTTCTGCTCTCCTCCTGCCATGTCCAACTACAGGAGTCAACTTCTCCAAGCAACTGAGAGGCCTTCCGAGAGATGCTCACAGGACTTTCCATGCTGCTTCACCACACATGCAGGGCTCACAGGGTGCCATCCTCCAGTCAAAGCTTACCCGCATTTCAGCCTGGCCACCCCTGCTTAGGGGACCATGAACTGCATTCTTACACAGAAAGCCAGGGGTACACAAGGCCATCCTGCAGGCTAAGGCATCTTTTCCTTCCTCCTGCTCAGATGTGGGGCAGCTGTGGAGCCCACTGCAACATCACATTTGATTATCTAAAAGAAGAGGAAAAATGTGTCATTGTCCCAGATATAGCTGCCCCTGGGGTTCTTTGTGTACACTAGTCTTATGTTGAGATAAGGTTCTAGAAAGTTCACCTAAGAGCCAGTTCCGATGCGAGCACACAATCGTCATTTATTGCAAGCTCGAGCCTCCACTCACAACCGTCACCATCGCAGTGGGTCAGAGTTGAGAGTCCCAACCCTTCAGTTAACAGGGTTTTTATACAGTATATGGTTGAGGTAAGGGGGTTCCTACCTTGGCAGTTACTTGATTAGTTGACATTTAGTGACTGAATCTTGTAACATTCGTATTGGCTAGTGTGCACAGGCTAAGCAGTAAGCAGCAAACTGTAAACTATTTTAAGAAACATCTGTAGCTTTATGTATCTTCCTGTCATCCACTGATGGCTATTGCTAGGGAAGTTATGGGCAGAACAATATTGTGACATTTCACAGTTTTTCCAGGAACCTGAGTTCTAACTTTCAGTAAAAGTCTTTATTTACAATGGGTGCTTTCATTAAAGGACTTCACAATGGTTACTTTCAGTAAATGCCTTCAAAATGGAGTCTAAGTCCAGAATGTCTGTACTTTGGGTAAGGCCTCTCACTAGGTGTGTGTGTGTGTGTGTGTGTGTGTGTGTGTGGCGTGAGAGAGTCAGTCACAGCTGAGTTTTGGGGTAAAACACACTCCTTCCCTTCAGCATTGAGTTTTGGTATCTAGTGGTGTTGCCCCCTCCCTAATTTTGAGTTCTAAAGTCCTTCTAAATACTTTTATTCGTTGATCTTCTTGATATTCAGATTCCTAAGGTCTGCTTATGAACTTCAACATTTGCTTCATGAACGTCTTTCATTTCTTCTAACTTGTATAAAGCCCTTTGCTCTCTTTAAGTGCAGTTTGTGCTGTGTTAGTGGTTTTACTTAGCTCAGACTGTTGTGGCCCAGCCTGTGACTGTTAATTCTGAAATTAGTTTAGCCCAATATAAGATACTATTCTTTCAGTATATCTAGTGAAAGAAGTTCAGCATCTTTATTGGAATAATTTCTTGGCTGTAAATACAAACAAAAACATCCAGTGGTATAAATGTACAATCAGTTATTTTTAGTTAATTGTGCACCATTGTAATGAAAAAAAAATCCTTTTACTAAAGTGAGTATTTGGAATGGGAAAAAATCAAATATTGTAAAACATAAAAATTGATCAAATACCAAAACAAAAGAAAAGACACTTATCAGGAATGAAGTACAAATGTAAGTGTTTAATGAACAAATGAAATGTTTGAGAGTCGTATCCACATAGGAAATACATAGGAAAATAAAGAGGAAAGTCATTGAAATCTCATCTTAAACACCAGAATATCTATCACCACTCAGATAAATAAACTTCTGGAGGGGCTGAAATAAATCAGGAACTGTATTCGGTTTTGTGGCATTGTAAACGAGTGCAACCCATAAGGAAATCATAATGGAAGTTTACACAATACCAAAAAGACACTTACGTTGATGACCTTTACCGCAACTAGATACATATTGAAGTAATATAAATTAACATGAACATTCATGCCCATGGCAGCAATATTCATACCAACCAAGCTTTGTAACCAACCTAGATGCACCAGAAAGAGGGAATAAAGAAAATGTGCTATTCATAGCTTAAATATGTTCTGGTATATTAGAGAAGTGAATGTTTTTACTGTATCATTGGTAAATATTTATGGATATATACCTAATCCTAATTTCACTGGCATTTTTTTGGCATTGTGTTTTTGCTTTAATGAGGGACCTCCCTATTTATTTTCAGAGCAGTTACAATAGGTTGAAGATATCGTATAATATGTGGATATTAGATCAAAAATTAAATATATCAATTCACACATACAGGACCATGATATATAGTTTATAAATTGCAATTTTAAGAAGGCAACACATGGGGGAAAAGACAATGTTAGAAGCTTAATAACAAATACACAGACAAGGAAAAATACAAAAGAAATGTGCAAATAATTAGTGCTAATATTAACAAAACATTTTCCTCAAGTTTTAAAAATGAAACTATTAAAATAATACTTAATATCATCAAATAAATGTGCCATGGAAGAAAATTTACCATAGACAGATATTTGCGAATAATAAGTTTTATTTGATAACAAATGGATTAGAAGAAATTGTAATTACATGTCTGAAGATGATAACACTTTTAACTGTCATTGACTGAATCCAGCAAAGGAAAGTAACAGATGTAGAGAGTAAGAACAACCTGGGGTATGGATGAAGATACTCTGTAGAACTTTGTGAGGAAAGAATGTGCTCCGTTTTTCTCATCAAAATAGAATTAGGACAGCTACCTTTTAACTCAACAGTTGTAATGTAGAGTAGTCGAGTTACTAATTTAGGTAGTAATTTATTACTTTTTTTCCCCTAATCTTATGATGTAATTCCCAAATGATGTGAGTGACCCTAGATTTTCTGAGCCCTTCTTTCCTCCAACGTTTCTAATTCATCCCCCTGCCAATAATTCTTCTGATACTCTCATTTCTCCTTGTTTCTGAACTCAATTCCTGTAACCTTTTGGTTCATGAGAAAGGCTGGAGAAATATGAGGATGGCCTGGAGTCTGAGCTAACATCCACTCCAGCTTCGAGGATCTGGTGAAAAACTTCCACCTGGACCTTAGAATCAGATATTAATTGACCTCTTTGGAATTGGAGAAACTCACTCCCTCAGGCAGAATCTGTCATTCCTTGACTTTCTCTCAAAACATTTGGTACTAGGGCACAATTCAAAGAATGAGCTTTCCCAATGTCAGAAGGAACAGGTTCAAAATTAAAAGTGGCCTCAGTTCACACAGGGCCAGTCAGAAGCCAAGAGATCACACTTTCACACTTTCCTCTTCATCAGGGACCTTCTGGTAGGAATAGACTATGAGCAAAGATTAATATGGAGATTAAGTGAGACTGGGCCAAGGAGGACACAAAAGTATTACCCTCTCTTTGACTACAATTAAGTTGTGTAGTGAAACATGACAACTTCCTTCATAAATGAAAACTCACTAAGTGAGTTATTTCACTGCCACTTTGCAGGAGGTCAATTTCTCCAAAGGACAATTATTAAATGTTGTGACTGTCAGTTTGCTCTCTAGGCTGTTGTCTCTATCACCCATTCCCTTGTCAGGAATGCATTGCTTCTTTCAGGCACTCAACTACATGTCCTGACTCTTAGGCAGGAATACTATAAGCTATTCTCTTGCTAACCTCTTGCATTTGAGATTGAATAGTCCCAGGCTCTGCTCATGCCAAGAGGTAGATGCAAGAGGTGAGTATAAGCTCAGATTTGTACTGAAGAACAATCAAATTGAAAAAAATTTAAATGAAATTAATAGTTGAGTGATTTAGGGTTTATAGCCACAAATTTTAGGTAATTATTAGTAACACATCTAGAAACATGGATTATGAAGAGAACAGTGAAGTTGGTTCAGGATACAATGGAAAAGACACACCATAGCTATAACAGGAGTTGAAGGTTTGAAAGAACTATTGGAACTATATGCATAGGTGCATTTACTACCTTAAGAGCAACCTTGGATAGGAGGCTTTTAGAATAATATCTAAAAGAGAGGGACTTGCTAGGTGGCTCACACCTGTAATCCTAGCCACCCAGGAGACAGAGATCTGAGTATTATGCTTCAAAGCAAGCCAAGGCAGAAAAAACCAAAAGTAGTGCTGTGGCGCAAGTGGCAGAGTACTAGCCTTGAGCTCAGTGACACTGCTTAGGACCTGAGTTCAAGCTTCAGGATCAGCCAAACAACAACAACAAAACAATAATGATAAAAGAATAAAAGAAGGACTTAAATATATGACATGGTATGATGATCATGTGTAACTGTTTATAGAACATAAAAGGAGACAAAATTTGGAGTAAAATGTTGCTTATTCATTACTAATCAAGGATGCAAAGCAAATTCCAAATTCCTCTTCTCAAAAACTTCCAAACTTGGGCTGGGAAGGTAGCTCAGTGGTACAGTGCTTGCCTTGCATGCTGGAGGCCCTGGGTTCGAATCTTCAGCACCACATAAGCAGAAAAGCCAGAAATCTTGTTATGGCTCATTTGGTAGAGCACTAGCCTTGAGCAGAAGGGGTGAAGGACATTGCCCAGGCCCAGAGTTCAGGCCCTTTTACCGGCCAAAATAAAAACAAACAAACAAACAAAAAAACTTCCAAACATCTTTTCTCATAATTGAGGAGAACCTCCTTTTACAGGAATTCTCCTTATATAGCTCAAGGTCATCAGAACTTCAGTAGATTTTCCTGTTGAGATGTAATGCACCTAACTCTACTGAACCTAATCATGGCTAGGAAAGTATGGACATTGATACGTTTGTTGTATTTTTCCTTATGAATATATAATTCTGTCAGCTATTATATATAATATATATTATAATATACAATATAGTATACATTATATATTAAATATATTATAATATAGTATGTATTATGTATTACCAGACTTCCTAAATTTAGAGTTAGGAACAAGCAACATATTGAAAGAAAAATACTTGAATCTCTGAGTAATTTCTCTACCACAGGACAATACCAGGTTTCATTCTTATTACCCAAAGAGCAACTTAGGAAATCGATGCCCATAGATGTGGTTCTCTGCATTTTGGAAACTGTGATCAGTATATACATATATATATATATATATATATATGTGTGTGTGTGTGTGTGTGTGTGTGTGTGTGTGTGTGTGTGTGTGTGTATACATATATGAAGTATTGTTTTATAATAGTGAATGTGTAAAACTATAGCAACAGATAAATAAGTGAACACCTATGTGCACACACACTCAATCACTTTCAAGTGTAAGAATTTCTATGTTCCCTATCCACCTACACAGAGAGTATATGAGGTGCCCTTGAATTGTCCTGGAAGTTCTTTATCTGGCTCGTGTCCCTTCACATCCTTTGTTCTCTAAGTAGCCAGATGTTATGTATTCAACAATACTTGCTACAGACTATTGCATCCACCCTGACACACAGAAGAACTTAGATTTCAGAAATGCCACAAATAAGTGGGAGGTACAGCAGTACTTTTCAAAATTGAATAGATAACATATTTATTAGAAAGCTTGTAAGAAAAAACTTCACTGTAGAATAAAATACTTGAAGAAAACTACAGTTTAAATTACGCATAGCCAGGTGCTGCAATAAAATATAAATAAAAATAAAATAATAAATTACATATAATTTATTACCAAGTCTGTACAAGGAAAATAGGATATGACACATGGCCACATATGACTTCAAGTTACAAAATTCCAGGGCATTTCCCCACTCTTGAGAACTAGGAGTAATCCATATAAAAAAAAAAATAAAGACTAACATTTTATACCAAATTTCAAAACATACAAAGGAAATGCAATAAGCATGCATTTCACAGTTTAGTAACATCATAAGGTATAAAGAACCTGATTAACTGATTCATAAAAATCGATACAGTGCAGTTAAAACATCCAATATCTCAAGTGTCAACTTAGCAGATTACTTTCAATCTATGATGTCTATTTTGTATATTATCCAGCCTTATCCATCCCAAATGGCAGAAGGATTTTCCTGAGAAATTCCAGAAACCTGTCTACTGTGAGTGCTCAATGTAGACCTGTTCCCATTCTCTATTATTTGGGCATGTAATAGACTGAATATCTGATAACTTGCCAAAGGTAAAATTTGGGACTGGCTTCCAGTAATGATATTTTGGTTCTCAGAGAAAAAGGAAAATTGAAGACAGATTAAAAATCTACCAGATCCCTGAAAGATTTCTATCATTGTGCTAAAACTGTACCCTTCTACTGACACTTGAACAAACTGCAGTAATTGTTACACAAACTACATGTCCAAAAATTGGCTTTCCAAATATTGGCCTGTTTTCACTTTGGTAAATCAAGACACACTATTCTGGCCCCGTTTTACTTAAATTATCAGCTATGGTTGGCCCAAGGTATAGTTAACCTTACCAATTTCTTAAATTTTAGGTCTTCACACAATCACTTCATAGGCCTTAAACATTAAAAATACCTATCCATATAAGTCTGCATTTCTTACTTATTACCGTTTTTCTTCATTTGTCATGTTTTACATATTTGTATCCCAGGGTTTAGTTCCATAATATTCCTTCTCATGGTTGTTACCAGTGAGTATATGTAATAATTTGTTTTTTTCTCCAGCTCTGTTCTTTCTTTAATTCAGGTCTTTAACAGCATCCTATCTACTGAAAACTCCTAGCTACTGATTTAAACAAACTCAGAAAAATCCCAAAGTGAGCTTTGATCTTTATCTACAAACCAATCCTTCATTACTATTTGATTATCAAAATACCTCGGAGTCATTTCAGACTTACATACTTTTGCACACCTCATATTTAATCTATGACCAGGTTTCGATTACTTTAGGAACCATATAAATAAATAAATAAATAAATAAATAAATAAATAAATAAATAAATAAATATAGTATATGTGTGCTAGTACTATGACTTAAATTTGGGGCCTAGATTCTTTTATTTTTCTTTTCCGTTTGAACCACAGCTCCACTTTTACCTTTTTGGTTCTTAGTTGAAGATAAGTGACTCATGGTCTATTTACCTGTTCTAGCTTGAAACTATGATCCTCTGTTTTCAGACATCTAAATAGCTAGATTTAAAGGCATGCACTACTAAAACCACCCCTATTATATTTGAATTAAAAATAAATTTAAAGAATGAATATTTGTAGTATTTTCAAATCAGTATGTTTTCATTTACCGTAAAACAAATTGCCTTAAATGTTTTTCATTATTCCAGCTCACTTGCCAAGAAAGGAAAGCAAAATTTCACAGCCAAAGAACTTCTGAATGTACCAATGTTCAAGCCTGCTAGCCACAATTTCTTTGCTGGGAAATAACAAAGGATGATATCATCGACAGGCTAAGCAGGAGAAAATGTCCTGCACTGAAGTTGCTGAAAGGTTGATGAGGATGAGGACAAGCAACTTTATCCAGCAAGTATCACAAAGTATTTGCAGTGGTAAGCTGACTCTAGTGGATAAGTGTAGCCAATCTAAGAAGATGTTTATAGCGATGAAGATTGTACATGTGCTTTCTTGAAGATATATTTTTACAGCATGTTTTGTCTACCGTTGAAAATGAGAAAGTTAAGATAAGGATATTGTCTTTCCGTCTATCCTTCACAGTATAATATTAAAACCAGATTTATACATATATTATTTATAGTAATTATAGAATATCACTAATTATGCATATATTATAAATATATCATTTACATGTTATGTAATATATTACATATATTATGAACACTTAATTTAATTTTTCTACTTGTCTGTCCAGGAATTAAACTAGCAATATCTTTGAAAATTGATAGTAAAGTTGGGTCTTTACAATTTTTATTGCAACATATAGTTTTACCCAATAACTAGTTATTTATTCTGAATTGGTTTAGAAATGAAATATCATATCATATTATAATTGAACATTAAAAAATAATTACATAAGAACATGCCAAGGATGGATTTAAAAAAAATAATATGACTCATGTCTGGAATCCTAGCTACTTAGGGGCTGAAATCTGAAGATAGCTATATGAAGCCAGTCTGAGTGAAATGGCTCAGGGACAACATCCAGAACATAGTTCAAGCCTCAGTACTGGCACACAAAAAATTATGTGACTAAAGCATACAAATATATTTATTTAAATAAAGTTGTCATTCTTTGTATCCTTCACAGTATAATACTAAAATCAGTTTTATACATATCTTATTTATAGTAGTTATAGAATATCAGTAATTATACATATATTATAAATATATCATTTATATGTTATATAATATAATACATTACATATATTATTCATGCATAATTTATACTGATAGCACTAATATCCATTAAATTTATATATGTTTTAGAATAGGAAATAAATTTTCTTTGGTACAACAAGAAAGTAATTAGTCACAAAAATTATTCCTTTTGGATTATATATCCATAACAAACTATTTACTGTGTATTCTAGGTACTTAATGATAAAAAGCCTGTGCTCATTAGCACAGGTGTCTTTTACATGAATTTGTTCTCCTTAAGTAATGACTCCAGGAATGCTAAACAGTGGAAGTTGAATGATGTTCATTCAGGTATTTCTTTAGACGTTAAACTGATCGTTATTTGGTATAAAGATCACATAAAATGTCATTACCCACACATTTTAAAAATATATATATTTTGTAGCAATGTTATTGCCGTTATAACCATAATTAGGAAAATAATGTGGGCTCATCTGCTTCATAGGTCTTGAAAGGTAATGAATGTGACACTTACAGAATATTCTCAGATATGCTTGGTGGAAGCCGGGATTTGAATTATGGGTCTACAACTGATCAGTATTAGGTACTTGGGAAATTTGTTTGGTCTTGTTGCCTACTTCTGTTTTTAATAAATTATTTAATTAATTTCCTAACTTGAAGAACTGTCAAGAGCACTAAAGTTACCCTAATGCAGGTGCAGTGTTTTGAATATTGTCTGCACATTGTGTAGTAGGTCCCAGAGAAGTCTGCTTCCATCAACATGGTCACAACATCCTTCCTGAAGGCCTTAAGAAATATATACCCAATTGATATTAATATCTGTGAAAATTTGTCTTTACAAAAAAAAAGTCAGTAATGTTGGAGCTATTCTGTGGCTTTTACTCTGGAGTAGTTTTATCTAAATTTCATTCTTACTCTATTAGTGGTAGCAGTAGCATTCTTTAGTGCTACTCTTCATGTTTCTAATTCTGTGTTCCATTTGGAATACTATTGTAACTTAGTTTATAATCTTTGTTATCAGAATAAATAAACTACAAGTGCTGAAGTTTTCAATAAAGAGAAAATTTTAGGTATGCATTACATTTTATGTGCTTAATAATTTCCTGAAATTATTCATTTTAGGTTATATAACCCTAACAAATATTGTTTATGCTTTCTTATATGACTTATATAGATTTTTATATGATTTTTATGTGATTTCTTAGAGATCCATAAATAAAACAGTTCAGAAGAGGAAAAGAGTAGGTAAGAAGTCATAAAAATTACTATTGTGGTGTTTTTAATGGCTAAGTATAAAGAGCATGTAACAAAACAGTTGGAAGATTCATTTGCTCTTTTTGCTATTCTCTCGCCCTTCTTGGAGAAAGGTTCTCACTATGAAGTGTCAAGCGGTCTGGACCTTTCAAGCCTTGTCTCAGTGACAGATATGATGGGATTTGGGATATGTGCTCCCATGACAGGCTTTTAGGAAGTTCACAATAAAGCAATACCAGTACATATAAAGAAACTTTTGTGAGTGATGTGTATTCACTTCTTCAATTGCCAAAATTAAATTCATATGTCAAAATTACTTTCATTATATTAGATGCAGTTCAACCGGCATCACTAACACCTCCATAAATCAAAAGCAAACAAAAGTTCTACTTCAAAAACCAACATCTAAGGCAGTGTTGGAAATACAAGCAGATACACAATAAATCTAAAGGAGTAAGATCTTTAACACTGGCAATGAGTAATGATAGCTGAATTTTTAACCAGGCTTGAAAAGTTTAGGTGTCCACTATGTGATTAGAGTTGCGGAGTTGACCTTGGTATCAAGATTGGAGGTAAAATTCAAGGGCAGCTAAGGTTGCTGCAGTATTGTAGCTAGACACAGTGTGACTGTCCCTGATAATGGTAAAACACAGAGTAGAAGCTAAGTCAGTTAAATGTATAAGAAAGATTCTCCACTGAGAATAATTTCAGTGGGTGATCATCACACTTGCATTGAAAATGTACAGCCCATCATTTTAGATTAAGCTCTAGCATATTTCTGATCTGAAGACAATTATAACACACCAATGTGCCATGAGTGCTGAGCAGTGTAGGTATATAGTACTCTAATATATGTGAAATCCTTAGAAGTATGGAATGGCCTGACCCTCACACTTCATTCTGTGCTGTTGAGTTTCATGAAGAAATGTTCATAATTAGGCAATTCACACTCATCTAAGTCTGAATGAAGCAACTGAGATAAGACAGGGTCATCACTCCAGTGACGAAGTTTGTGACCTATGAAATAAATAACATTATTTCACAATGTATATTAATTCCTGAAAATTTATGCAATACCAAATAACAAATGTACAAAAGGGACAATTGTCCATCTCTTATATTATTACAAGTAAAAATACTCCTGAATTATACTTTATTGCTAGAGGATCACAGGATGACTGCTGATGTATGGTATCTTTCCAGGTGCTCCTATAAGTTTGTGATTCTTCTCTGAGGAAGTGTTTTTCCATAGTTTGTTTTGAAGTGTTCAGAATATCTGTACTGTCACTAACCTCAACCATGGAACAGCAAAGATGGTGGGATACCTGGCCAAAGAACTGAGAAATCACAGGAAGTGATAAGAAAGAAGACACCAGAGGACCCAAAGCCTCATTGCTAGATTCTGGATCCCCAAATCCTGCTTAACATGCTTTATATTCATTCTACTAGAGTGGTGGAGGGTGAGAGGCTACAGGTATGTCCACAAACTAAGGCATCAATCTAGCTTGTGGTTACAACTATTAACATGTGTTATTGTTTGTATACATATTGATCATTGATTCCCTTATTGTTAGGGAGCAGAAGGGAGCAATAGTCATTACAACCATAGCACAGACATCCATCTTGTCTCCAAATTCTTAAACTTTTAGTGTCCAACAGTTCTAACAAAAATACTCTTGAGGTAATAAATCATACCCCTGTCTTCCCTTGACTGTTTGACCTTTCCAGAGCACAGTTCTCAGCCTTTTGATTGCTGTTTGAGATGGCTTGTCAATCTATCCCTTTCCAAGCGCTAACAGCTTGACTCTAGAATCCCTCACAAGTTCTGTTACAGACGTAATATTTTGAAAAGGATATTTTTTCTAGGGTAGACTCACGTGTAAAATTTTTATTTTATTTAAAGGTAATGTACAGAGTGGTTACAGTTACATGAGTAAGGTATATACTTGTTGAATAGTTATCCACTCTATTGTCCTCCTATCCTTTTGACCACCCCACCTCCTCTGATTCCAAAGTTGTTAATTTCATGGCCAATATAGTGTCTTGTGAATATCATTGTTGCAATGGGTCACTCTTGGTACTTCTTTTATTATTATGTTATTTCCCTTTCCTTCTCCAAATCAGATAATGTATATACAAGATGGAAGGTACCAGAATCAAGACAGAAATTACCAGGGATAAGCCAATGGCAAAAGACAAATGAAATAAAATAAGATCTAGATACACTACTTTACTGGCATCAAGGTTGACATCTGAAAAAAAAGACTTGTTGTTTCCATGTCTTGGAGTTCATTTCAATTAGTTCATTTCAAATGTGCATAACTCTGGAGCCAGCAATCCCACTCCTGGGCATTTGTCTAAATGATCTCAAGCTAAAACACACTAAAACTACAAGCACAACTATGTTTTTTGCAGCATTACAACCATAGCTAAGATATGGAACCAATCCAGATGCCCCTCAATAGATGAATGTATCAAGTAAATGTGGGGCTGGGAAGGTGTCTCAGTGGTAGAGTGCTTGCCTTGCATGCATGACGTCCTGGGTTCGATTCCTCAGCACCACATAAGAAAAAAGAAAATAGCCGGAAGTGGTGCTGTGGCTCAAGTGATAGAGCGCTAGCCCTTTAGCTGAAGAGCTGAGGGACAGCACCCTGGGCCAAAGTTCACGCCCCACGACCGGACCCTCCACCCTCAAAAAACAAAAGAAAATGTGGTATATATCCACAATGGAATTTCATGCTTCTATCAGAAAGAATGACACAGCCCCTTTCTTAAGAAAATGGAAAGCCTTGGAAAAAATCATATTATGTGTAGGAAGCCAGACTCTAAGAAACATAGGCTCTATGGTTTCCCTCATTTTTATTAATTAAAATATGCTTAGGATAGTCCTGCAGATAGGTTCACTTTTTAAGCACTTAACATTCCTTTTCTTCTCTCCCTCTTCCTCTCTCATTCCGTGTGTGTGTGTGTGTGTGTGTGTGTGTGTGTGTGTGTGTGTGTGTGTGTGTGTTTGTGTGTATGACTGACTGAGTCTGTAATATTTGAACCAAGCTTTCACTCTGTGTTTGCTTGAACATTTGAACATAAATGTCTCGTGGATTGCTACCCCAGCCATCTGTGAATCATGATCTTCCAATATCAGCCTCATTAGATGAGATACTGGCATCCACCTCAATTGCCAAGTGTGATTTTTTGCTGTTGTTGTTTTTGTGCATCCAAAATCTGTAAGGAAAACAAATATTTTATAATCAGGACTATTCACCTAAAATGTGTGTTGTTTACAGAGTACCTTAATAATGTTTCCCTTTTGCATCCACATTATATGATTTGATTTTTTTGAACTCTATTGTTGCAGTCAAGTCATTTATATATAATTTGAATCGTCTTCGTTTTGTAATGTGTTAGGTGTTTCAAAATAGAATTTATCAAGGTTTAACTCTGCACTACTGAAGCAAGACCTTTATGATTATTCAGTGTTCTGTAAATCATAAGTTTATCACTTCTCATGGCACCATTTGAGCACAAGTAGTTTCCCATAATATCTCCACATATTTTAGACCACAATGACATGCACTCTACTGCCAAATATGCAAGGGCATCCTTTGTAATTCTCCTTGGATTTTCACTGTTATTCTCTCTTCTCTCCAGTGCTAAGTCCAGTGATGGTCATGTTGATTTTCTCCGCTGTTTCATTCATCATTGCATCTTGGGAACTACTGGAATGCACTCCTGTACTTCTGTCTATTCTCCTTGTGCTTTGACTTGTACCCCTCTCAACTCGAAGGGCCAGAAACTGGGGATATTTTCTTCAATCTTTATCTCAGACATCTATCTTTACTTTCTAGCAACACATTCATTGAATTCTTCCTGTAAACTCTAATGCCTTGAAAATGATTACTGCATTTTCATGTCTTTGTTATTTGGCATTAGGGAAAAAACATACATCAGTAACTGTAACAGGTAAAAGAAGCTTGTGATCATGCCCCAATAGATTTTGTTCATTGGATAATGTTTACCTCAAGGTTTGCTTGCCTGATTCCTTTTCATTGTTTTGTTTATTTTTCAATGTAGACTTTTCTTCTGGACAATATTTATGGGCCTAGTGAAGATCAATTCCTACTGTAATTAGTCATTAATTTTATTCCAACATCATTTCATAGATCCTGAGTTTCTTCAGGGTCTGTATAGTAGTGCTTCACATTCTTAGATATGTTTTAACATCGATGTATCCAATGATAAAGACACATTGCTTAAGTCACCATTTTGATGACGGAAAGAAAACCATGCTGCAATCTCACTATATGGTAATTTTCTAGTTTTAAATTCTTTTACATTAAAATTGATTATGGAGAACAAACATTCTGCATACATATTTATATTTTCCCATTATTTTTAGTATACTTGCCAATATTATATAAAGTTAAAACATTACTACTTACTTAGTTTTAGGATTTCTAAAATGATCAGAGTAAAAGTTCTATTCATTCACAGTTTTAAGACAATAGAGTGTCCATTATGACCAAGTGAGTCATTTTAAAATTTTTGTTTGTGGTCCTTAAAGTTTGTGCTTGGGAACCAAGTCCAGTGCTTCCAGTGTCTTAGTCTACTTTGTGCCTCTGAACCTGATGTGATTTTATTTTCACTTAATTGGAATAAAGAAAAATTTCACTAGGAAGGAATTATTGCCTGGTTACTTTCTCCAATATCCCTCGCATACATAAAAGGAATATAATTCTACACTGACAGAAAATGGTGATCCTATTAAGAGTAAATGTTTATTTTTTGTAGCCCCACTCTTCACTCTCTTGCCCCTTTCCTATTCCCCCTTCCCTTAAAAATTGACTGGATCCACTGGAAACCCACTTCTAGTCAGCCTCTTCCTTAAAATCCCATCCTTAACTAACCTATCCCCTAGTAGTCCTACTATAAACTTTCAAAGGCCTGATTGCAGCCAAACTCCTTCCTTAAAGCCCTACTCTGCTATAGGGAAAGCTTTTTTCTACACCCCTTGCTGGAATCCCTGCTCTGCACCACCAGAAACCAGGCCACATCCATATCTCCTCCTATGTCCCGAATTGCTGCACCAAGCACCCTGCCTACATCAGGCTCATCCCTCAAATCCTCACTTCATCCACCAGATACCCCACTCCTAACTACTCTAGTCACTCACAGTCCCATTGCTCCCATATCCTAGTACCTCTAAGCTCTTCCCTTCCCTACCCCACCCCCAACCAGAGTTCTCCCTCGAGCCTCTCCTGGTTTCATCAGAAACTCTGCCCATAACTAGTCTACTTCTAAGTGGCCTAACCTCTCAAACTCGGCCTTGAAACTACCACTTCCCACAAAGCCCATCATGCTACACCAAAAACCCTCCACCTCCCTATAACTGTTCTTGAAGCCGCCCCCCCTTGCTTGGCTAGAAGCTTCTCACACAGCCCATCTCCTACCTGAAAAGCCAGCCCTGCTTCACCACAAACCTCTCCACCTTCCATATCTACTCTCTCAATGCCCTGTATTGCTCCCCAGATAATCCCGCCCCCTATTGCATCCTCCCTCATATCCACAGCCTACTCCACCAGATACCCTGCCCATAATTATCCTACATTTTGTAGACCTTCCACTACTTCTCAAAGCCCTCCTCCAATTAGCCCCATGGCTCCAAGCCCTGACCTGCTCTAGAAAACCCTCACTAGAAAATGCCCATCACACTATCTCATCTCTCAACACCCACATTGCTCCACTGTAAACCAATGCAACAGTTGGCCTCCATCTGGAAGCCTCACCAAGCTCAACTGTTAATCCCTGTCCCACTGAAGTCCCTTTATGAAGGTTGCCTTGCCCTACTGGAAATCCTGTCCAAAGTCCTTTTCCTGACTTGCAACAGTGAAATCCCCACCCAAACTTACTTGTCTTTTCAAAGTGGTGACTGGCTACACCAGAAAGTCCATCCTAACTAGTCTAGTCCACTGGATACTATCCCTGCTCTCACAAAGCCCTGGTCCTGAAAAACTCCTCCATACATTATGACTACTTCCTGTTCTGCCAGAAACCCTACCTCCACCCTCACACACTTCCCAAAGGACTGCCATTCTCCACCAGAATCCCCTTCCATTACTAGCCTACTTCTTCCTAGCACTGCTCTGCCCTCTCAAACCAGACCCTGAAAATCTTCTCCCTCATAGCTCCACATTCTGGCACCAGAAACCCCACCTTCTGTCAGCCTCTTGTCTCCATGCCCTTCCCTGCCTTATGGGAAACCCTACCCTACATATCCCAAAAGTGCTCACAGTACTCCACCCGAAACTCTCCTCTAAGTAACCTCTTCCCTTGTAGCCTTGTTCTTCCTTCTCAAAGCTTTGCCCCAAAGAGCTTCCTCCCCGGTGACCCCACTTTCCTCCACAGAAAACCCATCCATCTGCCAGCCTCCATCCTAAAGGCCCACCTACTCCACAAGTGACCCTTCCCCTAACAATCTAGTCCTTCCTGTTCCCTTCCTGCTGTCTCAAATCCCTACATAGATGCTTTCACCCTCAAAGCCTTGCCCTACTCCACCACAGATGTTCTGCCAGTACCAACTCCTTCTATGAACCAGACAGGGCTCTATCAGAAACACCACACCACCTCATCCATGAATGTCCCACCTAGTAACTTTTATAACAAATGTGATTTTATACTGGTCATAGAATTTATACTAATCAATATGATAAGAAAGCAGTATTGCAAAAAGACAACAAAAATTAGATAGCTATTAGCTGACTTAGTCTCGCTTGGGGTTCTGTTACAAGGGAGATTCACATTGTGTGAAAAGTGTGAAGATTAATCCTCTAATTGGAAAGCATTTTTGAAGTACCAGTAAGGTTTCATAAGTGATCATTTTATTTCTAGAAAATTCGTGCACATTTGTGCCCATTAACATAAAAATATTAGTTATTTTAAATCCTCTGGTTTTGTTGAGGAAAGAGTATTAGTGTGTAAAATGATTAATTTCAACTCATCTCTTCAATGAATAATTTGGGAGTTGATTGCCTTTCTAGTCCATTGGCGTTGAGGTCTGTTCCTGTACCAGTACCAACCTGTTTTGATTATTATGGCTTTATAGTAGAGTTTGAAATTTGGTATTGCTATTCTGCCAGCACTGTTCTTTCTGTTTAGGTTCGTTTTTGCTATTCAGGGTCTTTTATTATGGATTTTTGGATTGACTCTTCTATTTCCTTGAAGAATAATGTTGGAATATTGATAGATATCGCATAGAATTTGTAGATAGCCTTTGGCACTTTTGTCATTTTCACGATGCTAATCCTTTAAATCCAGGAGCATGAGAGTTTTTGCCACTTTCTAAGTTCTGTTTTGATTTCCTTTCTCAGGTTTTTAAACTTTTCATCATAGAGGTCCTTCACTTCTATGGTTAAGTTACTTCTTAGGTATTTTATTTTTTGTGGGGCTATTCTGAATGGAGTTGCTTTCCTAATTTCAGCTACACTTATCTCATTTTTGGCATGTAGAGAAGCCATTGGTTTTTGCGCGTTAATTTTATACCCTACTACTTTGACAAAGTTTTGAATCAGCTTGAGTAATTGGGAGTGGAGTCTATGGGATTCTTTAAATACAAGATCCTGTCATCTGCAAAGTAAGAGAGTTTTACTTCTTCTTTCCCTACTCGGATCCCATTTATGTTTGCATCTCTTCTTATTGCTGTAGATAGGCATTCCAATACTAGATTGAAGAGAAGTGGAGAGAGTGGATATCCTTGTCTCCTTCCTGAGTTAAGAGGCAATGGTTTTAGTTTTTCACCATTAAGTATAATGCTCGCTGTAGGTTTGTCATATATAGCCTTTCGTGTATTGAGGAATGTCACATGGATTACTAATTTTTCCAGAACCTTCATCATAAAGGAGTGTTGGATCTTGTCAAGTGCTTTTTCTGCAGTATTGAGATAACCATGGGGTTCTTATCCTTGCTCCTGTTGATGTGATGAATTATATTAATTCCTTTGTGTATATTGAACCAGCTTTACATCGCTGAAATGAATCCAGTTTGATCTTGGTGTATGATTTTTTGGATGAATTGTTGAAGTCGATTGGACAAAATTTTGTTGAGAAGTTTTGCATCAATGTTCATAAAAAAAATTGGTCTATAGTTCTCTTTCTTTGATGAGTCCCTGCCTGGTTTTTGGATGAGGGTTATGATGTCTTCATAGAATGAGTTCGGTAGTGAACTTTCTCTTTTAATTTCATTGAAAAGTTGGAGGAGTATTGGTGTGATCTCTGCTTTGAAGGCCTTGTAGAATTCCACTGTAAAACCATCTGGTCCTGGGCTTTTCTTAGGTGGGAGGTCTCTTATTGATGTTTCTATTTCAACTCTTGATATGGGCCTGTTAAAATGGTTTAACTCATCTTGGTTTAATTTTGGCATTTCGATATTTGCTAGGAAAAGGCCCATTTCTGTCAAGTTCTCAAAATTATTATGATAAAGTTTTGAGAAGTATTCCCTTATAATGTTCTGCATCTTGGTTGTTTCTCTGGTGATGTTTCCATTCTCATCTCTGAGTTTATTTATTTGGGTGTGTTCTCTTCTTTTTCTGATAAGGATTTGCTAAGGGTCTGTCAATTTTGTTAATTTATTCGAAGAACCAACTCTTTGTTTTGTTGATACTTTCCATGTTTTTTTTTTTATATTTTAATTCATTTAAGAATTTTTGTAGGGCTGGTTTGGTGGAGATATGTTTCAATTTTTCTTTGCTATGGAAGTTTTTTATTTCACCTTCGTTATGAAGGAGAGTTTAGCAGGGTACAGAATTCATGTTTGATTGTTGTTTGTCTTTAGGGCCTGCATACCTCATTCCAGGTTCTTGTGGTTTTCATTGTCACCGCTGAGACATCTGAGGTGATTCCATTTGGTTTTGCTTAAAGGCTATGGATCTTTTCTTCTTGACAGCTTTAAGGATGTTTTCCTTGGTCTGAATTGATCCTGTGTGGATTATAATGTGATGGTGGGATGTGCTATTCTTGTCTGGTCTATTTGGAGTTCTAAAAGCTTCTTGTATATGAATAGGCTTATCTTTTTGCATGTTTGGGAAGTTCTCTGCTAGGATCTTGTGAAACAAATTTGCTAGACCATTAACTTCTGCCTTTAGGTGCTCCTCTATATCCATTATCCTCAGATTAGGCCTTCTGATGGTGTCTTCCAAGTGTTGAATAGATCTATAATATTTCTTGGATTGTTGTATGTTCTTTCTCTACAATATCTAGGCTGTGTTCAATCCCCGAAATTTGATCTTCTGCATAGTCTAACCCTATGATCAAGACTTTCTACTTTGTTTTTTCTTTTCTTTCGAGTTGTTCAGCTTTGATGGCTTCAAATTTTTTGTTGGAGCTTTGTTTTAGATCTTGTATGAACTTCTTTACTTCCTTAACTTGGTGTTCAGTGTTTTTTCACAAATCACTTAGTTGATTGGTTATGGTTTCTTTGAACTCCCATTCCTTCTGTTTGGTTCCATTCAGCGTTCCATTTGTGGTCTCCCTGACTTCTTTCAGCTCTCTGTTTATGGATTCTATGAATGCCTTTAGTGATTTTTGTGTATTCTCTTCCTGCTCTCTCAATTTCTGCATTATTCTTTGATTAGCCTCTTCATGTTCACGCAATTCCTGTAGTTCTCTTTGAGTATTCTCAGCCTACTCATGCCATTCCTTACTTTCTCTTTGAATGTTCTCAGCCTGTTCATGCCATTACTTTATCAATCTTTGAGTAGCTTCCTCATGCTCATGATATTCCTGTATTGACCTTTGTTTGACCTCCTCTCTCCCTATCATGCTTATACAGAGTCCTTTGCAGGTTTTCAATCTTTTCATTTATCATGTTTACCAGTAGTGTTTGTTGAGCTTTTTGGGAACTCTCCAATGGATTATTCACTATCTATTCTGTCCCCTGATTATTATGAGTGGGAGTTGAGGTAACCGGACTTGCCATTTTTCTTGTGTTTTCCGGCTTACTCTGCCCATTTAGGATGAAAGTAAAACCAGTTTTGTACTAGCACACTATTTTAAGGCAAGCATCAACCAAAGCCTGTAGTTGCACAGTCAAAAGTCTACAGATACAATCTAGCTAAAGAGATATAGCTGTTCAACATCAATCAACTATGTATTAATGGGCTACGAACAGCAAAGAAGAATTTGGCAAACAGAAATTATTAGGTTTAGGGAGAAATGTGGTTAAAAATAAGAATAGAGGGATGTGGAAAATCCGAGGGAGAGTTAACTTAACTAAGTCCTAGTCTCAAAGTGGGAAATAGGTTCGATAGAATGATAATAGAGAGAGAGAGGAAAAGAAGAAAGAGAAAGAAAAAAGACGTGAAAAAATAGAAAAATAAAAATTAAAAATTAAAAGTGCAACATTTACAAATTATGCAAAATGAAAATGTAATATTCAGAGAAGACTTTGGATAGGATAAGAGAAGGGGAGGGATAGAAAGGAGACCTGTGAAACTAAAAAATAAAAATGCTTGAAATATTATATAGGTATAAAGAGTTAGTACTGCTATTAAGGAATTTAAGTCTAAGAGGTTTTAAATTGAGTAATAAATTTCTGGATTAAATGTATACACAAAAGGGAGTTAAGTTCTAATAATCTACTATGGGTTTATCTGAAGATGAGCAGAACAGCAATTAAGTCATGGAAAGAAGAATGAAAGAGAAGAAAAAGTGAAAAGAATGAGAAGGAAAGAAAACAAGGGTCAAAAGGTCAGTAGACCTAAACAAAAACAAATTTTTATAAAGAAAAACAAGTACACACACATATACTCCTAAAATAAATGTTATAAGAGGAAGAAAAAAGTTAATAGAAAACAAAAATTTTTAATATTAAAAATTAAAAAATTTTAGAATTTTTTTAATTAAAGGTACAAAAAATGCTCTTTGTTTTTTTTGGGGGGATGGGAATATCCTGTATCTCCCTTGTGTACGTAACTAGTCTCTTGTTGGAGTCTCTGGTATGCTTGTGGTGTTTGATTTTCCTGTGGCTTAGATGGTTTCTTAAGTCAGTTTGTTTGAGCAGGCAGAAAATTCTCTGCTTTACCCAGGATTTTGTGATCCCCTCCCAAGTTAGTTCAATGGGAGGGAGATCTGTTTTGAGTATCTCAAAAGAGGGAGATGGCTGTTTCCTCTAGTTTGGAGATGTTGTGATGAGGTTAGGTTTTGGGTAGAGTTGAGGCCTTTCAGCAAACAGCAACTTTTCCCTGAGGAGTTAGCTCCTTTCAACCATGTACGGCATGGGCAGCAGTTCAGTAAATAAACTACTTTACCAGACTGAATTCCGTGTGGTGTTCTATTCATTGTCTATCTTATGAAACTCACCTAATTAATATACTTAACACTTCAGAATTTCTAGTTATAAATCCATGGATATTTTTGTGACACATGTAAGTTTTGTATCGACAAAACATATGTACTAACTCATTGTTTAACAGTATAATTCTGCCTGGAATCTTTAATAGCAGCTTAATTAACCATAAAGTCTGTTTTGTTTACTTTCCTTTGTTTTGTTTTTTGCTTAAAGTAATAGAAGAGTGGGTGGGATAATCTGAAAGGATCTCTAGCTTCATATTTTCTCATTACCCTGGCCTACAACCCTTGTGCTACCAGCTCAGATGATGGGACTTTGAAATTCTGGGAAGTAGATACACATCATAAGTACCCATGGCTTCGGGAGTTGTCAGATTTTTTAAATGTAATTGTTACTAAGGAGTGTACAGTGAGGTTACAATTTCACAATTCATGTAATGTGTACATTTGTCTTGTAGACAATGCCATCCTTTCCTGAGCTTTCTCCTAGTTTCTGTTTTTTGTTGTTGTTGATTTTTTGTGTGTTTGTGCCTGACCTTCAGCTCAGCACTAGGTGCTGCCCCCAACTGTTTGTAATCAAGGGTACTCTATCTCTGAAGCCCCAGCTTCCTTTATGGCTGTTTAGTAGTTAATTGGAGAGAAGAGTCACAAATTTTCTCACTCCAGCTGGTTTTGAACTCTGATCATCAGCCTCCTGAGTAGATAAGGTTATAGGCCTGAGTCTCCAGTGTCCAGCTACAAACGTGTTGGTTTCTTGCTTCCCTGGTTGTGTTACAATATTCCTCAACTATTGGCAATAATACTACATATCGCCTGGCTCAAATCTGAATTGGTGGAACATGCTTGTATTTTGAGGATTGCAGGAGTAGGCCATAGAGACATATAAGCTAAACAAATCATTTGGAACATGGCATAAAGAAAAGTAAATTTATTGCCAGTTGACTGTGTCCTGTCTTCTCTGTTAATTTTGCATGGCCTGTGAATGATGTTAGACATATCTGAATGACCATTGGCGGAAATAAGGTTTCTCATCCTGTTATAAAAACAGAACAAAAAGCAACCAAAAAATACTATGTATGAGTCCAGCAATTTCCTTTAATTAAAGACCAATCAGCCCTAGTTTATGAAAAAAAATTCTTTATTCAAGTGTTGCTACTTTTTCTAACCACAAATATAATGATATCTGTGGTAGACTGTTTAATGTTATACCACCGCTGTCATTTTAATTCACAAGCAATTCAGACATTTAAATGGTTATTTATGTCAGTTGTGGTGCTTGAATTCAGGGCCTGGACACTGTCCCTGAGACTCTGTACTCAAGTTAGTCAGCAATCTAACAATTGAGCCAGGGAGCCACTTCTTGAACTACGATCCTTACATCTAAGCCTCATGAGTAACTGGGATTACAAACATGAGCCACTGGCACCTGGCTTCAAATCATCTTTTATTATTATTATTGTTGTTGTTGTTGTTATTGTGAAAATACCGTACAGAGGGGTGACAATTACATGGGTAAGGTAATAGATCTTATCAAGCATTGTTGCCCCCTTCTTTGTTTCCCATTCCCATCACTTCTTATCTCCCACCCCACACATCCCCACTTCCCACTCCCCACTCCCCACCACCCCTGGTTAAAGTTGTAAAATTCGTTTTTTGACAAAATGTCTTGTACATCAATCTCATTGTTGTAATGGGTCCACCTGTACCTTATTTAACAATTATTTCTCCCTTTCCCCCAGAAATTATACAAACATCAAATAAAGTGAAAGCAAAGGTTATACCGTGGAGGAAGGACATAAAAAGCAACAAAGAAATAATCTTAGAAATATGTTACAAACTATCGCAAGGGAAAAAAAGCATATGAATCCTTATCTTGGGGTACATTTCACCTAATATCAACTTATCTAATCATTTCTGCTTGTCTCAGACATATACTAGTTATAGCAAATAAGGGAAATCATGGAACTTATGTTTCTCTGGGCCTGGCTTACTTCACTTAATATAATTTTTTTCCAAGGCTTTCCATTTCCTAACAAATGGGGCAATGTCATCCCTTCTGGTGGAGGCATAGAATTCCATTGTGTATATATACCACAATTTCTTGATCCATTCAAATACTGAGGGGCATCTGGGTTGGTTCCATATCTTAGCTATGGTAAATAAGACTGCAATAAACATAGTCGTGCTGGTAGCTATAATGTGGTCTTGTTTGTGATCATTTGGGTAAATGTCCAAAAGTGGGAATGCTTGGTCATAGGGGAGCTCTATGTGGAGTCTTTTGAGGAACCTCCATACTGCTTTCCATAGTAGTTTAACAAATTTACCCTCCCACCAACAATGCAGTAAGATTCCCTTCTGTCCATATCCCCTCCAGCATCTGTTGTTAGTAGAGTTCTTGATTATAGCCATTTTAACTGGGGTGAGTTATTATCTCAATGTTGTTTTGATTTGCATTTTTTTATGGCTAGGGAGGTTGAGCATTGCTTCATGTGTCTATTGGCCATCCTTCTTTCCTCTTCAGAGAAATTTCTCTTTAAGTCTTTAGCCCACTTATTTATTGGACAGTTGTTTCTTTGAGAACTTGTTGTTGGGGGATTTAATTTTTTGAGTGCCAGGTATATTTTAGATATGAGACCCTTGTCCATTGTATGGCTAGTGAAGATCTTCTCCCAATCCATGGGCTTTCTGTTAATCTTGCTAGCTATGCTCTTTGCCATGCAGAATCTCTGCAATTTTATGCAACCCATTTGTCCAACCTTTCTTTGATTTGTTGTGTTTCTGGGTCTCTATTAAGAAAATTTCGGCCTGTGCCAAGGAGACCTATAGTTTCTCCTATTCACGGACTCCAATCCAAAATTACTCAGCTGATTCAAAACTTTGGCAAAGTGGCAGTGTATAAAACTAACCCTCAAATTCAATGGCTTTTCTGTATGCCAACAATAAGAAAAGCATGACTGAAATCAGGAAAGCAACTCCATTCATAACATCCCACAGAAAACAATATACCTAGGAATTAACCAACAAAGTGAAGGACCTCGATGATGAAAACTTTAAAAACCTGAAAAAGGAAATCAAAACAGAACTTAGAAAGTGGCAAAACTTCCCATGCTCCTGGAGTAGAAGGTTCAACATCGTGAAAATGTCAATACTTCCCAAGGCTATCTACAAATTCAATGCGATAACTATCAATATTCCAAACTCATTCTTCAAGGGAATAGAAGAAGCAGTCCAAAAATTCATATGGAACAATAAGACACCGAATAGCAAAAATGATCCTTAATAGAATGAACGGTGCTAGAGGAATATCAATACCAAATTTCAAACTCTACTACAAAGCCATAGTAATCAAAACAGCTTTGTTCTGGCACAAGAACAGACCTCAGTTCTAATGGAATAGAATTGATATCCCAGAAATGAACCTACAGACCTATAGCCATCTAATTTTCTAAAATAGGGCTACAAAAATAGAATGGAAGAAAGACAGCCTTTTCAGTAAATGGTGCTGGCAAAATTGGTTATCTACTTGTAGAAGACTGAAGCTAGATCCCTGCACCAGAATCAACTCCAAATGGATCAAAGACCTCGGAGTCAAAGCAGACACTCAAATAGTAATTTTTAAAATAATGAACTGCCTAGTGCCTCTGGCTCACACATATAATCCTAGCTATAGTTAAGATTACAGGTATGAGAAACAAACACTAGGTGCGTGTTGTTCATGATGGTTTGTATTGGCATGTTTTAATATTGTTTGTTTCTTATACTACAATGCTCTTATTTTTATTTTCACTTAGGTGGGTGAGTGTTGAACCTTCTTTGGTTGAGATGGAGCCATGTGGAAGTTCTTGCCCAGTATGGCATGGAATTGAAATCCTCCTGCTCTAAGCTCCCCATGGACCTGGGTTGTTAGACGTATTCCATCACACAGAGCCAGGGGTTGTGGAGCATTGCAGGTAAAACTACACTGGTCTTGAAGTGATGTCCCAAATAGCTAGCTTTACAGGCATATGCCTTCAAAACCTTGTTGTATTTCGTTTCACTTTGAAATAGTGTTTGTACATACTTAGAGATACAGTGATAACAGACTACATGTTTAATATATAAAATAGTCAATATAATTATCAAGTTTATCTCCTAACACTTTGAAGCTAATATATTTTGGTCTCTCCTGCCTCTGATAGTTATTTTTTGGAATATACCATAAACATGAATGCATTGATAATGTGCACTTGGAGACTGGAAGGTGATAGAGATAGACAAGTTAAACTATGAGCAGTATATATATTTATCTATTGCTGTTCTGAAGAACATTACCATATAGTCACCATAACAGTACCACCATATATTAACCATGACAATAATTTTCCTGCAGTGTAGAAGTTCCTATTTCATAATCTGCCATCTTTTATCATTTTTTACTTTCTCCTTATGAGTATGAATGTTTTCTTGTTCCCTGTTATTCAGATGGAATTAAAAAATTTATAGAATCTACTGAAATTAATTTATTTGGTTTTGTGTAGTTAAATCATTACAACCAAGGTTACATGAAAGTTATGCTAGCAGACTATATCACTAAATTTTATTCTAATTACATCTTATTATTGTATTTTGATATTGGGTTTTGCTGTTGTTGTTTTATGATATTGAGTGTTGTGAAGCTGGACTGAAACATGCAACCCCACTACCTCCAGTAACAATGTTTTATCACCAGGTTTTGGAGGCTCTCTCCTCTCCAGCTCACTACAAAAAACTTGCAGTGGAACTTGGGCACAATTGGTAGAGCACTAAGGGAAAGATCCTCGGGATTGTCATATAGTCCTTGTTCAAATCCTAAAACACCTTTATGCACAGACACACGTTCACCCACATACACACACACACACACACACACACACACACACACACTCACATGTACACGCACAAAATGGCAGGCAATGTTGTCTCTTAAATTCTTATCCAGATATTGGACAACATCCCACTTATTTGTGAAGGGTTTTACTTGATTATTTTGAAGGAGGAGGATAGTTCATGGGACACAATGACAAGACTTTAGTGAGGAATGCTTTATAAACGAATAGCTTATAAAAAGAACAGGAGTACAGTTCTTTAAATATTACATTCCTTCAAATATAGTATTTTAAAATAATAACCATTGAATTATGAGAAGACAACGCAGCACCTCTTCCCTTCTCCCCTTCCCCTCGTTCATAAAATATAATAAAAGTTTCAAAAATGCTCTTCTGTCATACAAAATGTTTGACT
This sequence comes from Dipodomys spectabilis, assembly GCF_019054845.1. Lineage (NCBI taxonomy): Eukaryota > Metazoa > Chordata > Mammalia > Rodentia > Heteromyidae > Dipodomys > Dipodomys spectabilis. The sequence continues at coordinate 1,102,638 of NW_024870919.1, read as the reverse complement.
AAATGTATAATGTTTGTTTTCAATACTTTTTGATTTTCCCACCTCTAGGTACTTACCTTTTTTCCAGGTGACAGCACACAGAGCCTTCAAGAGCAAACAGAAGATTAGGAAATAAAAAACCTAACAATGTCCTAGGAAGTGGATGTCAAAAATACATGCAAGAAGCATATGGCAGGCTGAGAGGGCCCTGAGAGGCAAAATGATTGTGCAGGATGAGAAGAATAGTGACAAATAAGGCTGAGCTAGGAAGGGCTCTTTGAGGCTGAGACCATGCCTTTATCTAGGCCTAGCTGAGGATGTTGGGATTTGACAATATCCACATTTGTATAGAGTGATGTGGGAGGGAGATTTCAGCCTACAGTTTGTCTTTGGGATGGTCTTATGTGAGCAAGTAGCTTAGATGATTAGGCTCTGAGAGATGACACTACCTCCCTCATAATTGAATAGAATATGGAACTCTGAGAGCCAAGCAACTGTAACTAAAAGTCAACTCCAGCCAGCTCACTTGGCCTGTGGCTCAGGAACAAGAAAGATGCTCCTGTGTTGTTTTCAAAGTTCAAGAGATTCAGGTCTCAGGCATGAGTGGTGTGAGCGCCTCACTCGATGCTGCAGACATTGGATCAGTGCTAAACCACGAAACAAATGTCTCAGGCCTTGTAATAAGAAGAAACCAAGGGAAACACAAGGCAACTCCGGCAAGGTGAACCTTCTTCTTGTGTGCTTTTATATGAGTAGACTGAGAAAATATTTACTGTGTAGTTTTCAATCCACTCTATTACAATTACTCAATTTAAGTGTACTCCCATTTCCATGTTTCAAAGATCCATTCTTTTTTACCACCTCAGTGTGACAATGAGTCAGCCCAAACCCTGAATATGCCTTATAATATATGGTGCCTGGACTCAGGTTTGCTGGAAATTCTGGTAATGGACCTGGTCCCTGCCTACCAGAAAGGTGATCTCTTCTATGTTGGAAACTTCCTCCACCACTATAGAAAGCGGGGACAATAGAGCAGTTGCTGGATATTCTGTTTAAAAGGTGAGTGTTCCTAAGCTGGGTGCCAGTTGTCCACACCTGTAATCCTAGCTACTCAGGATGCTGAGATCTGAGGATCAAGGTTCAAAGCCAGCCTGGACAGGAAAGTCCATGAGACTCTTATCTCCAATAAACCACTAGAAAACCGGAAGTGGTGCTGTGGCTCAACTGGTAGAGTGCTCACATTGAGTTGAAGGCTGAGGGATAACATCCAAACCCAGAGTTCAAGCCCCACGACTGACAAAAAAAAGTGAGATTTCCTCCTTCAAACCCAAGACTGATGAGACCCCCTCCAGAATATTGGAATAATTGGTACCTCTCTGAGACTGTTTCACTGGGGTCTTATCAAAGGAGCTTGGCTTGAGACAAAGAAGAGCAGTCTTCGACTAATTCCTTAGGAGTGGGCTGCCAGAACATTTCATTTGCCTCATAAGCTAGTGGAGCCTTAACGATTTTCTTGCTGAAAGAATAGGATTAAAGGAATGAGCCAGTCTCATCCAACATCCACCCTCACCTAGGAAATCACTATCGTGGAGGCCTTTGAAGGAATATACAGAAGAAAGGATGCAACTTGAACTTGAATTTGGGGCCTGAGTGCTGTAACCTTCGTAGCACTCTACCAATTGAGCCCCAAGTCCAGTTCTGGCCTTTGGCTGGTTAAATGAAGATAAGTGTCTTTAGATTTTACAAACTAGGCTGGGTTCAAACTGAGTTCAATCTGATCCTCAGATCTCACCCTCCTGATTACTAGGGTTAGAGGCATGAGCCGTTCTGCAGTTATTTGGAAAGATGTATATAAGCATACTCACAGTATTTCCATGAAATTGTATAGACATACCTTCACTTTTTGTCTGTCATGTTTGCCATTTGTGACTTAGACAGTTCCATGTGTGTCCTGTTCAGAAAAGGAGAAGCAAAGAGTTAACTTCCTTCTCCCATTGGTACAGATCCTTCTACCGTAACTGGGAGGAAGATGAGCAAGTGAAAAAGTAAGTGGACATTGGCACAAAGAGAAATTTTGTCCTTTGAAACTTGGTACCTTTGACGTTTCTGAATCAAAGTCAATTTTCTTCTTTGCACACCAGTTGTTATTTTCATCAGAGGGTTGAGGTTTGGCACATCAGCGGATAGAAGATTACACAGTTCTGGATGTGGTTGTGGTTTTGGACTCTCATGGATGCCAGGGAGGGCTGTATATAACAAGTCAGATCCATTGGGGAAACATCTTTCTCTTCCTATCACAGGGAGAAATTTTTAACATTATATTTGAGAAATTTCTAGAAGTGGGTTGTGAGGAGCATCCTGCTTGCAGGAGTCTCTTTGCACTTCCCAACATGCAAGTCCTGCCAGAAAGAGGCTATAGTACAAGGTTCAGGATGGAAAAGGTGGGCTTTCATTTTCCTTGTCACCAATCTTCCCACCGCATTGTTTGTTCTATCCTCCCTATGTGGATGGACTTCTACCCTGATGATTTCTATGTGCCTAAGAACCATGACACCCTAAAAGAACTTACACAGAATGTCAAGATCAACATGGTCTCTTCAGACCTCCTCTTCTGTTTACATATTCTTCTGGACCAGCTGGAGGAACCCATGACCCATGAGACCAAGCAAAAGAGGAAGAACTTGTTTAGATGCGTCAGGGCTCGTGAGGAGGGATGGAACTTGGGTCTCTAGGGATGGGCCCAATTGGTCATGAGACCTTAGTACTCCTTAGTTTGGCAAAATGTCCTTTTATGGATATTCTATGCCAGGTATAATCTGTTCTCCTTTTGAAAGAACTTGGAAGTAGCCACTCATTAGAAACACCCTACATTCTAATCAGTGTTCAGTACAACCTCAAATTCTACAGCTTCTCCCATTAGATCCTCAGAAGTTTAGTCACACCTTCACTTCTAGGGTCTACTCTAAGATTTCTGTACCTATTTCCATTCTCAGGTTTGCATCACTGTAAAGCAGCTCCTGCAGAACTCCAGATAAAGAACCCATCAGTGATGTCGTCTATGGTGACTGATGGAGATTGGAAGATCTCCAGAAAGCATGTGAACATAGAGGTTTTTTTTTTCAATTTGAAGAAAGGCCCAATTAGGTTTTGAGTCCTGTGGACATCCCACTGGTTCTGAACCCCACATGTGATGCAGGCGTACCTGCACATAACACCAAGGATGAAGACGATCCAGAATGTCTTCAATTGATGTTCACAATCCCACTAGATCGCCACCAAGCCAGTGAAAAAAACACGTCTTAGTGTGCAGAGTAAATGTGTGCTAATGGAAAATGACCCCAGTCTATGTTCAGGAAAACCAATGAGTGAGGTCCAAAATCTAGATTCAGTTGAGGAAAGGGAATCTTTCCTCACAATACCCAGACCAATCTGTCCTCTTGCAGGGGATTCAATTTCCAATTGAGAAATTAGAATCTGTCCCTACCTGGACTCAGGAAGAAAATCCTGTCTTTAATGAGGAAGAAGATCTCTTTGTGGACTCTGAGGGAGAATTTCTGATTCCTTCTCCTTTTCCCGAGACAATCCTTATTTTTCTTTATGTCCTGATTGTTATAAAAGGTTCATCCTATTTATTTTTTTAACTTTATTAAAATAATATTTTTGACATATTCTAAAATTCATGAATCCTAAATATATTTCTTTTTAATCCTACAATCTGAAACATTGTGCATATGTGTTCTGGGAGGGGAACACAGAGAGACAGGGGGCTGTATTAGAGAGCCTACTGGATATAACGGGAAATGTTAAATGCACAGGGAGTGGCAAGGAAGCCAGGCCATGCCTGCATGGGGTCATAAGGTGGCTATAAAAGGTTTAGTACATAGCATATCAGATGTCCTATAAAGCTATCCTGTCAAATGGGACAAATGCCACAATACTTATAGTGGTATGTGGGCTCTCTTCCAACAGTGAGTTCGAATTTGAATACAACTTCATTGTGCTTTGGACAAATATGGAAGAAAAATTTGGCTCCAATATTATAAAAATGTCTACTTAGGGCTGAAAATATTTGACAAAATATATAGAAAATATGTATACTGGAAAGCAAAAGTCATAATCAATAGGAAAAAAAAGGTTTATATAGATGAACAAATACAAAATCAGCAAGGAAAAATACTCCACATTTAAATCAGTTATATGTAAATACATGTTATATTCTTGATGTTATATATAGTATATTACATAATATATAAGACTGAAAATTATTTTTCCAACTACAATGGCATTTAAATTTTAGACGAGTTTTTTGCACAAAAGATTAGTGTAAATATTATTGGGGAAAGTAGTAATATAATTTGATTATAATTATAAGAATATATTTGTGTTTCTAGATATAACACTGATTATAAATAGATGAATAAAAATATACATATATTTGTATATATCTGTCTATGATGTGAATAAAATGAAAGTGAATGTAATGAAACTGACTATAGCATGTATAAAAAAGTTGAGTCCGTGAGACTCAGTCCTGTAATCCTAGTGATGTGGGAAGCTGGGTTCTGAGATTTAGCATCTATTACAACCAAGTCGTAGATTTTCAGAGGAGGTCTAGTCCCACCAGTGTAGCAAATAAACACATAGGCAGTGGGATCACACCCCCTGACCCCAGAGGAAAGTCAGTAGAAATCAGGAAAAGCCTCTTATCTTATGACAGTCTACTCAGTACCTGTATCAACATGGCAATTTGTAGAACATCAGATGGAAAGTTGGCATTCCCTCCAAAAGGTTCCAAACTGTAGTCTCTGACCATACTGAATTAAACCTTATTTCCCTTCCCAAGATGCAAACACATAGAAATATGGCAAGGGCTCAAGAGAGATGTTCAAAGACTTACAAATACATAAAATTATCTACTCTGTTTCAGTAATTCATTGACAAATTATCAAAGGCATGTCTTGAATTTTTTTAAAGGAAATGGAAACATACTCTGAGTTTATCAGGAACTGGGTGATAGTTTGGTTGTTGAATAGTTGAATGCACTCCTGGGCAAAGGAGACACATATCTTGGGGAAATTGTGTGGGGGTTGGTGTCCTCACACAGCTTCACAATACAATGGCCATAACTTCTACGATGTCCTAGTCATCTTTGCCATAACAGCAAATAGGTCTCAGGCACTGATTTTACCCTAAAGTGGGCTTAACAACAGCACAAGGCACAAAGAATTAGACGGAATTAATACTAGCCACTAAACTTCAGCTTGAACAGCTGTCCTGACCAGAAGCTAGGATAAATTGAGCTGGGGAAGGCTGATCTCCATGTAAGGCCCCTGAGCACTAAGGACTAGGCACTATTACAGGTGTTGGAGAAACAGAAGTGTGGCTCTCTCCTCAGCAATTTCATGAGGTAAAGAAAACCAGAAATCATAATGATAATTTCCATAAATCAGAGACATGAAATTGGTGATTTTGTGGCAACAACTTCATATTGGGGATGTTGATATGAGAGCCAATATCCAGGCAATTATCTAGGAGCAGGTACTCCAGACAGTAAGGACAGCAAGTACATCGCCCATTGATGGGAATGGAGCTGATTTGGTTCAGAAAAGGAAAACAGCACTGACATGCTTGCTTGTGAAGTAAGAAGGAAAGGTACAAAGAAGAAAAAGATCCAAAATGAAGATAGGTATAAATTAGATAGATATTGCATGCTGCCGGTTACAAGAAGAAAAGTTCTGATTTTAGTTTAAATCTAACAACCCACTGGAACCAAAGTGCTACAATAGTAGTTAGACACATCTGATTCAGTAAAGAATACTTTTAAAATGTGATTCTAGCTGGGCTCTGGTGGCTCACAACTGGAATCCTAGTTACTCAGTTGGCTGATATCTGAGGATCAGGTTTGAAGCAAGTCCAAGGAGGAAGTTTGGTAAGACTGATTTCCAATTAACTACCAGAAATATGGACATGAAGCTGTGGTTCAACTGGTAGAGCACTAGCCTTCAGGAAAAAACTAAAGGACAGCACCCAGGCCCTAGGTCCAAATCACAGGACTTCCAAAACAAAGAAGCCAACAAATAAAATTTGGTACTGTCATTCATCACTTAGCATTCTAATTCAATATATTTTGTATGAGCCTTGGAAATTTTATCCTTAGCAAATGCTCGCCCCTGATATTTTGCTGCATTACCAGCTTTCAAAGCCTTGGCATCACTACTGTCTCTTCCTAGTTAGCATAGCATTCTACCACTGGAAATTTGAAGATATATTTTATTAATCAGAATTCTGATCATCTTTCCACATACATCAAATGAGTAATAGCCACATTCTACTATTCTGAATGTTTTTAATCCTCCTTTGAGTTAATAAGCATTAAGGCTTAAAAATTCTACAGTGGTTTTCAAGTTAATTCAATAGTCATTCTTCCACCCAATCTTGTAACATATGTTTATAAAAGGCGAGACTATATGAAACTCTGCACATTATAACTTCTAACTATAATACTCTCAAGAAGTAGGGTTTTACAGAAACGTCCTGATTGCTTTACCAAATGAAAGTATAAGAGATTTAAATAAGCTACCTAACATCTAAGAAGGAAACTGCTATTGGCTTTATAACAAATTCATATGACTGAGGAAATGGGTTTCAGAAATGCCAGAGGCAAAGGGTATTATTCAAATCACCTTATCATGAGGTACAAGCAGCCTCTCTAGATCAACCTTCCAGGAAAAAAGCAATGAATGAAAAACAATTAATGCTTCTAAAACAAGCCAGTTGGTGGTGGTTCATGCTTGTTATCCTAGCTACTTAGAAGTTTAAGATGAAAGGATCTCAATTCAAAGCCTGGCCAGGAAGAAAACCTTCCTCTCTGCAACCAGCAGACAGGAAGCGTCAGCTCTGTGCCTGAAGCCCAGCTGGATGGCCTCTGTCCACAGACATCCAGACACACAAGACCACCCCCATCTGAAATATTATCAAAACATTCAAATAATATCTCCTGTTTGGGAGATAGCATTTAAAAGGTATATCAAAAACATTTCATGAGTTCCAGTTAAAATGTCAGAGTGAAAGTGGAAATATGTACTTACTCACTTAACGGAAAGTTACTGACAAGAATGATGTTAATGGGGCTAAAAGCCCATTTGGTAACTTATCCACTCCACCATGTTTCCTCACAACTTGTGAGTCAGCCTGAACAGTGAAAATTTTGAATGCAAGGAATGTGTTTGAGCATGTAGCTTGTGAAAGTAATAATGAAAAGCTAAACACTGGAAGCTCAGGCCTGTAAAACTAGCTACTCAGGACCCTGAGATATGAGAAACTCAGTTCAAAGACAACTGAGCAAAAAAGACTTCTATCTCCAATTAAAGAGTAAATGAAGAAAGCTGAGCTGTGCTTCAAAAAGTAGAGTATGAGAATCACAAGAAACGCTAAGGGACAGTATCTAGGTCCTGAATTCAAGCCTCAGTACTGGCTCTCATACACAAAATACTCATGACAACACCACAGTATATGCATATGTTAGCAAGGGATGTAGATGAATGGAATGATGACATCATTTACCTCACTTTTAGTCTCAAGCATTCTGTAGAGTGTAGCTCAGTCTGTTAAAAGCTCTAGGTTAAATCTTTCCTCAAAATCAGCAGATACATCCTCATTTCCCTCAGGACATTCACACATACACATAAAGGTCTATATATTTCTAACTAATTTTGAAATACATAACCATAAACACACGCTTCAGAATTGTGTGCCATTGTTTAGGTTTCATAGGGAGCACAATATATACAGGTTCTGGCTCATTCTTGTAATCTTAGATGCTCAGGAGGGTAGGATCTGAGGATCACAGTTTAATGCCAAAACAAGCTAATAAATCCTCAAGATTCTTATATTCAATTAAGTAGCATAAAACCAGAAGTGCAGATGTAGTTTGAGTGGCACAGTGACAGCATTGAGTAAAATAACCTAAGCAAGAGCTCCAGACCCTCAGTTCAAGCCTGAGTACTGGCCCACTAGCCCTCCAAAAGTAAAAAAAAAAAACCCAAAACACAAAATCAAATATATGTCAAAATATTTTGTAACTTTTGTAGCAAAATCCAATGAGGCAACATAGTTTCTGGTTTGTTGAAGATTTGGTGGGGAAACCCCAAATTCAACATGTGTTTAAGTGATGTAACAAACGAGCAACCAAATAAAATTTCCCAGTAAAGAATCTTCCTTAGTATTCACTGGGACCCCTGACAAAGGGATTTTTTTCTATGTTTTTTGAAAATCAGTGTTGTTTATTTTCAGTAAGGGAAATAGTATAAATCTTTACTATAAGTTTAAGAGTCATTGGAAGCGCCAAGTGAAGTGAATGTACAACCAAAAGCACACAATGTTATAATTTTCTATGCCTCTGTTGAGACACTACAAACCTGTAGTAGTGTGGCCTCTCAGAAAGAGAAGGGGGATGCTCAGCATCACTGGTCATAAAAGAAATGCAAATCAAAACCCAAACCACATTTTGATGCCCCTTACCCCAGTTAGAATGGCCATTATCAAGAGAGCAAATAATAACAGATGTGGGGGTGGATGTGGCTAAATGGAAACACACTAAACTGATGGTAGGAATGTAAGCTGGTTCAACCGCTCTGGAAGGCAGAATGGAGGTTCCTCAAAAGACTAAACATAGAACTCCCCTAAGATGTGAAGTAGGTCCTGAGAGGAGACTTGAGCTGGTACAGTTTCTTTCATGGCTTCGCCTTTGTTTTAGGGATTTTAGAAGAAGAAAAACCTTTAATCAAGGTTTACTAGAACTTGGTTCCAACCAGCCCAGTTCCTGGAATGGACAGAATTGCCCTATGTCCCCTCCCCTTAACAACCTAAGTCACCTTGATTGTTCTGTTACAGACTGACCAATAAAACAGATAGATTGTAAACTGGCTCCTACTGGCAACATCTCGAGCTTACCGAGCTTACCGTAAACTGCACTTTTTTCACGTGCTTATGGTAAACTCCACTAAACTCCTCCTTTGTGTATTCTTACCGTAAACTCCACCTTTTGCGCGTACTTCACCTTACCCACTGAATTAGTGAGTCATTTAAACCAAAAGTTATAGGCGGGTTTAAATAGCCATTATGTGACAAACTGTAACCTCATTGGCCACCTCCATGTGATCTAGTATGACTGTGCAATCTTTTGTATGTGTGTCAATCTCATTGGTTACCTGCATGACCAGGTTTGGCCTCCTGAATTTTGCCTTTAAAAAACAAAGTACATGGGCCCCTAGGGGTCACAGTACCAGCTCCCAAGCCTGTGCTGCGGCCCTGACCAGTCAGTGTAGGAGCCTTCTTAATAAAGTCGCTTCTTTGTTAACAACTTTGTCGCTGTGGGCTCTGTCACTCTGGAAGAATAGGTGATCTGGCCTGCCTGAGTAGGGGTCTTCCTACTACAGATCCAACAATCCTACTCCTCAGCATTTATCCAAATGATCTCAAACTAAGGCACAACAAGCTACCAGCACAACTATGTTCATTTCATCATTGTTTACCTTAGCTAAGATACAGATCCAACACATTTGACTCAATAGATGAATCAATAGATGAATGAATCAAGAAAATGTGGTATATTTACACAATGGAATTTTATGCTTCTATCAGAAAAAATGAGAGAGTCCCTTTTGTAAGAAAATGGAAAGACTTGGGAAAAAATCATATTAAGTGAAGCAATCCAGGCCAAAAGCAACATGAGCTCTATGATTTCCCTCATTTGCAATGATTAGCATTAGCCTGTTACTTCTGAAAGTGGATCATAATAGCTCAGGAGTTATCAACATATATATGACCATACAAAATGATGCTAATTGAAATGAACGCCAAGACATAGAAACAGGAGGTCTTCTTTTGTTTAATTGTCAAGCTTGATGTAGCCAATGAACCACAGCTAGTTCTTTCTTCTTACTTTATGTCATTTTTCTTTTCCTATTGGTTTTATCCATGGCAATTCCTGTCTTTGATTCTGGTACCCTGCATCCAGTATATGCATTTATTTGATTGGGGAAAGGGAAGGGAAATAACAAAATGCTGAAAGAAGTACAAAAGGTGAACCATTGCAACAATGATACTCACAGGACACTATGGCGGAAATTAACTTTACAATGTAATGGTGGGAGAGGGGCAGTGGGGGGAAGGGACAAAGGGAGAAAAAAACTGGAGTGGGTAACAATGTTCAATGAGAAATGTAACTAACTCATGTAAATGTAACCCCTCTGTACAGCATCTCTATTATAAAATAGACTTTTAGAAATAAAAAAATTAAAAAAGTGTTTTTCCCATAAAATCTCAATCTGATACCAACGGAACTATTGAGTTCATGTCAAAGAGTGTTTGGGGACTTTCAAGAAGCTAGTACTAAGTACATATAACCACAATTAAGTGATAATAAGAAAAGTAGCTCTTTTATTGTATTATATGAGTAAAGGAAAATTTCATTTCTGTTTCCTTATAATTTATGTTTGTGATCTGTGTTGTTCCCAAGTCAGACTAATGTCTTGTTCTTCGCTTTCTTTGGTATGTATAGCTTGGACAAGTAATCTGAGGTATAAGAAGTATTCTTTGTTCAAGTTGGAGGCCTAGCATAGAAGCACTCCTCCCAGGCGAAGAAATTAGACTGGAGGACCCCTAACACTCACTGTGGTTTCTCTCCCACAGCTCACTGAGGAATTTAGGAGTTTGAGACTGTGACTGCTAATTAAGTGCCACTTATGATTAAGAATTATTGGTAGAATTTGAAAACATATTTTGGTAATAAATAGACTAGAAAAAATGTTATTTCCTATTTTTTATCACTGTATTTCTTTTTGTCTAAGTATAAAATCCAGCCTTACACTAAGGGCCTAGAATAAGCAAAATGGTTTATAAAGCTCAGATCATTTCTTTCCACAGAAGATGACAGCAGCAGAAGAAATACAGGTCCACAACTGGCTCAAGGAAGAGAGAGTGATGTCTCCTTAACTCTTAGGATCGAATGCTCAATGAGGAGCATTCAGGACTGATGACAGCTTAAGGACCTAACATTTCCTGTGTTGTTCCATCATAGGAAGCAGTCACCAGTCTTCCATCACACTTTAGCTGCCACACCTGACTGGTGACCTTGGCTGTGTACTGAGAACTCCCAGCAGGGCTTTGTCATGGTCATTGGAGAGTCAGGATTGCACTCGAAGAGGACATAGAGGAAGGTGGTAACATGTCCTGAGTCAGGGTTTTTTCAGATATATAGGATTTGTAACAGGCACTACTGTCTTCTGGCTAAGAATGTGGGGTCCTGCACATGAATTTATCACAACAAGTGTTAGCTTCCACCATTTCCTTATGAAAGCCAAAAGAAGGTCATTAATGCCCTCTGGGCATATTTTCATCAATATTTAGTAGGTAAAAAGCTATATAAAATTAAGTTCATCATGAGGAAAAAACCCAGATGAAAACCAAATTGTAGGAGCATTTACAAAAAAAAAGTTTTTCTGTACAAATCAAATGTGACAAAATATTAAAAGTTATTGAAGCTTGGAAAGTTAAATTGATTTCATTTTTACTGATTGCAATTGTCTTTTATATTTCAACTACTTAATGAAAAGAAGGTAGGCCAAGCACCACCAGTGGCTCACACCTGTAAGTCTAGCTATTTAGAAATCTGAGATCTGAGGAAAGTGAATTGAAGCTAGACTAGGTAGGAACAACCTGTGATACTTGATCTCCAAATAACCATTCAAAACCAAGAAGTGGAAGTTTGGTTCAAGTCGTATTCTTTTACCCTTCAGTAAGAAAGCTAAAGGTCAGCTCCCGGAGTTTAAGCCCCAGTATTCACACACACACACACACACACACACACACACACACACACACACACACACACAGACCCTATCTCAAAAATAACCAGTGACCAGGAAACAGACACAAGATGGTGTTTTTCTTACACTTTTCATTTTTGTCATTTTTTAAAAATTTATCTCTGAGAAGTTAAAGGGGTAATAGAAGAGGAGGGACAAAGGATATACATGTGAAATAGCGGTATTCAATTGGTACTATTTTGAAAATGACCTATGGAACTTGTGTGTGTGGAAGGACGGGAAAACTGGAAGAGATGAAGGAAAAGGATGATATTGTCCAAAAAGAAATGTCCTCAGGGAAGTAGAGCTGTGGCTCAATATGAGTGCCATTCTTTAGCAAAAGAGCTCAAAGACAGTGTCCAGGCCCTGGGTTCAAGCCACATTACTGACTAAAACAAAAACAAAGACAAAAGAAATGTAATCACTACCACATGAATGTAACTAAAACCTCCACAGCACAACAACAACAATAATAATAGTAACGAAGAAGAAGAAGAAGAAGAAGAAGAAGAAGAAGAAGAAGAAGAAGAAGAAGAAGAAGAAGAAGAAGAAGAAGAAGAAGAAGAAGAAGAAGAAGAAGAAGAAGAAGAAGAAGAAGAAGAAGAAGAAGAAGAAGAAGAAGAAGAAGAAGAAGAAGAAGAAGAAGAAGAAGAAGAAGAAGAAGAAGAAGAAGAAGAAGAAGAAGAAAGTTAATAAAACCAAACCAATGAGAGAGAAAAATTGAGAGAGCAAAGGAAGGGGTGATCTTTCATAAAAAGAAATATATCCATACCTGATTTATATGACTGTATCATCTGTGTAATTCAGTTTTAGAATAATAATACAAACGAAAAAAAAAGAAATATAGTGCGGGAGTCATAACTCAAATGGGAGGTCAGACTAATATGAATGTGATACCAACGTCAAACCCCATTACCAATTTCCCCTTCCAAAATGGATCTTCTCATCACTTATGCTTTCCCTAGCTTATGAAAGGGAGTGCAAACAGTTAAAGAGAGAGAAAGATAATCATATAATGCTCTAAGCTGGGGCCACATACTCTTATGCACCATCTGTAAATAGTCAAGCTTACACAGAAATTCAGTATCATCCAAATCAGCAAGCAATTCAGTTTGAAGGATAGGGATAATGGGTGGAGGGTGTCCCTACATTATTTCAAAAAGAGTAAAGCCAAGCTGATAGGGTGAATTCCTTACTCTAAACAGGGCAAAAGGAAGGGGAGATACCCAGTCTGTGCCAGTCTCCAATGCCAATTTAGTTAAGGCATCTTTTAGAGACCTATTCATTCTTTCTACTTGCCCTAAACTCTGAGGTCTATAAGCACAGTGCAATTTCCAATTCGTCCCCAGTGCTGCGGTTATTCCCTGACTTACTTTTGAGACGAAGGCCAGTCTGACCTGATGGTGGATGGGAAGCCATATACCTGTGTAGGATTGCTTCCAGGACCTTCTTAGCCACGGCATTCGCGGTCTCATCCTTTTTTGAATAGGCTTCAACCCACACTGAAAAGGCATTTACGAAAACTAGCAAATATTTATATCCAAATTTTCCAGTTTTAATTTCTGTGAAGTCTACTTCCCAATACACACTTAGCCTATCTCCACGGAGTAGAGCTCCTTTTGCAGCTGGTTGATTAGGGGCAATGATAAGCTGACAGGCTTTACAATTTTTAACAATGTCTTCAATGAGTTGATTTCCTTGCTTAATTTTTACTTCTGAGTGTCGGAGCAAGTCCTGCATTCTTCGGGTTCCCATGTGAGAGACCCGATGGATTCTCTTAAGAATCCCCTTGCCCAATCTTTGTGGCAAGGTAAGTTTCCCCTCATGAGTTTTCCACCAGTCTTTGTTTCCTTCTCTCTCCAGGGGTTTATAGGCCATGGGAATTTTCTTTATGCACTCCAACTCTTCTTGGAAGTACTGAGGCTCAGAAGGCAAAGCTCATGGCCCTGGGTCTACTAGAATCAGTACTTCTGCTCTGGGCTGGAGGGCCACCTCACTAGCTGCCTGATCGGCCAAGTTATTTCCTTTGGTAATAGAATTAGTTCCCTTTTGATGGCCAGGGCAGTGCATAATGGCAATATTTGCTGGTTCCCACATGGCCCGGATGAGGCTTAAAATTTCTTGTTTGGTTTTAATAGTCTTCCCTTAGCTATCACTAGCCCCCTCTCTTGGTAAATGGCTCCATGGACATGCACGGTGGCAAAAGCATACTGACTGTCCATGTAAATGTTTAGTCTCTTCCCTTTTCCCACTTGTAGGGCTTTTGTTAGTTCCACTAGTTCTGCTCTTTGTGCAGATGTTCCATGGGGAGTGTTTCTGCCCATACTATCTCAGTGTCTGTGGTGACTGCTATACCCGTGTACCCTTCTACATCTCAAATGAAACTGCTGCTGTCTGTGAACCAAGTAAGCTCGACATGCGATGGTGGCAAGTCCAACAGGTCTGGCCTCTTTTCTTGGCCCGGTCTCTCTTTTCACGCTCAATTTCATGTTCTCTGTCCTTCTTTTCCTGTCTTTGCTCCTCTGTCTTTCTTATTGTAAACCTTTTCCACCACAGCTGCTAGATCCCTAATACACTTTTTACCAAGTCTGTCTAGAGCCTGCAACTTTCACTGTATATCTGGTGCAGCCTGATTTATATAGGCAAACATAACCATCTGAGCCGACTCCTGGGTCTCAAGATCATATGGGGTATATTGACTAAAAGCTTCATTAAGCCACTTAAGATATGCTGCTGGATTTTCCCTTCCTCCCTGTCTAACATCATAAACTTTGGCCATATTTGTAGGTCTGCGAGCTGCTTCCTTGAGACCTGCCAACAGAGCCTGGAGGTAGATGAGGAGTCGCTCCCTACCTTCAACCTTATTATAGACCCATGTTGGTTGGATCTCAGGAAAAATGGCAGCGATCAGGGCAGGATCCATGATGGGCACTCCTGTGGGGCCAGTGATATGTTTCTGGGCTGCCTCTCAAATACACTCTCTCTCTTCCATTGTAAAAAGGACCTGTAAAAGTTGACTACAATTATCCCAAGTGGGCTAATAAGTAAAGAGAATAGTTTCAAGCAAACAAATTAAATCCTGGGGTTTCTCAGAAAAGGGGGCATTTTGGGTGCACGAATTGTATAGATCACTGGTAGAAAATGGCCAATATTGGCGTTGCTGTTGACCATCCACATCCACAGGACCTACAGCGCCTAAGGGAAAAACAACTGCACTAGAAGGTGGGCTGATCCCATGGCATCATCGAGTGACTGGCCCCTCAGAAACTTTAAGGGCAGGTGCCAAGGGTTCGGCTGCTCATTCTATAGCTCCCTCCTCCTCTTGATCATTCTCAGGCTCTGCAGAAGGAACCTGGGAAGTGGAGTATGGGGGAAGGAAACATTTCTTCTTCCAAGTTATCTCCCTGAAAAACTGGGGGATACAATTTCTTTTCCTCTTTCTTAGTTTCTTTTTGTAAGTCTAGGGGGCTAGATGGAGTGTTGCCCATGGTTTCCAGTCCTATCAGTAGTACAGTCCAAAAAATAATAAACAGTACAAACAAAAACATGCAGGCCTGACGGTTACGAAATAAAAAAGCTTACAAAGTGGAGATCTCCTGAATTGGTCCACTGACTCCTGTCACGTTGGGGATCCACACCCACACCCCACAGCAGAAGGAACAGACCCACAGTGGGTGAGTTGGGCCTCAGTTAGGAGGCCATCTTGGTCAATTCCGGCCCAACACAGAACCCGCCCCTGCTCCACAATTCACACTGCGGGTTTCCTAGGACCCCCGCACCACACGGTGGGCTTCCAAGGAACCCCACTCCACAAGACAGGGTTACCCCCGTGCCACAAGAGGATCTGGGATATCTCCCAGTTCCTCCAAGGTTGTTGTGCAAGCGAGTCCACTTCGACAACCCTTTATGAATCTGAGGGCCTTCCTCACAAGGGAAAACAAAAGTAAAACAAACAAATGACAGGTCAAGACAAATTAACAAAGACAGTGCTGTTTTACCTTTGGAGTCTGAGGTCTTGGGGGCCTTTGGGGGGATCCCAGACGAGCCCCCACTAATATGTTGTTCCAAGGTCGCAGGACTCCCACCAAGAAGACCATTGAGAGGCACACTTTACAGCTGTTTTAAGGTTTTATTTAAACGGGCTGCAGTTCGGGCCTCGTCCTACACTCTGAAACAGCAGAGCCTAGGAGGAGAGTCCCCAGCTAAAGATTTGCAGGGGTCATAAAGCACACAACCAACCAGGTGTTTGGATTACCACCTTGTGTTGCTCTGCTAGAAACAAGCAACAAGTGGTCACTGCCTCAAAACTTTCACCCTTCATAAGTTTTGGGCCAGAGCCACAAGATTGTTTCTCAGGACCATAAATCAAGGGGGGGAATGAATGGTTAAAGTACTTGAGGCAGTGACCATTTGTTGCTTGTTTCAGAGCAAATCAACACGTGGTGCTAAACCACCTGATTGTGTGCCTTTATAAGACCTGCAAATCCTTAGCTTGGGGATCTATTCTTGGGCTCCACTGTGTCTGAATGTAGGACGAGGCCGAGCTGCAGCCCATTTAAATAAAACAGCTGTAGAGTCTGACTCTCGGTGGTCTTCTTGGTGGGGGTCCTGCGACCTTGGCATAACAATTCTACTGAACAAAATTTAAATAATATAGCTAGACATGGTACTATCCTACTATATGGTAATGCCAGCCAATACTCAAGAACCTGACACAGGAGAATAAGGAGTTGAGGAATTCTTAAATAGTAATCTACTATGAAACATACAATATCTTAAATTTATATAACGGAACAAATAGATCATCGTTAATGGAAGTAAAATCTTGGCAGAAATTTTAAATACATACATATGCATATATATTTAAACTTGGAGAAATAAAATTTCAAGTGGTATTATCTGCATCTTTCAGTCTACATGTCACATACATATTTACTGATACATTGATTTCTGTTTAGTCTTTACAAAACACTGTTCTGTCACATAAGTTCACAAAATTGCAAAACAAAATGTACAAAAATGTACATTATCATAAATACAAATATAGTTTAATCCCTACCATAATAATTTGGAGAAAACATGCATTAAGTTAATGGGATTGAATACTGTGCAAGAAGGGGAGTCCAGGAGAATGTAAATTGTGTGTGTGTGTGTGTGTGTGTGTGTGTGTGTGTGTGTGTGTGTGTGTATTTTCTATGAGTAAATAACGGAGTTAGAATTAGATCTATTATTCTTGCTTTGTCTTTTTGCTCAAAGCTAACACTCTACCACTTGAACCACATCTCCACTTCTGGATTTTGCTTTCTTAATTGGAGAAATATCTCAGATTTTTTGCATGGACTGATTTAAACCTGAATCCTCAGTTTCTGACCTCTTAAATAGCTAGGTTTTAAAACATGAGCCACTGGTGGACAGCAATTACGTTAACATTTTTGCATGTTTGAATGAATTTTAAAGTAAGACATATATGTTACTTTTGAGAATGGCAGGAAATAGTAATTAATGTTTAACAGAATTTAAAACATACAAAGCTGAGAATGGCAAGTAGTTGAGAATAGAGTGGAATAAATCAAAATTACCTATGACAGTATTCAGTCTGTGCACAGAAATGATTACATTGTTGGAGCCCAATGCCATCAGATAGCTGAACTCCATCTGGCTGCTATGCTCTTGAGGCCAGCTAGTGCTATTCACAAGAATCTGATTTTGTTGGTTGCCAAGGATCAGCTTCAAGTTCAGAACCTGAAATATTTCTATTGATCCAGAAGGGGAAACATACCAGGACAAGAAATGTGATTAACAGTGCTGAATGCGAAAATCATCCAGTCCAAGGAAGACAGAATAGCTCCTTTCATTTTTTTTTTAAATCAAGTCTTGTTTTTTGTTTTTTTTTTAGCTGTGATAAATTCCATACAGAGGGGTTACAATTACATGGGCAAGATAGTGAGTACATTTCTTATCAAGCATTGTTGCCTTCTCCTTTGTTTCCCCTTTCCATCTCTTTCCCTCTTCACCCCCCCTACCCCCGCACCACCACCACCATCACCACCCCCCAACCTCCGCCAAAATTGTAAACTTCTTTTTTGACATCTTGTACATCTCATTGTTGTAATGGGTTCACCTGTAACCCTATTCAAATGGTTTGTTTTTTCCCTTCAACTCCACAAATTATATCAACATCAAATAGAGTGAAAGCAGGGCTTATATCATTGGGGTGGTACATACAAAACAACAAAGAAATCATCTTATATGTTGAAAACAATTGCAAGAAAGGAAAAAAAAAACATTTGAAACCTGATCTTGGGGTTCATTTCACCTAACATCAACTTGTCTGACAATTTCTGTTTGTCTCAGACATATACTAGTTATTTTATTAAGTGAAGTACGCCAGGCTCAAAGAAATATAGATCCTATGGTTTCCCTTAAATGCAGAATAACTTTTTCTATATGTGAAAAGAGTATTCTCTCACAAAGAATCCTGAGCTGAATATGATAGCCATTGTTTGTAATCTCTGAACTTGGGAGGCTAATTTAGAAGTTAGCTTGAGATCAGCCTAAGTTTTAGGCCAACTGAAGGACGTATAGTAAAATGCAATCTTAAAACAACAACAACAAAAGGCCCAATGACTGGGAATGTGGTTAGTGGTAGAGTGCTGGCCTCGCATGCATGAAGCACTTGATTTGATTCATCAGCATTACTTAAGCAGAAAAACTGGAAGTGGTGCTGTGGCTCAATTGTAAGTGTGCTAGGCTTGAATAAAAAAAAAACCAACCAAGTGCAAAATGCAGTTTGTTGAAATAAATGTGTTGAAGAAAATTGTGCTGTTGAGTATTCATAATGAACTTTGTTAGGAAAAATTAAAATTAAAATTAATTGATGAAATATTATCTGTCATTGGACAGGACATAGTGAGATATAAAAATGATTGCTGCCTATGGTTACTTTGATACAACAACCTTTAGAGATAAAATTGCCAGATTGTGATTTTTTAAAGTATACAATCATGGGTTTTTTTCTTTTTCAAAATAATTTTACTGCCAGGCCCCAGTGGCTCAACACCTGTAATCCTAGCTACTAAGGAGGCTGAGAAGTGAGGGTCTCTGTTCTAAGCCAGCCAGGGCAGGAAAGTCTGTGAGACCCAGATCTCCAACTAAAGGTTCAGAAAATGTGAAGTGGCACTGTTGCTCAAGTGGTAGAGTGCTAGCCTTGAGCTGAAGAGCTGAGGGACAATACCCAGACCCAGAGTTCAAGCCCCACAAGAGACAAAAAACATAGCAATAATATTAATTTTATTGTTACTATTAAGGTGTTATATATAAAGGCTACCATTTCATAACTTTGTTATTTTCCTAAAAGAAACACATATCCATCTTCATTGCCAAGAGCTAAGATTTGCTTTCCAGCTGATCTCTGAGTGTAGAGGCAATGGATAATACAAAGCAATACAAACCAGTTCTGACTATAATTTTTCTTTGCACATCTTAAAAATCAATGCTGACAACATGAAATAAAAATTACCTAAGTTTAAAACATTCTTCTAGACACATTGAACAGTGGGAACAAGTATTTTAAGAATAATGTCAGAGAGCTTGAACTCAGGGCCTGGGTTCTGTGTCTGAGATTTATTACTCAAGACTATTGCTGCTACTTTCAGCCATAGATTGCCACTTCCAGTTTTCTCGTGGTTAATTGAACAGAAAATCTCACCAAATTTCCTCTCCAACCTGGCTTTGAACTAGGATCTAGAGATCTCAGCCCTCTGAGTAGCTAGGATTATAGGCATAAGGGCCTGGCACCTGGGTAGAATAAATGTTTACCTGAGACAGAAGCCAGTTAGTATTAAATGTCAATCATGTTTAACTTTGTTAAATAAAGTTAACTGAAATGCCTTCCACTAGAAATAAGGAATCAAATGTGTAGGTGGGTTAAAAAGACTTACCAAAAGATACATATTTTCCTTATTGTTTTTTTCTTCCAAATTTGTTTGCTTTCCAGAATCATACCTTCTCTTTCCTTGCTGGTTCCTTTAGTTTATTTCATACATGCCAACAGCTTCTTCAACTATCATTGATTTATGTGAAGAGCTTGCAAATATGTATTTTCAGTCCAAACACCTTGTATGCACCTCTCATCCATATATTCACCTGCCATAAAAACTTGTGAAACAGTAATAATCTCTTATCATTACTGGATATTAATGTGTAAATAAAATTTAAGAAAATAAAGAATAACATCAGGAAAAATAACATGATTTTAATAGTAATGCTAACCATAAATACAACGTTGATTATTATCTGAGCAATTTAATAAAAACCTCAAGAAAACATCAACTTTTTTGAGTGCTTATGTTATGGTTTAAACTAAGGATCTTACCTTCTCAATTAAGCTTTTTCTCTCAAGGGTTGTGCTCTGTATTTGATCCACAGCCCTCCTGCCAATTTGGGGGATTATATAGAGATAAGAATCTCATGGAATAAAAACTCATTTGTGTCCCTATCTTGGGGTTCATTTCATATAACATCCTCTTATATGGTTATATGGTACAATGTACTAATTACTGCAAGTAAGGTTAACCATGGGACCTGTGGTTGTTTGAGCCTGGCTTATTTCACTTAATATAATTGTTTCTGCATCTTTCTATTTCCTAACAAATGAGGCGATGTCAATCTCTCTGATGGAGGCATAGAATTCCATTGTGTGTGTGTGTGTATATATATAAAGATATATATATATATATATATGTATATATATATATATATATATAATATCATATTTTCTTGATCAATTCATCTACTGAAGGGCAGCTGGGTTGGTTCCATATCTTAGCTATGGTAAATAATGCTGCAATAAACGTAGTTGTGCTGGTAGCTTAGTATGGTCTTGTGTATGGTAATTTGGTAAATGCCCAAAAGTGGGATTGCTGGGTCATAGGGGAGCTCTACGTGGAGTCTTGGAAAAAATTATATTAAAATCCAGACACAAAGAAACATAGGTCCTATTGTTTCCCTTATTTGCAACAACTAGTATATGGCTGGACAAGCATAAAAGTTCAAAAGCTATGTACATATGACCAGATAAGATGATGTTAAGTGAAATGAACCCCAAGATAGGGTTTATAATCTACCATGTGATTTGTTTGTTTCTTTGTATGATCGTCCCCCATGATATAACTCCTGTTTTCACTGTATTTAAGGTTGGTGCCCTGCATCTTGTATACACCCTTCTCTAGCTTGGGGAAAGGAAGGGAAAAAATGTTTAAATAGGGTACAGGCTGACACATTGTAACAATGAGATGCACAAGACACTATGTTGAGAAAGGAACTTTACAATATAGGCGGGGAAGCAAGGAAGGGAGGAGAGGGGGAGTGTAGTTGTGGAGGTGGGAGGAAAGGGAGGGTAGGGGAAAAACAAAGTAGGAGGTATATATAACACCTCTGTAAAGTATTTTTACAATAAAAACCTCTTTTTAAAAAAGAAGGTGTTATGTACACCAAATATTGTAGCTCACATCTGTAATCCCAGCTGATTGGGAAGCAGAAATGAAAATGATCATGGTCTGAGGCCAAGCCAGATAAAAAACTGCCATGACAGCCATCTCAACAAATGAGCTTGCCATAGTAGTTCACATCTGTAATCCTAGCTAATTATGTGGGAGGCATAGTTATCAAGTCTCAGTCAATCTAAGATCAGACCCTGGCAAAAAGTTCAGGACCACAAGTAAATAAAACGGATTAGAAGTATAGCAAAAGTAGTTGAGCTGCTAGGTGTGATACAAGCAAATCCTATCTAGCAAGCAGAGAACCCCTGAATACTAGTAATACTTCTTTCTTCTACCAAAAAGCCTAAACAACTTTGTCCTATTTGAACATCTAATTTCAAGGCCACTGACAGATCAGAGATGATGACATTCTCTTCTTTAAAATTAGGTATTCAAAAGAGACAAAGTTATTTAGGTTTTGAAAAAATGAAAAGGAAGAAAAATGCATGTGATTTTTGTTAGCTCCATAATTTTGAAAACATAAAATGTACTCAAGTATTTAATATATATCCATATGTGTGCATATATCCATGTATGTATATTTATATACATATATAAATATACAAGTGGTTCATCTCTTTTCTGTGTAGCAAATGGTACAAATGAATCTGCACAATCACTACTCAAAGGCATGAATAGATAAAGAGAATGAGCAGAAAATTCATATTCAGGAATGTATGGCTAGCCGATAACCTTGAAAATCTTTTCCATCAGTTTGCCTATGTCGGTTACTGCAGTACAGGGACAGTATGATGACAATGGGATGCCAGGTAGATGAAATGAGAAATGAGAAATACAAATGGTAAAATATTCTTTCTGATCAATAAGTAGAATTTCGTGTGTGTGTGTTACATATACTTGATTCATTTCTCTCTTGAAGGCTATCTGGGCTGATTCAGTAAGCATGGTTTTGCTGAAACATTTACTATATCCTGGTTTGTAATCTTTCAGGTAAATGCTCAGGAGTAGAGTTGCTGGATCATATGGAAGTGGGTAGTAAAAGAGGGGTGAAGTTAGAAATGGTAGAAGAATGAACAGGAAAAAGGGGGGGAGGAATGCAGAGGAATCCAGTAAATATGCTACAAAATTAAGCAGAGTGAAGGAAGAGGTGCATAGGGGAGGGATGGATGAGAATGTTGAAGTGTTGGCATTGACCAAGGTATATTGTACGCATAAACGGCATTGTTTAATGAGAACTCCTTTGCTACTTAAACTAATAATTAAAAATCATGTCCCTAACATGTTCTGCAATTAGAAGCAAAACATGAGAATCTCCTCAGATCATCTCTAGGGTCTATAAATCTTTTTTTAGTTAGGATAAGTTTTAGAACAACACTAATGATACATATCATCTGAAGAAAATTTAATCATTTCCAGCTATTTAAAATAATCATTTTTGGAGATATGACTCCAGTAGCAGTGCTACCTAGTGAGCAAAGCGGTCAGATATTGAAGTTATGTCTCGATCTAGACCAAAAGTAAAAGCAATTAGTAAGTCAGGCACTTTCCTGAGCTCTGGTAGCTCATGCCTTTAATCCTACCTTTAATCAGAAGGAAGAGATCTGGGGATCTCAGTTCAATGTCAGCTCAGATAGGAATGTCTGTGAGACTCTCATCTCCAATTCACTGCTAAAGAAAGCTGGAAGTGGACTCGTGGCTCAAGTGTAGAATGTTAGCCTACAGCAAAAAGCTCAGGGACAGAACCCAAGCCTTGGATCCAAGCCTTAGAATAGTGCATATACATACACAAAGGAAATAAGTCATTCAAGTTCTCAACCTTCCATTGCCCTAATCCTTACTCTAATCCTGGTCAGAACCTTAAGAGTAACCTTAATGCTAATAGTAATCCAATCCTAAAATTAATGGAAAATACTCAAGTTTAGACACATCCTAACGGATGCTCATTGTCTTTGAAATGATTTGCAGTTTGCTCCAAATCTTATAGATTCCCTGACTTGGACTCTGAAATCGTTCCCTATTATGAATCATTAGCCTCAAATCTTCATATCATGAAAAGTACCATAGTTTCCACTGATCTTAACTTTTACTGAACTCCTAGATCTCCAAAAAGAAGTTGCAGATTTACTTAAAATCTACTCTAGTTCCTAACCCTAACTATATATCTAAACCTTACTAGAAACCTAACTCTAAATTTAACCCTATTGAACCCTGTATAGGAAACAGGAAAACTCTGTAGTTTTTGTTAAATTTCAAACTTATGTTAGCAGAAAACTGTTTTCCCTTAAAGCTTACCCTTTCCTAAGCCTAAGTCTAACCTGAACTAGAAATGTAACCATAACCATAGACCTAAATAGCCTTTGGATTCTAAAAGCCATACAAAGACATTAGTTTTTACTCATTCTAACTTTGATTCAATTCATCTTCAAAAAAAATTGTTCATAGTTTTACTCAATATCTTGCCATTTTTTTAACCCTAAACCTAACTGGAATATTGAGACTAACCCTCACACTAATCATACTAATAATAATCACACTAATCATACTAATCATAATATTGAGACTAACCCTCACACTAATCTGAATATTTTCAGCATTTTCCTATTTCACATTCATCCTAATTCTAATTCGATTTGTTATTAAAAGATTTAGTATCAGTTTGACCCTAAATTTTCCCTTTCCCTAACTCTAAAACTAACTCCAGCTGGAACTGAAACCTAACTTTCACGATAATGATAGTCCAATTCTAATGTTTAAGAATAATACTCTCGTTCTTATTCATTCTAATGAACACTCCAGTTTGCACTCTGGAAATGCGTTTCAGTTTTACCTAATTCCCACAATTTTCTGCCTCTGCCTCTGAAGTTATATTGTTCCCTAACATGAACCATTATATTATTTGTTCTCCAGTTCTCTTATCAGGAAAAATACTGTAGTTTCCATCCATTGATCCTACTTTTTCCTGGACCTCTGTACCCTAAATCAATTTCAGATTACTTACCATCTAACTCTCAACCTAAACCTGGCTGGAAAACTCTCATTAATCATTGCAAGAATGATC
This sequence comes from Dipodomys spectabilis, assembly GCF_019054845.1. Taxonomy (NCBI): domain Eukaryota; kingdom Metazoa; phylum Chordata; class Mammalia; order Rodentia; family Heteromyidae; genus Dipodomys; species Dipodomys spectabilis. Next base: position 1,078,234 of record NW_024870919.1, on the reverse strand, counting down.
ACTGGGAAATAAATATAATGATAATACTCTAGTTACTATTCATTATCACATTTTTCCCTTTACTTGTTAGTGAAAACTGAATTTTATACTAAAAGTTTTCCTATTTATAAAACTAATAATAATCAGAACAAAATACTGACCTTAATCTTAATCCAAATTATATGTCAATACTAACACAAACACAAGTACACGAGTTTTCACTCATCCTAACTTGATTTAAATAAGCCTTCAAAATAGGTTTCAATTTTTTTGGGGGGGAGGGTCCAGTTGTGGGGTCACTTGAGCCACAGCGCCACTTCTGGCTTTTTTCTTTTTGCTTATGTGGTGCTGAGGAATCGAACACAGGGCCTTATTACATGCAAGCAAGCGCTCTACCACTGAGCCACCTTCCCATCCCAGGTTTCAATTTTTTTTTTCCAATATCTTAGTCATTTTCTAACCCTAAACTTAATCTAAACTGGAACATTGAGAATAACCACAAGGCTAATTGCAAGTAGATTCTAATATTAATAGCAATACTCTAGTTCATATTTACTCTAATTCCTACCAGACTTATTCTAAAATTTACCTTCAATTTGACTCTCATTTTTTTTCTCCCTCACTCTAACCCTAACTATGGCTACAATCCTAACCATATTCTTGACACTAATAGTATCCCAGTTCTAAAATTTATGAGAAATTCTCATTTTGTGTCATCCTAACTGAAATTCCACTTGTAATTCTTGAAAACAATTGCAGGTTTTCCTAAACCCTACAGATTTTCTCACTCTTAACTCTGAATCTAACTTGTTCCATAAAGGCATCTTTATATCCATTGATCTCAAATCCTGATATTATGAAATACATTGAACTTCCATTATCCCAGCTTTTCCTGCATTCCTAGAAAGTAAAATAAGTTCAGCTTTACTTTAACATTTAACACATTTTTTTTTCTTTTTGTTGGGCGTGGGACTTGAACCCTGGGCCAGGGCACTATCCCTGATTTCTACAAATGGATACGATCCCTGAGTTCTTAGCTCAAAGTGTTTGCTTTACCGCTTGAGGCACAGCACCACTTTTTTGTTTTCTGGTGGTTAATTGGACATAAAAGTCTCATGGACTTTACTGCCTCAGATGGCTTTGAACTGGGATCCTCAGAAATCAGCTTCCTGAGTATCTAAGCTAATAGGCACGAGCCACTAGTTTAACCTTTTTTTTTAGGTCCGGTCTTGGGGCCTGAACTCTAGGACTGGGCGCTGTCCCTCTACTCTTCAGCTCAAGCCCAGCGCTCTACCACTTGAGCCACAAAGCCACTTCCAGCTTTTTTCTTTTTGTTTATGTGGTGCTGAGGAATAGAACCCAGGGCCTCAGGCATGCAAGTCAAGCTCTCTACAACTGACCCACCTTCCCAGCCCATTTAACCAATTTTCTTTATCCTATTCTCAACCCCTTTAGCCAGAAACCTAATCCTAATCATAATTTGATGTAACACCAAATGGTTAATGTAAGGAAATTGTCTAGATTCTATTCAGTCACACTTTATTTTTGCTTCTATTTCTTATTGGAAAACTAAATTTTACCGTAAATCTTATTCTTCCCTAACCCTAACCAGAACAAAAAAGTAACTCACACTTTAAGCCAAATTATATCTGAATGTTTAAAGTTACAGAAACTGGTTTTCATTCATTCTAACCTTGATGCCATTCATTATCCTTAAAATATGTTGCAGTTTTACACCTTTTTATATCTTAAATCTTATATACACCTTACTTATATAAACCTTTTTATATCTTACATCTTTTTCTCATTCTAACCCCAGCTCTAACTAGAACACCTTTCCTAATCCTAAGCCTACATATAACTGAATCATATTGTTAATAGCACACCTCTATTGCACATTTATTCTCTTGCTCAGCATATAGGTCTAAATTTTACTTGCATTTTGAGCATAAATTTTTAAGTGTTTTTCTATTTCCTGTCAGGTTTTCTTTCTTTCTTTTTCTTTTTTTTTTTTTGTTTTTTGGTCAGCCATGGGGCCTGAACTCTGGCCTTGGGCCCTGCCCCTGTGCTCTTCAGCTCAAGTTGAGCGCTCAACTGCTTGAGCCACAGCGCCATTTCTGGTTTTCTAGTTGTTTATTGGAGATGAGTCTCAGGGACTTTACTGCTGGGCTGGCTTTGAACCATGATCCTCAGATATCAGTCTCCTTATTAGCTAGGATTACAGGCATGAGCCACCGGCTCTCGTCCTCATTTTTTTAAAATTTTATTTTATTGTAAAGATGCTTTAAAGAGGGATTAGTTACATGTGTGAGGTAATGTGTACGTTTCTTGTTGAGCATTGTTAGCCCTTTCTTTGTTGTTCTCCTACTCCCCTACTTCTCTGACTCCTCCCTCCCCATGGTGTAAAGTTCATTTTTAACATATTGTCTTGTGAATATCATTGTTGCAATGTGTCATCCTGTGTTGAAGTTAAATTTTCTATTTATCTAACCCTAATTCTAATTCTGTCTGTGATCCTAACCCTAACTATAATAATAATGATAGCTCAATTCAGAAGTTAACAAAATATATTCAATTTTTATTCATCCGGTTAATCCACTGTCCATCTTGAATCAAGTTGCAGTTTAGCTTAAATCTTTTTTTTTCCAAATTAGATTATATGTGCTTATATAAAGGTGTAATTTTATGTAAAACACAGAAGATTTTTGGGAGAAGGAGTAATGAAAAGGAAATAGAGGAAGTAAAATAAAATGCTTTAAATATATTATGGAATTGCCACTTCTGACAATTAATAACCATTAACAAAATAACTAAAAATTAATTAAAAAAAACACAATGCCTTCTAGCGTTCTTTAAGAGAGCCATGATATGTCTTGTGAATAAACTTTGTTAGATAAACTTTGTTAGATAAACTTGTTAGATAAACTTTGTTCTTGCATATTTTATATTGTTATTGGCCAATTATTGAACTTAATCAATACAAATATATCAAATAAGATTCCATGACAAAAAACATTAAACAGTTAATTAGTAATTGTTTGAGAAAAAGTTATAATCATGAGTTTTAGGAAACTAAATTTCTATTTCCTTACAAAGCAATGATTTAGGTATATTAATCTAGTACTTCTAGTAATAGAGAACATAACTGACATGAAAAACAACTAACTGTACATCTTTTTTCTTGAATGAGTGATATTCTAAACATTGTCTTTTATTAAGTTTAGTTATCAAAATAAATGCAATTTTATCTCCTTTCAGAAAAAGTACTTTCCCTGCAATGAAATGTATTAGTATATTCAGGTATTTAAAATCTAAATTTTCTATGTTTGATATGAAGCTATACATATTCAGAATGACACGATTTTTGTATTTGTAAATGTCTAACCTCTGGGATTTTTGCTTCATCAATATAAATTATCTCATGAGGTTGTTGTGAAGACTCCAGTAACCATTGTGGTCAAAAACGTTTCCTGAATTCTAAATTTTAAATTTAATCATTTTAGCCTTTGATTATATCACTTATTGTCTCTTCAGAGCAATTAAGCTAAAATAAATACTACTTTTTAAACATTTCACTCACATAGTAAAAAATATCAACACAAGTCACAAAGTATTTCAGACTCATCAGAGTTGGTAAACTTAGTGTGAAGAATGTAGAGAGTAGAAGGTTCTTATACTCAATATATATTTTTGGTTAAAGTAAATTAAATTATATATCTGGGTTTCTTATTTGAAGGTTAATCACATGGAAACAGGAAAATAATTTAAAAAGTAAATACTTTGGGACCATTTTTCTTCTTAAAATTATGAAGCAAAAATATCTCTAAGAAATATATCTTTCAATAAAATGGTTCAACCCTTACTTAGTAAAGGTCTTTATAAAGTTTATCTCAAATATAAATATATATATAAAGTTTATATATAAACTTCAATATAAAGTTTATCTCAAAATAGAAATTCTGCAACTAATCTAATGTATGATTTCATGCACAAAATGCTGTGATTTCTAGTCTTGTTATGTGATTTTAATTACATTTTTTAGTTGTGACATGATCCCTACTTATATTTATTACAAAATTTTGTAATTATGCAAATCATGCCTGTACACACTAAGTTACATAGGATAATATTCAAACAAAATTATCTTTTTTCCTGTCTCCAACAGGGAAAGATGATGTGCTGAAGTATATTAAATGAAATCACTCTAACAAAGAGTCTTTATAAAATCGAAATTTGCAACATGAGGATGGGAACAGGAGCACTTTCTACTTGGCTGAACAGGAATACTTGTTTCTACAGTACTTTCTTACCTTTTAATCACACAGGGAAAGCCATAAAATTTGAAGTTCATATGAAGGAATTGCATTCCTAAAAGATGTGGCAACCCTGCTCAAAAGCTTGATCTTATCACTAGTTCTTTTTGCTTGCTGGCTGATCTATTTCTATATCATATGTTTCATATTATCAAGCATAGTAGTAATTCAGCTGTAAGTACATTACAGAAGACTACTGAAAATCACAGCTACTACTGAAAATCAGAAGAGAGATTATATTACTCTCCAATTCCTCCCTTTGGACTTCAATATGCCAATTAATTTTCAAAATAATCATGTACGATATTTGTTTATTTTTCTCTTTTAAGGAATTAAGCAAGTGTTTTTTGAAGTAAAAAGTGATGACTGTGGTATCAAAGTTCTGGTATGAGCACCTTCTCCCTAACAAGTAATGCTCTAAGGACTGTAAATATGGAAGCCACACTAAAATTCTCTACTCTCTCTCTCTCTCTCTCTCTCTTTCTCTCTCTCTCTCTCTCTCTCTCTCTCACACACACACACACACACACACACATACAAACACACACACAGCTGTCACCCAGACACATCAGAGATCAGTTCCATTCCTTTATTATGATATTGATTGATGTTTGCTCCATTTCTTTATCTTGACAACAAGATCTTGCTTGGACCTTTATCTTTCCCTGAGATCAAGTCTCTAGTTCTTAGTGTACTGTGTATCTGTGTATTTATAATATGTTCCTCGCTGCTTCAGGCCAATTAACAATACCCTGAATACAGTATCCTCAAACTTGACATTCAAGTCAAACTCCATAAATTTATACTAGTTTCAAAATACTAAAATTTATTCTATCTAGAAACCAAGAAAACACCCACCTTGTTACTTTAGTAGCAATTGACATCATGAAAGTAGGGGAATATAGATCAAGAACTGAGGTAAGGGAATGGGAGTATGTCTAAAATGTAGAATACTGAATGTGTGTTACAGATACAAAATTACCATCTATAGGCTCATTTATTGAAAACTTGTCATCCTATATTGAAAGCACAATTTACAAACAGTTTTCCAGTTACTTTGCTTAACTATCACTTCTGATCACAAATCCTCTCATGAATTTTTATAGTATCTTTGAATAAATCTCACAATTTGCATGTACTTACCATCTTAAGGAAAGACAGTCTGCATTTACATCTTTCATTCTATATGACAAACTCTTATTTTTTTCTTTCCCTGTTTGCTGAATAAATGTATTCCTGGAAACAGGATATTCACATCTAATCTGGGTGTAATTTTAATTTTTAAAATTTGAAATATAATATAAATTTGTTGTGACTTATCATTTTCTAAAAATGAGTGATATTCATGAACACTTATATTTTGGTGACTTTAAGTAAATTGAGACTTGATGTGGTATGGTAGTTCTTGTGTCTAATTGACTTAACCATTAGATTATTCATGAATAAACATGTGCATTGCAATTTTTATTTTTATATATAAAATAGTCCCCAAGGATTTACTTTAAAGTGATAAGGGTGGTTTTCTTCATGTTCCATACTTTATACTTATTTCAGTAAAATTACTAGAAATACATGATGTTTACTAGAGCAATATAAAAGATGAGAATATATTTCTAAAGAGAATAGATTTATTGATTAAAATATATAGAAAAGAGTAAAATAGTCAGGTTTCTTGCTTGAGACTGTATAAATTTCATATGAATGTAGCTCAAGATGAGACTCAGAGATAAATTCATATTAATATTATTGAGATTTCAATCACATATAAGCAATATAGGTATTTTAAGGAATTTGTCATTCAAAGCCCTAGATACCTAATGGATGAAGAATGGTATTGAAAACAACAGAGGAAAACAATTCAACATGCAGATATTATGATTTTATAATACTAATATGAAAGAAATGGTGCTTTTGCCTTTCTGAAGAAGAAAATTTAGCCAGTAATTTCAATGTAAGGCATCAATTGTAATGAGTCTAAAGTCTTTTCCTCCAAGATATCCAAGAATACTATACTCATTCTCTGGAGTAAATAAGTAATTATTTTAATTAGCTTTGCTTAATATTAATTTACTTGTAGCAAATACATTAAAATGTCTGCTCGCTTTCTTTCAATGTAATAACCTACATTTTTGTACCTGTACTCGAGTCATTCCCCCCCCCCCCCGAAGACCACCAGAGACCACCACCGATACAAATAACAAAGGAGTCATTTATTTGCAAATTCGAGGTTGGTCCTCCATGCACTCAGTATCCAGTGAAGCTAAGAGGCCCCCAGCATAGAATCAGCACATGTTTTGTAGTATTGAACAAACAACTTTAAAGAAGTTTTACATGAGAAATTACATGATTGGCTAAAATTTTAAGCAAACTAAGCTATGCATATGTGATTGGTAATATTATTATTGATGTCATTGATGGGAATTGTCTCGCCACTGGGTCACTGTGTCCTGCATGGCCACCTAGTGTTTGGTCAACGCATCTGGAGAAACTTCCTGTGGCTTTCCCAAGGATAGTTTATGTCTCAGTTGTCTGGGAATTGTTTTACTTTTTGTGTCATTTGTGGGTCAAACCTATGGTTATTTTTATAATCCATACCTCATAAGATGGTTGCTAGTGTGTAATGGAGTTACTTAGGCCTTCATTGTGCCTCTTTAAGCTTTAGACTTTCATTTCTCCCCTTTCTAATATGCACCTTAAGGGCCAATCATGGTCCTTACGAGCCTGCACTATGTCTTTTGTCAGGAATCAGTAGATATTGTGTTCTCAATACCATCAGCTTCATGTTATTAACACATTCCTTAACAAACATCACTAGTAGATTGACAACGCAAAGCCTTACTGTGAACACAAGTACCAGAATGATAATGGGGCCATCAGATTGGATATTAAGATGGTTATCCAAGGGGAATAATTAAACCATGACTCAAACCATCCTTCTTGTTTTTCTCTTTCTCTTTTTCATTTTGCTAGTCCCTCTCTTACTTTAGCTAAAGATTCTTTTACAACTCTGGAATGATTGGCGTAGAAGCATCATTCTTCCCCGAGGGCAGCACATAGACCTCCTTGTTGTAAGAAAATTATGTCCAGCTCCCATCTGTTCTGTAACACTACCACAGCTAAGGAGTCATGTGATTTTTGAAGGTAGGCTATAGTGCTTTCCAGGTTTTTGATATCCTCATCTATAGCGTAAAATGTTCTCTGAGTAATTAGGGATGCCACCCAAGTTCCTAGTCCAACTAAGCCCACTAGAACCTCAACTGTTACTGCTGTTATTATTTCTTTTTTAGCTTTTCGTGGCCAATAGCTTGCTGCAGACATCTTTTTCATCATGTCTTCCTGAGAATGGTAGAGTAATTTTGAGATAAGTTGTACTATGACACAAAACCTGTTAGTCCTATTTCAAACTTCTAAATGGACGCAGGGGGTTAGGCTACTTGAACATGCCCACCAAGCATCTTGAGGAGGTAATAGTTATCCTTCCTCTGGAATCCATTCTTCAGTCTGATTACTTAAGTGTGTAAAGTTAGTTGGTACTCATTCCACACATAACCCTTGTCCTATAACTGTCTGTAGAATAAGTTTTGCTTCCTTTTGTTCCCACCTGCATGATTTACTTGTTTTAACATTGGTCACATTCTGTATCAATGCAATACTCTCATAAAATGGAAGTCTCATATCAGAACACATCCAACAAGAGCTTGTAATATCAGCACGGGTCTAATTGATCACATTGTAAGTTTGAACCAACAGCTGCCATAAGGAATCCTCTGCCAAGGGGATGCTCTCCCTAAGTCTAGTCTCTCTTTTTCGAAGGAGATGGGATCATTACAGCCCAGAGCTCTTTCTTGTTGTCTACTTTGGGTTTATGGCAGAGACTGGTTTTAAAACTGTGTTTGGTCTCATTGCTGAAGGGGAATAACTGGCTGTGGCAATTGCTTGTAGGGTTATGAGAATGCCATCATGTGTCTCTCCCCATCTGTACAATCTTAGTCCCCAAGTCTTTTCTAATTCCCATCCTAGGGCTTGTTTGCCCTTGTCTGTGAACTGAACTTGCACTCTGGCATCATACTCCTGGGAGACCCTAATTTGTTTACGTACAGACATCCCATTAAAATGGATGCCCATTGGTCCTGGTTTGTTATACATAATAAGGTCTCCTCCCTTTCCTTTCCATTTTCCTGAGGTAATTGTTTTGCAGCCCCAGCTCTTACAGTAAAAGTCCTCTGGTCCTCCCACAATTACTAGTCCTTCCTTCCCCTGGGCATACATACCATTGCCTCCATCTACATTTCATAAGCCTATATCCTTCCCATACACCATCAGCAAGCTGACACAAGTTAAATGTAAGCTTGTCGGGGAACCATAGGGACAGTCCCTCTTTCATGGCCAAAGGTAAACGTTTACCCATTACCTGATTACTAACAGTCAAGTACAATTATATGGGCAGTGGGGATTGCCGGCACTTACTACTATGCTAATACAATTTCCACTTAAGGTATATACCAATAACCAATTCATGACTCAGTCCTTTTACAGTTCAATTTGAGCTTTAAAGGATTTTCTTTGGAGCACAAGACTTGGCACACTGGGTCCTCAACGAGATCTGCTATGATATCTGCAGGCTTTGCATGAGAATGGTGGATCCAGGTAGTGATGCCATCGACTTTGAGGGCCGTCGGAGTCATCAAGATGATCACATAAGTTCCTTTCCACCTCGGCTCCAGGTTTTCCTGTCGGTGTCTTTTCACCAGGACCCATCTCCAGGGTGGAAGTTAACTTGTACAGCGCCTTCAGTCCCTTTGTTAGGAGAACAAAATTTCCGAGTAATCATCTTCTCTAGGCAACTGTTCTGACAAATTAAGAATTGTGGGAAGGGGCACTCCGAATACGATTTCATAAGGAGAAAGACCAATTTTAAAAGAGGAATTGCATACACTGTATAAGGCAAAGGGAAGGAGAGTTACCCAGTCACCGCCAGTCTCCATGGCCAATTTGTTCAGGGTGTCTGTTAGAGTTCTATGCATCCTTTCTATCTGTACTGAACTTTGGGGTCTACAAGTACAATGTAATTTCCAATCTGCCCCAAGAGTACTTGCAAGTCCTCGACTTACCTTGGACAAGAAAACTGTTCCACTATCTGATCCTATCATAATAGGGAAGCCAAATCTGGGTAAGATTTCTTCTAGTAACTTCTTATCCACCACCTGTAATGTTTCGTGCTTAGTAGGAAAGTCTTCTACCCATCCTGAAAAGGTATCTATGAAAACTAACATGTTTATATCCATACTTGCCAAGTTTAATTTCCGTGAAGCCCACTTTCCAGTAAGTTCCTGGTCTATCTCCTCTTATTTGACTGCCTGTTACTGTCTGGTTCTTCCTTTCATTTGTCAGTTGACATGCCTTACAGTCCCTGACAATCTGTTCTATTTTAGCATGACTATTTTTTATCCTAAGTCCAGCATTTCTCACCAGATCTTGCATCTTCCTAGCACCCACATGGGTGCTTTGATGAAACTAAAGCAGTACTTTCCTCCCTAACTGCTCGGTAAGATAATGATGCTCCTAGAATCTCTCCACCAACCATTTAGGCATTGTGCCATCAGCAGTTGATCAATCCATTTCATGTCCTCAGTGGTGTATATTGGAGTGTCCAGAATAGTTCTTGTACCAGAGTCTGGGAGGTTAATCATCATTATAGATTACCTTTGTAGTGCCAACTTCCAGGCTGTTCTGTCGGCCAGGTTATTGCCTTTACGCACAGCATCTTTAGGTTTTTTATGTCCAGGGTAATGAACAATGGTAACTTAGGCAGCCAAACAGCAGAAATTAAAGTCAAGATTTCATCTTTATTTTTGATGATTTTTTCTTCAGCTGTCAGTAATCCTCTTTCTTTGTAAATAACTCTGTGTACATGAGCCATTGCAAATGCATACCGACTGTCAGTGTACACAGTCTTTTGTCCTTTCCCAGTGTTAGAGGTTGGGTCAGGGCTATTAACTTGGCTCTCAAGGTTGATGTGCCTACTGGTAGAGGTTCAGCCCAGACCACATCAGTCTCAGTCACTACTGCCGCTCCCGCATAACTGTCTCTGATGAACAAAGCTGCTTTCGTCTGTAAACCACATGAGTTCAGCGTCTGGCAACAGCTGGTTCCTTAAGTCCTCTTGGATGTTATGGCCTTGGGCCAGGATCTCTGAACAGTTATGTAGCAGCATGTTTAGGTCCGGATCTGGTAGCAGAGTTGCTGGGTTGAGAGCCGAGGGAGCCTGTAAATTGATTCTGAAAGGGTTGATTAGCAGTCCTTGGTAATGGGTTAATCAGGCATTGCTGAGCCACAGATCTGGTGGTTGCTTTAACACACCCTCAATAGTGTGTGTGGGGGAGGTGATCACATAGAGTTCCTGTCCCATGGTTAGCTTATCTGCGTCTTTTAACCATCAGAGCAGTAGTGACTATCATTCTCAGACATTATGGCCATCCTGCTGCTAGTGAGTCTAATTTGTTTGACAAGTAAGCTACTGGACTCCTCCATAGCCCAAATATTGGGTTAGGACTCCTTTTGCTATCCCATTATGTTCATTCACATATAAGTAAAAGGGTTTAGTGGCATCAGGGATTCCCAACACTGGAGCTGATAATAAGGCAATTTTTATCTGTTCAAAGGCTCGTTCAGGTTCTTCTGTCCATTGAGACAGTTGCTTCTCTTTGGTAGCCTGGTAAAGAGGTTTAGCCAGCTCCATAAACCCGAGAATCCACAGACAGCAAAAGCTGACTGATCCCAAAAACACCCTTACTATGTGTTGTGACCAGGGTGTTGGAAATTTAAGGACAGTTTCTTTTCTGGCTTTCATGAGCCATGACTGCCCCCTTTCAATAAATAATCCCAGTAAGTTACCTCTGATTTGCAGGTTTGAGCTTTCTTGGCCGATGCTCGTTAACCAAGGTTTCCCAAAGTCTGGAGTAAATTTCTGTTCCTTGCATGCATTCTTTATCGGTTTCAGAGGCAATTAATAAGTCATCCACATATTGCAACAAAGTCAGACCAGGGTTGCTTCCCCTAAACTCACCCAAGACCTTATGCAGAGCTTCATTAAAGAGTGTTGGTGAGTTTTTGAATCCTTGAATGAGTCTTTCCAGGTCAGTGGTCTGTTGATACCTCCTTTGACATCTGTCCACTCAAAGGCAAAGAGATCTTAAGTTCTGGGTGTCAAGGGTAGGCTGAAAAAGGTATCTTTAATATCTAATACGGTATACTACTGCTTATTTGGAGGCAGGGTGCTCAGGAGAGTGTAGGGTTTGGGTAGGGTAAGGTGAATTTCTTTTACCCTTTTATTGACTTCCCTTAAGTCCTGTACTGGCCTATATTCATTACAGTTGGGCTTGCAGATCGGTAGCAAGGGAGTGCTCCACGCCGACTGGCAGGGTCACAATATACCCAGTTCTAGCAGAAACCTAATGTGGGGTGTTATTCCATCCATGCTACATGGACATAGGTTACTGAACTCTAACTGGGTCCGCCCCTGATTTTACCTCGATGAAGAAAGCTGGTCTATGTTTCGCTAGTCCCACTCCGCCAGTCTCTGCCCAACCTTCCAGATACCTTTCCAGCCAATAGGTGATTTCTTGTTCAGGAGGCTGGGGTGTTTGGAGCAACCGGTACTCATCTTCTAGGTCCAGAGTCAATACTTGTATTGGTCTTCCTTGAGCATCCTCCACCTGGGGTCCTTCTGGATAGAAGTGAATCTGTGCCTACACCTTGATTAACAAGTCTCTTCCCAAAAAGGGATAAGGGCTTTCTGGAATAACCAAGAATGAGTGGGACACTGGTCCCATCCCCAGGTCCATTCTTCTTTTGGTGGTCCATGAGTATTGTTTAATCCCCATGACTGCTTGCACCCAAGAGGTTTTATTTGATATTTTTCCTTGAGGCTTTATTAAAGCCGAGTATTAAGCCCGGCTATCCATTAGAAATTTTATGGGAGTCCCCTCCACTTTTAGCATCACCCTGGGTTCAAGGAGGGGAACTTAACCCTGAGGTCCCTATTCATTATTAGCAAGATTGTTAACCATTAGTGTCCAGGTTCTATGCAGCTGGCACTGCTTTGTTCAAAGTTCCCTTTTCTTAGGACATTCTTTGGCCTAATGCCTATTTCTTGGCAGTAAGTGCACTGATCTCTGCATAGACCTCCACTATTTGGGCGTTGTAGGGTTTCTGTCCTTGTCAGACCATGTATAATTTAGCCAAAATGGTATGATTGCAGGCTGCTGCCCTGAGACCCGCCATTAGAATCTTGCGGTAGACCCATAATCTCCCCTAACTTCTGCCGTATTGTAGTCCCAACCGTTGCTTGGAGCCTGGTTAATGGAAAAGATGCATTGATTAAATTAGGATTAGCAGTAGGCTGCCCGTCATCACCGGGAACTAGTTTCTTGGCCTCAGTTTGAATCATTTCTCTTTCTTTCGAGGTGAACAAGACCCAAAATAACTGCTGGCAATCATCCCTGGTCGGCAGGTGCATGAACATTACACTATCTAGGAGAGAAATCAAATCTTTGGGATTATTTGAAAATTTTGCATTTTGTGTTTTCCAATTATATAAGTCACTCATTGAGAAGGGCCAATAGTGAAGTCGGGGGTCTCCAGTTTCATCCAGTCGTCCAATTTCTCTGAGCGGCAGAATCACTGTGGGAGTCTCAGGCTGGCAGCTATCTGAATGTGACCACGAGTTCTTCCTGCTGGCCCTTCCAAGTTGCTGCTGGCTCCTTGATCCTTGCCTCCTGCTGCCTCCCTTTGCTCCATGGGGGGTGGAGGAGGCAGCAGTGAAGGGTATGGGGGGAGATCGGAGTCTAATAGGAGAAGAAGATCCTCACTCCCTTCTTGTAAAACGGGATATAAGGGGACTGAGGGGGTAGTTGACGTATCTTTTATTGATGCTAAAATCTTGTTTTTATCCACAGAAAGGGGTAGAAAGGGAGACAGACACTTTGGGGTTTCCTACACTAAATTCTGCATACTAAAGTATAGGGAATCTGATCGGGGTGCCCTGTGCTATCTGTTTAAAAAACCCTTCGTTTAACCTTCCAAATAGTATTTAGCCCAAATGTTCCTTTTTGGGGGGCATCCAACCTCAAACGTAGGCCACTCTGACTTATACAAAGTAAGTAATTTTTCTTTTTTAACTTCAACATCTAAATTGTTAGCTCTTTCCTTATCATCTTTAAAATTAGCTGTCAGAAAGGTAAAAGGTATACTTTGGTTCTGACCCATTTCAACATATTTCAATCCATACACAAGACAAGTAAAAAGAAGGAAGGCAATTACAAATGTCACAAAATGAAACAACTTGTGCTTTCGGGGATTTAGGGTGTAACCACAACTCAGAGTGTCCCAAGGAGAAAAGTGTGGATTGGCTGGCCTGTCTCCAATCCCAAAGGGGTAGAGGGAGACACTTGATGTTTCAGCAGTGTCATCTGGCAAAAGACTACCCTACTCTCTCTTTGGTTCAAGTGGGCCAAATTTCTAAGCCAAATTTCGCCCTTCGAGGAGGAAGACAAGAGCGTCTGAGAAAGTAATTATTGTCAGACAAGGAACAGAACCAAGACTAACAATTTTAAATGGAGGCAAATAGGGTTTCCAGGCATCTGCGTCAGAATGAATGTGAAAGAGGAAATGTTCCATGAAAGCCACAATACAGACAGACACACAGACATTAAGACAAGACACATTAACAGCATGTGCATGGTAGTCTGTCAGACAGAAAGTGATGGACTACAGAGAGGAAAACTCCCAAATGTCCGCACTAGTGGACAGTCTACCTTGTAAACTATCAAACAGAAAGTGACAGACTACAGGTGGGCCCAAATGTCGCACTAGTGGATAGTTTACCTCCCTAGGGCATCCGGAGGATGTCTCCTACTGGTCCTGTTGGCTGCTTTATAGTGCATTCACCAAGACTTCTTGCAAACTCCAATACCCAAACTGCAAGCTACAAAGAATACCATACATGGGGCTGGGAGGGTGGCTCAGTAGTAGAGCACTTGCCTTGAATGCAAGAGGCCCTGGGTTCGATTCCTCAGCACCACATAAGCAAAAAGAAAAAAGCTGGAAGTGGCGCTGTGGCTCAAGTGGTAGAGTGCTAGCCTTGAGCTGAAGAGCTGAGGGACATTGCCCAAGCCCAGAGTTCAGGCCCCACGACTGGACCCACCCCCCCAAAAAATACTGGATAGTTACAAAGGGGCAATGCCTTAACTTACCAGCCGTTCTTTGCTATTCCATGATCAGGTGTCAGGGTGGGCTTATGAGGGAGATCCCGGATGCGCACCTATCTGTTGTACCTGGATTCAAGACCCACCGAAGTCTACCAGAGACAACAACCAATGCAAATGACAAAGGAGTCATTTATTTGCAAGCTCGAGCTTGGTCCTCCACACACTCAGTAACTGGTGAGGCTAAGAGACCCCAAGCATAGAATCAGCACAGTTTTTATAGTATTGAACAAACAACTTTAAAGAAGTTTTACATGAGAAATTACATGATTGGCTAAAATTTTAAGCAAACTAAGCTATGCATATGTGATTGGCTAATATTATTATTGACGTGTTATTGACGGGATTTCTCCGGCCACTGGGTCATTGTGTCCTGTATGGCCACCCAGTGTTTGGTCAATGCATCTGGAGAAAATTCCTGTGGCTTTCCCAAGTATAGCTTATGTCTCAGTTGTCTGGGAATTGTTATTCTTTTTGTGTCATTTCTCGGTCAAAACCATGGTTATTTTTATGATTCATACCTCACAGGATGGTTGCTAGTATGTAATGGAGTTACTTAGGCCTTCCTTGTGCCTTTTTAAGCGTTAGGCTCTTCAGATTTCATATTATTACTGTCTCTTCATACATGCCTGAAATCACTATTTCAAAGTAACACAAACAGAAAAACAAAAATTCCCTGATACAACCATCACAAATCCTAAATTATGTGAAAAAATCCACAATATAAAAAATAAACCTGAGGAAGAGGAAAAACAATGGCAGAATAACAACAGAAAATTATGCTAGCTCTCTCTAATGAAACAGAGATTTAGAATCCTATCAGGTACTCCACTTCTAGAGGGTCACTCCAAGTCAGCTACAATTATATGTAGATATACAATCCAAAAGAAGATATTATACTGTCTTCAAAAGCACACAAAAATCTAGGAAAAGTTACTCAGCCAGGAAGGTGACTGCTGTGACTGTGTTGGCCAACATACTCAAAAGCACAACTGCAGTGTGGAAATAAAAGATCCACATGGGAAAACATCACGAACAGAGTCAGTCACATTTAAACACAGACACAATTCACCTTACCACTGGACAGTCCGAACTGTCATTGGAACCACAAGTATTAACATCACAACATCTCACCACAACTGATCTCTTCTCCTGTACTTAATGGTCTAGACAAAAACCTAATTCCAGAAAAAAAAATCACAACAGAAGACCAAAGCAACACCTGGCAAATCAACCAAGAACATAGATAGTCACCTATTAAGATCATACATCCCCCAAATGAAAGCCAAGAAATCTTCCAAATGGACAGAACAAATCAGAAAAATATGAGGAAAGTGATGCCAAGGTAATATAATTCACAAAATAAATAAAAAGGCATTAGAACAGACAATCAAGGACCTAGAAGATAGTTTTCAAAATACATTACAAATACTGCTGAAAAATGTGGTTAATGAAAAGATGCAAAACCTCTACAAGGAAACTTGTGAACAAGATGAGCCCAACCAAAGATTAGCAAGATCATTCATGGAGACTCCAAACAGAAAGAAAAATAAATTCTGAGAAAGCAAGAGTGTTCAAGGAAAAAAATAGATACCTAGTTAAACGATATTAGAGAAGACACAGCTAAAACCCATATTCCCCAACTCCCCACCCAAAGAATAGTTTAAAGAAAGTCCATACAAGACCTAAAAAAAGCTTTAATAAAGAGATAGAAGCCCTAAAAATAACCAATTATAAGGCAAGGAAATAAAAAGCAAAATAGAATGTCTCCACAGAAATAGATGATATAGAAGATAATCTCAGGGATCAAAGACAGAATAGGTCTAATAGGAAAGAGGAAATAATCATTTAGAACAAATCAAAGAAATAAGAAATGATCTTGCTGGAAGTTCAAGACTCAGAAGATCAAATTGGGGGAGATAGGTATCAAGAAGGAAAAGAGCAGGAAACTAAATGGATGGGAAACATATTACAGAATACTAGCAAAGATCATTCCAAATATCCAAAGAGATAGGCTCATTCAGAGAAGAGAAGCCTTTAGAACACCAAACAGAGAATACCAGAACAGAACAAACCACAACCACGTCATAATCTATTAGAGGATCATTAGAGATCAAAGAAAGGATTCTTAAATCTGTCAGGAGAAAAGACGGATTATTTATAAAGGATATACAGTCAGAATAAATACAGGTTTCTTAGCTGATATGGTCAAAAGGAGAGCCTGGCATGATATATGACAAACATTAAAGGCAAACAACTACCAACCATGAATATGGTCCCAAGCCAAACTCTCCTTTACATTAAAAGGATATGTAAAAATATTTCATGACAAAGAAAACTTGAAAAAATGTATCTCTACCAAATCAGCAGGATAGAAGTTATTCAAATATATCCTACATAGAGAAGATCAAGAACTGCAACTGCTTATATAAAATGTTCCCTACCCGAGAACAAGGTAAATATATTAAGAGTAGATGAGGCACAGCTCCTAACAGCAGGTGCATAACATAGCAGGACTTATCAGATATTTCACAGTCTTAACCTTTAATATAAATGGGCATAATTTTCCAATTAGAAAACATAGATGATTAAATATTAGTATCAAAAAGATGCATTTATCTAGTATCTACAAGAGACACATTTTACTGACAAAAACAAACACATACTCAAACTGAAAGGCTGGAAGGAAAATTTTCAAGCACCATAAAAAGGCCACAGAATTACTAACATAAGATAAAATAGAATTCAAATTAAAATTAGTAGGAAGAGACATTATATATTGATAAAAGCAACTCTCCATTAGGAGGATATAACAAGTCTAAATATCAATGCCCTGAATCCAGGAGCACCCCCACTTCATCAACCAAATACTACTTAACCTAAAAACACATCTCAACACATCATTGTTATCAATGGATAGGTCATCTAAGCAAAACTCAACCAAGAAACTGAAGACCTAAATAACTACATTGACCACCTGGCCCTAACAGATATCTACAGAATATACATTCAGTGTCAGAATATAAATTCTTCGCAGCAGCTCATGGAAGAGTCTCCAAAATAGAACATATCCCGTGGTAGAGTGCTTGCCTTGCATTAATGATGCCCTGGGTTCGATTCCTCAGCACCACATAAACAAAAGAAAAAAGCCGGAAGTGGTGCTGTGTCTCAAGTGGTAGAGCACTCACCTTGAGCTGAAGAGCTGAAGGACAGCGCCCAGGCCCAGAGTTCAAGCCCCACAACCGGACCCCCCCCCCCAAAAAAAAAGAAATTCTATCTAAATTGATAGAAAAATTGATCAAATTCCCAAATCTTGTCAGAACACAACAGAATAAACATAATTAAACAGCTAAAGTAAAAAAATTCTCAAAACCATGAAGACTGAACAACACATTGCTGAATGACCAATGGGGCACTGAATACATTAGTATGAAAATCTGAAAGTTTCTGAAATTTAACAAATTGAACACACAAAATACCAAGTCTTCTGGGACACAAAAATGCAATACTTCGAGGAAAATGTATAGCTCTGAGTGCCTACATCAAGCAATTGGGGAAATCTCAAGCCTGTATATTAATTATATACCTCAAATTTCTTAAAAACAGGAATAAGCCCAAACTCATAGCAGTAGACAGAAACAAACAAAAAAATTAAATCAGAAATAACTAAATAAAGACAAAATAAAACATAAAAAGATCAACAAAATAGAGTTGGTTCTTTCAATAAATTAACATTCTTGACAGACCCTTGACAAATCTGACTAAGAAGAGAACTCTTATATATACAAAGATAAATAGAAAGCCCACCAATTGGGAGAAGATCGTTACTTGCTCTGCAACAAGCAATGGCCTCATATATAAAATATATTTAGATCCCCAAAAGGTAACCCCCCAAAAGACAAATCCTCAAAGAAACAACAACCTCGGGCTGGGAAGGTGGCTCAGTGGCAGAGCGCTTGCCTTGAATGCCTGAGGCCCTGTGTTGGACTCCTCAGCTCCACATAAGCAAAAAGAAAAAATCCAGAAGTGGCGCTGTGGCTCAATTGGCAGAGCGCTAGCCTTGAGCTGAAGAGATAAGGGGCAGAGCCCAGGCCCAGAGATCAGGCCCCACGACCGGACACCCCCCCCCAAAAGAAACAACAACCCTCTGAATAAGTGGACTACAGATTTAAAGAGAGACCTCTCTGAAGCAGAAATATGAATGGCCAATAGACACATGAAGAAATATGCAACATTTCTGGCCATAGAAATGCAAATCAAAGCAACATTTTGATTCCACCACAGCCCAGTTAGAATGACCATTATGAAGAAAACTAATAACAACAGATGCTGGGCTGGTGGGGATGTGGCCAAAAAGGAACATTACTACACTATTGGTGGAAATGTAAACTTGTTCAAAACTCCATAAAGAAGTATAGAGTTTCCTCCAAAGAGTTCCCTATAACTCAGCAAACCAACTCCTGGGCATTTACCCAAATGACCACAAACAAGGACACACTAAAGCTACAATCCAACTATGTCCATTGTAGCATTATTTACCATAGCTAAGAAATGGAACCAACACAGATGCCCCTGTGTAGATGAATCGATCAAGAAAATGTCATATATATTCACAATAAAAATTCTATGCTTCTGTCAGAAAGAATGACATTGCCCCATTAGTAAGGAAATGGAATCACTTGGAAAACCTAATAAGTCAAACAAGCCAGACCCAAAGAATCATAGGCTACATGTTTTCATTCATTTGGAAAAACTAGAATATGCCTAGGATATTCTTAGAAAAGATCAGAATAGCTTAATAGCTATATGTATATCACCTAAAAATTATGCTTATTGAAATGAGCTCCAAGAAATGAATACAAGATAATTTTTTGTTCTAATTTCTTTATATTTTAATTTGTGAACATACTGTACAGAGGGGTTACAATTACATTGGCAGGATAATGCATACATTTCTTACCAAGCATTGCAGCCTCTTCCTTTGTTTACCCTTCACATCCCTTCCCAGCCTCCCCCCCTCACCTCATCCTCCCCCCCCTCCCCCCCCCCCCGCACCAACATTGTAAAGCTCGTTTTTGACAGGATAACTTGTGCTTCTCATTGTTGCAACAGGTCCACCTATCCTTAAACGACTTGTTTTTCCCCATCTCCTCCACAAGTTATACTGACATCAAGTATAGTGAAAGCAGGGGTTATACTGTGGGGGAGGGACATGCAATGCAACAAAGAGATAATCTTATAAATGCCTTAGAAACAAATGCATGAAAGAAAAAAAACATTAAAATACATATCTTAGGGTTCATTTTCCTAACATCACATTATCTGACCTTTTCTGCTTGACTCATACATATACTAGATATTGCAAAAAAGGGAAACCATGGGACCTATGTTTCTTTGGGCATGGGTTACTTGACTTAATATAATTTTTTCCAAGTTTTTCCATTTCCTAACAAATGGGACCATGTCATTCTTTCTGATTGAGGCATAGAATTCCATTGTGTATATATACCACATTTTCTTGATCCATTCATCTACTGAGGGGCATCTGGGTTGGTTCCAGATCTTAGCTCTGGTAAATAATGCTGCAATAAACATAGTTGTGCTGGTAGCTTTAGTGTGGTCTTGTTTGTAAACATTTGGGTAAATGCCCCAAAGTGGGATTTGTGGGTCATAGGGGAGCTCTATGTGAAGTCTTTTGAAGAACCTCCATACTGCTTTCCAAAGTGGTTGAACAAGTTTACACTCCCACCCCAACAGTGAAGTAAGGTTCCCTTCTGTACACATCCCCTCCAGCATCTGTTGTTAGAGTTCTTGATTTTTGCCATTCTAACTCGAGTGAGGTGGTATCTCAATGTTGTTTTAATTTGCAATTCTTTTGTGGCTAGGGGTGTTGAGCATTTCTTCATGTGTCTGTTAGCCATCCTTCTTTCTTCATCAGAGAATTTTCTCTTTAAGTCTTTAGCCCACTGATTTATTGGGCAGTTGTTTCTTTGAGGATTTGTTGTTGGGGGATTTAAATTTTTGAGTTCCAAGTATATTTTAGATATGAGATCAATATAGTGAACTGTTTTTCAGTAATTTCTATTTACTTTTTCCCCTTTGGTTTATTCCCTTGAGTCACTGTTTTTTATTTCTTTACCCTTTGTCTTATATAAGTTAATCTGATTTGGGGAAGGAAGGGAAATCACAGAAATGGTGGGACAAAGATTAAACAAAGCAACAGTGATATACACTAGACACTATGTTAGAAATGAAGTTTACAACTTTGGGGGAATGGCATGTCAGGGTTGGTGGAAGCAGGAAAAAAATTAGGAAGCAGTAACAAAAAATGTACACATTACTTATGTAACTGTAATGCATCTCTCTGAATATCACCTTCATAACAAAAAACACAGAAAAACCAATAAGAGAACTTACCCAAATAGAGAAAACTAGAGAAAAAAGTGAGGCATCACAACATCAATAAGGAAAATTGAGAATATTATAAGAAAGTACTTTGAAAACTGTATGCCAATCACCTGGAGAATCCTGGAGAAATTGATGCTTTCCTATACTCGAGCTGAGCCAAGAAGTGATACATAAGAAGTAATGAAAATTAAATATCACTAATCACTAAAAATTTTCCCATACGAGAAAAATCTAGTACTCAATGGATTTACCATGAAATTAAGGGCTGAAAAAAAAACTTACAATACTCAGATTTAACTCTTCAATGGAATAGAAAGGGAAATGGAATTATTAAACACATTCTATGAAGCTAGAATTAGACTCTTTCCCAAATCGATAGGGACTCATCAAAGAAAGAGAACTATGAACCCAACTCTTTGATAAGCATTGATGCAAACTTCTCAATAAATTTCTCACCAACAATTTCAGCAACTAACAAAAAAATCATATGCTATGATCAAACAGTATTCATCCTAGGATACAATTGGATTCAATATACTTGTCAATAAACATAACACACACCATCAGTAGAAGTAGGGGAAAGAACCACATGATAATCAATATGGGTATAGAAATAGCTTTTAACAAGCTCCAATACCCCTTTATGATTAAATGTCTGAGAAGCTAGGAATGCATGGAACTTTCTTAAATATAATACAGAGTATGTATATGATGAGAGATAATAAGCGTGTACTTAATGGTGGAAGCATGAAGACATTAAAACCAGGAAGGAGAAAAGGATGTCCACTCTATCTACTATTCTTCAATATAGTAGTGGACTTTCTAGCAAGAGCAATAGGCAAGAGAAAAACATAAAGGGGTCCAAATAGGGAAAAAGTAAAACTATCCCTTTTTACAGATGAAATGATCCTGTATATAAAGGACACTATAGCTTCCTCCCCCATGTTAGTAAAGGTGATGCTAACCTTCAGCAATGTAACAGGGTATAAAACCCAAAACAATCAGTAGTTTTTCTGTGTTACCAACAATGTGAACATCCACGCTGAACTCCAAAACACAACCTCATATGTATTAACCTCAAAATCAAATCAAATCTATTCAAAACAAAACAACAACAACAAAACTAGGAATTAATAAATTTAACTAAAAATGTGAAAGACCTCTGCTCTGAAAACTTTACAACACTAAAATAGGAAATTTAAGGAGATTCAAGGAAATGGAAAGTCTTTCAATGCTCCTGGTTGGAAGAATTAACATTGTGAAACTGCAATACTGCCCCCAAACAATTGACAATGCAATACCCATCAAAATCCCAACAATATTCTTCAATGCAGTAGAGAAAGCAATCTGAATGTAATAAGAAATTACAAAATTACAGGTGAAACCAAAGGCTTAGAAATGAAATCATGGGCAATTTTACACACACACACACACACACACACACACACACACACACACACACACACACACACACACACAATGGAATTCTATTCACCCATCAGAATAGATGACTTTTCACCAGTCTTAAGGAAAATGAAAGGCTTGGGAAAATTATACTAAAAGAAAGGAATGTACACTCAGAGCAATATAGTTTTCATAGATTCATTCATTTATGGTAGCTAGAAGGTGCCTACAAATCTACAAGTACAAGACAGATTCTACATCGTCCCAGATAGAATGGCCATTTTCAAGAAAACTGACAATAGCGAATGCTGACAGTGATGTAGCCAAGTGGGAAATTAAACTTGTTCAACCACTCAGGAATGCAGTACGGACATTCCTTAAAAGACTAAACATAGACCTCCCTTAACACCCAGTAATTCCTGTCTTGGGCAGTAATCCAATAAGTAACAAGCAAGCTCACATGAAAGCTACCAGCATAACTATGTTCAGGGCCCCGACCCAGAGTTCAAGGACTGGAAAACAAGTTACCACTGATGGTATTTTTTCCCCAAATAGGAACCTTTTTTTGGGGGGGGGGGATCTGGTCATGGGTCCTGAACTCTGGGCCTGAGCACTGTCCCTCAACTCTTCAACTCAAGGCTAGCGCTCTACTACTTGAGCCACAGCGCCACTTCCAGCTATTTTCTTTTTGCTTATGTGGTGCTGAGTAAGCCAATCCAGGGCCTCATGCATATAAGGCAAGCCCTCTACCACTAAACCACCTTCCCAGCCCCAAATATGAATCTTTTGACATAAGATACCAAATCATTCTATTTGTAGCAGCTAGGATAGGACTTAAATGTAGTGGGTGATAAAATCGCTTCTTTATTGAATGTTAGGAAAAGATGTATGCAGTCCAAGAAAAGGGAGATTTGTTGTTGTTGTTGTTATAGGGGCTTGAAATCTGGGCTTGGGCACTGTCCCTGAGCTCTTCAACTCAAGGTAAGGGCTCTACCTCTTGAGCCACAGTGCCATTTCTGTTTTTCTGGTGGTTAAATGGAGATGAGTCTCTGAGACGGCTTTGAACTACAGTCCTCAGATCTCAGCTTCCTTAGTAGCTAGGATTAGAGCTGTGAGCCACTGGCACCTAGCTAAAAATGGGAGACTTTTATAAAATAAAATCTACCTCTTCACCTGTGTCTAAACCTCAGATATCACTATTAGAACACTTCATCGTTGACTCATTTCATCAGACATTTGTAAATTTTCTTTTTTCCTTCATGTGGTAATATTGCAGTCAATATCAACTCAGCTGTGGGACTGGTTCAATTGTATGGTAATTGCTAGCACCTAAATCAAGAACATTTAGATCAAAACAAATGAAACCTTCATTTGGAATAATTGTTTTCTCTTTTTATTACAAATCTGTGCTTTATTACTTCCTAATGTGATAATGGAACTCCTAACAGAGTGATGATATTTTCTTTTTCTTCAGCAATTGGCCTTTTCCCACATGTGATCAAATATTTAAGAATTCAAAGATTTCCATTGACAATTCATTAAGCTGATGTCTAAGAAAATGTGCATTTCTGGAATGTGGTCTGCTGTCTTGTTCTTACATGCACAGGACTTCTATGATTTATTTGTTCTACAAGGAATACTATTTTCCAATCTTTGTGTGACCAATTTTAATCTCTCTGATCAATCTTTCTGACCCTCTCTCTGGAGTCTCATTTCAGTCTGCCTCATCAAAAATATCTTATTTATCAACTAAATTACTCTCAGCTTCTGTTTTTTGCCTGACTTCATATAGGCTATGATAGCAGCCTTGACTGGCAGTGCTTACTGGAGTTATTTGTTTGTTTGTTTTATTTTTAGAGGTCTGGGATTACTCTTTGATGTATTGGCTTCTCTGGGCCCCAGTGATCCGCTGGCCTAGAGTCAATGGGTTTTTCTCCTAAACATACAAATACAGCTGACTAAATTCCTGTTTTAATTGTCTCAAAATGTGGCAATCTGGCTTCCTTGGAAATCCAGGAATAATCCACTGTAACCACTTACAGAAATGGTCTATCAAGATGGCTTTTCAATGTTGACTGTAAAAAATGTTCATTTCCAACTCACCACCATAAAACAGATCACATCCCTGGGAACAAAATTTTAGAAAGAAGGATCCCCTTCCTTCCTTCTCTTATGATAGATCAAACCATAATATTCTGCAGTTGTGGCCAGCCTGGAGAACATTTCCCCAAGAATATTCTGTAATGGAAAAGAGGATCAACTATCAAAATAAAGGTGAAAATACTTGTCTACTACAGACGGATTTATCTGGCTTATATCTGTTGTTATTTTCATTACTAAAAACACATGGATAATTTATAGTGGGATTAGACAAGTGGCAAAGGATTAATGGAATAAACATTGAGTTTATTTTCATATATCCAATATAATACACTTATCCTTTTATAGAAAATTAAATCCAACTGTAGAAACAATGTCAGAAATATAAAATAAGTATAATACGTATAAGCAGGCATACGTACACCATCATCTACTCAGAAATTCATTCTCTCTATAAATATTGATTTGGTACAAAACAATAAAAATTTAATTAATGAATATGACTTTTAAGTATCATCTGAAATACTCCTTGTGTCTATAATTGCATATAATTGTATAGCTGTCACCTAGACAAGAATTTAACATGCATGTAGAAATCAAATTTCTAGAATATAAGCTAGATGAGAGGAGACATACCCTCATGTAATGTGTGGTGAATTTTTGCCACAATTCTGAACCGTTCCACCTAATACCAAGAGTCATGTGCAATAATTTATTATTTGATGTTAAGATGATTTCTAAGTGCAGAATACACTTAGAATTATTATATTAATTCACAAAAATGAAACAATAATGACATATTATGTGTTAAAATTTAATGCTTCTCAATTTTACAATTCATAAAATATATTGTTAAAAATAGTTTCACTTTCTTCTTTTCTGTAGGTGCTGAAATTAAACTTATATATTTAACATTGAATATTAAGAAATCAATAATAAGTAACCTACTATTAAAATGATATACTATTAAACTTTGATTTGAATTATATTTCTAACAAATTGTGATGTAAACAACATTTGTCATTTGTTATTGTTGGTCCAAGTCATCTCTTCACCTTAATTTTTTAGTTTTCTATTTTATCTCTGTTGGTTTGCTGATTGTGCATTTTGTTTTCCCTTTTCAGTGACTGACATTAGGCTGTAAATCTGTATGCTAGTTTATTACTTCCTAAGGTAAACTCAAATTATTGCTCTCCACAGCTGTTCTACTCTATTATACTACAGTACTTCTCCCACTCCCATCTCCTGTATTGCTGCTCTCATATATTTTATTTTTATTTAAATTTGATTGTCAAGGTAATGTACAGAGGGGTTATAGTTACATAAGTAAGGTAATCAATTCATTTCTTTTCTAATTTTTTTACCCCTTCTCCAATGTCTCTCTCTCTTCACTGCCAACAACCCCCCCAAGATCATTTCCAACATATTGTCTTGTGAGTACATAGTTGCATAGGTTCCCCCTTTGTCTTTTGTCTCACCATTTTATTTTTTCCCTTTCCTTTGCCTAGTTCCCTAGTTCCCTAGTTTTAATACCCAGGGTATGAAAATCAAATTCAATGACTACAGGGGATAAACCATTGGTGGGGAAAACACAAAAGGATGAAAAGAAATCACGTAGTACTTTAAGAACAACAACAACAAAGAACATGTCTTGGAGTTCATTTCACTTGGAATCACCTTATAAGGTCATATGAATATAGCTATTGAGTTATTCTGTTCATCTAATAAGATTATCCTTATGTGCACAATAATGCTCCCCTTTTTACCCAATAATCCCACTACTGGGCATTTAACCATGTGACTACAAACAAGACCACACTGAAGCTACCAGCACAATTTTGTTTATCACAGTATTATTTACCATAGTAAGATATGGAATCAACCCAGATGCCCCTCAGTAGAAGAATGGATCAAGAAAATGTGACACACACACACACACACACACACACACACACACACACATACACACATACACATTCATGGAATACTATGCTTCCATCAGAAACAATGAGACCACCTTATCTGTAAGGAAATGGAAGATCTTAGAACAAATCATATTAACTGAAGTAAGCCAGACTTAAAGGAACATAGGTCTCAAAGATTCCCCTTATTTGTAATAATTAGTTTACTTCAAGGAAAATTTCCTGTATTTTAATTTGACATTTTGTTCTATGTTGAGCATACATTATTGCTATATTTTTGTTATTATTTCCTTTTTTTGAGGAGGCCTAACATTTATTTAACCAATAAAGTGAAGTATGTAGCCACTGTATCAGGTGTAATATAATGTATCTTCTTAATATTTTTTATTGTGAAAATACCGTACACAGGGGTTACAATTACATGGGCAAGGTAATGAGTACATTTCTTATCAAGCGCTGTTGATTCCTCCTTTGTTTCCCCTTGCCATCCTATCAATCCCCTTGTCCCGAGCCAAAGCTGTAAAGTTCGATTTTTGACATAACATCTTGTACATCTCATTGTTGCAATGGGTCCACCTGTATCCCTATTTAAACAATTTTTTCCTTCCCCTCCACAAATTATACCTACATCAAATACAGTGCAAACCAGGGGTTATAACGTGGGGGAGGGACATACAAACCAGCACAGAAATATCTTATAAATATTTTAGAAACAATAGCAAGAAAGATTAAAAATAGAGTTCTTATCTTAATGTACTTTTCGCCTAACATCAACTTATCTGACCATTTCTGCTTGTCTCAGATATATACTAGTTATTATAAATAAGGGAAACCATGGGACCTATGATTCTTTGTGCCTAGGTTATTTCACTTAATATAATTTTTTTCAAGTCTTTTCATTTCCTGACAAATGGGGCAACAGGCAGTTATACTTAAAGGCTTATGTTCATCTTATCCATTACTGAAGGAAGAACAACTGAAAAAGCAACCCCTACGAGGAAGAACAACTCCTACTTATCTTCATTCCTATGTAATGCCAGTGTTGTCCCCTGTATGTATCCTCATGTTGTACATTACAACTCTATGCTTGGTCATCCTGTATATCTACTATCTTCTACATAGTGACCTAAATGCCCGAGCAATTCCACTTTGCTTTACTTTTTAAAAAATTCTCTCTAAATGTTTGAGGTTGGTGTGTGTGTGTGTGTATGTGTGTGTGTGTTGTTTTACAAAGATAAAGAAGACAGTATTTTTCTTGATATGAATACATCTTTTAGGTTATTGTAAGTTGTGGCTAATGGGAAAATTCTCTTGCTATTTTAAGTATGAAACAGAAAAATGTATTTGTGCATGCACCACAGTTGCTTTATTAGTCTGTACTTGAACACTTCACTTCGATTTTTATCTTGGCTGTTGTTGTGAATAATGTGAATAATAATGAACTACAGATATATTTATCAGTTACCCATAGAGAAATAATCACATGATCGGTGGATCAGATGATATTTCAAGTTTGCATTTCTTAGAAAACTACATACTACTTTCTATAATGAGAATACTAACCTGTATTATGACCAAGAGTGTAGAAAATCTCCTTTTTTCTACACTCTCACCAACATTATTACCTTCTTAGTTTTGTGAAAGGGCATGTTTTTACTATGTTTAGTACCCTAGACTGGCCTTAGACTCAAATCCCCTTACTCCAACCTCTCAAATGCTTGGAATTACAAGCCTTTACCAGCACACCAGGTTCCTCTGATTTTTTAATGAGTATAATAGTTATGAAGTAGTATCATATTAATTTTGAATTGCATTTCTCTAAGGACTTCTGTTCAGAAAGCATTAAACCAGCATAGAAGTGGTATTAAACATAACTTTATAAAGCCACTGGCGATTTTCAGGCTATTGGAAAACATGTCTATTCAGAACTTTTGTCCATTCCTGTACATGTAAAAGATTGTAAAAGATTTGCCATTTCTTTACCACAAATAAGTCAACAAGTCCCTCATCAGCGCTTCCAATGGAAGGTGTTGCCCCAAGGAATGATGAATTCCCCAACTATATGTCAGATATATGTTGATAAGGCCTTAAAACCTGTTAGACAAAAATGGCCTCACATTTATATTTCTCATTATATGGATGATAATTTATTTGCAGGACCAAATATGACAGAATTAGAATTGGTGTTAGAGTGCTTAATCTCTATATTTAAAGATTTTGGATTAATAATAGCAGCTGAAAAAATACAAAAAGATACGGTGGTAAAATATTTAGAATATGTTGTTTCTAGACAAACAGTGACACCTCAAACAATATCTTTACGACGTGATCAATTACATACGGTAAATGATTTTCAAAAGCTATTAGGAGATATTAATTTGAAGCGAATGGCCTTAGGAATTCCTACTTATAAATTACATAATTTGTTTTCATTGTTACAAGGGGAGCCTGATTTACATAGCAAAAGAACTTTAAGGAAGCTGAAAGAGAATTATAATTTGTAAAACAGAAAATAAAAGTAATGTTTTTACATCACTGAATCAACCCATAAATTTATATATTTTGGATACATAAAAATACCCAACAGGAATTATAGGACAAAATGAGCTACCATTAGAATGGATTTATACAAGGCATGGATTTACAAAAAATATTATGCCTTATGAACAACAGTTGCCAATTATTATTCAACAGGCCAGGCAATGGGTATTTACCCTATCGGGGTATGATTTATTTGAAATTATTTTTCCTTTGCCAAAAGACCAAGTAGAATATTTGTTAAACATTTCTGAAATGCTATAAATAGCATTAGTAAATTTTACTAGGCAATTTTGCTACCATTTTCTCAAAGGTAGATTTTGGGATTGCTTGCATAAACAACAATTTGTCATTAATGATATAATTCCCAAGACCCCTATTCCCACTGCTCTTACCATTTTTACAGATGGCTCCAAAACAAAAAGTGCTTACTGGACAACAAATAAATATTGGGTACAGACAACTACTTTAGCATCAGTTCAACAAAATGAACTTTTTGCTATTATTAAGGTGTTGCAAGATTTTGCGTGAGATATTTATATTGTTTCTGATTCTGCCTGTGCTGTAGGAGTTGTGACTAATGTAGTCACTGCTGTTACATATTCATCTAAACCCCAGCTAAATCAATTATTTAAACAATTACAAGCATTACTGTAACAACTTAATGCCAAAGTGTTTGTAAATCACATTAGGGCTCATTCTTGGTTACCTGGGTACCTTGTATATGGCAATAATCAGGTTGATAAATTATTCAGTTTTGCTTCTGCTGAACAGGATCATGCTCACTTACATACAAATGCTGGCTATTTACATATGCATTATAAAATACCTTATTCTCAAGCTAAACAAATTATAAAAAGGTGTCCTATCTGCAGACCAATGCATTTGAGAGTTGTACCTGCTGGAGTAAATCCTCGAGAATTACAACCTAATGAGCTCTGGCAAATGGATATAACCCATATACAAGCCTTTGGCTGTTTTTCCTTTGTACATGTTACAATAGATACTTATTCCAAATTTGTTTGGGCTTCTGCCCTTACAGGAGAAACTGTTAACCATGTAATAGAACACTTATTGGAAGCTTTTGCCATTATGGGAGTGCCTACCAAAATAAAGACTGATAATGCACCAGCCTATAAAAGTATCAAATTTAAAAGAATTTGTGAACTTTATGATTTGGTACATATTACAGGACTAGAATATAACCCCCAAGGACAAGCCATTATTGAACGTGTTCATGGCACACTAAAACAACAAATTAAAAAATTAAAAAGGAGGAAAAGGTGGATGAAGGTATGGATATGTTGTGGTTTTCCATGTAAAATTATTTAATATTTTGCACAAGGAGATATTTTAACTAGAGCTGAGCGCCATTTTGAACAAATATCAGAAAAATCTTATTTAAATGTTACTGTATGGATTAAGATTACATTGGACACAGAATGGCAACTAGGAACATTATTACATAAGGGGCGATGATATGGTTTTGTGTCTACACAGGATGGCAAACAATACTGGCTTCCTGCCCGATGGATACAGATGCAGCCAGTGAGGACAGCCCCGTATCCTGCAAGGAATCGGCCGCCAGTTGAGGAAGAAGAAATCCCCACTGCCCACCTGGGGACAGGTTAAAAAGTTGACTGGAGAAGGACAAAAGATATTACAACACACTGGTAAACCTGTCATGGCCGAGAACTTGTTCCTGGCCATGTGTGCCCTGTTTACTGTAAACTCTGTCCATGCTAATGCTAATGTAAGTTATTGGGCCTTTGTTCCTAACCCTCCTTTATTGGAACCTGTTGTTTGGGGAGACATGGATATAACTGTCTATACTATTCCTGCTGTTTTATCTCCTCCTTGGAATAATTTGACATTTTACAATAAGGATGATGGCAGCTTTTTAAATTTTACTTACTATTCTCATTCCTTGCCTGTTTGTCTGGGGCCTCCTCCATGTTTAGTTATAAATTGGCAACATTTGGTTTTACCTGGGAAACTCACTTCCAATTCTAGAACACAGCTGCAGTGAATAACTACTTGGTCCATTAATAGTAGCTGGGAAAGTATCAACTTGATGGCGAGTTATCCTTACCTATGTGCCCTGATTTTACTTATATTGATTTAAAATATCAGCCTGTTGTGTGGCAAGAGTGTAGAGGAACATTTGGAAAAAGGTTCAATAATTTTATTAATTGGGGACCTTTTGGACAGTTTATTAACACTTGTTCAGAATGGAATATTACTAGATGTGATTTATCTAATGTTACTAGGATGCCGGATGCCATTTATGGATCGCTTACTGGAGCTCGATTGATGGCCTGGGGAGATGGAGGCATTGCAGATGCTCGATGGACTTTCATGGTTGCACCCACTGCTGTTCAGATTCATCTTTGGAAGGTCGCAGCGGAGCAGAAACCCATGATGCTATCAAATGGATTGTTTTCGGGGACAGCTAATTCTGGGTCCACTTATAATTTTATTTTGTACAAATGTTATCATGTAACTGCTTGTGTACCTCGCCTTATGTATTTTTAGTGGGAAATTTTACATTTTCTCCTACTATTTCTTGTTTTAATTGTCGCCTGTATTCTTGTGTTAATTCCTCTCTTAATTTTAATGACAGTGATAGTATTATGATTTTACAACAAAGAACTCATATTTGGTTACCTGTTAAATTAGGAAGAGAATGGTCGCAAAATACTTTGGATAATGTTGTTATTGAACTTTTTACCAAACTACTAAAACATATAAAGCATATGATTGGAGCCATTGTAGCTGTGATTTTAAGCTTAATTGCTATTACCATTGTTGCTGTGGTGTCTGGAATTGCCCTACACACTTCCTTACAAACTAAACACTTTGTGGAAGAATGGCACCGGGAGTCACATGAATTGTGGGTCTCACAGGTAGAAATTGATGCTCAATTACAAACACAGATTAGTATTCTTAAACAGACTGGGATGGTTAGGAAAAAAAGTTATTGGTTGTGGAAAAACAGTTATTGTTAAAATGTGATTGAAATTCTACTACCTTTTGCATTACTAATGTAAAATATAATGAATCTATTCAAGATTGGAATTTAATACAGCAGTATTTATCTGGAAATTCTACTGCTGCTCAATTGATTGCTTAGTTACAATTTAATATACATGATATTTTTGGTAAACAATTTGCAAATATGACACTTCTACTATCACTGATGCATTTATTAAACATTTGGTAGGGTTGGATCCGAAAGGAATACTACAAACTATTTCACATACTACTAGTGGTCTGGAAATTATGATTGTTATTATTTTGTTACACTGGTACTGTTCTATTTCATTTTTATGAATCCAATGCAAGATTCTATGATAACCCTGTGAAAAGCTTTACTTTTAAAACAAAAGAAAAAAGGAAATTGTGAAGAATCAGGGTCTATGTTGAAGAGGCAGAATGATCCAGGCTCCAGCCTCAGGGTTATCTGAGGACTGTGTTTGAGTATTAGGAAAGCTCTTGGCATGCCAGGCTAGAGAGGGAAAGACTCCTGGGAGCTGAGGAAGTAGCTCTTCTGCTTGCTTAAACATAGATGAACAGCTGGTCAAACATTTTCCTGAGACTGGAAAAGTGGTTTGAGCTTGCTCTAAAATAGTTTAGATAATAATATACCAAGATATTGTCTCATAGGTTAAGTAAAAATGTATCTGTTGAAATTTTTTGTGTGAATGTCTTGTGACTAAATCTTGGCAAAGATCCTGCTTGCTTGTCTTTAAATACCCACTAACAATATAGCACAGCATGCAGTGGCAATTGCTGTTTGCACTCTGCATCCCCTGTGTTCTGGTGATTTCGTGACCCTTACCCAGGGACCCCAACGCACTAGACGTTGACTCCCCATGACTGACCAAAGAAGAGAAAAAATATATATATACACACATATATGATGCGATGAATTACATTTAAATATAAATGAATATTTATGGTACACATTTAAATATAATTAATGTATATTTCCCTTATATAAACATATTTACATATATAAGATCATATTATATTTGTATGTTTATAAATAGATTTGTAATTAATATCCAAAGAGTACATCTGAAGATTTTGGGGAAAATTAGAGTTTCTAAAGGCTTACTACTGACTCATCATACTTTCAAGCAATTTTTCCACTTATTACAATTTCTGGATTATTAAGATTGGATGATTATGAAACAGATTAGCTGTTTTACTCCTTATGATTTTGGAATAGAAACATCTACTTACTTGGTATGAAACCTACAAAAATGTAATCCGGAAATCACACTCCACATACTAGACATATACATCAATTTAGCAACTTACAGGTATGAAACCTTCATTTGAATCCTATATCTCACATAAATTCAGTTTCCTTAGAGTCAGCTACATATAAAAACATGCAAGCATTTTCATGCTCACATACGTCCCCACACTCACATGACACGCTAAATGAATCACTGTAATAGGTAATAATATAGATACTGAAAAAGAACACCTTTTCAATGTAATTACATTTTATTTTTTAGATATAATACATTATTGAAATAGTTATAAAAGAGCAGTTGAGATGATGTTTCAAATACTAGAGTGCCTGCCTAAAGACCATGTTTCTCAGTCCAAACCTCATTATTTCCATTATTCCTTCTCCCATATAAAAAACATAAATAACTACAGAATTAAGCTACATGTTCCTTAATCATTAATTGAATAAAGAAATTGTAATATATATGCATATATACACAAGATATATTATTTAGCCAGACATAATAATGAAATTATAGCATTTTAAAGATAATAGATAAAACTGGAAACCTTCATATTGAAGCAATAAGCCATACTATGAAAAACAAATACTAGATTTCTCATATGCAGACTCTAGACCTAGAAAATAAAATGGCCGGGCACTGGTGGCTCACACCTGTAATCCTAGCTACTCAGGAGGCTGAGATCTGAGGATCGCGGTTCAAAGCCAGCCCGGGCAGGAGAAACCATGAGACTCCTATCTCCAATAAACCATCAGAAAACCGGAAGTGGCACTGTAGCTCAAGTGGTAGAGCGCTCGCCTTGAGCTGAAGAGCTGAGGGACAGCGCCCAGGCCCAGAGTTCAAGCCCCACGACCGACAAAAAAAAAAAAAAAAGAAAAGAAAATGAATGACTAAGGTATAAAAGATGGAACTGATTAAATTTAGAAAAAAGTAAGAGAGGAGATAAAGAGAAATATTGTGGAGTATATATTTTCAAATAGTTTGTTAGTATGATGGCATAATAAAAGTATAAAAATAGGATTATGAAATTAATAAAATAAATAAAATTTAGCAAGCTACATTATATAGACCTATGTGTATAACATAATAAAATACTTTTTGAAATTAATATTTGCTAATAAAAAGACAAAAATTCATTCCTGTTGTTATAGATTTATATGTTAATTTCCAATTTTTGTTCAGTTTTTTCCCTGATAAAGTAAAAGGAGAAATTGGTTTTGCTCCTTTAGAAAGACAATCTTGTCGATTTAGCATTAAAATATTCTAGTTAGTTGCTGTCAATGTGAAATTGTTCAATCCAATTAATTATTATATTAGAATATTTTCAATACACTCTTCAAAATATTATCCCTATAAGTATATACTTTTTGCTATATATTGAATATGTTTTCATTACTTAATCGCTAGATACCATTTTCTGAATGTAGTTTGGTATATGCAAGTAGGATATGTTATACCTGACATGGAAATCAATTAATCAAACAGTTTTTATCCAAAAAGCCTATAATGAAATAAAGAGGTAAATCCAAATTATTTATATTTGAAGACAATACTTGGTTAGTCTTCTTCTCACATTCCCAGTTCCTTTCTTGAGAATAATACACATTGTAAGGAAATGATAAGAATGTTTTGGGGAAATAGGTTGACTTTAAACCAATGAGTTACTCTATGCTGCATTTTTCTTTACTTTATATTCAGAAAAGCTAAATTCTTACCTTATCATTTTTCTTAGGCTTTATACTCAGGATTAATCTCTGCTGAGTGACAAAGATATAAACATTTTTTAACAGTGATTAAATTTAGGCTGAAGAACCTAGGGACAACTATACTCATGCAGATATGCCTCATCAGTCATGAGACCATGATATCAAAATGTTAACCTATGCTTACTGAAATCATGCTTATGAGATTCTGTGTAATATAAACAGTGGTTATTAGCATTTGTTTTGTAATGAACATCATTTCATGGGTTAGGAACTGAAGTGAGACATTATACTCAGAACAAAATTTAAGGAAGCATCCAAAATTAGTTACCAAGTTATACACTATTCAACAAAATGTTTTAAAAATGCAAGCTAAAGTAAATAATTTATGGAAAAAATTATTTAAAATAAATGCAGAATTAGTATGATTGATTTTTCTTATACGCCAGTTTGCAATACGGCTTGCATGATAATTTTTTGGATTATATGTTTAGTTAGATCTTGATATGTAGTTGGAGAAGTTATGTTCTTTCATATCTTATTTGTCAGATCAAAGTGGAAATGAATTCCAGGCCCGAGTCAAATCCGTAATAATGTTACAATTGTATCCTGCTACTTTGCCAAAGTTTCAAATCAGCTCGAGTAACTTGGGTCTTTTTTGGATATAACCAATTAGGTGTGCAATTTTGTTAGTGCTAGAAAGATTTTGACCACCATTTATTAAAATAATATTTTTTCCAGAAACTACTTCTATTCTCTGTTTTCATTAGATTTTTTTATTTCATTTATATCATGTGTTTATGGTTTCCTTT
This sequence comes from Dipodomys spectabilis, assembly GCF_019054845.1. Classification (NCBI taxonomy): domain Eukaryota; kingdom Metazoa; phylum Chordata; class Mammalia; order Rodentia; family Heteromyidae; genus Dipodomys; species Dipodomys spectabilis. The sequence continues at coordinate 1,042,522 of NW_024870919.1, read as the reverse complement.
AGGTAAACCACATTCAGTCTTCTACACTGTAATTTAGAGTAGTTTTAAATTATGTACACTCATGTATGCTCCTCAAATGCTATCATTTGCACATTTTGTTCTTGTTAAATCAGTAGTTAGTTCTCAATACGGATACTATTGGACTTATTCATTGCATTTCTGAAGTTTTCAAGTATGTCATGCTGTTTGTGATTTGATACTGTAGCATTTTTTTCTTTTAAATATGTACAGATCTTACTTCACATACAGTTACTTTTATTTTAAACAATTTGATCCGTTCACGGGATTTGCTATATTACGTTCATCTAGATGAATTTAATTACAAATTAACACAACCTTATTTCTGAGAGACAGTTATCCTTATACTCTACTCAAATTAACATGTATTTGATGTTTTTGTACTTTAAAAATCTGGGTATAACATGTTTTTGTTCCTGGGGGAATTCCAATCTCTTGATTGTTTTTCCAGCTGTGGTGACTTCAACATAAGTGTGCATTTTATTTCAATTGTTTTGTGTCTAAATTTTGTCTCATATAACACAAAGTAGAAAAAGAATCAGTGACTTAGACCTTTTCCACATAGAATACTAAGAGAGACACTTGAAGTTTTGTGACAACTGGGACCAGGGAGGTCTTGTTAGTGGAAGATGAGGGAGAATAACAGGTAATGTTAGACGTGATTTGAATTCTGCCTCCTCTTGCCTCATTATTTCCAATGGTAATAATCTTGTCTGTATGAACTCAGAATTTTTGGTTTATTTGAGACACACTACACATTCTTATTGGATTTTAACTCTAAAATCTTCTTTCCTTCATTTAAAACCACAGATGTGAATTTATAATGCTAAAATAGCATCTACTAATTTATATGAAATTGTTCAAACTATTTTCTATTTTCACTTCACATGATATGCAGTATAGAATGTAATAATAATAATGTGAGTAGTATGAAATAATTGACTTTGGAGAAAATCAATTACACTGGATTTTTGTGAGATACTTAGTAATAGTAAAAATTATATTTGTTTCTGTTAAAAAATTCCCAGTTACATCTAAAAATAACTCATAGTTATAAACTAATGTTGAAAAAATAGATTTTTTTATTGGAAAAAAAGCAAGAAGTTTCAATAAGATTGCTTGTTTAAAATTGACTTGGATCTGGGATTTGGTGGTTCATGCCTGTAACCCTAGATACTCAGGAGTCTGACATCTGAGGATAGTGGTTCAAAGCCAGCCTGGGCAGAAAAGTCTGTGAGAAAATTGTCTCCAATAAACCACTTAAAAACCAGAAACAGCACTGTGGCTTAATTGGTACAGTGGTAGCCTTGAGCTGAAGAGCTGAGGACAGTGACCAGGCCCAGATTTCAAGCCCCACAACTGACAAAAAAAAATTGACATGGACTTGGACTTTATTATTTCATGATTTTTTATGAGTGGTTGTTCAGTGAAAATGTTTTGTGTTGGCATAAAATGAGCCTACTATTGTGTTAATTTATTCAAAAAAACTCTCTGATTATATGACAGCATAAATTTGATGGATAATGATTAAAACCAGGTTGCCTTTCTGGAAAAAAAATATTTATATCACCCCCATAAAAAGAAGTACAAAAGAAAATATATGCCAGGAAACTTATTCTGTAAATCATAATGGACTAATATTCTGTTATTGGTGAAGATGTTGCCATTTGATTTTAGTATGCCCCAGAAAGGCCTATGTGTGAAAGAAAAATGGCTTTCCGTTCCCTCCCAGACTGTGGAGAATACCTGAATAGTTCTTCTGGAGATTGAGTTCTTCAGAGTGAAACCCATGAAAACATAGTCTCTCATCTACTTTCTTCTTTTATATTTTAATCATTCTAGGTCATAAACATTTCTCTTTGACATACTCCCCACCTTGACATAATCTTGCCACAGGCCACCAAAGCAATAAAACCAACTGAACATGCACTGAAATCATCAAACTTGTAAATCTGAGTAAGCCTTTCTGCTTAATACATGGACAATATCACTTATTATGGTAGGTTATAAAGCTAACAGAGAAGTCTAGTCTTTCTAACAATGTAGAGTACATAAAAATGTGCCTCATTATAAAATATCTTACTCCTTGTTGTATTTTGTGTTTTTGTTTCTTTTGATCCTAGGGCTTAAACTCAGGGTCTGGATGATGCTTTTGTGGTCAAGGCCAATGATCTACATACAATTTGAACTGGAACTCCATTTGCCCCTATGGTTAATTGGAGATAAGAGTCTAAAGAACTTTCCTACTCTTGCTGGCTTCAAATTGTAATCTTCAGATCTCAATCTCTTAACTAGCTAAGATTAAATCCTTGAACCACCAGTGCCTACCCATGTTGCATATTGTGTGAAATTCCAATTCTCAGCATTGTACAGATGTTCCTACCACAATGTAAAAAAAACTTAAAACATACTAAGGGTATTTGTAAAGTATATTATGAAGAAAGAATTTCATCCTTTAAAAAAATCTATGCAAAATCTATGCTAACTATTGATATTTTACTGTACCTTTCCTGCAACCAGTTTGATATAATTTAATAATTGTCAGGTCAAGTTTCTCTATATTCAAATGGAGATTTACTATTTCACGCATGTAAATAAATGTATATGTATACATATCTATCTATATATCTTCCAATATGGATCATCAGATTTGATACTTAGCTTTGTTTTGCTGTTCAGCAGTTGAACCTGGTTGGCTCATTCTGTGACAATATCTGTGCTCATTCTCATCATTCCTTATTTACCACACCATCAGCCTTCTAAAATCAACCTCATTTCCTGGAAAGGGTAACCAATCAGTCCAACCCACAGGGTTGTAATAAAGCAAGCTTTAAGAAAGGAAGTTAACATGAAGTGACAACTACAGAATTTCTACAGAGACTTAGTAGGTTATCAAAATTATATCTGACATCTTTCCATTTCTGCCTTTCTTCTCTTCTCATACTTAAGAAAGCATTGACTAACACTATAAATAGATTGCATTTATAACTTAAGAATCAATTTTTTTCCAACCTGCAGCCTTTTTTCCATGATTTTTGACATAAACTTTTGGGAGATTTTTTTGGATTGTTATGAGATTCCATCCAAAACAAAGCCATGTATATCAAGTAAGCCAATGTTTTCAACTCAGAGTATTAAACAAAAGAGGGAGAAATTTAAGGTTAGTTATGTATGTTAATCACAAATATAGGCAATATCAAGATATTTTCAAATAATATACTTTTACTGGATAAAGTGGCTCAAATCTGTAATCTTATCTACTTGGGAAACAGATTAGAGATTCCAGTTCCAGGCAAGCCTAGCACAAAAAGAAGTTTCAGAAACTCTAACCATTTGCTGGGTGCAATCTTTTTTACTTGTGTTAAGATTACCACAGTCCAGTCAGGCCCAGGCATAGTGATACCATCTCAAAATAAGCAATCCAATAACAATCTGCAGGTATGGCAGTAGTAGAAATGCTGTTTCACAAGTACAGGGTTTTGGGTTCAATCCCCCGGTACTGCTAGGAATTTAAGTGTGTGCCAGGGTAAGAATTTGGCATGTCTAAGGTCAAGACTTCATATTTCATACTTCTAATAAAACCTTTACCTCTCTTGCTAATTGTTTTACAAGTACAACCATAACTTCTGTGTCCAAACCAAATAATTTATTATTAGAGATTTTCTTCTATCCATTAAGTAATCTGTTATGTGTTGGATACTGTCCCACTGACATCATACTAAAGATCAAAAACCCATTGCCTCAGAAAGTGACTGCATTTGGAAACAGAATCTCAAAGGTAGCATTTAAGTTGAAGTGTCCTCCAAGAGAAGCAGAAGGCCTTGAATATGCCAAGGAAAGAGGACTCAGAAGAAGACAACTCTGACCTAGGAGTTCTAGTTCCACAATCTCAGAGGCAATGTATTTACAGTGTTAACACTACCCAATCTATGGTAGTTTATCATTACAATTACTAGCAAACATGTGGAATCTATAAGACATGAAAAGTCATTGATTCTTGGGGTCCATGATTCATCTCTATAATCCTAGTGATTAAGAAGGATGAGACTTGGAGGATAATGGTTTTCAGGCTGGTAGTAAAGTTCATAAGGTTCTATCGCCAATTAACTACAAAAATCTCTGGGCTGGAGACATAGTTCAAATGGTAGACTGACTACTGTTAGCAAACAAACAGAGCATGAGGTATATTGAAGCCTAATTGGGAAGAAAGAAAAAGTCCTTAGAAGACTAGTATGAGAAACAGAGTTATGAATAGGAAACCAGAACCAAAAGAAATGAACTTATTGATACAGACAAAGCTTCCCAATGAAATATGGCACGAAATGTAGTATTTAGTGTTTTCCTTCCAATACAGTTGAAATAAAGGTATTTTGACAATGAAACTAAAGTGTAAAACTGTATGCAATAAATAATCACATTACTTTTATGTTTCCATAATTTAACTGGTTTTCCTACAAATTTTTAGAATACTGTAGCTATGGAAAAAATCAATAAATATTGCATTTCCATATAAGATTACATATTCTTGCAAGTGTTGTCTAAAATTGATCTACACTGAAAAGATTGCCATTGATATCTTTCTGATGATTGCAAATGTTTATAATTTCAGCTGACCTTTCACAAAACTCATACCCCAAACATAACTTTTTAGTTTGTTCACGCAATCATATGAACACAAACATATGGCGCAAAATGTTAATTACTTTTATCTGCTGTCATTAATGTAGTATACCTAATAGAATTAAATATATACCCTGAGCATAATAAGATTCTTCCTTCTAAACACAGACTTGCAGGCACACACACAGACACACACACACACACAGAGACACACACAAACACACAAACGCACAAACGCACACATATTTATCACTCTGATTAGGTTCCTTACATTGGGTATCAGACAATGTTCTAATAATCAAACTTCCCTGCCCAGACATAAAATACACTCATAATTCCACACATACAAAAACACCAGATCATTCAAAATAATAATATTTAACAAACCACTCAGCTCCTGAGCCATCTATTTCCTGATTTCATTCATTCATGATGATGCATTTTTCATATCATATTTAAAAATCTTTTTGAGTCTCTCTGATTAGCAGATAAAAATATGCTATAATATAATAGGCATTGTAGGTAAAATTACTTGTCCCTAGATAATCTTTAATATCTTATCAAAGACTTCTGTTAATTTATTGCAGATTCTTTTTCTGGTATTTTGCTCTAATGTCTAATATTAAATTACAAAGTACAAGCCATATTCCTTAATTCATTTTTCCTAAAGGTTATGCTATGGAGTTGAATCTGATTTGTTTGCTGATTGTACATTAAATTTTCTCAAAAAACTGGAATTATTGTTTATGTTCCTCCTAAGCCATTTGAAATATCTAAAAGAACTGCAAATTCACCTTGGCAATCATTTGTGAATGGCAGTAATGGTTGTGGAGAGATGAAGGACTTGAATTATCTAGAGTGCCTTAAAAATGGCACTGTTATTTAAAGGGCTGATCGTTTAGTAAGCTTTTAAAGTGTGGTCTTCATATTTCATCTAAGAAGATAACAGTACGCTTTTCATCACATTCTTGCATGCAAAGTAGTTGAATTATTTCCTTTGCACAATTTATGCCCTGCTGCTACTGTAGTGAAACCAACAAACAACTGCACAGCTGTGTTAGCTGCACTATATTTTGAAATTTTCTTCCAGTAGCCCTAGTGATTTTAGTCCAGATTCATGGGATAGTCACATAATCCACAATTACAAACCACCACAATACACAAAGACCATTTCAAAATGAGGTTCAATTTTTATGCTTGTTGTTTCCTTTCTTATTGATTGTCTTTTAAGGAGATAGGGGCTGATTATTTCTCATTATTATTCATGTGACTTAAATAAATTTACCATATTTTTTTTAGTTTAATTTTATTTTATTTGTGAACATACTGTACAGAGGGGTTACAATTACATGGGCAGGATAATGCTTACATTTCTTACCAAGCATTGCAGCCTCCTCCCTTTGTTTACCCTTCACATCCCTTCCCAGCCTCCCCCCTCCCACCCCAATCCCAATCCTTCTCCTTCCCCCCTTCTCCCCCCCCCAGACGTTGTAAAGCTCGTTTTGGACATGACAACTTGTACTTCTCATTGTTGCAACAGGTCCACCTGTATCCTTAAACAACTGGTTTTTCCCCATCTCCTCCATAAGTTATACTGACATCAAATATAGTGAAAGCAGGGGTTATACTGTGGGGGAGGGACATACAAAGCAACAAAGAGATAATCTTATAAATGTGTTAGAAACACATGCATGAAAGAAAAAAACATTAAAATACATATCTAAGGGTTTCTTTTCCTGAGATCACCTTATCTGACCTTTTCCGCTTGACTCATAGATATACTAGATATTGCATATAAGTGAAACCATGGGACCTATGTTTCTTTGGGCCTGGCTTACTTCACTTAATATATTTTTTTCCAAGTTTTTCCACTTCCTAACAAATGGGGCAATGTCATTCTTTTTGATGGAGGCATAGAATTCCATTGTGTATATATACCACATTTTCTTGATCCATTCATCTACTGAGGGGCATCTGTGTTGGTTCCATACCTTAGCTATGGTAAAATTTACCATATTTTTGAAATAAAATAAAGAGATATAAAAAAACATATTTAGTCACAAAATAAAAGTAAATATTTGAGTGATTCTTTCCATTCTAGTCCTGTTCTCAGTTATCTTCAAATAACATTGAGATGAGCAAAGCATATGTGTAAATTGGCACGTATTAAGCACACAGGACACTGGAATCTTTGGGCTTTAATTTCTTTATCCAGTTCACCTAGAAAAGAAAATTATTACATGTTTCATGTGTTAAGTAATCTCGTTAAAATAAGTTATATTAATTTTATCAATAGTTCTCATAACTTATGGAATTGATGCATTGCAATTGTATTTGATTTATTACTTCCACTAAATTAATATTACATATATTTTACCTTTTTGCACATGAAGTTATTTAATTTTGGGGGGGAGGGGTCCAGTCGTGGGGCCTGAACTCTGGGCCTGGGCGCTGTCCCTCAGCTCTTCAGCTCAAGGCTAATGCTCTACCACTTGAGCCACAGCGCCACTTCCGGCTTTTTTCTTTTTGCTTATGTGGTGCTGAGGAATCGAACCCACGGCCTCGAGCATGCAAGGCAAGTGCTCTACCACTGAGCCACCCCCGCCCAAAGTTATTTAATTCTTGAGGATAAAACTTTCCTGTTTTTCATTTTGGTTGCCAAAATGGAACTATTAGACATTTTGAAAACTTAACTTTAAATCTAAACCTTCAGATTTCACTAGGACTTGACTTGTGTTACACATTTAATGTTAAAATAAAAAGCATTACTTAAATAGAAAGCAAACTTATAAGTTATCACACTTCAATCCCTGAATTGACTTTATGATAAACAATAATTATATTTATATAACATGATTTACATAACTGAAACAAACTATGAGATATAGAAACAGAAGACTTCTTTTTTGTTTTGTGTCTGATGTTGTTGTTTATAGTTTGTGATGATTCTGTCTTCTTTACCTTATGTCTGGTATATTCATTTTACGTCTTCAAGAAGGTGGAGGGTGAGCACAGAGCTATAGGGAAATCGGTGAAAAATGGCAGCAGTGGAGTTCATTGAACATTGATGAAAGTGAAAGATCTAACACATGGGTGGGGACAGTAGCGTAGGACTGGGAACAAGTAAAGGAACTGAAGACATTCCATAAAAGGAAATGTACCATTACCTGACTCATGTAATTATAATCACTCTTAAAGCACCTTAATAATAAAAACAGAGTAAATCTATTTAAAGGCAAACAAATCTTTGTTTCTTAGAATCCTAGTAGTCTGTTTTGTTCACTGGTTTGAGCGGTTGAGTCTATCTCTGAAAATAGCTACACTGACATTCATTGGGCAAATTTGTGAGCTACTAGTAGATAAAAGTCAATTATGATTATTTGTATGTTTTTTGAGACTCTGATTCATGTATTACTTTAATCTAATTTGTATTATTTCTGTCTACCGGTTTTTGGTTTGGTTTGTTCCTGTTTTTCAAGGACCTAGTGGTGCATCATTAGTGTTGCTTCAAGATTGTTCTAGTTTGTTGAGGCACATACTCAAAGCTATAAATTTTACTCTGAGTATTGCCTGTGTTGTTGTGTCCCAGAAGAGGCAGTATTTTGTGTGTTCACTTTCACTGATTTCCATAAACGTTGGAACTTCCCTCCATATTCCATCAGTGACTCACTAATCATTTAACAATGTGTTATTTTGTCTCTGTGAGTTTCAGAATTTTCTGTGATGCCTTTTGATGTTGATATCTAATTTGATCTCAATGTGGTCTGTCAGGATTCAAGGACAATTTCATTTTTATTTTTGAATTTCACAGATTTTCCTTGTGATCTAAGATATGATCTATTTTGGAGAACATTCCATGAGTTGCTGAGAGGAATATATATTATGATGCTGCTAAGTTAAATAATCTCTAGATATCTGTTAGTTACAGCTTGTCAATACTGTTATTTATCTCTAAAGTTTTTTTGCTAAGTTTTTACCTTAATGGCCTGTCCAGAAGTAAGAATGATGTGTTCAATCAACCAACAATCTGTTTGGATGCATGCATGATTTTAGGGTAAGTGGTACTTGTAGAAAAATTTAGGAGCTCTAGGATTCAGGGCATTGATATTTAGAATTCTTCTTTTGTTGTTGTTGTTTTTTTTTGGTCCAGTCATGGGTCCTGAACTCTGGGCTTGGGCACTATCCCTCAGCTCTTCTTCTCAAAGTGAGTGCTCTACCACTTGAGCCACAGCGCCACTTCTGGCTTTTTTCTGCTTATGTGGTGCTGAGGAATCGAACCCAGAGCCTCATACATGCAAGGCAAGTCCTCTACCACTCAGCCACATTCCCAGCCCAGAATTCTTACATCCCCCTGATGGAGACTTTTCTTTATCAATATTTAAGGTCCCTCTTAGTCTCTTTTTACTTTCATACCACTTTTAATTTAAAGCTTATTTTATCTAATATTAGTATAGCTACTCTGGCCTGTTTATGAGGTCCATTTTTAATTTGTAAAAATGATGTACAGAAGGGATACAATTACATAAGTCAGATAATGAGCACATTTCTTTTTGAACAGTGTCACCTCTTCCCTCATCTTCTCCCAGTTTTTCCCTTTCAACCTCCCTGCCCCCAAGTTGTATAGTTCAGTTTTAATGTAGTGTCTATTGAGTAGCACTGCTGCATTTGTTCACCCTTTGTCCCACCATTTCTGTTCCCCCTTGCACTTTTCAAACTTACATATAAGACCAAAGGTGCAAAAAAATAACCAGCTTCAGAAGACAGAAGGAAAAATCAAAACAATAAAAGAACCCTCATTATCATTTCTTGAAGGTCATTTTGATGAACATTATTTTATATGATAATATTCATATAGCTATTGAGCACTTGTGATACTCTCCAAAGTGCATCCTCCTTTGAGCTCACTGTATAAATGTTTAGAATCTTTTATAATTTATGATGTCTAAGTGTAATGTTTTCTCTTTTACCATCCAACTGTGTTTTACTTGTAGAATAATAGGCACATTCTAATACAACAAATGAGGGAAATCAGACAACCTATATTTCTTTGAGTCTTTCTTTCTATAAATTTTGTTTTCTAAAGTTTCTTTCTATAAGTTTGTTCCAAGTCTTTCCATTTCCTCATGAACGGTGTAATATTATTTTTTCTGGATCAATGGAATTGCTTCATACTGAAGTTTTTTCTTCATAGCAAAAGAAAAGTTAGCAGGATATAAAGAGAACAGAATGGAAGAATATTTTTACTAGCTAAGCATCAGACAAGGGTTTTCATAACTTACCCATAGTTAGAGATCAATTAGTTAAACCCAACAAAAATAAACCTTCAAACAAACAAGAACCCAATTAATATATGGGATAAAGATTTAAAGATAACTTCTTAGAAGTAGTAAGAATGACAAATATACACATCTCTCTCCATAAAAGAAATGCAAATCCAAACACAACTGAGATTCATCTCACCCCTGTTACAATGTCATGAAAAAACGAACAATCACAGATACTGATAGGGTTGTTGCCTAAAGGAAACTCTATTACAGTGTTGGTGGGAATGTAATCTTGTTCAACCACTTTGGAAAACACTATGGAAGTTGCCAACAGAACCGAATAGAGAGCTACCTATGATCCAGCAATTCCACTTAAGAGCATTTATCCAATAGAGCAGAAACAAGGCCACACTGGTGCTATCAGAACAAACATGTTTATGTTACATTATTTTCTGTAGCCAACATATGGAATCAGCTCAGATGACTCTCATTGTAAAAAGAGATCAAGAATTACATATGTATATATGTATTATATATACATATAAGTTATATATATATATAATTTTATTGATCCCTAATCACAAGTATGTATGTATATATATGTGTGTATACATACATACATACATATATACATATGTATATATACACATATATGCATACATATATACATACATAATGGAGTTCTGTTCATCCATAAGAAAGAATAATATAGCACCATTCTTAAGGAAAATGAAACACTTAGAAATAATCATATTCAGTGAAATAAAGCAGACCCAGAAAAACTTAGGTTGCATGATTTTCCTCATTTGTGGTAGGTACAAGGTGCCTATTAATGTAAAAGTAAACACACTGGATGGTACAAATGAATTATCTGAAATGTCAGAGTTCATGGAGAGTGAAAATACCCTAAGTTTCTTAAAAGACTAATTAAAACTCAACAAAATAATTTCCAGTATATATGTACTGCAAGAGAGGACGGGGTGGGGGGACAATTTGACAGGGGTAGGAAATTGAACGTGAAAAAGATAGAATACAGGCAAGAATCCATTGTTTACTTCCCAGAATTGAAATATACAAAGGAAGGCATAGTGTTAAATGAGAGTGAAGATGTTGAATTGATAACACAATTCCAGGTGCATTGTACACATAAACTGCTTTGTTAAATGGCAAGTAATTCGATAACATAATATTGAGATACATAAGGATTGTTGTTGATTGGGAGGGGTGGATGAGAATGTTTAAAGTGATGACATTGTTCAAGATGCACTGTATCCATATACTGTTTCAATGAATGGCAACTCCTTTGAGCAACTACTTGAAGATAATAAAAATATTTGAAAAATTAATTATGAGTTGATTAGAGTTGAAACTCAATTTAATTCCCATTTAAAAATATTTTTAACCTGGGGACTTGGAGAATAAATTTTAAATAATAAAATATTATGAATCCTTTTTTATCAGACTTTGTGATATTTAACTCAAACTTCTGTGCTTTTTGTCAGCCATTGGGCTTTTATAAGTGAATTCTTCAAAGTATGTGGCATAAAACCATCCGAAATATATTACCCATATTCTAGAAGCTTGAACATTGATTATAAAAATGGTTGTTCAAAGCAATTCCTTGTCTTATGGGGTTCTACTTTCTGGTTCATCTTAATCTATTTGCTGGACATCCACATGGCAGAGTAATTATATTTGGCTCCTTTTATCAGGATCATTATTGTAGTGTCATCTCTGAAAGGCTGATTCTAATGTCACCAGAAAGGGAAATAGAATTTCAACATGTGTAACTGAAAGGAATTACATCGTCCAATACACTTTGCAACTTTTGCTTTAACTCAGTGTAGTGTATTATTGGGATATTTTTTCATAGAAGATAATAACTTAAGGACAAGCTTATATCATGTGACTTATGTGATTGATTCTTCTTACAATGGGAATAATTATCGTGATTGTAAAGTGAAGTATGATAGATTAGTGGCTCTTGAACCACATCTTATGTAGCCATGTAAAGCCATGTACAGCTTTTCTAAGGTCCTTCTGATGTATTTGAAAATCTCTGATGAGTTAATTGCTTTCAGAAATATGCATTTGAGACAACAAATACAGATCTCCTTTGATTGTAATAGACACCAAAATCAGAGGATTCTAATTTCTCTGATAAAGTACATAATAAAATTTTTATAATTAATATAACATGAAGAGTGTAATATTAATAGCATTATAAATACAGTATTCACATTATATAATATATTAACATCCTTTGGTTACATCAATTTTTAGAATATTTATAACTAAGTGTAAATTGTTTGCAATGTACAGAAAATGCGAAAAAGATTCGCATACATATTACTACAGATGCAAACAGATTCACCTGGCTATTTATAATGCTTCATTTGTTGGTTTCATTCATGCATGGAGAACATGCGAAGAAGTGAAAATTGCAAACTTAAATTCACTAAAGGGTTAATTACATGAAGTTTATGTAGGACTAATAACAGATTTTATAAATTAAATTGTTTTGTCCCTTCCTTTCTCCCTCTCTCCCTTCGTTCCTTCGTTCTTTCATTCCCTCTTTCTTTCCTTCCTTCTTTTTTTCCTTCCTTCCTTCCTTCCTTCCTTCTTTGTTTTCATCCTCCTTCCCTCCATCCCTACATCTCTCTCTTTCTCTCCTTTCTTTCTTTCCTTATTTCTTTCTTTCTTTCTTCCTTCCTTCCTTCCTTACTTACTTCCTTCCTTTCTTTCTTTCTTTCTTTCTTTCTTCCAATCTTCCTTCTTTCTTTTACTCAGAATATTTCTTATGGCTATGGAAATAATACCAACTGTTGTCCTCCAAGGTGTTATGAGTAATTATATATATTAACTAGTTTAATATTAATTTTAATAACCTATGTTTATCTTAAGACAAATTATACTAAAACAACTTCACAAACGTTGCAAGATATATGACAAATATTACTTTTCATGATATTGTTTATTTCTTCAAACTAAAATAAGAATTTTGGTATAATATTTTGTGTGTGTTTCTTGTGATTTGAACTCAAGACCTATCCCTTAGGATTTTTTTCCCCTCAAAGATATTACTCTATTATTTGAGTCACAATTCCTTTTTTGGCTTTGTGTAAGTGTGTGTGTATGTATGTGTGTGTGTGTGTGTGTGTGTGTGTGTTGTGATGCATGTGTGATTTGTGTGTGATATATGTATGTGTGTTTTGATGTGTGTGGGCTTTGAACCTCAGCGTACTGAGTAGCGAGGATTACAAGCTGGAGACACCCATATTCAGCACAAGTTTAATATATCCAAGACTAAATTAAATTTCATATTATTTGAATTCTAGGGGCTCAAATTAACAAATTAACATTTAGATATTTATTTAGTTATTAAACCTGAACCTGCAATTTGAAAAATAGTTTTCATTTTTTTAAAAATATACACTCAAAAGTTGAAATGACAGAATCTTTGGACAAATTGAAATATTCTATTATTTAAAAGTGAAAAAGGGATGGTTAATCAAATTTTTCATGTCAGCTAAAAGCAATAGGCTCTTTCATGCTGAATAAAGCAATTTTACATTGAATTAAGTATTATCTACTGTGGTCACATGATTTTCTCTTCCTCTAAACTTAAACTATATTTGACATAAAAATGTAAATTCATAAAATTTTTGATTATATAAAAATCTCAGTTATTGGTCATGTATTTCTGAGGTTTGAGTAACAAGTAGTTTCAGAGAAACACTGAATTTTGTGTGTTTTATGTCAACAGTTATTTTTAGAAATTGAATCAATCTCAATATGAGATAACTAAAGCAAAATATTCCATCACTTATCCAATTATTCCAATAGACTTGAATATAACTTATTTTTGAATGGCAGGAAATTCATAATATACCTGCTCTCTATAGAATAACTAAGAAATAAATGATTGTGATAATATTCACTTTTCCTTCAACTGGCAAGAAAGAACCTCACTATAGAGGACAAATACTTGATTGGAAATGCCATAAAATTATGAAAAATTCAAGTCATTATGAGTTAGATGAAATAGTCATTTTTGAGGGTCAAAAATGAAATCTCTTGAAGCTTCTTTATCTGCTAAGTAAAAGGTATTTGCACTCAAAATATTTCATTCATCTTTCCAGCAATGGTAAAACCAAACCACCTCTATGCCAAATAGCTTCTCTGCTTAACTCAAGTAAATATTTAGGTGTCCCTAAATATTCTGTTGACGTTACCACAATTGTATAGAAATATTATGCACCACTCTAGAAATTAAATCTGAAATCATAAAGGATTGGGATTAATAATTAGCTTTCACTATGTTGCCATAAATAGGTGAACCCTTTCAAGTGGGCATAGTCGTAGAGATTTGGTCACTGAGAAAGAGTGATCAAAAAGGATGCTAAGATCAAAATCCTTTCTTCCTCTTCCTTCTTTTTCTTCTCTGTCTCCTTCTCCCTCTCTCTCTTCCCCTCCTCCACTTTCTCCCTTTCCCGACTTCTATTCCTCCTCTTCTTTACTTCCTGGCTTCTGTGAATACACATACTCCATCACATGATCCTGACATGGGGTAATGTGCCACCACCAAACCAAAGCAATCATAATAAGAAACATAAACTGAAATGTATAAAAGCAGAAGTCAAGATTAATCTTTCCTTCTTTTATGTTAATTTTATAAATATTTTGTTATATTATTAGGAGACTGACACAGCATGCTTTCATTTATTATAAGGGATAAAATTTACTGGAAAAAATCTGACCAACATCGCCCTAATGAAATGATTGATTAAATTAATATTATATTAGGACAAATCTACTTTAAAATATAAGATATACTTCAATAAGAGGCAAACAATTCACCCTATTGTTTGCTATCAAAAGACAGCAGAATTCACCCTGTTCCTCAAGGAAATTGACCTATTATTGGCAGTATTGTCAATTTAATAAATGATGTAAGAAGACTGAAGAACATTTCAACCCAAAGTGCATGATATAAAATTTACTTTGTCCCCTGTAAACAATCTTTTAATCCTATGTCTTGTTCCCAAAATGACTTGTATTTTATTCTAATCACATTTTTTAATTAACTTGAAGTGGTTTTATGGAAATTGCTGTTTGACAAAGCAGTTTATGAATAGTGTTTATTGAGGTTTTTTTATTTTTTTTTCTCTCCTGAGGTTTGAACTTTGGATCTGGGCGATGTCCCTGAGCTCATCTGAATGAACGCTAGAACTCTGCCACTTGAGGCACAGCAGCACTTTCAGATTTTTCTGAGATTTAATTGGAGATAAGAATCTCACAGACTTTCCTGGCTGGGGTGGCTTCAAACCTCAATCCTCAGCCTCCTGAGTATCTAGGACAGCAGGTGTGAGCTGCTAGTGCCTGGCTTAATACAATGCATCTTTTTTATTTTTAGGCTAGCCCTGGGGTTTGAACTCAGGGCATTGGCAATGTCCTTGTGCTTCTTTTCCTCATGCTAACACTCTACAACTTGTGTCATAGTGCCAATTCCATTTTTTTTGTTTAAGTAGTACTGAGGAATCAAACCCAGGGCTTCACACATGCAAGGCAAGCAGTCTACCACTAAGCCACATTCCATGGCCAGTACAATGCATCTTGCTGATCATTATCCCTCATCCCTCTCAATTCTCTCTCATCCCTTTATTTACATAATTTTTTAGAATATTCACTCACTCACAATGTCATGTATAGTCACTCAGAGAATATATCACAGATCATATTTTCTTGATAGTCTTATTCATCGACATACTAAACTTATACATTTCAGAATTCTGTGCTTTTAAATTCTAAATTATCACTCAGATTCACTGACTACTATTCTAAAATTTTTCCTAAGGTTAATGTAAATGTTCTCTGTAATTCTTCGATAAAATACAATGATTCTTAGAATGTTAAAGAGTTGGTGTAAGAACATCACCCTCAGTTCTAGAACATTTTATCAACACTCCTCTTTCAAAGTACTGCAATATTTATCGGTAATCACTTCCTGACATCATTTCAACCTACCCTCCTCTTGAGCAGCTATTATTTCATATTCTACATCTACAGATGTGCCAACATTAAAAAGCTCATGTAATTAGAAAATATAGTCTATTTTATCCATTTAGCCCATGTAATATTACTGTTTCCAAAGTAAGTCCATGTAAATTTTTCTCATGGATAGAGCATATTGTTTTATATGCATGTGTATATTGTATAACATCTTCAATGGGGATTTCAATATTTTATTATATGTTATTGTAAAAGGTTTTGCTATGTATATTCTTGTACATGTGTCTCATTGGACTTATGTTGAAACATATTTTGTATATAAAATTATGATTCAACATCCTGGATCATAGAGGCAACTCTATGTGTACTCTATGTGTAATATATTAAAGATCGCCAGTATGTTTAACAAACTGACTATATCATTTTAAGTGTCAATCACCAATGTATAAGGATTCCAATTTCTACATAGTGGTCGTGCAGGCTATCTTATTGTTGTTTCTATTTCCCCTAATCTCTATATGTATGCAATGTCTAGGTATGCTATGATCTTTCCATGTCTCCCTTTGTTGTTGTTATATTACTAAAGAGATATGTATTTGGACTTTTTGATAATGTATTCAGGATGGCTAAAGTTTTTCATTGTCATTAATATGCTCTTAATATATTTCTGATTCGTCTCTTTAAATAAATATATATGTATACACATTATGTGTACATATACATATATTCATACTTAATATGTGTATATATACAAATACCTATAGATATGTATACATATATATGAATATACAGATGTGTATGTACATGTATATAGACATGTGTACATTATTATTTTCATTTGTCTGTATCTTATCTGTATCTTTCTTTCATTTCACCACAGAAAATGTATTTATCCTTTATGTCATATTGAATACCAATGCCTTTGGAAGATATTTATTTTTTGGTGTATATTAATTGTACAAAGAAATCTTATTGAAATATTTTACACACTCACATATTGATCAAGGGCCTGATTAACCTGTTTCTGTCTTTCTCCATTCCCATTGTCCCTTATTTCTCAACTGTTTACTGTGAATTTGTTTGTGCTAACTCCACACACTGTCAAAATGTATTAAAGTGATATTCACCCACCGTCATTGAAAATTATACAATGCTGAATATAAAATCAAAATTAAAAAATCTAAATAAAAATCTGAATAAATGGGGACATATCATTTTTGTGGATTGGAGGATACAATTGAACAAAGATATAAATTGCCTCCCTACTTTTTTTTTTGATCATTCATGGGACTTGAAATCTGGACCTAGGTGCTGTTCCTCAGCTCTTCAGCTCAAAGTGAGGGCTCTACCTATTGTGCAACAGTGCCACTTCTGGCTTTCTGGTGGTTTGGACCTAAGAGTCTTTCGGACATTCTCGTTCCGCAATCCTCAGTTCTCAGCCTTGTATACAGCTAGGATTACAAGAATGAGCTAACAGCACCCAGCTTCACAGTTTTATTTATAGGTTTATGACAATTTCTAAAAACACCTGACCAGTACTCGTTGATTCATTGACAAAGGAAAATAAACTGGAACATATTTCTCTGTCGAATATTAAACCTGTTAGCGTAAAATGTTATGTTTGTAGAGGAAAGATTACACAACTCAATAGGTCTGTAAGGCACCATATTAGAACGACATAATTATTATCAAGGAATAGTTAATAAGGGGTAAAACTAAGTATTTGTGGAATGAAATTCTCTTTAATAAGTGGTGATAGGTTAGACAGTATTGGGGAGAATTAAAGAGTGAAAATTTACTTATTGAAATATTACCTTCAAGCAGAATTAAAACATGCATATAAAACAAAAGGAGTGATGTAAACATAAAGCAAAGAAAGATGTCTTGACAATTTTGGAGATGAAGCATTCTTAACTTACACATTAAAATTATAGGAAAGGAAAACTTGGTATAGTTGAACTCAATAAAAGTGTAAAATAATTTGGTCTGTGAAAGCTCATATACAATTAGTGAATAGAATTTGGGAGCAGGGGCTCATGAATTTCGTCCTAGCTACTTGGGACGCTGTGATATGAGTATTGCTGTTTGAAGCCAGACCACAAAATAAAGTCCCTGAGAATCTTATCTCTGATTAATCAGCAAAAAACAGATGTGAGGTATGACTCAAAGGATTAATTGTTAACAAAACGCAACAAATCTCAGAGACCCTGAGTTCAAGCCCCAAGACCGTACATACATGTACAAATGTAATGGTAGTAATTCTAATAGTGATGAAGATGATGATGAGGAGGAGGAGGAGGAGGATGTTGATAATGATGATGAAGGGTACTCATAGTCAATGATAAAATATTTGCAAATCTTATAACTGAAAAATGCCTCAAATCTAGACTGTGCATAGAACTCTCAAAACCTAATAAAAAGAAGGGTCAACAAAGGAGGAGGCTGCAATTCTTGGTAAGAAATGTATGCATTATCCTGCCCATGTAATTGTAACCCCTCTGTACAGTATGTTCTCAAATAAAATAAAATTAAATTAAAAAAAAACAGAACATCAATTCAAAACCAGCAATATACATCTTGTGTAACCAAAACCTAACAAAAAGAACATCAATTCAAAACCAGCAAAATACATCTTGTGTAAAAGAAACACAAGAAAAGCATCATCAATCCTCAAATAAATGCACATTAAAATAAAATGACATCACAAAACATGTATGAGAATTACTTAACATAAAACAATAATGACCTTAATAATGATATCAAGAAACAGAGAAACTGAATGCTGGTAAAAATGTCAAATGGGAAGGCCAATTATGAAAACATTTTGACAGGTTCCTAGAATATGAAATATGCAACCACCCACACCCACACAGGAATTGAGCTCTTCAGGCTTTGTCTCATAGAAATAAAATGTAACATTCACCCAAAGGCCAAAACACAGGACGATAGCAGCATTATTTCCTCTAGTCAAAGAAATGGAAATCAATTCAGGCTTTCTTCAGGTAAATGTGAAACGAATTTTGCTACATTCTCTAATAACAGAACCAAAAGGCAACTCGAGTGAGTACAATACAATATTAAGGCATAAAATAACTGGGAATAATCTACCATAGATTTGAAGGTAATCTTAAAAGCTTATTTATTGCATGGTATAGAAGTCGGTTGCCAGGATGAAACAGGTTTGGAATGGGACAAAGAGAAGTAGTGGGTTTAATTATTAAAGGGAAGCATGAAACAGACTTATTTTTGGTAAAGTAACATATCTGTAGATATGGGATATTCATATAATTGTTAAAAAAATATATTGGACTTAATATGTGGACAAAGTAATTAAAATAACTGAAGTATTTGTGAAATATTAATGTCCTACTTGTGATGTCATACTATATATAAATAAACTGGAAAAAGTATTCAACGTATTTATCTGTGTTATCATAACATCATAAAGATCCATATTAACCTCAGTATACTTTAATGATATCTAGAAAACAGAAGTCAACATTGAATGTTTACATTGAAAAATAGTCTAGGTTCAAGTTTCAGATGAATCATACCTTGCTAATCAGAAGACAGATTTAGAAGACTGATATCAGGGCCAGTTTTGACAAAATTCGTGAAAAATTACCAAAAAATAAGCTAGATATAGTGTAAATTCCCTGTTATCTCACACTTTTGGAAGCCATAGGTAGATATCACCGCTCATGGAGATTTGGCCTGAAAAATAATCTAAAGTGGTTAGATCCTTAGAAACTTCAAGCACCAGTAGTGCCAAAGGAACAAAGAAAAGAAGAAAACAGAAAGGAAAGGATAGAAAAGGAAACTATTTCCTCTTCATACTTGTAGTTTCATGTCATTAGGTACAAGAATTGAGAGGATTTGTTTATTGTTTGAGGATTCAGGCCTCTCTAATATGAAAGCATTTATTTCAAATAATGATTGTATTACTACTATTCATTAACTTATTATTCTTGGAGATTGAACCCATGGCTTTGTACATATTAGTCTAGTTCTACAACGGAGCAGTACTCCAGGTCTCTTGTATAGTTTTGGAAATTGTTTATGAATTCTTCAATAGTTAGCTATTCTACTTTTCATCTTATCTTTTCTCTCCCACCTTTTCCCCTACATATTTTAGTTTATGTGTTGAAAACTTTCCTCAATTTTATCTTCTATACGTAGAATCTTGCTGCTGAGTTTACAGAGAAGTCGGTTGTTTTATGACACCTTTTAAAAATATATACATATATATGTAATTCACATGTATGATTGATTCTTAGAGTTCATTACAATAAGCAACATTTAATCTCATCATATGCATATAGGTATTGAGCCATTGTGATCCTCTCCTAGGAATAGCTTCCCTTCTTCTTGCCATGCGAATGCTTAGAGGGCTGTTAGTCAATCATGTCCAAGTGTAATTATTTGTCTTTTACTATCTATTGTATTAAATTGTAGATTTATGGACATGGTGCAATTATTACAAATGAGGAAAACCATGCAGCATATATTTAATTGGACCTGGCTTATTTCACTTAATATCATTTTTTCCCAGTCTTTCCATTTCCTCAGGAATAGTGTAATGCCATTCTTTCCAATGGAAGCACAGAATTCCATCAATACAAGAGAATTGAAAACCCAGAAATGAATCCAATCCTATAGGCACATAATCTGTACTCAGAAAACTGAAGTTAGATCCTTATATATCCCCCTTCACTAGAATTGATGCCAAATGGATCGCAGACCTCAATGTAAGTCCAGATACCTTGAGAATGTTACAGGAAGATTTAGAGGAAACCCGAGAGCTCCTTGGCACAGGTCACAACTTCCAAAGTAAGTCCGGATAAATGAGATTACATCAAACCAAATCAATCATTTGTCAGACTCAAAAGCCATGAAGAAAAAAGAGATAGTGTAGCACAGATTTATTAGGGTGCAAACCTATAGATGAGAGTCTCAGCCAATGATAAACCCTTACTGCATTTTCTAACTAGGTTATTTATTATGGTTTTACATGAATACAAGTGTTTTCTGATGGGGATTAGTAAGAAAACAACTAATGCTAAAACACAGATAGCATGTAGAATGTGTTGTAGCTGGAGAAAGGGCGGGATTAAGGCGGGGGGGGGGGGGGTGTAGTTCAAAGACTTGGTTTGGTGCCAGCTAAGTAATGTAAAGCTGCACAAAGGGACAGGTGTAAAGCAGAGTGGTTATAAACAAAAGCACTGGTCTTAAGCCTCAAAATAAGGACCCCAGTCTGTGTGAACAAAACAGTCTCTAACATGAGATTCTTTTTAAATTAACAAGTACTATTTTAGATTTTTACAGAGTGGGATGGTGCATAGTCACAGGCAATGTCTGCTATGTCAGGTAATCCAGTCTGCTCTTTCAAATGTTACCCAATAGCCAGGTTTCAATGCAAATAACTACAGTGAGATTGTACAAATGAGACTGTGACTTTTCCCTCTCATGAATCAAAATTCTGTCAAATGATTTCTGTCTTCCAGATGTTTGCACAACATTTCTCATGACCTTTTCTACTATTTTGTCTTCATTATTGATGTTCATAATATTTTTTGTAGTTGTCTTGTGTGTGTATGACATTTATAGGGCTTGAACTCAATGTTTATTTTATCCCTTGTATTTTTTTGTTCATGGCTGATGACAATCTATTCCTTGAGCCACATCTTCACCTTCTGCTTCTTGTCTGTTTAGGCTGACATTTAACCCAAATCTTCAGGTCTTTGCCTCCTGAGTTTCTAGGATTCTACACATGAGCCGCAAACACCAAGCCTTACTTTACTGTTATTTTAATTATGTGTTAGAAGAAAGTGGAAGCATATTTGTGTTAAGTGTGCGATTTTCAAATATAAGTTTGAATCAACTTGATATAATGTAACTGTTATCAATTTTAAGTTAAATCAATGAATATTACACATTCCCAAATAAATATAATTGGAAACAAAAGGCATAATTTTTTTCTTAAAACAAGTAATGGAACCATGAATTTCCTTCACTTTACAAATCATGTTTTATATAACTTTAATTAGCAGACTTTCATGACTATAAGTAAATCTACTAATTGTATACCACAAGATGTAAAATGATTACAGTTAAAGTAGATATTTCATCAGAGCCAGAAGATAAGTTTTTGAGCATTCTCACTAAAAAGAAATGTTACACAACACATACATGAATGGGATTACCATTGAATACATCATAAATATGTAAAAACTAATTGTGTAGCTAGGTGCTAGTAATCTTAGCTACTAAGGAGGCTGAGAGCTGAGAATCATGGTTCAAAGCCAGTCTAGACAGGAAAGTCCATGAGACACTTATCTCCAATGAGCCACCAGAAAACAGGCAGTTGCTCAAGTCAGAGAGCAGTAGTTTTGAGCTGAAGAGCTGAGGGACATTGTCCAAGCCCAGATTTCAAGCCCCATGACCGAAAAAAAAAAGTTAAACATATTTTGACATAAATATTAAAATATATTCTAAAAAATTTAATTTCCTTTTTCAAGTTTTTAAAGTTTTCATCATACAGGTCCTTCACTTCTTTGGTTAAGTTAATTAATTCCTAGGCATTTTATTTTTTGTGGGTTATTACAAATGGAGTTGCTTTCCTAATTTCAGCCCCACTTTTCTCATTGTTGTCATACAGAAAAGCCATTGATTTTTGAGGGTTTATTTTATACCCTGTTACTTTCCCAAAGTTTTGAATCAGCTTGAGTAATTTGGGAGTGGAGTCTATGGGATTCTTTAAATACTAGATCATGTCATCTGCAAAGAGGGAGAGTTTTATTTCTTCTTTCCCTATTTGGATCCCCTTTATGTTTGCATCTTGTCTTATTGCTGTAGCTAGGCATTCTAATAGGTTGAAGAGAAGTGGAGAGTGTGGACAGGCTCCTGGTTTGGAAAGATTAACATCGTGAAAATGGCAATACTTTCCAAGGCTATCTACAAATTCAATGCGATATCTATCAAAATTCCAACCTCATTCTTCAAGGAAATAGAAGAGGCAATCCAAAAATTCATATGGAACAATAAAAGACCCAGAATAGCAAAAACGATCCTCAACGGAAAGAACACTGCTGGAGGAATATCAATACCAAATTTCAAACTCTACTATACAGCCACAGTAATCGAAACAGCTTGGTACTGGCACAAAAACAGACCACAGGACCAATGGAATAGAATTGAAAACCCAGAAATGAACCTACAGACTTATAGCCATCTAATCTTTGATAAGGGAGCTAAAAAAAAAATAGAATGGAAGAAAGACAGCCTCTTCAGTAAATGGTGCTGGCAAAATTGGTTAACTACTTGTAGAAAACTAAAGCTGGATCCTTCTATATCACCCTGCACCAGAATCAACTCCAAATGGATCAAAGACCTCAGAGTCAAAGCAGATGCTCTAAAAACATTACAGGATGGAATAGGAGAAACTCTAGGTCTCCCTGGCTCAGGCCGAAATTTTCTTAATAGAGACCCGGAAATATAACAAATCAAAAAAGGTTGGACAAATGGATTGCATGAAGTTGCAGAGCTTCTGCATGGCAAAGGACATAGCTAGCAAGATCAATAGAAAGCCTACGGATTGGGAGAAGATCTTCACTAGCCATACAATGGACAAGGGTCTCATATCTAAAATATACTTGGAACTCAAAAAATTAAATCTCCCAACAACAAATCCTCAAAGAAACAACTGCCCAATAAATACGTGGGCTAATGACTTAGAAACTTCTCTGAAGAAAAAAGAAGGATGGCCAATAGACACATGAAGAAATGCTCAACCTCTCTAGCCATATAGAAATGCAAATCAAAACAACATTGAGATACCACCTCACATCAGTTAGAATGGCAAAAATCAAGAAATCTAATAACAACAGATGCTGGACGGGATGTGGACAGAAGGGAACCTTACTTCATTGTTGGTGGGAGTGTAAACTTTTCCAAACTCTTTGGAAAGTATTATGGAGGTTCCTCAAAAGACTCCACATAGAGTTCCCCTATGACCCACCAATCCCACTTTTGGGCATTTACCCAAATGTTTACAAACAAGACCACACTAAAGCTACCAGCACAACTATGTTTATTGCAGCATTATTTACCATAGCTAAGATATGGAACCAACCCAGATGCCCCTCAGTACATGAATGGATCAAGAAAATGTGGTATATATACACAATGGAATTCTATGCCTCCATCAGAAAGAATGACATTGCCCCATTTGTTAGGAAATGGAAAGACTTGGAAAAAATTATATTAAGTGAAGTAAGCCAAGCCCAAAAAAACATAGGTCCCATGATTTCCCTTATTTACAATATCTAGTATGAGTCAAGAAGAAAAGGTCAGATAAGGTGATGTTAGGAAAATGAACCCTAAGATATGTATTTTAAATGTTTTTTTTCTTTCATGCATTTGTTTCTAACGCAATTATAAGATTATTTCTTTGTTGCTTTGTATGTCCCTCCCCCACAGTATAACCACTGCTTTCACTGTATTTGATGTCGGTATAATTTGTGGAGGGGAAGGGGAAAAACAAGTCGTTTAAATAAGGATACATGTGGACCTGTTGCAACAATGAGAAGTACAAGTTGTCAGATAGAAAATGAACTTTACAACTTGGGGGGTGGGAAGATTGTGTGGGGAGGGAGGGAGGATGGGAAGGGATGGGAAGGGTAAACAAGGGGGGAGGCTACAATGCTTGATAAGAAATGTACTCACTATCTTGCCCATGTAATTGTAACCCCTCTGTACAATATTAAACTAAAATAACAAAAAAAGAGAAAAAAATATTCTAAAAAATTTAAATCTTTACTAGATATAATAGTTTATATAAATGTAGAGCAGTGTTTTCTGGTTTTAGTTGTCATTGAGTCAATTGTGTAAATCATACATTTCTCACTCAATTCATATTTGTATGTTTATACACTAATATGCCATAAGTATAATTAACTGATAAGCGATAGGCAGTGCTGTTTTATTAATCTCCCTAGGGTTTCTAACATTAACCCTTCTACTCTAAAATCGCTATGCCTTCAAACCTTGTAAAAGGTTTCATCTCATTAGATCAGAATAGTATAAGCCATAATCATTGTTT
This sequence comes from Dipodomys spectabilis, assembly GCF_019054845.1. NCBI lineage: Eukaryota > Metazoa > Chordata > Mammalia > Rodentia > Heteromyidae > Dipodomys > Dipodomys spectabilis. The sequence continues at coordinate 1,017,508 of NW_024870919.1, read as the reverse complement.
GGAACAAGTGTAACATTTTACATGCATTTCACTTAGTTTAAGAACCAAAACATTCAAGTCATCTTAACCATACCAGTAATAGCAAAATGTCTTCTGAGCTTTTCTGTCTCTTAAGAGATGAAAATCTTTAATTATACATCTTTTATTTTGTCTAACATCTTATATCTTAGGAATATCTTTTTGTGTAACCCTATGTTCCTGATAAGAAAACCGGACCAAAGGCAATAATGAAAATAGCCAAGGAAAATACTTGAAAACAATTAAAAAGCAATCACATACACTCTTGTTTTCACCGGTTTCAATGAGAATATGCGTTAAAGTTTCATGCTTTTTATTATCATTTAAAAAGCAATAATTAAACTTGAATTATCAATGAAGAAGAGAAAAGAAAACTTTGAAAACAGCTTGACTGAACAATCCAACATAAGCATAATGAATTTATATCGTTTTTCTATGTTGTTGCCAAAATAATAGAGAGCAACACCCAAAAGCAGGAAAGTAACTAAGCCAAAGCAATAACGTTTTGCTATAAAATAATTGTGAGGTTCTGACTCTTTCAAAGTCAGGCTTGCAAAGAGGAAAAGTGTATTTGATTTAGTGTGAATAATAAAAAGTATAAAATTCCTTTATTAATGTTTTACCTATCTTTACTAGGACTTCTCATGTTGGAGAAGAGGAAATGTATGTAAAATTTCAAGATTGTTTGACTATTCCCCAAAATCATTCTTATTTATCAGCTATAGCAACACAAGTAGCTTTGGTTACTCTTAGAATCATGCTTGTTTACATTTAGAAGCTTTATTGGTTGCTGGGTTATAACTGCAAACCCTTGAGTATTAATAAAAATTCATTTCCTAAGTGAGGAAAATTGCTGTGAAAAGAAACATAAAATATCAAAGACTTAGCATAGTGGAAACTATTTTCTAGCTATATTACAATCTGTAGGTGTAGATTTTGTTTCACATTGTTCCAGGGGACCCATTTTTGTTATCTTCTTTTTCAACATCTAGTGATCCTATAACATCCTATGACATCCTGGGAATCTATATCTTCACTGGATTCTCTAATTTCTGTTGGAAATTTAGGAAGAATAGGAAATTGAGTTTCTGTTTCTGTCATCATATTTTGTATTACTTTACACACTATAACTCAAAATGACAAATTTTCTTTATAATATTAGGAGACAGATTTCATTTCCATATTCTTACGCTAGCCTTCTACATAAGTTTGGTAGTTAGTAATCCCAAAATGTGAAAATAAAGTTAGGGAGCTTCTTATTTAGATATTATTTAGAATTTCAAGACGTCATTAATGAAGGCCCTTAGTAGTATTTACATCATACACGTGTACAAAGCCGGTGGCAACATTTTCTTATTCTCAGAAACTAGGACATGTGGTGTCCCTTTAGTTGCATCAGGAAAAGGCCGAAATTTAGTTAGTTTTATCTCCTGCAAAAAAATTTCTACAAGTTAATTGGCTGGAATAATGCATATTTTCATTTTACACTTCTAACGGACAGAAATCTAAAAGAAGTCTCACTAGATTAAAATCAAGCCATCTACAGAGCTAAAATATTTTTCAGATGATTCTAGTGAAAAAGTCATTTACTTCCTGTTCTGCTTTCCACACACTTCAGAATCTGGGTGGTTTTCCTTTATTTTCTAATGTAGCATCTTTACATATTTCTGATGGTTCTTACCTAATCATGTCCCTTTGAACTACAGCTGGGACTTTTAAGTACCCGTTTGAGTATACTTTCCCCATCTGATAATTATTGAAATTTGTGTTCCTTGGGTAATGAAAGGTGATTGTTTTACAAAATTACATATAAAATGTAAATCTACATTTGAGGGATTAGATATATGGGGACTATGTATATTTTGGGAAGGTATTTTACTGCCTACCACAGTGAGTGTGTAAGCATTCTTTCTATTATAACCTGTTATCCTTTCATTAATTTTGAACAACATATTTGTTCAATGAAATATAACTAGAAAAAAATTTAGTTCCTGAAAGCATTTAATCCTGATTAGAACATTGTTATGTACAAGAAATCTTAAATGCTAAAGAGCAGCTCTTGAAACAGTTCTGGAACTATCACTTTTTATACACTTTGCTTAAAAATCTCTTTTCAAGAGCATTTGATTGTTATTATTTTGGATTTATGGTTAATATTTATTTGACTGCTATTTTTAAAGAACTCATCACCCAATACTGGTTCTTTTCTTCTAACATTTTTGGGTCTAATCTAGTTCTGAAAGAAACACAGTTATTTGAATTACATGAACTGCTTGTTGAAGTTGAATCAGTGTGGAGAAGAAAAGAAGAAAAAAGATGTCTCTGTGTGTATGTCACGTTAAAAATGTATCTAAAAGCTATGTATCTTAAAATCATCTATTTTTCATTATGTTTAGATCCTGATAAAATTTAGCCTCTCAACTCACACAGTGTTAATGCAGTCTTATTTCATACCTCCTAAAAGCAAACAACAAATTACTATTTATTTTAGAAATATTCTTTTTAATTTTTAGAATTCTATTTATTTAAAAAACTATATTTTTAAAAAGTTAGCCAAAGCAAATGGTGTATTAGTTATTTAGAGTCATGTTCAGACTCTATGATGGAAGCCAGAAAGGGAAAATAGTTATGTTATTATTCTTACTCTTGCCACTCTGATTTACTTCATCTATTTCTGAAAGAATGAAATTCTGGCTTTGAAGCCTTTTGCTTGATATCCACAATGTGTCATTCTTCCTTTATTAATAGGAGAATTTGGAGAACGGATGAGAATTCACACTAGAAAAAGGAGAAGAGCAAAAGAGAAGGTGAAATCTAGATATTTTGTTCTTCCTCATCTCAATCACAAGGTCTGGATAATGATTGTGGATATTAGATACAGTGGTCTAAAGTGATTAAAAACATTTATAAAAAAGTTAGCCCGAAAAGTGATCACATAGATAATGCTTATTTATTAAAAAATGTAATAGCATCAAACAGGAAGTGTTATCTATTTGTTTAGTACTTATTCAGTATTTGTTAAATTTTGGTGTGTTATAGTCAACTATCATAAAGGTAAACAACAATGGTAAGAAACTAATATCTTAATATCATACTCTAATATTAGCTTAATTCTTCCTTGTTTGAGTTTTGCCTCAATTTCACATACTATATTCTCCCAGTATGTAAGTAGAAAGAAGATTCCCTCTGTATATATGCTTTTTTTATAGCTAAGCGAAAAGAAGTTAGTTCTTAGACAGTGACAAGGGGATAGAAATCTTCCCCTAAAAATAAAATCTTTGACCACTTCTGGTTCATTTTTGTAAGCTTAAGTATGTCACATGACCCATCTTGACATTGCAGAGTAGAGGTAAATCTCACCTACAGTAAGCTGACGCAGGGCAGAATAATATTCCAAGGTATGCAACACTTGAGATAAAGAAGAAAAAGAAGAGAACTATAGCACAATCAAACATACTTGCCATCACATGTCTCTGCAGGAAGGAAGGTATTATGTACCTTTGTTTCTAAAACTACTGATATCTTCAAATTATTTCTTTTATGCTTGGATATTACTAGAATTAGAGAACATTTTGATTCTGAGACAGCATAAAATGTCAAAGAAATCTGGAGTAATCATTTCAATATTACATTTTTGTTTTGCTAGGAACAATACTTTATACTTTCTTAGCTAGTCTCTTTTGTTTCCAGAACTGGATTTTGATAGTATATGTGACTATCCACCAGAAGAAATATCTTCATTTATCTGCATCTTGTGCAGATAGCATAGTCAATTATATGTATGTGCGAATTTTTAAAAATGCAAAAAAATGTGGACAGGGAGCCAATATACATATATTCCCACCATCAACTTTCACATCCTCCTTCTGCCTTCCTTGGAATCACACTCAATCACTAAAAGGCTGACATTTTTGTCTCTTTTTTATTTTTTATTGTGGAAATACTGTACAGAGGGGTTACAATGACATGGGCAAGATAATGAGCATATTTCTTATCAAGCATTGTAGCCTCCTCCTTTGTTTCCCTTCCCATCCCTTCCCATCCTCTCCCAGCCCCCCACCCAATCCTTCCCACCAAAGTGGTAAAGTTCATTTTCGACATAACAACTTGTACATCTCATTGTTGCAAAGGGCCCAGCTGTATCCCTAGTTAAACGATTTGATTTTGCCCTTCCCCTTCACAAATTATACCAACATAAAATACAGTGAAAACAGGGGTTATGCTGTGGGGGAGCGACATACAAAGCAACATAGAAATCACCTTATAAATATGTTAGAAACAACTGTGTGAAAGGAAAAAAAAACATTTAAATACTTATCTTGGGGTTCATTCCCCTAACATCAAGAAAATGTGGTATATATACACAATGGAATTCTATGGCTCTATCAGAAAGAATGGCACTTGTTAGGAAATGGAAAGAATTGGAAAAAAATTATATTAAGTGAAGTAAGTCAGGCCCAAAGAAACATAGGTCCCATGGTTTCCCTTATTTGCAACAACTAGTATTTGTCTGAGTCAAGCAGAAAAGTTCAGATAAGTTGATGTTAGGGAAATGAACCCTAAGATACGTATTCAAATGTTTTTTTTTTTACTTTCATGCCATTGTTTCTAACACATTTATAAGATTATTTCTTTGTTGTTTTGTATGTCCCTCGTCCACAGTATAACAACTGCTTTCACTGTATTTGATGTCGGCATAATTTGTGGAGGGGAAGAGGAAAAACAAATCGTTTGGCTCTTGACCTTGAAAGTGAAACAGAATGTTTTGGATATCGGAGATAACTGTTAAATGTTTTTTCCCCCCCATAATAATGTTACATGAAACAGCCTTATGAGTCCTGCAGTTCTTAACACTGTAATTCCTTAGTGATGTGATAGGAATGTCAACCTTACTGGACTTAGTATTGGTTTCCACTTCCTTTTCTACCATCCAGTCTAAATTAAAATAATGGAATGAAAAAGTAATGCCATCTTAAGAAAGTCATTTAAGGCTATGAAAATGTGGCTTCATGGCAGAGATTGCTTATCATGCATGAAACCCTGGGTTCAATTCCTCAGTACCACATAAACAGAAAAAGAAATGGTGATGCGCCTCAAGTTGTAGAGTGCTAGACTTGAGCAAAAAAACTGAAAAGCTCCGGGACAGTTCCATGGTCCTGAGTTCAAGCCCCAGGACTGGCAAAAAAAAAGTCATTTAGCTAGTAAATGACAAATTAGGAAAGTATACTTGAAATATATAATTGTTCTTCCCAACTATGTCTAACAATCGTTCTTAATTCATATACTTTACCTATATTAGCATACTGTGTTGACAACAAAACAAAAAAAGGTTTGCTAATAAGTCACGACAATTAATGTTAGGAATGTGCTTAGATATCAGGTGAGGATTAATCCTGGAAATTCAAATATTCCAGGCTTCTGAGTGGTCACTGCTAATAACAATGAGGATAGTCTAAGTGAGATTTGGAAAACTTTTTGTTCAGTTATGGCACCAAGAAGCACAGGCTAATTAATAGTTTTGACAGAAGTGAAGAAATAACTCCAGATGGAAGAAATAAATGATAATAATAAATAATTATACCGGAAACTGTTCTAGGGAACCAGTTTTGGTTATTGAAGAACTAGTTATCAACTATGCTTATTCCTCATTGCCTTTAGCATTCTAATCTCTTAGGCTAGTTCTTAATCTCTGTGGGATAAGTTGTATCTATTTCTATGTTGTTTTTTCATATCGGATCTTCTTTGCTTTCTAAAAATCTGTCTTTCTCTATTTCTCTATTAACAGTTATTGATACTAAGTCCACATTCACAGACAGCAGAGGATGCTAATGTAAGAGTCCCATAACTCATGAGTCATTAATGTAACAACATGGAAAAGGAGGACATATTTATTGCTACCTCAATTTTTCTGAAAACCTGCAATGTCACATCATTTGATTCAAATTTCCATTCTTTGTCTACATAGTGTCATTAAGTGCACATAAATGCAAATATAAGCCGGGTGCTGGTGGTTCACGCCTGTAATCCTAATTACTCAGGAGGTTGAGACAAGAGGATTGTAGATCAAAGCCAGCCTGGTCAGCAAAGTCCATGAGACTCTTATATTCAATTAACCAACAGAAACTCGGAAGTGGTGCTGTAGCTAAAGTGATAAAGCACTCAACTGGAGCTGAAGAACTGAGGGACATTGCCCAGAATCAGAGTCCAAGCCTCACGACCAATAAACAAAAGTGCAAATATGACATTAACTTTCCCAAAAAAGACCTACAAAGTCAATAGTAATCTTCCCAAGCAGAAAAACTAATTCTAAAATGATTCAGTGTACCTACTTTGGCTGTTATTTGTTATGGCTTCTTTGTTGGACATATTCTCTTCTTTTAAAAATTGTCAAATATTAGCTTTATAATAAACTTCATCTAATATTTCTCAAATGAGAAGTCCATATAGTTGATGTCACTTGGCTTTCTTACTATCACAGTTCAAAGCCAACCCTGGCAAGAGACGTCTGTCAAATTCTTATCTCTAAACACCAAAAAAAAAAAAAACAGAAGTGGAGTTTTTGTTGAAGCAATAGTGTACTAGCTTTGGGGTCAGGTGGGCAGGAAAGACAATTGTTCAGGGACAGGGTCCAGCCTCTGAGTTCAAGCCCCAGAACTAGCACAAACTAAACAAAAAAAATAACGCCACATATTTCTTTGGGACCATCGTTTAACACTGTTTGAGAAGAGGCTCTTTTTGCTGATCATACACGCTGCATCCTGCTTTTTGGAATCTTTACTGCTATGGCAAACTCAGGACCAGATTAAAGGAATGGATAAAGGACTTCTGCAACAAGACAATCATGTCAGGAGTGAAATATCCATGCATAAGAAATTTTAAAACCTCCATGTCTTTCTTTCTTTGCAGTAGGACACTTTAAAACAAAGTTATTTCGGTTTTTTTTTTCTATGCTGGCCTGCGAATGGCATATTGTTTCTTTTTGTAATACTCTCAACTAGAAGTTTACAGAAAAGTTTTATATGAGTAAAGAACACACTCTAAAAAGTCAGGGACAGATTTTCCTTCCAGTCTTGGATTATTTTCTTGTTCAGTAAAAAGAACAGCACAAATTATCTTGAACTTTGTCATTTCTCTATGTTCAATTCCTGTCTTGGAATCATTTACCATTGCCCATAACAGTTCCTTCCATCTACTTCCAATAACAATCTATGATGCTGCTCCCAGTAAAAATGAATATTTTCTAGCTTCATTGAAATAGCAAAAGTACATCTTTGGACATGAGGTAACACATGTTTCAGAAACAACTTAGAAATGAGAAAATATGGCATTTACATGGCTTATAAAAATTATCCTTGTACATATCGCCATAGAAGATGATGTTAAGTGAAATGAATCCCAAGATAGGGACACAACTTTTTTTTGCTTTCTTGCTATTTTTTAATGTATCTAACATGTACTATGTCTTTTTTTGGGAGGGGGTTCCGATGGTGGGTCCTGAACTCTGGGCCTGGGCTCTGTCCCTCAGCTTTTCAGCTCAAAGCTAGCACTCTACCACTTGAGCCACAGCACCACTTTCGGCTTTTTTCTTTTTGGTTCTGTGGTTCTGAGGAATCGAACCCAGGGCCTCATGCATGCAAGGCAAGCACTATACCACTGAACCACCTTCCCAACCCTACTATGTCGTTTGTTTGTTTTTGTTCTATTTTCATCCTCCACGGTATTTTTTCACTGTATTTGAGTTTGGTCATCTGCTTCTTGCACTTACATTTTCCTAATGTGGGGATGGGAAGGGAAATATCAAAATGCTGAAACAAGGATAAAGTATGATCCATTGTAACAATAAGATGAACAAGACACCATGTAGAGAACAAACTTTACAACTTGGGGAGGGGAGGAAGGAGTTGGGGAGGGGGAGAGAAAAGGGATGGCAAGGGACAAATAAAAGAGGAGCTAACAATGCTCGTTAGATAATATATTCATTAGCTTACTTATGTAACAAACCCACAATAAAAAACATGAAAGAAAACATTATCCTGGAGCACATTAAGTATAAATTTCCTAAATGCTCTGTAAATTAAGCCCAATTTTAATTGGGAAGAAGGTTCTCAGAAACATTTTATTGTGAGTGTGGGTGTTGTTCATTCTTTCCCAAGTGTACATAGGTTAGCATTAGGAGAAACAATAGGAATAATAGGAGAAAGAGAAGTTCTGTGTTTAAGTATAATGGTTCAAAACACTATAGAAGACTCTGCAAATAAGACAACTTTGAAACAATAAGGCCAAGGCCAACATGTCAATCTATGAGTGTGATATAGAGAAAGCATTACTACTAAGTGGAACATGACTTATGAGGCTCTTTCATCTCTTTCATCATGGTAGCTAATCATGTAAATTAGTGAAAATTACAGTGGAGGTATAATTTCGGTTCCTAGCAAGTCAGATATAAGAGCATGGACATAACTGGAACAAAAAGGCCATGTTGAGAGAGCAGGAATGATACTAGCAATGAACTGGTGGCTAAGATCACTTTTCTTTTTTTCTTTCTTTTCCTTTCTCTCTCTTTTTTATGGTAGTGGGGCTTAAACTCTGGGCTTGGGAACTGTCCCTCTGCTATTAAGCTCAAGGCTAGTGCTCTACCACTTGAGTCACAGTGCCATTTCAGGATTCTGGTAGTTAATTGGAGAAAAGAGTCTCTGGGCCTTTCCTAGCTGGGCTGGCTTTGAACCCCATCCTCAGATCTCACTGCCACCGGGCTTACGATCACATTTTTAACAGTGTACACTCAGGATATGTAATGTGTATGTTCATCTATCTTTATGTGTATTCTTGAGTTAAAAATTTGAGCTACAGCTCAGACTTTATACTCACAAAAATGTTTGTCGTTTAAAAGTTGATACTCCTGGAGAAATAAAACCTAAGAATATAAAGGAGTCTGGGAAGATCAGTTTATATCCAGCCTGGGAAGGACAGGCTTTGAGACACTACCTATAATTATCCAGGCAAAGCTGAATTGGAAGAAGGGCTCACGAGATGGAATACCAGTCATGAGCAAGATGGCTGAATAAGAGATTGAGGCTTTTGCATACATACATACAAACATACATATACACATACACTCAGAGGCACTTATATGTGCACAAACAAATGCACAAATGAAACAACTCTCAGAATATGTAGAAAAGTTAGAAAACAATAGAAAATATTTCCTGAGTAAGACTAGAATCAAGTGATACTTTTTAATATTAGAAAGTATTCAAGTGAACTTTCTTCAAAAAAGTTTGAGACTATTACATAGGTAGGGACTAGAGATAGTAAGAGAGTCAAGTAATCATTATTAATGGGATCAGATCCATGGAGGAATGAATCAGAGACCCCTGCAGGTGCATCTGAAAATGTTCATATCCTGTGTCAAATGTTAGAACATCTTTCAAAACTGTACATAAACAGTCTGAGCAGTCAATCTCATGGATAATATCATCAGAGAAGTTCAGAATTGCTAGTCTGTATCTAGATTAAATAAACCAACAAACCATGGTAGGAGAATGTGATACAAGACAAAAATTCTAGCACTGAGACTAAGACAAGAGAATAGAGAGTGGAATTACATAGCGATACCTTCCCTGGACCAGGTAGCTTAATTTTGTCTCAATAAAACAAACCAAACAACAAGAAAGGAATACATAGTTTGAAGTTTGGGCTAATTTTGTCACTATGTTTTGAGATGTCAAGTTTCCTATTGACATACAACTCATATATAATCCTCAGTTGTGTTTTAAATGCTCTTTTCCTTACAGAACATTCCCAGATGCAAAATGACTCATGATTCCCAACGAAAAATTTGAAAAAAGTAAGCGTCATTCTGTTGGATTCCAAAGAAATGATGAAGTATTATGAAAGCTTAAGCCTGGAGAAATAGCAAAGTTCATCTAATGTAGGACTTAGTAGACCTGGCTAAATTAGAATTTAGATTTAAAATAATGTTTTGGGTTTGTAATTTCATATTCTATAGGATATTACAAAATGCTTTTCAAGTAGATGATTTAATCCCATCCCTGGCCGCTGGCTCCTGAAAGCTTCTGGTTATGGACAGGAAAGTTCATTTATATCTGTCCCCAGAGGCCTCCTCCCCTCCCAGCATGTAGGGGCATGCCCCAGCCATCACTCTGGGCCCCGAACTGGCTCCAGAGCCAGGCCAAACCATCCCTCCTTCTCCCCTTGTGCCAGGACTCGTGTGGGAGTTAGAGTCCACCCGGTCTTCTGTTCCCATGGCCGCCATGGGCCTCATGCTCTACAGCCATTCCCAACCCCTGTCCCATGCCCTGAAGCCTGGATGCTAACTGCTCCCCCCTTTCCTGTTTCTCCAGTCCCCAGTTCCTGCATGTCCAGCAGTCCAGGCCATAAGTGTGCCTGCCCCTAGGACAAGAGGCCCACTGGAGCCTTCCCGCACTTCTGTGCCAAGCACCAGATGGGGTTTTTCACAACTCTCCCCCTCGCCCCCCACCCCCCGCCAGCTCTTCCCTGCTCCACCCACTGCTGAGCCAAAGGGTGCTCCCTGTACACCATGCATCCTCCATTGCTCCTTCCTGGGCTTGATTCTGCACTGTGCTCTCCCTCTCCACCTTCCCCGTGCAGGAAGGACCTCTCCATGGCTGGATAAGGCTTGTGGGACATGCCCTTGCCCCCTCCCCCACCTAGGGAGCCAAAGGCGCAATCCGACCCCTCCCTACACTCCAGGGAGACAGCTCAGTAGGAGAGATGGACTCCCTGGTGGGGCAGGGGTAGGCCCAAGCACCTGGCTCACGTTTCCCCCTCTTCCTTCCTGGCCTGTTTCTGCTGTGGTCTCTGCAGGTGCATGCGGCCTCCCCCAAACCCTTTCCTCTGGAGATGCCTTTCCTCACCCCATCTGGGGAGGTCACCAGCTGATTCCCCCCACCCACTCATCCCCAGCGCCTTCTTGGCTCCCTCTTGGCTGCCCAGCCCTATGCAACCAAGTCTGATCTGTGTAGGAAATCCAGAAGCTGGGCTGCCCCGTGGGAGGCTCCCCCCTCCACTGCTCCCAGATGTGTCTTGAGTTCCATCCCGCAGGCTCACCCATTTACCCGGGAAATGACCTCACACACAGCCACAGCCACACACAGAGCTGGGTCATGTCAGCCACAGTGGGTCTGAATTAGAGAGGCCTCAGGAGCCAGAAGGGACCCACAGGTTGAGGGCAGCGTTTCCTATCTCCTACATTCCCCCTTCCCAGGATGTTATGCTGGGAGGAGGTAGGCCTCACCAACTGATGGTGCTGGTGCCCCGTGGCCCCACTGGTATGGTCGGATGTGCTGTAGCAAAGCCTGCTGGAGGCCTACCCCCCCCCCAGGCAGATGGCAGCAGCCCCGAGTTCCCCCTTCCACACTGCTGGGTTGGCCTGCTCTCCGTTTGCTGCCCTTCCCTGGCAGCCCGGGTTGGTTCTCATTGAGAAAGCCCAGAAATCCTGCCTTCCACTTCCCCGCTTGGCCAGCCCATTCTCACTGACTGCTCTTGCCTCTCCTGCCCCTCCACTCCCTCTCCTGCTTCTCCTAACCATAGGGGCATAGGGGACCAGCAGCCACAACACCAAGACTCCCTCCCCATCTGCTCCCTCCTTGATCCTCCATTTAACCTATCGGCCCCACCTCCTCCATCCTGGCCTGCCCCTGTCCTAAGTTTCATGCCCCTTCCACTTATTCCAACCCTCCTGGGCAGCCCGGCCCTCTCAGAATGGCAAATGCTCCATGGGCCATCAAGGGTCAGTTCCCAGTCCTGGAGCTTGCTCCAACCTCACCCCTTCCGGGCCTGCTCCTTCCAAAGCAGCCTTTCCTGGGGCAAAGTTCCCAGGTGCAGACCCCCATTCCCCCTTCTACTCCCAACCCACAAATCTCTACTGAGGGCCCCGCTCCCCAAGGGTGCAAAAGCACACTTGGCTGGCTCAGCTCCTCATTCCTCTGTCAAGGGCTCTGAACCAGTTCTCACTGGGTCTGGGTAGGAAAGCCCACGGGATTCAGAGGCCATGCAGGACAATAGCACCTTGGATCACCCATGTCTTACCTTCCAGCTTCCCAGCCTGTTCCCAACATGACTTCCTGTGGTACAGGGCCATCCCCTGATTTCCAGGAAATGACTTCTGGAGCTTTCCCACTCTCATGGGCTAACACGGGGAGGAGGAAGAGTTGCTGGGTCCTCAGCCTGGAGGTCTTGCCTGGGGTACCGGGGCTGCAGAAGGCCTACTGGGAACAAGGCACTGGTTTGTGGGTCTGACCTGGGATCCAGGATACGAGCAGCAGCAGGAAAAATGGGGTGGGACCAAGCTCAGGAAACAGATGTCAGCAAGCCTGAAAGGGCAGGGCCCTGGCACAAGTCTGTCCTGTGATACAGGTGGGAGCAGGAGTAAGTGGGTGGGCTCAGTCAGGCCCCTGCATCTGTTCTGCCCTGAATCTAAGGGATGGCGGGAGACCTAAAGGGTGATTCCTGCCCAAGGTGCGGGTACTGGTGGGCAAACCGATGGGATGGGGCCCTAGTTCAGATGCTGCCCAAGGCACTCCTGCCAGAGAGTCCCATGGCAGAAACCACCCCAAGCACCTCTGCTGGCAGGCAAGCTAGGAGGTGGAGCCCTGGGGCTGGTCTTGTCAAATGATGCTGGTGCCTGCAGGCAAGAATGGATAGGTGGAGCCCAAGTGCCAGCAGGTGCCAGCCAAGGGGTGGAGGCCCGTGCTGTCTCCTCCAAGGCAGGGGATTCTGGAGGCTGGACTATGGGGTGGAGCCCAAGTGTAGTTGCCAGTCCCTCCTAAGACACCTCTGCTTGTGAGTGAATTGGGGGACAGAGCCCCGGTGCAGGTCCTGCCCCAGGCAGGGGTTGCAGGCAGGCAATATTAGGAACAGAGCCCCAGTGCCAGTGGGCTACATAAGGGGCAGATCCCTAATGCCGGTCCCGCCCTAGGCAGCCGAAGGGGCAGATTCCAGGTGTTAACCTCCTTGAAAGCGCTGGTGCTGGTGTTGGCGGGCGAACTAAGGGGTGGAACCCTTGTGCAGGTCTCCCTTACTGGGCAGTGCAGGAGTGTGAACGAATGGGCAGAGCCAAGGTGTGGATGTTGTCAAAAGGACCACTGCTGGTGGGCAGTCTGAGGGGCAGAGCCCCAGTGCTGATGTCGCCCAAGGCACCACCACCATCAACTGATTAATGGGTGGAGCCCACCGGCCATCTCTCAAGGTTGCCAGTACTGGCGGCTGAGTCAAGGGGCAGGGCCCCGATGCAGGTGTCATCCAAAGCACCTATGCCTGCTAGCAAACAGAGGGGCGGAGCTCCTGTGTTAGTCCCACCCAAGGCGCCCATACTGGCCATCTAATGGAGGGGTGGTGCAGGTCTCGCCCAAGGGTCAAGCCCCAATGAGGGTCGTGACCTAATGCAGGGAGCAGGGGTGGTTGTGACCTAATGCGGGGAGTCCGGGGTTGGTCTTGCCAAAGGCCTGGGGACTGGTGGGCAAACCAAGTGGTGGAGCCTCCCTGCAGTTCTGTCAGAAAATTAGAAAACAAGATAAACTTGCAAGGTTCATGGAACAGGGACTTTGAAGCCTCGACTGGATTCAAACCGCCATCCTCTCCATGTCAGGTTCCTGAGTAACAGTTTGGGTAGCAGGCCTGAGCAGGTTCAAATGTCGTTCCATACTACCACTTCTTTGAACTCCATTCCGCTGCTGGATACCCCCTAATGTGCATGACACCAGGGCCTGGGTCCTGGGACTATGCGCCTCTCTCCTCTCTCTATGTATATTCACATCAATACATTTGCCATATGTGTATGTATTTATACATGCCCTTTTTCTGTACTGGACTTTTTTGACTTCGGTCATGCAGACTCTATAAATACACACGAGTATATATACACACACACATTCATGCATTTTGTCTCCGATGAATGATAGAAAAGTGAGGTTGCCCAACATTAGTAAGCTAGGACCGGACTTGGGTAGGGCTTTTCTCCCACAGAAACTCTGTAGGGGACTCAGGTTTCTCCTGAGATCTAAAGCTTTGAGACACTAAATATTGACAGGGAGAGACTTCAAGATGAATGTGGACCTAGATCTTCTCTTGGTTCCATAATTAGGGAGTCAGATGGCATTCTGAGGAGGTTGCCTGCACCTGCACCTGCCACCAATCCCAGTTCAAAGGAGAGAAGGCACCCAGACCCCTGACCCCCCACATTGGCCTCTTTCAGTGGCCACGTCAAGTGGGTGCATTCCTTTACACTGGAGGAAGGAGGTGGGGGGGGTCTATGAGGAATGTGCCTTTCCCCTCCAGTGACCTGAGACCTGTGGCCAGCTATGGGCTCCCGAACAGGACTGAGAAGGGCTAACACAAAGAGTCTTGCTTCTTGAGTCCTTCCTTCAGCCAACCAGACCTGTTTCCTTCTATGCTAGAAGCCAACTGAATCACTTCTGGAAGAAACCCATTAGCAGACAGTCTAGGATAGGGGCTTAGTTCCTTCTGGAAGAGAAAGACCAGCCTGGTGGAACACTCCAACTGGAAAGGCAAATGATAGATAGATCCAGGCACCAGTTCTCGTTTGAAAGGAAGGGAGAGTTTACACACCAGAGATGTTGGAGGTCTTCTCTCCTCTAAGAGTCCCTAGTGTTAGGATGGAATGGGATTGTATGAAGCCACATCTCTGAGTGGCCATGAATGACTGAAATCAGGAATGGTATATCTCTAATTTCTGGGCAGGGTGTGTGTGTCTCAGCACCTCATTCTGCACAGACCGCCATGGATAGTTCTTCACTGGCCTCTCAAAATCTTCCACATGGTGACGCCGTGCTTGCAGACTGCTCCCGTGCATGTACCCATCCCATAGCAAGTAGCTTTAACTGGAGAAACCTGAGGCATCATGAGACCAGGAGGTGGTTCATGGTTTCTGAGCCAAGAAAGGATTTTAAGCTGAGTAAACACAGCCAGGAAGTCTGGATATGAACACATATGTTCTCATGAGTTCATGTGCACGACTTGAACTGAGGGTCTGGATGCTGTGCCCGAGCTCTTTTGCTCAAGGCTGGCATTCTAACACTTGAGTGATACCTCCCTCCACCTTTGGCATATATATATATATATATATTTGGTTCTTCATTGAAGAAGAGATACTTGTGAACTTCAGTCCCTGGCTGGATTTGAACCACGATGCTCAGATCTCAGCCTGCTCACTAGCTGGGTATTACAGACACGAATCATCGGTGCCAGGCCACATACATACGTTATAAGGGAGAAGCTGGTGGCCCACTGAAAAGATGTGGTTCAGGAACAGGAAACTGAAATGGGATGTGCAGCCTAGTAGAGTGCATGGGAGAATGTTCTAGTCTAGACACCAGGCACAGATAGAGAACAGGCCCTCTTAGAACATTTGAGAGGAGCTTAGGGTTGGCTCAAAGGGCATTGACCATGCACTACACACCAGCAGTCTGGTGAATGAAAGAATACTGAAGAGGTAGGCCTTTGGAATGAAAGCCCTGATGTAGGAGACACAGGAGGGCAGGGTGGGGCTCTAGAGTACCAGGCAAGGCTTCTGGGGGGACCAAAGGGAAAAAGGCCCAGCCACTAGGGCAGGAGGGACTTTTCTGCCAGGGGCCTAAAGGTGCTTGCATTTGAATTTCCGCCCTGTGAGCCACATCCCCAATACAGCTTCTCAGCCAACGTGTCTGCCCATCTGTGTGACTGCTGATCATGGTAGTCACTCTGGCTGACTGTCATGTCTTTTTGACTGTTCAGGTAGATGAGCCTTAGGTGTTAGCTGCAGGTTCCTTAAGCTTCCTAGCTGAGCTTGGTCTTACAGGAACAAGGTTGGCACTGACTGGCAGTGTACCTGGCGGAAGCCTAGCCCCACCCTAGGGAGACATAGAAAGGAGGTAGTGGCCTTCAAATGGTTTCTGGGGGTTCTGGCTGGCTGTCTTCCCAGAGCCCACTGGGCCCACTGTCACCAAGAAAAGGCATCTTGCTTCCCACTGTCCTTGAATTTTCTGGGGCTCTCTGAGTCTTTCATGACATGCACCCCTGCCATCTCTTGCTCTGTTTGTCTCTTCACCTGATTGTTTCTGATTGGTCGGCCAGCACTTTTTCTCTCACTTCTCTGGCTGTCTTTGTCTTTGTCTCCCTTTCTGAATGCCTATCCATCTATCAACGAATGTTTTTTGTCTGTTCTACTCTAATTGTGTCCCATCCATCTTGCTCCTGGGCCTCTGTTCTGTCTAGTTCAGTATGTGTCATGGTGTCTGTGTGTGTGTGTGGATTTTCCCCTCATCTTTCTCTGTCCCCTCTCTGGGTGCCTGTCTGTCTCTTTCTGACCTCTGATGGGGCCCCACCTCCATGCCGACCTTGCCTTTAGACCCCTATCAGGGTCTACAATGAATCCTTAATTGCCAGATACCCGCATTCCAGATATTCATTGGGGCCCAAGTCTGGCCTGTCCAAATCTTTGGCCACCTCCTGGAGATTCTGGGTCAGCAAGGCCAGCTGGAATTAGGGTATCCGTGGGTCTTAGGGTGGGGCTTAGTCATGGGATGTCCTGTCCTTTCTTCAGCTGGATTTTTGGCTGTGCATCCCTCCCAGCAGGCTGGCAGTGGAGTGGGAGAAGGTAGGAGCATTGCCAGGGGCTCTGGTCAAATTGACCTTGATAGCTGACTGAAGGCCACCCAAGCAAGTAGGATCCGGGGCTACATGGGAGGTGGGGCCAAGGTGGCTTGGAAGTGTATCCGTAGGTGTCTAGGAAATGTCAGCATACCTTATCACAGGCAAGTCTATCTCCTGGCCCCAGCTGGGCCTCTCAGGTCCTTCTAGACATTTCCAGATGCC
Source organism: Dipodomys spectabilis (assembly GCF_019054845.1). Classification (NCBI taxonomy): domain Eukaryota; kingdom Metazoa; phylum Chordata; class Mammalia; order Rodentia; family Heteromyidae; genus Dipodomys; species Dipodomys spectabilis. Next base: position 1,000,636 of record NW_024870919.1, on the reverse strand, counting down.
CAGAATACAGAGGCACAGACTTTAGATTCCAGGGCCATGGAACTGGGGAATGAGAGAGTGGTATGGACAATGCCTTAATTTTCTGGGGCATTAGCCTTGATCTGGCTATGCTCCCCTTGTGTATGCTCACTTTTTAACCCAGTGCTGGCCACACACCAGCCACTTCTGGCAGTGCTATGGAAGTGAGATCTAGGGTGACTGAAGTCTGGATTTATGGCCTGATTGGGGGTGGGGTGGAGGCAAAGGGTGTCTTTAAAATAAATCTTAGAGCTGGAACTCAGGTTCTAGGCACTGCCCCTGAGCTTCCTTTGCTCAAAGCTAACATTCTACCACTTGAATCACAGCTCACCTTTCATCTTTTTTAGTAGTTTAGTAGAGAGAAGAGTCTCACATACTTCCCTGCCTAAGCTGGCTTCAAGTTGCCATCCTAAGAGTGAAGCTTCTTGAGTAGCTAGGATTGCTTGTTTGACCACTTGGCACCTACTAAGGATGTCCGTGTGTGTGTGTGTGTATGTGTGCGCGCGTGCACGCGTGTGTGTGTGTGTGTATGTGTGTGTGTGTGTGTGTGTGTGTGTGTTTAGTGGGGCTTGCACTCAGAGCGTAGGTGGGTATCCTTTAGCTTGTTTGCACAAGGATGGTGCTGTACCACTTGAACTACAGCAGCTATGCTTCCCACCTTTTTGATGATTTATTGGAGATAAGAGTCTGCCCAGGCTAGCTTTAAATCTTAATTGATCCTCAGGTGTCAGCCTTGGATAGCTAGGATTATAGGCATGAGCCACTGGCACCCAGCTGCAAGGATGTATTTTCATCCTCTCTTCTGTTCTAACAGCTGTCTACTTGCCCTGGCCTAGATCAAGGGTGGGTATGTTTCATCTGAAGCCTGGGGTAGGAGTGGTAGCTGTAGATGGGTGCACGGCTTGGAGAAAGGTAGTTTGTATTAGCCAAGAAGGAAAGCCAAGAAGGAAAGCGTGGCCAGATATTAATAGCTCATATTCTCATATTCCTAGCTCCTCAGGAGGCTGAGATATGAGGATTGCCATTCAGAGGCAGCCCAGCTAGAAAAGTCTGTGAGACTCCATTTTGCAAATAACCACCTGAAAGCTGGAAGAAAAGCTGTGGCTCAAGTGGTAGAGTGCTAGCATTGAACAAAAAAAAAAACAACTATGGGACAGAGCTCAGGCCCTGAGTTTAAGCCCTAGTATCAAGATGTGTGCACACCCCCCCCCCCCACACACACACACAGAGGAAGGTAGTAATGATGAGCTGAGCTAGAACTGTGGGCAGTCCTGAGGCATAGACATAGTAAACTCTCAAGGCAAATCAAGTAGTTTCTCTCTATCCTTCTTGGGCTGAGGATTCTGGGCCATGGCAGTTAGTGTCATGGAACCTACCCCTCCATCCATGCATGGGGCCACAGGACCAAGGGAAGGACACTATGGATGCTCCTTTGTAGTCGGCCCACGATTGCAGACCTTCATATACCCCCAAGCACTGGTGAGGAAAGCAGGGCTCTGAGCCCTGGGATTCCAGAGATAGCCACTGCTACAAGCAGCAGCCAGCTGGCTTTAGATTCTTGAGCCTACAAGTCTATCATGAGCCCAAATCAACACCCGCTCAAGGTGTGCCTGATGATTCACAGTTTTGATACTCATGTAAGTGGGTGTTATCTGCTGTGCTATTTTGCAGCCCTTGCCCCTCCTGGCCCAGAACTATGATCTGAGACGTCAATTGCATGGTCTGATGCACACTGCACCCATGACAGATGCCGTTCTGATGACCTGACCGATGACCTCCGTACCCCAGGGCTCGATCCTTCTCTGATACTGTGGCCTGCTCTACAGGAAAAGGCCTCAGAAGAGGCTACACTCAAGACTTGTAATACACCAAGACATTAGGAGATCCTCAGGGGCCCACTGGAAAGTACTCTGCCTAGAGTCACAGAGTGAGGTCCAAGAAGGCCAGGTGTTGGTCATGGAGCTGGAATGCTAGTCCTGGGTGCTGTCCCCCAGCTCTTCAGCTTACCATTTGAGTTACAGGGCCAATTCTGTTATTCAGGACGTTACTTTTAGATCATAGTCTCCCAGAATTCCTGACTGGGGTTGGTTTTGAACCGAGATCCTCATATCTCAGCTTCCTGAGGAGGTAGGAGAGGTGTGAGTCACTAGCACCTGGCTGATCTGACCTTTCAGGAGCTCCTGAAAGTTTTATTTTTTAGGTGCCAATGCTGGGCTTGAACTCAGGGTCTGGCCTCTGGTCTCTTAAATTTTTCCCTCAAAGCTGACACTCTACCACTTGAGCCACAGCTCCATTTCTGGCTTTTGGTAGTTCATCGGCAAGAAGAGTCTCACTAACTTTTCTCACCTGAGCTGGCTTGACCCATGATCTCTGATCTCAGTCTTCTGAATAGCTAGGATTTACAGGGGTTGAGCCACTTCTGGCATTGTGTTAGAAGCTTTTCTTAAGCAAGCATTCTTCCCTGTGTTTACCTTGAATCCTCCATGCAAAGGAGGCCTGAGGGTCAGGAGGTGTGAAAAATAAGCTTCCAGCCACAGGAAATGGCTGGGGTCCATGGTGAAAAACCAAGCTAATCTTCCCCCGGGCCCCATTCTGGTACCCCACCATTTGCCCTACCTGTGTCTCAACAAACCTTGACCCAGCCTTGAATGTTCTGCCAGAATGTCTGAAGCCACAGTACCTTCATTCCACCTACACCACTTGCTCCAATCGACATCGAAGGACCGTTGTCCATCCATGATGGACCTTCTGCCTGAGGCTCTCTGTCCCGTTCCACGCCTTAGAACTCTTGTGGAATTTTGGCATTGGTTATATCACCTCCTGGAGCAAGTCTTTCCTTCCCTTCTACCTCTTTTTTTTTTAATATTGAGTTGCTATAGACGGAACTTTGTGCAGGGTGACTGGCAAATGCTCTATCTTGGTGTGTTGAGTGTGTGTGTGTGTGTGTGTGTGTGTGTGTGTGTGTGTGCGCGCGCGCACGTGCGTGCACAGGTGCGAGCATGCGCGTGTGTGCGTGCCAGTCCTGATGTTTGAAATTATGGCCTGGACATTGTCCTATCCCTGAGCTTTTGTGCTCAAGGCTAGCACTCTTCTACTAGAATCACTGCTCTACTTCTCGCTTTTTGGCTGTTTAATTGGAGAAAAATGTCTCATATAGATTTTTATGTTTGTAATTGGGATCCTCAGATATCAGCCTCCTCAGTATCTAAGATTACAGGGGTGAGCCAGCAGCACCTGCCTTCTACTTTACCTCTTACCTATAACCTCGGCCCTCCTCTGTGTCCCAGAAGAATATGTCTCACCAGACTCACTTTTTTTTTTCTTTTTGCCAGTCTTGGGGCTTGAACTCAGCGTCTGGGTGTGTTCCTGAGCTTCTTTTGCTCAAGGCTAGCACTCTCTCACTTAAGCCACAGTGCCACTTTTGGCTTTTTCTGTTTCTGTGGTACTGAGGAATGGAACTCAGAGCTTTGTGTGTGCTATATAAGCGCTCTACCACTAAGCCACATTCGCAGCCCAAGGTTCACTTCTAACAGGAGTTATGAGGGTGGGATTTATTGACTTACCCCTTTTGGCATAGAAATCACTGATTATTTCATGTCTATGCCAAGATTTGGGACTAGCCTTTGACTTGACAATGAGGAATGATAGATGAGTGATAGCCACCAGGCCCCAGAGCTCTAGGCTCACATCCTACAGAGGGATAGAGACTATGGAGAGAGAACCTTGGACAACTCCTACAGCCTAGGGACTGTGGATTCTCTGAAGGCAGTGGCTGGCTGCAAAGTGTCCCAATGGGATGCCTCAGTCAGAATATTATGCACCCATTGCACACACTAGCCCAGGCAAAGCCTTCAGGGCTTCAGTTATTAAATGGCAGAGGGTGCTTTGTTCAAGCTGCCAGCTCACACTTAGAACTCTATGAGGGCTTGTCCCAGTTTGCCCAGGTTGGGACGGCTGGGCATGGGCAACCTGCTGAATGCCCATCATCCATACAGAGATCCATGCATGGAGTTATTGTAACCTTTTTAGGGGAGGGCAGGTACACTGTTGTACTATGATCCTAGCCCCCGTTCTTGACTTCCTTTTCTCAAGGGTAGCGCTCTGCCCTTGAGTCACAGCCCCATTCATGTTTATTTTTCCGGTGATCTCTTAGAAAGAAGAGTCTCCTAGACTTTCCCACCCCAGCTGAATTTAAATTGGCATTTTCTATATCTCAGCATCCTGAGGAGCTAGGGTTATAGGAAGGAGCCACTGGCACCTTACTTTCTTCTTGTTGTTCTTTTTTTCAATCATAACAGTCCGAAATTTTCAATGTGTCATTCCAATGGTTTGCATTCAAAGTAAACTACCCAGGCCTGGAGCTCGAATACTAGGACTGCCACCCACAAATAGAGGGAGATCCTGACAAACTCATTCCTGTTCATGTGAATGCTAATGGAATGTTATAAAAGTAATAAATGTGCCATTGATTCATGATTCTATTTTAGAATGCCACACAAAAAATATTGGATTTATGTGTTCCATTCTAGCACCATGGTATGATTAAGGATAGTGAATAATTTTTAATTAATATTTTTATAAGTATTCAACAGTGATATTTCATTAAATGGAGGCATAATTTAATAACTAATAATTGGTAATAATATATATAATTTAATTTCCTCACAGTCCCTCTCTTTTTATATGTATATATATCAATGTACGCACGTCTCTATCTATATCTATCTATCAATCTATCTATCTATCTATTTATCTATCTATCTAAGTACCAGGCACTCCTGTGGATTGATCACAGGTACTCAGAACTTCCTGGCAGCTCAGTTTGCCAGAGGCTGGTCTGATAAGACTGTGATCCCATTTATGGATTGGGCATTCTAGGCTGTGAGTTGAAATCGCAGGATGGCCAAAAATTTGTTCATGCAGTAAGAAGCCAATATTAGCACATTGTTTTCCTTTTCTGTTAAAGTCCATGGTCTCAGAATGATGTATAATCTATATTTACATATATCCTATGTGAGATGATGTAATAAAAGAAATGTTATATGTGTAATAATGCTAAATAAATAAGGGTAATAAATGTCATATTTCTACAAAATTTTGGTCAATCGACATTCAACAATTCATCCAAAAAATCATACACCACGATCAAACAGGATTCATTTCAGGGATGCACAGCTGGTTCAATATATGCAAATCAATTAATATAATTCGTCACATAAAAAGGAGCAAGGATAAGAACCACATGATTATCTCAATAGATGCAGAAAAAGCATTTGCCAAGATCTAACACCCCTTTATAATGAAGGTTCTGGAAAAATTAGGAATCCATGGAACATTCCTCAATACAATAAAGGCTATATATTACAAACCAACAGCAAGCATTATACTTAATGGTGAAAAACTAAAGCCATTTCCTCTTAACTCAGGAACGAGATAAGGAGGTCCACTCTCTCCTCTTCTTTTGAATCTAGTATTAGAATACCTAGCTACAGGAATAAGACAAGATGTAAACATAAAGGGGATCCAAATAGGGAAAGAAGTAAAACTCTCCCCCTTTGCAGATGACATGATCTTGTATTTAAAGAATCCCACAGACTCCACTCCCAGATTTCTCAGGCTGATTCAAAACTTTGGCAAAGTAGCAGGGTATAAAATTAACCCTCAAAAATCATTGGCTTTTCTGTATGCCAACAATGAGAAAAGTGTGGCTGAAATTAGAAAAGCAACTCCATTCGTTATAGCCCCACAAAAAATAAAATACCTAGGAATTAACTTAACCAAAGAAGTGAAAGACCTCTATGATGAAAACTTCACAAAACTGAAAAAGGAAATCAAAACAGAATTTAGAAAGTGGCAAAAACTCTGATGTTCCTGGATTGGAAAGATCAACATCATGAAAATGGCAATACTTCCAAAGGGTATCTACAAATTCAATGTGATACCCATCAATATTCCAACCTCATTCTTCAAGGAAATAGAAGATGCATTCCAAAAATTTATATGGAACAATAAATGACCCCAAATAGCAAAAGCGATCCTCAACAGAAAGAACAGTGCTGGAGGAATATCAATACCAAATTTCAAACTCTACTACAAAGCCATAGTAATCAAAACATCTTGGTACTGGCACATGAACAGACCTCAGGACCAAGGGAATAGAATTGAAAACCCAGAAATGAACTTACAGACTTATTGCCACCTAATCTTCGATGAGGGAGCTAAAAAAATAGAATGGAAAAAAGACAGCCTCTTCAGTAAATAGTGCTCGCAAAATTGGTTAATCACTTGTAGAAAACTAGAGATAGCTCCTTATATATCACACTGAACCAGAATCAACTCCAAAAAGATGAAAGACCTCGGAGTCAAAGCAGACACTCTACAGGTTGTAATAGGAGAAACCCTAGTTCTCCTTGGGACAGACCAAAATTTTCTTAATAGAGACCCAGAAACGCAACAAATCAATGAAAGTTTGGACAAATGGGATTGCATGGAATTGCAGAGCTTCTGCATGGCAAAGACATAGTTAGTAAGATCAATCAAAAGTCCACGGATTGGGAGAAAATCTTCAGTAGCCATACAATGGACAAGGGTCTCATATATAAAATATACCTGGAATTCAAAAAATTAAATCTTCCTAAAATAAATCTAGACACATGAAGAAATGCTCAACCTCCCTAGCCATTAAAGAAATGCAAATCGAAACAACATTGAGATACCACCTCACCCCAGTTAGAAAGGCTATAATCACGAACTATAATAACAACAGGTGCTGGAGGGTATGTGTACAGAAGGGAACCTTACTGCATTGTTGGTGGGAGTGTAAACTTGTTTAACCACTTTGGAAAGCAGTATGGAGTTTCCTCAAAAGACTCCACATAGAGCCTCCCTATTACCCAGCCATCCCACTTTTGGGCATGTACCCAAATTTTCACAAACAAGAGCACACTAAAGCTACCTGCATGACTATGTTTATTGCAGCATTATTTACCGTAGCTAAAATATGGAACCAGCCCAGATGCCCCTTAGTAGATGAATGGATCAAGAAAATGTGGTATATATACACAATGGAATTCTATACCTCTATCAGTAAGAATGATATTGCCCCATTTGGAAATGGAAAGAATTGGAAAAATTATATTAAGTGAAGTAATCCATGCCCAAAGAAGCATAGGTCCCATCGTTTCCCTTATTTGCAATAACTAGCATATGTCTGAGTCAAGCAGAAAAGGTCAGATAAGTTGATGTTAGGGAAATGAACCCTAAGATATGTATTCAAATGTTTTTTTTTCTTTCATGCAATTGCTTCTAACACATTTATAAGATTATTTCTTTGTTGCTCCCCCATGGTATAACCCCTGCTTTCACTGTATTTGCTGTCGGTGTATTTTGTGGAGGGGAAGGGAAAAATCAAATCATTTAAATAGGGATACAGGTGGACCCATTGCAACAATGAGATCTATAAGTCGTTATGTCAAAATACGATCTTTACAACTGTGGTGAGGGTGGGGGACATTGGGGGATGATTGTGTGGGGAGATGGGAGGAGGGGAGAGAATGGGAAAGGATAGAGGGGGAAACAAAAAGAAGAGGCTATGATGCTTGATAAGAAATGTACCCATTTTCTTGCCTATGTAAATGTAAAACCTCTGTACAGTATTTTCACAATTTAAAATAAAAGAAAAAAGTAACAATTAAATTTTTGATTATATAAAATTATACACAACAATTATACTACATTGACTAATTTTCAATTAATACTTTATTAGTTATTCAATCATGTTACTTAAAAAAGGAAGGAATAATTTAAATAGCAATAATCGGTAGTAAAATTTTATATGCAATTTCCTAGTATACAGATATCTTTCTCTTGTTTTATACATATGCATCTATTTATCTATCTACCAATCTACATATTTATGTATTCATATTTACATATTCATATTTACATATTCAATTTACATATTTATGTGTTCATACACTTGTCAGTCATGGGGCTCATTTGTAGATTGCTCACCTACTACGTACAAAGCCCTGGGTTCAATTCCTCACTACCTTGTGCACAGAAAAATCTAGAAGTTGTGCTGTTGCTTAAGCAGTCGAGCACTCGCTTTGAGCATAAAAGCTTCGGGACTGTGTCTAGACCCTTTCTCAAGACCCAGGATTGGCACCAAAAAAAAAAAAAAATAGAATGTTCTGACTGCAACAATATAAGTATAGTACTGCAAATACCTCATCACAGAACAAGCATGGAGTTTGGTGCTTGCAGCTGCCATACTACCTGACTTAGCCAGAAATAAACCACTGCAACCCAGCTCCACGGAACCAGAAGCTGCTGGTTCACTCACCACTGTCATCCAAGATACTCGTGGGCTGATCTGTGAAACTCTGAGCTTTGGTTCACAGTAGTAGAGATCTAGCCTTGAGCAAGAGATCTTAGAACAGTACCCCCAAATTTTCAGTGCATTCCCTGTGGCTCCTTGCAACAGAGTTATGATCTAGACCTCTGTAGCTGAGGTCTGTCACCCTGCCTACTCAAGAAACTGAGATGTAAGGATCTGGGTTCCAAACTATCCCAGACACAAAAGTTCCCATGAGACTATTATCTCCTATTCACCACTTAGAAACTTGAAATGGAAGCTAGGCACCAGTGACTAACGCCTGTCATCCTAACTACTCAGGAGCCTGAGAGCTGAGGATCATGGTCCAAAGCCAGCCTGGTCAGGAAATTCCTTGAGATGGACAATTCTCTCCAGTGACCCACCAAAAACCTGAAGGGGTGCTGTAGCTTAAGTGGTAGAGTGCTTGGTTTTAGCTGAAGAGCTCTAGGATAGATAGCACCCAGGCCTAGACTTCAACTCTTCCAACTTACAAGAAAAGAAAAGAAAGAAAGAAACCTAAAGAGGAGGGGTTAGACTGCTTTGCATGTATGAATCCCTGGATTTGAATCCTCACTACCACATCACTAGAAAAAAGCCTGAAGTGGCCCTGTGGCTCAAGTGGTAGAGTTCTATCTTTGTACAGGAGAAACTCAGGAACCATGCTCAGGTCCTGAGGTCAAGTTCCAGGACAAGTGTATGCGTGCGTGCACACACACACACACACACACACACACACACACACACACACACACACACACACACACACACACACACAGATACCAGAAGTGAAGCTGTGACACCAAATGGTGGTAAAGCACTGAGCTTCTCTTCTGAGCTCATGGTCAGCACCCTAGCCCTGTGTTCAACCCCGAAACCTAGTCATCCAGGGCTCAACTAGGATAGGTCAAAGGTTTCACAATTTGATGCACTTCACCAGCCCTAGATGACAGGAAACTTTGGGATTTTGCACAAATGCTTATATTAACAAGCTTCTGGAAACCTAGGGAGGCACCATTGCCAATTAGGAATCTTTTCATTAGGTTTAGCTCCATTATTGACTGCCAGAAGGACCCATGAATTAATTGTAGCAGGTTATTTCAATACTGGAACATAATCTAACGAAGACAGGATAAGTGCAGGGAACTTGGCCTGCCACAGGAGTTGGCACAAATGAAAGATTCCTGGGAAGAGAGATAGCTTAGAGTACAAAGAGGCCTTTTTCTCCTGGCCTTCAAATTCTGCCTACACTCATCCTCACTAATTGGCTCAGATGGAGTTGTTTGTTACACAGCTATACAGGAATGAGTCCTTTTTGTCTGTCTGTCCAGACCATGAGGCAGACTTCCTTCAATAGCCTGGAGTGCACAGAAACCCTCAGGCAACACTGGGAACAGTGAGGGGAGCCCCAGAACAGGCATGTCTTGAAAACACTCCCTGTGCTATGAAATCATTCTATTCAAAGCAAATTTCCTAGCTGGGTGCCTTTCAACATAGCGACTCTGGATCTTCACCAATACAAATACATGCATACATACATGGGGAGACATGGATTTACTGGCTTTTTCTTTTTTGGCAGGTCCAGGGCTTGTACTATGAGCCTAGGCACTCTCCCAGAGCTCCTTTTGTTCAAGGGTGGTGCTCTGCCCTTGTATTTCAGTCCCACTCATGGGTTTTTATATTCCTGTGATCCCTTAGAAATGAGAGTGTCCTGATCTTTCCTGTCCCGACTGAATTCAAGCTGCCATTCTCTAACTCTCAGCCTCCTGAGGAGCTATGATTACAAGTATGAGCCTCTGAGACCTGGCTTTCTTTTATTCTTGTTGTTCTTTGTTTTATCATGACAATCTGAAATCTTCACAGTGTCATACCAATGGTTTGCATTTCAAAGTAAATTACCCAGGCCTGGAGTTCAAATGCCAGGACTGACACCTACAAATAGAGGGAGATCTTGAGAAAATAATTCCTATTCATGGGAGTGCTTAATGGAATGTTATAAAAGTAACAATTAAATCCACAGTTTTTCATGATTCTCTTAAAGAATGCCACACAAAAAGTATTGGATTATGTCTTTAATTCTAGCACCATGGTATGATTCTCCTAATTAAAGAATACTGAATACTTTCACTTTAATGCTTTAATAAGTATTCAACCATGATACTTCATTAAATGGAGGCTTAATTTAATAACTAATAATTCACAATATATATTATTCAATATCCTCATATTGTCTCTCTCTCATATATATATATAGAGAGAGAAAACTACACATCTATCTATCTATCTATATCTATATTTAAATCTATATCAAGGCCACTACTATGGCTTGATCACACGTCCTCAGAACTGGCTGGCAGCTCAATTTGCCAAAGGCTTTGTCTACAACTGACACTTTCATGAATTGGGCATTGTGGGCTGTGAGTTCATATCCCAGAATGGCCAAAAGTTTATAGGTGGAGTAAGAAGCCACATTTGACATATATTTTTCCTTCTCTGTAAAAGTCCTGGGTCTAAGGATGATGTAAAATCCACGTGCAAATATATCCATGTGATACGATGTAATAAATGAAATAAATATTATATATGTAATAATAATAAAATAAAGAATAAATAAATAAGGGTAATAAATGTAATATGGGGTAAACACATGTATGTAAAAAGATCTCATACATGAATATTATTTTTTCCAGTGCCGGAGCTTGAATTCGGCCCTGGAAATTGGTCTGAATTTCTTGTTTTCAATGATGGTGAGTTTCCTCTCTCCCACAGTGCCACAGAGTTACCTAGACCCTGAGTTCAAATCCCAGGCCTGCCAGAAAATTGGTGAAAATTCCAACCCAGGGCCTCATTTTTCTATGGCCAGGCCCGGGACTTGAACTCAGCTTGTATCAACTCTGCCTCAGCTTTGATTATCCTAGGCTGGGGTGCAACCTCTGGACCCACAGCCCATCCTGAGATCCCAGGACCCAAGTTTAAATCTCGGGACTGGCAAAAAGAAAAAAAAGGTGAAGGGCTGGGAAGGTGGCTCAATAGTAGAGTGCTTGCCTTGCATGCATAAGGCCCTGGGTTCGATTCCTCAGCACCACATAAGCAGAAACTAGCTGGAAGTGGTGCTATGACTCAAATGGTAGAACGATAGCCTTGAGCTGAAGATTTGAGGTACAGTGCCCAGACCCAGACTTCTGGCCCCACAACAGACAAAAAAAAAAAGATGGGGAAAAAAGGAGAAGTATAAAACTGGGAAGTTCCGGAAGGCAGTTTTACATTTTTTTTTTTCCTTTGCATTGTGACCATCCTGTGTCTAAATGACAGGACCCGAAAACTGTACATGGCCTTGCATTGTTGAAGTTTGGTAGGCTATCAGGGAAGCCACAGCCTGAACCAGCAACCTAGGTCCAGGGTTGGGATCCCCTACTGCTACTTAGAAATGGCAGGAGATCCTAAGAAACATATTCTGATAGACATCCATATGAATGGAATGTTGTAAAAGTAACAATTACATTAGTATTTAGTGCATGATTATATTAAAATTATACACAATAATCATAGTACATTGACTAATTTTCAATAAATCCTTTATTATGTATTTAACCATGATACTTAAATAAAGGAAGAAATAATTTGTTTTGGTTTAGTTTTCTCCATCATGAACATTCAACTTAGAGCCTAGGCACTGACTTTCCTCTTGGGCTCATGGCTAGTGCTCTACTTCGTAGCTAAGGACCCCCTTGGAGCAAAGTGTGTCTTTAGCTGAGGTCTGTCCTCCTGCCTTCTCAGGAAGGTGATGATCTGGGTTCCAAACTATCCCAGACACAAAAGGTCCCATGAGAATATTATCTCCTATTCACCACTTAGAAACTTGAAGTGGAAGCTGGGTACTGGTGATTCATGCCTGTCATCCTAGCTACTCAGGATCCTGAGAGCTGAGGATCACAGTCCAAAGCCAGCCTGGGCAGGAGATTCCTTGAGATGCTTATCTCCAGTGAACCACCAGAAAGCCTGAAGGGGCGCTGTAGCTCAAGTGGTAGAGTGCTAGACTTGAGCACCCAGTCCCAGACTTCAACTCCTCCAACTACAAGAAGAGAAAGAAAGAAACCTGAAGTGGAGTGCTGGAAATGTGTCTTAGGGGTAGAGTGCTTTGCATGTATGAAACCCTGGGTTTGAATCCTCAGTACTACATCCCTAGAAAAAAAAAAAGCCTGAAGTGGTTTTGTGGCTCAAGTGGTAATGCACTATCCTTGTACAGGAGAAACTCAGGTACAGAGCTGAGGTACTGAGTTCAAGCTCCAGGACGTGTTTGCACACACACGCACAGATGCACACAGACACACACACAGACACACACCTACACACACACACACACACACACACACACACACACAAAGATACCATAAGTGAAGCTGTGACACTAAATGGTAAAGGAAAGAGCTTCTGCTCTGAGCTCTTGGTCAGCACCATGGCCCTGTGTTAAACCCCAAAATATAAACACCCAGAGCCCAACTAGGAGAGGGCAAAGGTTTCAAAACCTGATGAGTTTCACCAGCACTAGATGACAGGAAGCACTGTGATTTTGCACAAGTGCTTAGATTTAGCAAGCATCCAGAAAACTAGGGAGGCACCTTTGCCAATTAGGAATCATTTCATTAGGTTCAGCTCACTTGTTTTCTGCCAGAAGGACCCTTGAATTAATTGTAGTAGTTTTTTCAACACTGGAAAATAGTCTAACAAAGACAGGGTGAGTGCAGGAAACTTGGACTGCCCCGAGAGGCAGCACAAATGAAGGCTTCCTGTCAAAACAGAGCACTGGGAGGAGAGATAGCTTGGTGTACAAAGAGGCCTTTTCCTCCTGGCCTTCAGAGTCTGCCCTCATCCTCACTCTTTGCTCATCCTCACTAATTGCTACGGATGAATTGTTTGTTACACAGATGTTCAAGAGGGAGGCCTTTTGTCTGCCTGTTCCAACATTGAGGCAGACTTCCTCCAGCAGTCTGGGGTGCACAGAAGCCCTCAGGGTACACTGGGAACAGTGAGGGGAGCCCTGGAACATGCACTGTCTTGAAAGCATTCTCTGTGCTATGAAATCATTCCATTCATACCTTTATTCATAGCAACTCTAGATGTTCACTGCTAGAAATACATGCATACATACACAGACACATGGAGTTACTGGCTCTATTTTTGTAGCAGGTCCTGAGGCTTGAACTGTGACCCTAGGCACTATCCCTGAGTTTCTTTTTCACAAGGAAGCACCGAATTGTGTCTTAACCCATGATTACCCTAGGCCGGTTTGCCGCATTTACACCCACAGATGATCCAGTCATCCTAGGACCCCAGTTCAACTCCCAGCACTGGCAAAAATACATCAAACCAACAAAAATGGAGGAGGAAAAATCCAGAAAATTTTACACAACCGTTTTACCTTTGTTTCCTTTGCACTGTGACCACCATGGGTCTCAATATCTCGGCTTGAAAGTTGTATGTGACCTTGCATGGCCAAAGGCTCACAGATTGTTGTTGAAGCCTGAGCCCAACCCAGATACCTAGGCCGGGAGTCCGATCCTCGGACTGCCACCTACACACAGCTGAAGATCCTAGGAATCTCGTTCCTATCAATAGGAACATTAATAGTATGTTTGGCATGTACAAATTGAATTACTATTTAGCTAGATTCTAATATAATATTGTACGCATAAATATATGTCATCGATTAATTTAATTAATATCTTATTAAGTCTTCTACCGTGATTAATTAATGGAGGCATAATTTTAGACCAAATAATTGGTAGTAATAGAATATATAATTTGTAGTAATAGAATATATAAAAATAAGATATAGACATCACTTTATATAAAGAGTTGTACACTAGAATCTACATAAATGTCTGTCTCTGTATACATTATTTATAGATCCATATTCATACGTAAATACACACCCACTTCAATCTATATATCTATCTTTTTATATATTGGTCACTCCTAGGTCTTGATCTCAGGTCCTCAAATTTGCCCGACAACTTCATTTGCATCAGACTGGTGTGCTAACATTGAGCCATTCATGAAGTTGGCCTTCTAGGGCCGGAGTTCAAATCACAGAACTGCCAAAAACTTAATCTTGGTGGAAGAAGCCAATTGTCCCACTTGTTTTCTTTATGGGTGTCAAAATTCCTGGGTCTCAGGAATGATGTATAATACATAGGCAAATTTATGTCCTATGTAATAGGATGTAAAAAATGTTATATGTGTAATCATACTCACTAAAATACATAAGAAATACATAAAAATAAAATAAAATGAATAACTACACTAACTGCAAGATAAGTAAACATGTGTATGCAAATATAAATCATGTATTTAAAATGTATATGAATATTATTTTTTGAGTGCTAAGACTTGAATTCAGGCCCTGGGAACAGGCCTGAATTTCTTGTCTTCCAGCACGGTGAGCTTCCCCTTCCCCGACAATGCTGCAGATTTACCCAGACTCTGAATTCAAATCCCAGGTCTGCCAGAAAAAATGGCCTGAATTCCAAGCCAAGGAGCCTCATAATTTTTAAAAATATTTTTAATGAATTTATTTATATATTTTTAGTTTGTCAAGCACAGGGCTTGAACTCAGGTTGTGGCAACTCTGCCTCATCTTTAATCGCTCTAGACTGGGGTGCAACCACTGGACCCACAACCGAACCTGGGTTCCTGGGCCCCAAAGATTTACAGGAAAAATATAAATAAAATGACACAGATAAAAATCTGGCAACTTGCAGATGGCTGTCTGTTTTACATTTGTTTTTTTTGCAAGGTAACCATCTTAGGTCTGAATGACATTGCTGAAAATTTTGTAACCTGACATTACTGAAGGCTGGTGGGCTACCAGGCAAGTCATAGGTCAACACTGCAACATAGGCCCTGTGGTTGAGACCCGGTCCCGACCCCTACCAATGGTGGGAGATCCTAAGGGTCTCATTCTTATTCATAGGAATACCGAAAGGAAGATTATGAATATCAAGATTAAATTAATTGTTCCTGAATGATACTACTATAAAATTAGTGATTTTAGGAGGCTGATGGATTTTAAGGAATATTTTCACACATTAAAGAATATTATTAATTACATGGACGCAATAGTTTTGTGATAGTGGTTAATTAAATTAATAATTCATTAAGGATGAACACAATAATATTAATTACATGGGGGCATAATAAATACCCAAGAATTGTTAAAAATGTAGTCTATTTAACTGAAGAATATATAAACATCTCTGCCACTCTATAAAGATCTATATTTATTTGTGTACTACCATCCACATGTCAATCTATCTTATTTTGTCAATCCCTGGGGCTGGATCTCAGGTGCTGGGATCTCAGCTCCATATGGCCCAGGCTGGCTGTGCTGACACTTACCCATTCATGAATTGGGCCTTGTAGGCTTTGAGTTCAGATGCCAGCACTCACAAAAATTGAATCGTGGAGTAAGAAGCACTGGTGACACATGTTTTCTTTTTCTGTGAGCGTCTGGGTTTCCGGTGTGAAGTTTCTTACATAGGCAAATCTATATCCCATGTAATAAATGTAATAAATATTCTATGAGTAATACTAGTCAATAAAATAAATGAATAAAACAACAAATAAGATCCATAACTACACTAAGCGCAATATGGGGTCAACATACGGGGCTCAGTCTCATGGCCTGGGAACTGCCTGCCAGCTGAATTGGCTAGAGGCTGCTGTGCTGACAGTCACCCATTCATGAACTGAGCCTTCTAGGCCCTGAGTTTAGATCCCAGCCCTGCCAAAAATGCAATCTTGGTGTAAGAAGCTGAGAGTGACAAATATTTTCCTTTTCTATGAAATTGCTCGATGTCAGGTAGGATGTATAATTCATATGCAAATCTATATGCTATGTAATAGGATATCATAAAGGTAAAAATGCCATAGGTGGAAGAATTGTCACTATAATAAACGAAAAACAGATTGAATTATTAGTGAATCATTCTGAGATAATATTAGACAAAATAATTATAGAATGTGGATTAAGTTTAATTACTGTATTATTAAGCATTAACAGAATGAAAAGTAAATGGAGACATAGTTAAAAACCTAATAATTGGTAGTAACACATGATGCATAAATTAATATAAATAGACATCTCATTCTATAAAATATGTAATTGTATGTATGGATGTATGTACATATATGATAAACAATAACAGTATATTGAGTAATAATTAATGTTTTATTAATTGTTCAACTGGGATCCATCATTAAATGGAGACATCATTTAATACCTAATAATTGGTAGTATTATTAGCTATAATTTAATAATATGCATACCTCTCTCTCTCTTTATTTTTTTTTTTTGGGTCCAGTCGTGGGCCTGAAGTCTGGGCCTGGGTGCTGTCCCTCAGCCCTTCAGCTCAAGGCTAGCACTCTACCACTTGAGCCACAGCACCACTTCCGGCTTTTTTTCTGCTTATGTGGTGCTGAGGAATTGAACTCAGGGCCTCATGCTTGCAAGGCAAGCGCTCTATCACTGAGTCACCTTCCCAGACCACATATCTCTTTTTGTATATATAATATTTATATACAGCAATCTCTATTTATACCTCATGCACTCCTGGGACTGGGTGGTTGAGTGCTCTCCTAGTAAGCAGGAACCTCTGGCTTCCATTCCTCAGTACCACATACAAAGAAAAACTGGAAGTTCTGCTTTCTTTCAATCAATTGTGTACTAGCCTGGAGCACAAATGCTTGGGGAGAGTGTCTAAGCCCTTACTAAAGGCCCAGGACTGCCGCCAAAAAAGGTAGACTGTTCTAACTGCAACTATAGAAAGTCAAGACTTCAAATACCTCATCACAGAGCAAGCTAGGAGTCGGGTGCTGACAATTTCCACCTAACCTGACTTATCCAGATGTAAATCGCTGCAACCCAGCTCCACCAAACCAGACGCTGCTGGCTTACCTCAGTCATTCTAGCTGCTCATGGGCTTTAAAACCCAGCCCTGGCAGGAAGTCTGTGAGACTCTTCAAAATGTGGTTCCAAGTAGTAGGGCTGTAGCCTTGAGCAAATGTTATTAGAACAGTATCCCTATATTTGAGTTCAAGCCCCATGGGTAACCTCCCCCCCTAAAAAGAAACACCCCACTAAACCATTAGATGTGAACTTGTGTGGTTTGTGAAATGTTCCTCAAAGAATGGTGATACTGAAGAAAGCATGTTGATTCTAATGACAGCTTGTGGAATAGAGCTATGTGCTGAGTCCTTCATAGGGTGCTCTGTGCTGAGTAATGCACAGGGTGCTATATGCTGAGTCCTTCACAGGTTACAGTGTGCTGAGTCCTGCATTGGGTTCTGGGTGCTGAGTCTTTCACATGATGCTGTGTGCTGAGTCCTTCAAACAGTGTCATGTGGTCTGTCCTTCACAGGGTGCATTTATTCATCTGGTCCTTGTAAGAGCTCCACAACTGAGATGCTTAAACAGATAAGAATATTGAGGCTCAGATATAACCCCATGGAAGGGACAAAATTAAGTATTACTGAAGACTAGTGAGTTGTCTCCTGCAGACCATTGTTTTGCTTTGTTTTTTTCTCAGTCATGAACCTTGATCTCAGGACCTAGATTCTGACCCTTACCTCTTGGGCTCAAGGCTAGCACTCCACACGTGGAGCCAAGGATCCCTTTGCAGCAGAGTTCCATGGCCTAGGGGTCGATAGCTGAGGTCTGTCATCCTGCCTTCTCAGCAAGCTGAGATCTGAGGATCTGGGTTCTAAACTATCCCAGACACAAAAAGTCCCATGAGACTATTATCTCCAATTCACCACTAACAAACATTAAGTGGAAGCTTGGTGCTTGTGGCTCATGACTATCATCCTAGGTTCTCAGGAGGATGAGAACTAAGGATCATGGTTCAAAGCTGGAAAAGCTGTTGCTGCTATTGATGCATAACATACTGCTATTATTGGTCTTTTTATAGAAATATATATATATACATATATATAATTTGAATTTTTGGAAACTTTACCTGTGCTGTCAGCTTTGGAAAAAGTATCCCAGTTTACCGTGCTGAGTTGGCATTGTACAGAAATTAATAGCCATATTGGTCTAGAAACGTTAAACTTAAGTTTTTTCCATTTGTACAGAGGTAAAAGCATTGTATTAAATATGTAAGGTCTTATCTATGTGGGTTTGATTACAGAAACTAATAAAGTATTCTCTAAATAATGAGAAAAAAAAGAACTAAGGATCATGGTTCAAAGCTAGCCTCGGCAGGAACGTCCTTGAGACACTTAGCTCCAATGGACCACCAGAAAACCTGAAGTGGAGCTGTGACTCAAGTGATAGAGCACAAGACTTGAGCTGAAGAGCTCAGGGACAGCACCCAGGCCCAGACTTCAACTCCTACAACCGACAACATAAAAAAAAAAAAAAAAAAAAAAAACAGAAACAATCTAACAAACTGAAATACAAGGTTGGGAATGTGCCTTAGGGGTAGAGTGCTTTGCATATATGAAACCCTGGGCTTGATTACTCAGGACCACATCACTAGAAAAAGTATGAAGTGGTTCTGTGGCTCAAGTGATAGAAGGCTATCCTTGTACAAGAGAAATTAGGTACAGTGCTGAGTTCAAGTTCCATGACTGTATGTGTGCACACACATGGACATACACACAGACACACACATAGACCAGAAGTGAAGCTCTGACACAAAATGGTAAAGCACTTGACTTCTGCACTGAACTTATGGTCAGCAACCAGGCCCTGTGTTTAATCCAAAAACCAACCCACCCAAGGCCCAATTAGGAGAGGTCAAAGTTTCAGAACCTGATGATCTTCACAAGCCCTAGATGACAGGAAGCTTTGTTATATCAGACATGTGCTTGAATTTCTCAAGCTTCCAGAAAACCAAGGAGAGGTATCATAGGCCTATCATCGCCTGCAATGTAATATTTCATTATATATTATATTGAGCACTGTATCTGAGCACCGGAATATAGTCTCACAAAGGCAGGATAAGTGCAGGGAACTTGGACTGCCATGGGAGGTGGCACAAATGAAGGCTTCCTGTAAAAACAGAGCACTGGGAAGAGAGATAGCTTGTAGTGAAAGAGGCCTTTTTCTCCTGGCCTTCAGAGCCCACCCACACTCATCCTAACTAATTGGCCTAGATGGAGTAGTTGTTACAAAGCTTTACAGGTCTGAGGCCTTTTGTCTGCCTGTACAGAAAATGAGAGAGACTTCTTCCAGCAGGCCTGGGATGCAGAGAATTCCTCAGGCTACACTGGGAACAGTGAAGGTAGCCCTGGAACATACATTGTCATAAAAGTAGTCTCTGTGTTATGAAATCATTGTATTGAAAAAAGAATCCTTTCTTGGTGCCATTCATCATATCTACTCTGGAGATTTGCCTATAGGAATACATCCATACATACACAAAGACATGGAGGTATAGGCTCTATTGGGGGTGGGCAGGTCCAGGGGTTGAACATTGAGCCTAGATATTGTCCCTGAATTCCTTTTGCTCAAGGGTAGTGCATTAACCTTGAGTCACAGCCTCACTTCTGGGTTTTTCTGGGATCTCTTAGAAATAAAAATGTCATGTCCTTTCCTATGCTGGCTGGGTTCAAACTAAGATTCTCTACATCTCAGCCTCTTAAGAAGTTGGGATTGCACTGACACCTGCCTTACTTTTCTTCTTCATTTTTTTAATCTGGACAATCTGACTTCTTAACAGGATCATTCCAATAGTTTGAATTTATAGGTAAACTACCCCAATATTCTTTATAGCTGCTTTCTCTGAGAAGGATTTTCTCTCCTCATCTTCTCTGGTAACAGATTTGAAGCCAAAAGTGAGAATGAGTGTCACAGGATTTGGGAGCATATGTCCACAGGACATGCCACTTCTGTCACTTAGCATTGAGCTGAAATGATTTTACTGTCTCAAGATGAGAGTACTGAAGCTGGAGTGATCCTCATACTGTCTGCATTGCTCCTTTTGCCTATAAAATGATCTAATAATTATGAGTGTTTTGTGTCTCCAACCTTAAGTATCTGGAGAATACTAGAAGCAACTGCATGTTTCTGTTTTCTCTAGTACCTCCCGAGATTTAGACTAAGGGTTTGTGTGGAGAGGCTCCTCAGTGAATCCCTGAGAGAAGCCGCTTGAAACCTCCTCAGGAGATCGCCATCCAAAGTCAGCCCAAACAGGAAAGTCTGTGAGACTCTTATCTCCAATAAACCACCAGAAAACCAGAAGTGGAGCAGTGGCCCAGAGGGTAGAGCTCGAGCTTTAAGAGAACAAGCTGAGTGGGAGATTCAGTCCAGACGAGGCAGGAAAGCCTGGGAGGTGCTTATGTCCAATTAACAACCAGATGTCTGGAGCTGTGGCGGTGGTAGAGCCTCAGCCTTGAGCAAAACAGCTCAGCAACGCATAGGGCCCTGAGCTTAAGCCCTGGGATGGCCAAAAAGAAAATTCAAAAAGAGGAGGCCATGTTTATGAATCAGTGCCCTACCTATTTATGTGTGTAAATTACCTCCCTGAATGTAAACAGAGCACATGTAATGCTTCTGCTTTTATTTACTGATTGATTTTTCAGATATGTTCATTGTGCGTACTACATCATTCTCTTCACTTAAGGCCCATCTCTTTTCTCTTCTAGGGTTCCTGGCCTCTGTCTTTATATGATGCACACTTAAGCTTTTAGCAGCCTTTATTTACATTTTCTTATGAGGCCAATGCCACAAATGAGGCAGGGAAAGAGAAGATCAGGTTTCATAGTAGTAACCGGTATTCAGAAAATTAAATGTAAAATTAAACGTGAAATGGAAGCATGCTTAAGTAAAAACTACCATTAACAAAAAATGAGGGGGCTGGGAATGTGGATTAGTGAGAGTACCTAACATGCAAGAAGTCCTGGGTTTGATTTCTCAATAGCACATATACAAAAAAAGCCAAAATTGATGCTGTGGATCAAGTAGTAGAGTGCTATAGACAGTGCCCAGGCCTAGAGTTCAACCCAAGAACTGGCAAAAAGATACCTAGCTGGCTAGGTAGGTAGATTGATGATAGATAAATAGACAGATAGATAGATAGATACATAGATACATAGATAGATGACCTAGCTGGCTAGGTAGGTAGATTGATGATAGATAAATAGACAGATAGATAGATAGATACATAGATACATAGATAGATGATAAATGAAGCTGATCTTGGTCGTTAGAAGGAAAGAAAGGAATAATTCTGTCATGAGGCCTTTTACAGTGTGCCAGACACCAGCATCGCCTTCACACAATCACAGAGCAAGAAGACAGTCTCTGTCCCACTTCTCAGGCAGCCGATGGCCCCAGAGCAAAGAGGGCACAGCCAGGTTCTCACTCAGGTGCTTGGAGAGAGTAAAGAAATGGCATTGCCTCTCTTTGGACTGGGGATTTGCATTAATGACGTGGAGAATGAAGGAAGGAGAATGGCCTGGAAGAGGTAGAAGAAGGGCCTTCAAATCTGACAGATGGAGAGTCAAAAATCCACTCCCTAAGTCCAGTGAGCATGGCGTTTCTACTCTGTTCCTGCCCTCTCCCTCACTAAACTGGCTCACTATTATGAACTTAATGATAGCTTGAAGCTCGGTTCACCTGAGGGAGGAAGGTTAATTAGTCATTGTTTGAAGAGGCTGAGAAAAGCCTGACCCTAGTGAAAGTCTAACAAATATTTCAAGTTTCCCCCTATTTCTGGCTGTGCCTGGAATGAATGAAGTGGTTTTGCAGCTCTCTTCATTTTTGAGTGTGTATATTCTGCCTCCTTATCCTGCAGGCCTAGGTCTCTTCACCTAGCCTGGCTTTTGAAACTGTTTTCTGTCCTCCAAATATAGTGTTTCAGTGGAGTTCTTCCTGCCAATAGGGCTAAGGCTTGGATCCTGAGAACTTCATTTGAACCCAGGATGGGTCAATGATGTTTCTTTCCTGCTTCTATAGCTCAAGAATTCTTTTAGAATTCTTGAGCTATAGAAGCAGGAAAGAAACATCATAAGAACATTTAGAGTGCGAGTAACTTCTCATCACCAAGCGAAACACAGGAAGCTCTTGAACATCTGACCTTTCAGAAGTGGAAGTCAGAGTGTCATAGACTTTGCTGCCCTGGCTGACTTCAGCCTGTGATACTGAGACCTCAGCCTCCTGTGCTAGGGTGATGGGCATGAGCTACTGGTACTCTGCTAGCTTCAGAACTGTAATGACATTGAGAATAGAAGTTAACTGCTTATCACAAAGGGCTTGGGGATGATATTAATCCCTTCAACATTGGACCTTTCAGAACCCTGTAGGACACAAAGTTATAATGCTAGAGTCAGAGAGGCTGGGTATATGGATGTGTTCACTTGAACCTTGAGCTATGACTCCAATTCTGGTTACATCTGTGTTCATTTTCCACAGGATGTTCTCATAATTAGCAAATAGGAAAAGTACTTTCATTAATCCTCACTTTTTTCCAGTTGTGTATCTTGTATCAAGCCTGGGCATTGTCCCTGAGCCCTTCAGTTCAAGGTGAACACTCTACCACTTGAGCCACAGCGCCATGTGAGGTCTTTTGGTGGTTCCTTGGAGATAAGAGTCTAACAGGCTTTCCTTGTGCAGGCTGTCTTTGAACTGTGGTGTTCAAATCTCAGCCTCCTGAGAAGCTAGGTTTCCAAGAGTGAGCCACTGGCATCTAGTCTATTGTTTTTGACAGTCCTGGGGCTTGAATTTAGGGCCTGGGTACTGTCTCTGAGCTTCTTTTTCTCAAGCCTAGCGCTGTACCACTTGAGCCACTCCACAGCTTCTGGCTTTTTCTGAGTATGTGGCTCTGAGAATTCAAACTTTGGCATTCATGCATGCTGAGCAATCTCTTTACCACTAAGCCACATTTTAACCACACCCTTTCAATTTTATCCGTCAATTTGCCTATTCTCAAGAAAAGGCTTCTGAGTATAAATCATGTAAAGAAATCCCTATAGGAAGATGCCATAGATAAGTAAGACAAGGTTCATACTAGGAACAGATTCTAAACACGTTAAGACTGTGACAAATACCTCCATTTTATTATGTATTTTGTTTCAACATGTAATATAGAATTAATGAAAAATGAGTCAATGTCCTAATTTATTTTGTTTTTTTTATAATACATGTACAACATGTAAAATATGTGTATAATAACACTAAATACAATAAACAATAAATGAATCAAATAAACACAAAATCAATAATAAAAATAATAATATGTAATAAACATACATATGTAAGTATATATCATATATTACACATGCATGGAAATATTTTTTCCATTGCAGGGCCTTCATTTAGTTCCTCAAGTACAGTGAACTTCACCTTCAACCTTGTTGCAAAAGAGTTACTGGGTAATGCAATCAAATCCCAGCAATGGCAGAAATACTGGCCCAGTTCCAAGACAGTGACTTGATTTTTTTTAATGGAAGCAGTTATGTTTATTCAGTTCCATACTGAGCATTAAAAGCAAAGCAGTGTAGAATTTTGTACAGCTAGTTAGACATCCTTGCCTTATGCCCCAAATGCTTCTCTGAGCATTATATTGTTTTGTTTTTTTTGCACATTTATAATTGTAAAAATGTTGTACTGAGAGTTACAGTTACATGAACAAGGTAATGAGTACATTTTCTATTGAGCATTGTTGCTTCCTCCTTTGTTTTCCTCCTACCATCCCTTCCCTCCAATCTCCACAATTGCTCCCCGTGCCAAGGTCCGTGAGTTAATTTTTTATTTTTGGCTTGGCATGGGGTTTGAACTCAAGTATTGGCAACTCTGAACCTTCCCTGACATTGCTACAGATATACCAAGACCCTGAGTTCAAATCCCAGGGTAGGAAAGAAAATTAGCATATATTTCATACCAGGGAGATTTTTTTAATTTAGTTAAATAATTAATTAATTTTGTATTTATTCTTTTTACTTTTGCCAGCCATGGGGATTGAACTCGGGTCGTGGAAATTCTGTCTCAGCTTTAATCACCCTAGGCTGGGGTGCAGCTTCCAGACCCACAGCCAGTCCTGGGATCCTAGGCCTAGAGGGTTTGCAGGACGAAACAAAAAGTGGGACAGCACAAAAAGTTACAAGCTACAGAGGGCTGGAGGTTTTACATTTTTTTTTCTTGCATGGTGACTCAGTTGCAAAGTGGACCTGACCTGCCATAGCTGAAGGCTGGTGGACTATCAGGAAAGCTATAGGCCGACCTGTCAACATAGACCTCATTTTCAAATCCCAGTCCCGACAACTACCAATGGCAGGAGATCACAAGAGACTCGATTGAGAGAGTAGTTTGTGCATCAGTCAAGTCTAAAATTGGATGCAATAATCCTAGGATGCTGATGGATCTTTTTTTTTGGGGGGGGGTGCATCCAGTCATGGAGCCTGAAATCTGGGCCTGGGCAATGTCCTTCAGCTCTTCAGCTCAAGGCTAGCACTCTACCCATTGAGCCACAGCACCACTTCCAGCTTTTTTCTTTTTTCTGCTTATGTGGTGCTGAGGAATCAAATTCAGGCCTCATGCATGCAAGGCGAGCGCTCTACCACTGAGCCACCTTCCCAGCCCCTGATTGATCTTAATTAATAGTTTATTAAGCATGGAAAGAATAATATTCCTTCAATGGCAGTATAATAAATACCTAAGTGTTGGTCGGAATGTAGTAGAGGTCATTCAGTCATAGATAGACAGCTCTGGCAATCTTTACCAATATATATTTGTTTGTATACCACCGTCTGGCTATTCATGTATTGCTGTTTTGGCCAAATCTGGAACTCGATCTCACTATGTGGGAACCACCTGACAGTTTCATTGTCTAGCGGCTGTCGTGCTCACACAGACCCATTCATGAATTGGGCCTGCTAGGCCCTGACTTCAGATCCCAGCACTGCCAAAAATTTAATCTTGGAGTAAGAAGCTGAGTGTGACACATGTTTTCCTTTTCGGGGAGAGTCCTGGGTGTCAGGCTTGATGGAGACCACATCTGCCAATCTAGATCCTATGTGATAGGATGTAAACAATGTAATAAATGGTATAGGTGTCATCAGAGTCAATAAAATATATGGTAAATAAATGAATAAAACAAGAAATAAAATGAATAACCACATCAAACATGATATGGACTGAAGATCTGTATGGAAGTGTAAATCCTATCTTTAAAATCTACGTAAAGAGTATGTTTTCCAGGACTAAGGCTTGAATTCAGGCCTAGGGAACAGGCCTGACTTTCTGTCTTCAAGCATGGTGAGATTCCCCTTCCCCCACAGTGCTGCATATTTGCCCAGACCTTGAGTTCAAATTCCAGGCATGGCAGAAAAAAAATACCATGAATTGCAAACCAGGGAGTTAAGTAATTTTTTTTTTTTACTTTTTTTAGTTGTCTTAATTTTTTTCTTTTTTCTTTTCTTTTCTTTTCTTTTTTTTATTTTTTTGGCCATGCATGTGGCTTGAACTCAGATCGTGGCAGCTCTGCCTAAGCTTCTATCACACTACCCTGGGGTGCAGCCTCCGGAACCAAAGCTGATCCTGGAATCCTAAGACCCGAGGTCTGACAGGAAAACAAAATGAAAATGGCACCAAAAAAAAAAAAGCCGCGAGCCACACATGGTAGGTGGTTTCTTGGCTTTGGTTCCTTGCATGGTGACCATCATAGGTCTGAATGACATGTCAGCAACACACAGGTGACCTGTCATTGCTGAAGGCTGGATGGCTGTCAGAAAAGCCATAGGCCAACCACACAACAGAATGCCTGAGTTCAAATCCCCGTCCTGACACCTACCAATGGCAGAAGATCCCAAGAGACTCCTGCCCATTCATAGAAGTTCAGATGGAATGGTATCCAACTCATGATAGAATGAGTAGTACGTGCAGAGGTCTAGTCTCAAATTAGATGCAATAATCCTAGGATGCATATTGAATTTAATTAGTGGTTAATTAGGCACAAAAAGAATAATATTCCTACAATTGAGGCATAACAAATACCAAAGACTTGGTAGGAATGTAGTAGATGTCATTGAATACTAGATACTTGGCTATGGCACTCTGTACTAATACGCATTTATTGGTATACCACCACCTGACTATCCATCTATGGCTATTTTGGTCACCCCTGATGCTCGATCTCAGCTCCTGACAAAAATTTCATCCTGGAGTTAGAAGCCAAGTGTGACATCTGTTTTTCTTTTCTGTGAGAGTGCTGGGTGTCAGGCATGATGGATAACAAGTCTACAAATCTAAATGCTATGTGATAGGATGTAATACATGGTTAGGTATCATCACAGCCAATAAAATAAATGGCAAATAAATGAATAAAACAAAAAATACAATAAATAACCACATCAAACATAATATAGAATGAACATCTGTATGGAAGTTCAATCCTATCTTTAAAATATATATAAGGAGTAGGTTTTACAAGGCTAGGGCCTGAATTCAGGCCTAGGGAAAAGGCCTGACTTTCTGGTCTTCAAGTACAGTGAGCTTCCACTTCCCCCACAGTGCAACAGGGGTACCTGGACCCCAAGTTCAAATCCCAGGCCTTGCAGACAAAAAATGTCACACATTCCAAGCCAGGGAGCTTCATTAGCATTTTAAATATATTTTTAAAGTTCATTTTGCCTTTATTTGATACATTTTGATTTTAAAACATGAGAGTTTTTCAATAAAGGGGTTTAAACTTTTACATTTTAGCATAGCACATTGGTGTTTCTATTTTGGCCATCTGCCATGAAGAGTGAGAATGAAAATGAGGACATCACTTCTCCCTAGAAGGTTGGGAGAGTTGATGATATTTCTTTTTTTTTTTTTTTTTTTGGTAGGTCCTGAGGCTTGAACTCTGGGCTTGGGCACTGTCCCTGCGCTCTTCAGATCAAGGCGAGCACTCTACCTCTTGAGCCTCAGCACCACTTCCGGTTTTCTAGTGGTTTATTGGAGATAAGAGTCTCATGGACTTTCTTGCCTGGGCTGGCTTTTAACCGTGACCCTCAGATCTGAGTCATTGGCACCTGGCAACTGATGTTTTTTTCAATTCAGAGTTACTTCTGTAATTATAAACTGTCTGCAATTTGTGTGAGTTTTCCTCATGCCTACCACGAAATACACTAGGGGTGTCTTCATACCACAAAAGGTTGGGTTTGTGGATAAAAACTCACTTGTGTGAGGAGAGTAGTTACTTGTAAGCATTTTGGGAATAAACTGGATTGTAAAATTAAAAACAAAAACATTGGGACTGGGATGTAGCCTAGCAGTGGAGTAGTTGCCTAAAGAGCATAAGACCCTGGAAGAAAAGATTCCTAAAGCTTAGAATGTTAGAATTTTGTATGAACAAAGTTCTTTCTTCGGTGGTGGGGCTTGAACTCTTGGCTTGGGCGTTATCCCTGTGCTCTTCAGACCAAAGGCGTGCACTCTACTGCTTGAGCTACAGCACCACTTCCAGTTTTCTAGTGGTTTAATGGAGATAACAGTTTCACGGCCTTTCCTGCCAGAGCAGGCCTTGAAGCACCATCCTCAGATCTCTGCCTCCTGAGTAACTAGGATCATGGGCATGGGCCTCCAATGCCTGGCACATGAACAAACGTCTTAAAGATTGATTCTGAAGAAAGAAACTTGGAATATACTTTTAGTACAAATAATTTATAATGCCATGGTTAAGGCACTAATTCAGAAGTATTTATTCATTGACCGGTTTCTTAGTTTCTTCACATATATATACATTATTAATATATATACATAACATACATTATTAACATATACATATATATTACTAGAAACATAGCTTTGAAGTGTACCTAAGAACATACGTGATCATGTAAAGTTATACAACTGCACAAGCTTGATCTTTTTTTCCCTTTGTTTGGTACCCTAAATTAGGTGGGATTTGTGTACTGTTGTTTGTTCTCTGTTTTTGGAGGAGTTCTCTCCCCTTTATGCCCCAAACCCCCTCTCCCTGCACTTGATCTCAGCTTGCTCTTTCTTGGCTTTGTTTTTCATAGCTGATTTTCTACCAATTCAGCCATCCCTGTAACCTGGTTTTTGACCAGTTAATTGGAGATGACATCTCTCAGACTTTTCTGCTTGGATTGGCTTTGAAACTTAATCTTCCACTTCTCACCTCTGAGTAGCTGGGATTACAGATGTGAGCCACTGGGGTACCTATGGATAAATTAGACTTTGGTTGATGTATTCATTCTGTTTTTCTATGCATGGGATGATCTACTATAGAATTTCTGTGAATGTCCTGGGTCTGAAGTAAGATATATAATGCATATGTAAATCTGTATAGTTCTCAGAAGATGTAATCAATTTAATACATAAGTATAATAATAGTCAATAAAAATAATGAAGGAATGAATAATACAAAAAATAAAATAAATATACTCAAAGCAATATGCAATAAGCATAAGTATGTAGATATTAATCATTATTTCAAATGTGGATGAATATTACTTTAACAGGGCTGGGGATTGAATTCAGGCCTAGGGAACAGGCCTGAATTTCTTGTGTTCAAAGTGGGTAAGTTTCTCTGTCCCCAGCAGTGCATTAGAGTTACCCAGTCTCCGAGTTCAATTCCCAGGCCTGGCAGAAAAAAAAAGGCATGAATTCCAAGCCAGGGAGCTTCATTAGTTATATATATATATATACATATATATATATATATATATATATATATACATTGGGACTTGAACTCTGGCCTTGAAAGATGTCCTTGGGCTCTTCAGCTCAAGGCAAGCACTCTACCACTTGAACCACAGCGCTACTTCGCTACTTCGGGTTTTATAGTGGTTTAATGGAGATAAGAGTCTCAAGGACTTTCCTGTTTGGGCTGGCTTTGAACCGCGATTTTCAGATCTCAACCTCCTGAGTAGCTAAGATTACAGGCGTGAGCCTTTGGTGCCCGACTATTTTTAATATTTTAAAATTATTTTATTTATTTATTTATTTATTCATTCATTCATTTATTTATTGCCAAGCACAGGGATTGAACTCAGGTCGTGGCAACTCTGCCTCAACTAATATCACCCTAGGCTGGGATGGTGCAGTATCTGGACCCATAGCCCATCTTGGGATCCCAGGCCTAAGGGGCTGACAGGAAAACAAAATGAAAACGGCAGTGAAAAAAAGTCACAAACTGTGGATGGATGACGTTTTCTTGGTTTTCCTTACTTGCATGGTGACCATCCTGGGTCCAAATGACAAGACTGCAACCTGTATGTCACCTAGCATTGCTGAAGGCTGGAAGGCTGTTAGCGAAGTCATAGACCAACCTGGACACCTAGCCCCTGAGTCTGAATCCCGGTCATGCCAGTATAAAGGGCTGGAGAGCCTAAGAAACTATTGTCTGTCCCTAGGAACACCAGAGGAATGTTTGTATGAGTAGTTCATAAATCAGTCTAGCATAAAATTAGACCTAATAATCACAGGACACAAATTGATTTTAATTCATAGTTTATTATGCATTAAAAGAATACTATTCATTAAATGGAGTCCTCACTAAAGACCTGAAAATCCGTAGGAACACAATATATGTCATTTAATACAAGATAGACATCACTGGCAGTATCTAAATACCTAAATGTATATTTATCTGTATACCACTGTCTGCATAGAAAGGTATTGCTCTTTTGGCCAAACTTGTGGCTCCATCCCAGGTCCTAGGATTCACTTGGCAGCTGAATGGGCTAGAGGATGCCATGCTGACACTCACCAATTCATGAATTGAGCCTCTTTGGCCCTCAGTTCAGGTCCCAGCATTGCCAAAAATTTCATCTTGCAGTAAGATTCCAAGTGTGACACCTGTTTTCCTTTTCTTTGCAAATGCTGGGTGTCAGGTATGATGTATATGGTATTAGTATGTCTGCAAAACTACATGCTATGGAATAGATTGGAATAAATGAAATAAATATTATAGGTGTACTCAGGATCAATAAAATAATTGGTAAATAAATAAATACTAAAATATAATGAAACACTCCAGCAAACACGATATGGACTGAACATAGGGATGTTAGTATAAATCATATACTAAAAATTACTATAAATGTTATGTTCTCCAAGATTGGGGCTAGAATTCAGGCCTAGGGAACTGTCCTGAATTTCTTATCTTCCAGGAGGGTAAACTTCCTCTTTCCCCACAGTGCACCAGATTTACTCAGACTCGGAGTTCAAACCTCAGGACTAGTAGAAAAAAAAAGGCACAAGCCAGGGAGCTTCATTAATCCTTTTAATATTTTTAGGTTTTATTTATTTATTTGCCAATCACAGGGCTTGAACTCAGGTCATGGAAACTCTGCCTCAGCTAACATCACCCTAGGCTGGGATGGTGCAACCTCTGGACCCACAGCCCATCCTAGGATCCTAGGCCTTAGGGGCTGACAGGAAATCAAAATGAAAATGGCATTGAAAAAAAGCTGTGAACTGCGGATGGTCAGTAGTTTCTCGGGTTTCCCTTCCTTTCATGGTGACCATTCCTTTGTCCAAGTGACACGGCTGCAACCTGTAGTTCACCTGGCATTGCTGAAGGCTGTCGGGCTGTCAGGGAAGCCATAGGCCAACCTGGACACCTAGGCCCTGAGTTTGAATCCTGATTATACCACTTACAAAGGGCTGGAGGGCCTACAAAATTATTGCCTGTCCCTAGGAGCACCAAAGGAATGTGATCAATGTCATGGTTGGATGAGTAGTTCATGAATCAGTCTAGCATAAAATTAGACCCAATAATCACAGGACACAGATTGATTAAAATTCATAGTCTATTTTGCATTAAAAGAATACCATTGATTAAATGGAATCCTCACTGAAGACCTGAGAATCCATAGGAATGTAGTATATATCATTGAATACCAGATAGACATTTCTGACAGTATCTAAATATCTAAATTTATATATTTATTTATATACCATCATCTGCATAGAGAGTTATTGCTATTTTGGCCAAACCTGGGGCTTGATCCCAGACACTGGGATCCACTTGGCAGTTGAATGGGCTAGCGGCTGCCATGATGACACTCACCCATTCATGAATTGGGACTCCTTGGCTCTTAGTCTAGTTTCAATCATTGCCAAAAGTTTCTTTCTGGTGTAAGATTCCATGTGTGACACCTGTTTTCCTTTTCTGTGCAAGTACTGGGTGTCAGGTATGATGTACATAATATATCTGCAAAGCTACATGCTATGGAATAGATTGGAATAAATGTAATAAATGTTATAGGTGCACTCACAGCCCATAAAATAAATGCTAAGTAAATCTATCAATAATAAAATATAATGAATCACTCCAACAAGCACGATATAAACTGAATATATAGATGTAAGTATAAATCATATATTTAAGATGTCTCTAAATGTTACGTTTTTTGGGCTGGTGCTTTAATTCAGGTCTAGGGAAGAGTTGAGAAGTTAATGCATGATTCACATAGGAAATGATAGACAAGACCTTTGGCACAATGATTATTTTAAATTAAGACTTCATGAAGTGTGACAATAATACTTACGTTCAGGAAATCAAGGCATTGGGAAAGATCCAAGAATCGGTACTCACATGGTAGATAGGATTCCAACACAGTTCGCCACATCTCCTACTCTATACAAATAGGTATTTATTAGCACACAAGTTTCAGCATAAGAATGCATGAATATGGTGCACCAGCCCCACCCTGAGGCTCAAGCTCAAGTTATGGGAACGCCCTAGCACCTTAGTGGCTCACAGGCTGATGTGCTCACCTTGACCCATTCACCAATTTTGCTTGCTAGGCCCTGAGTTCAAATCCCAGTACTTCCAAAAGATCCATCCTGATGTGAGAAGTCCATCAATCTACCAGTTTTCCTGTCCTGTGAAAGTCCTGCACCTAAGCGAGAATGGAGAATGCTATATAGGCAATTCTATAGCCATGGGAATAGGTTGTCATCCATGGCAGCACAGATATACCTGTCACCATACTCAATAAATACACAATACATCCATGAATAAGACTCAAAATAAAAAAAAAACTACATTGAATGGAAGATGCATACCACAACTGTATGTAAATAGAGATCTTATGTTTAAAAGAGATGAGCTTTATATTTTGTCTAGTGCTGGGGCTTCAAATCAGGCCCTGGACTAGGCCTGACATTCTAGTTTTCAAGGATGTTGAGCTCCCCTTCCCCCACAGTGTAATGGAGTTAACCAGACCTGAGTTCAAATGACAGCACTGACAAAAGTTTCATCCTGATGTCAGAAGCCAGTCATTGCACCTGTTTTCCTCTAATGTGGAAGTCCTTGGTCTCAGCTAGGATAGAGAATGAATGCATAGGCAACCCTATAACCATGGGAACAGATCATCATCCATGTCAGCACAGTTCTATCTGACACCATACTCAGCAAAATGCACAATACCTCCATGAATTAGACCCAAAATAAGGAAAAGGAGTGCACTGAATGCAAGATGCTGTTCACACATATATGTCAATATAGATCCTATGTTTCAAGCATGAATCTATGCCTATCCTGGCCCTCCCTGGGGCTCGATGTCAGGTCCTGGGAACAGCCTAGCTCCTCAGTTGCTCACAGGCCAGTGTCCTCTCCTTGACCCTTTTGCCAATTGGCCTGCTGTGTTCTGAGTTCAAATCACAACAGTACCGAAACATGAATCCTGATATTAGAAGCCCATAGATCCACCTGCTTTCCTGTCCAGTGAAAGTCCTAGGTCTCAGCTAGGATGGAGAAAACATAGGCAACTTCATGGACATGGGAATCGGTGTCCATCCATGTCAGTATAGTTATATCTGTCATCATACTCAGTAAAATACAAAATGGAAACACACTGAAAGCATGAGGCATTCCACACACATATGTAAATAGAGATCCATGTGTAAAATAGGTGGGCATATGATTTTTGCCAGAGTTAGGGCTTCAGTTCAGGCCCTGGGAGCAGGCCTGACCTTGTAGTCTTTTTTTTTTTTTTGGGTCCGGTCGTGGGGCCTGAACTCTGTGCCTGGGCACTGTCCCTCAGCTCTTCAGCTCAAGGCTAGCGCTCTACCACTTGAGCCACAGCACCACTTCCAGCTTTTTTCTTTTTGCTTATGTGGTGCTGAGGAATTGAACCCAGGGCGTCAGGCATGCAAGGCAAGCGCTCTACCACTGAGCCACCTTCCCAGCCCTGACCTTGTTGTCTTTAAGGATGGTGATCTTCTCCTTCCCCCACAGTGCAACAAAGTTACCCAGACCTGAATTCAAATCCCAGCTCTGGCAATAAAATGGCGTGAATTCTGAGCGAGGGTGCTTCATTCATAATTTTTTATTTATTTATGTTTTTTTTTTTGCCAAACCCAGGCCTTGAACTCAAGTCGAGGCAACACTGCCTTTAATGCAATCATCCTAGGCTTTAGCCTCTGGACCCACAGACCATCCTCGGATCCTAGGAACCCCGGGCTTGCAGAAAAAAAACAACAAAAAACAAAAAACGGCCAGAAGGGGAAAAAAGCAGCAGGAATTTCCATCTCGTGCTTGTACGTTTATTTTCCTTTGCATAGTGACCATGTTGGTCTGAACCCAGCGGCCTACAGAGTGAAGGTGACCTGGCATGGCTGAAGGCCTGCTGGCTATCGGGGAAGTCACAGCCAACCGTGCAACGGAGGGCATGGGTTGGAATCCGGGTCAGCCCCCCTACATTGTGGGAATGGTGGAAGATCCTGAAGTACTCCTTTCCGGACCTAGGAAGTGTGGAATGTGATCATCTCATCCTTGAATGAGTAGTTCCTGCAGGATGAGAGTAGGAAATGATAAGCAAGACTCATGGGGTATCCATTATTTTTTATGAAGAGTTGATGAAGTGTGACAATAATCATCACAGTCAAGAAATGGAGGCATTGGGGAAGATCTGAGAATAGGTGGATTCCATCACAGGTCGCCATGTCTCCTACTCTATTCAAATATGTACTTATTTGCATACTACCTTCAGCTTATAAATGGACAACAATTGTGCTCCCCCTCACTCCGGGCCTTGATCTCAGGTCCTTGGAATGGCCTAGATCCTTAGTGGCTCACAGGCTGGTGTGCTCACGTGGACCCATTCGCCTATTGGGCCTGCTAGGCGCCAAGTTCAGATACCAGCAGTGCCAAAAGATTCTCCTGATGTCTGAAGCCAATCATTGCACCTGTTTTCCTTTCCTGTGCGAGTCCTGGGTCTCCTCTAAGATGGAGAATGCATGAGCCACCCTGTGGCCATAGGAATAGGTTTTCATCCATGCCAGCCCAGTTATACCTGTCATCTTATACTCAAGAACATACACAATACATCCATGAATAACACACAAAATGGAGAGGATAACTATCCTCAATGCAGGAGGAAGTCCACACATGGATGTGAATAGAAATCCCATGTTTCAATGATGCATTGAGGATTATTGTGGCCTCCCTAGGGCTAGATCTCAGTTCCTGGGAAAGGTCCAGCTCCTTAGTGGTTCACAGGCTGGTGTGCTCACATGGATCCATTGGGCAGTTGGGCCTCCTAGGCCCCAAGTTCGAATCCCAGCTCTGCCAAAAATTCACCCTGATGTGAGAAACCAGTCGTTGCACCTGTTCTTCTGTGCTGTGCAAGTTCTGGGTCTCAGCTACGATGAAGAATGCATAGGCAACTCTCTACTCATGGGAATCAGCTGTCATCCAGGGCAGCACAGATATACCTGTTACCATACTCAATAAAATACACAATACATCTATGAATAAGACTCAAAATTACAAAAAAAAAAAACTACCTTGAAGGCAAGATGCATACCACCCCAGTATGGAAGTAGAGATCCTGTGTTTAAAAGAGGTGGGCTTGTTATTTTGTCCAGTGCTGGGGCTTCAAATCAGGCCCTGGACCAGGCCTGACATTCTAGTTTTCAAGGATGGTGAGATTCCCCTTTCCCCACAGTGCAATGGGGTTACCCAGATTTGAGTTCAAATCCCAGCACTGACAAAAGTTTCATCCTGATGTCAGAAGCCAGTCTTTGCACCTGTTTTCCTCTCATGTGGAAGTCCTTGGTCTCAGCTAGGATGGAGAATGAATGCATAGGCAACTCTGTAACCATGTGAACAGGTTGCCATCCATGTCAGCACAGTTATATCTGTCACCATACTCAGTAAAATACACAATACCTCCATGAATTAGACACAAGTTAAGGAAAAGTGCGCCGAACGCAAGATGCTGTCTACACCAATATGTTAATACAGATCTTGTTTCAATTATAAATTTATGCCTATCCTGGCTCTCCCTGGGGCTCGATGTCAGGTCCTGGGAACGGCCTAACTCCTCAGTTGCTCACAGGCCAGTGTCCTCCCCTCGACCCTTTTACCAATTGGGACTGCTAGGCTTTGAGTTCAAATCCCAACTCTACCAAAACATGAATGCTTCTTTCAGAAGCCCATTGTTGCACCTGTTTTCCTGTGCTGTGAAGTCCTGGGTCTCAGCTAGGACACAGTATGCTACATAGGCAACTCTATACACATTGGAATAGGTTGCCATCCATATCAGCAAAGTTATATCTGTCATCATATGCAATAAAATACAAAATGCATCCCTGATTAAGACACAAAATAAAGCGAATAACTACACTGAATGCATGATGCATTCCACACATGTAAGTAAATAGAGATCATCTCTGTAAATTATGAATTTATAACACTAATGGCTCCCACCAGGGCTCAATCTCAGGACCCGGGATGGACCTAACCCTCTATTGGCTCAGAGGCTGGTGTACTCACCATGCCCCATTCACCGCTTTGGTTTTCTAGGCCTTGAGTTCAAATCCCAGCACTGTCAAAAGATGAATACTGATGTGAGAAGCCAAGTGATCCTCCTCTTTTCCTTTGCTGTGAAAGTCCTGCTTCTCAGCTAGGAATGGAGCATGCTATATAGGCAACTTTATGGCCATGTGAACAGGTTGACATCCATGTCAGCACAGTTATACCTGTCACCATACTCAGTAAAATATACATTACGTCCATGAATTAGACACAAATTAAGGAGAAGTGCACTGACCTCAAGATGCTGTCCACACATGTATATAAATAGAGGTCCTATGTTTAAATTATGAATTTATGCCTATCCGGGCCCTCCCTGGTGCTCAATGTCAAGTCCTGGAAACGGTCTAGCTCCTCAGTTGCTCACAGGCCAGTGTCCTCACCTTGACCCTTTCGCCAAATGGGCCTGCTAGGTTCTGAGTTCAAATCACAACACTGCCAAAACATGAATCCTGATGTGAGCAGTACATCAGTTCACCTTCTTTCCGGCCCTGTGAAAGTCCTGGGTCTCATCTAGGATAGACAAGGCATAGGCAACTCTATAGACATGTGAATAGGTTGTCATGCATGTCAGCACATTTATATCTGTCATCATACACAATAAAATACAAAATGCATCTCTAATACACAGAATAAAATAAATAACTAAACTGAAAACATGATGCATTTCAAACATGTATGTAAATAGAGATCCTATGTGTAAAATAGGTGGGCATATGAATTTTGCCAGTGTTGGGGCTTCAATTCAGGCACTGAGAGCAGGCCTGAACTTGTACTCTTCAAGAATGGTGATCTTCCCCTTCCTCCACAGTGCAACAGAGTTATCCAGACCTGAGTTCAAATCCCAGCTATGGCAGTAAAATGGGGCGAATTCGGAGCTAGGGTACTTCCTTCACAATTTTTTTTAACAGACTCAGAGCTTGAACTCAAGTCGTGGCAACTCTGCTTCAGTTCCAATCATCCTGGGCTGCAGCCTCTGGACCTACAACTCATCATCGCATCCTAGGACCCCAGGCCTTGCAGGGAAAAAAAGCAGCGAAGGGGAAAAAAAAGTGGCAGGAAGTTCGATCTGGCGCTTTTTATGTTCATTTTCCTTTGCATGGTGACCATGCTGGGTCCGAACTCGGCGGCCTGCAGAGTGAAGGTGACATGGGCTTCAGTTCAGGCCCTGGGAGCAGACCTGACCTTGTAGTCTTCAAGAATGGTGAGCTTCCCCTTCACCCACTGTGCTATAGTGTTACCCAGATCTGAGTTGGAATCCCAGCTGTGGCAGAAAAAATGGTGCTAATTCTGGGCTAAGGTGGTTTATTATTTATTATTTTTATTTTATTTTATTTTTTGCCAACCAAGGGATTTGAACTCAGTTCATGGCAACTCTGCCTCAGCTTCGATCACTTTAGGCTGGTGGGCTGCCATGGGCGCATAGCCGATCCTGTGATCCTAGGCCCTGAAGCCTTGCAGGAGATTAAAAAAAAAAAAAAAAACGCACTGGAAAATACCTGCGGGATGGATTTTTTACATTTTATTCCTTTGCATGGTGACCAACCTGGGTCTGAATGACAAAGCTACAAGTTTACTTCACTTTGCATTGGCCAAGGCTAGCGGGCTATCGTGGAAGCCACAGGCCCATATGTCATCGAAGGCCCTAATATTGAATCCTGGTCCTGACACCTACCAGTGGGGAGATTTCCCAAGAGACTTGTTCCTATGCACGGGAATAACGATGGAATGTTTGCAAACTCATGAATGTATAAGTATCTGCGGGCATCGGTCCAATCTAAAATGGGATGCAATGATCCTAGGATGCTGATTGATCTTAATGAATGGTTTATTAAGCATGAAAACAATACTACTCCTTCAATGGCAGCATAATAATACATAAGAGTTGGTAGGAATGTAGTTGATGTCATTGAATCCTAAGTAGATGTCTCTGGAATTCTATACAAATATATATTTATTGGTATACTGCCACCTGCCTATCTATGTATGGCTATTTTGTTCACCCTTGTGGCTCAATCTCAGGGTCTGGGAACTGTCTGGCAGCTTCCTTGGCTAGAGGTTGCCGTGTTGAATTAGGTCTGCTAGGCCCTGAGTTCAGATCCCAGCACTGCAAACAATTGGATTGTGGAATAAGAAGTCAAGTGTGACACCTGTTTTCCTTTTCTCTGAGAGTCCTGGGTGTCAGACATGATGGAGAACACGTCTACAAATTTAGATACTATGTGATGGGATGCCATCAGTATAATAAATGGAATGCATATCATCACAGTCAATAAATGGTAAATAATTGAATAAAACAAAAATACAATCAATAACCACAACTAACAGGATATGGACTGAACATCTGTAGTAAATACAAATACTATCTTTACAATAAATATAAATAGTATGTTTTCCAGGGCTGAGGCTTGAATTCAGGCCTAGGGACCAGGCCCAACTTTATTGTCTTCAAGCATGGTGAGCTTCCCCTTCGTGCACAGTGCTACAGAGTTACCCAGACCCTGAGTTCAAATCCAAAGCCTAGTAGAAGAAAACAGCGTGAATTGCAAGCCAAGGAGCTAATTTATTTATTTATTTATTTATTTATTTATTTATTTATTTATTTATTTATTTATTTATTTATTTATTTTTGCGAAGCAAGATCTTGAACTCAGGTCATGGCAACTCTGCCTCAGCTTCCATCATCCTAGGCTGGGGTGCAGCCACTGGAGCCACAGCCAATCCTGGAATCCTAGATCTCCAAGCCTTGCAAGTGGAAAAAATATGCACAGAAAAAAAGTGGCAGAGCTGGGGGCAGGTGGCTCACAACTGAAATCCAAGCTACAGAGGAGGCTGAGATCTGAGTATCGCAGTTCAAAGCTAGCCCGGGAAAGAAAGTCCGTTAGAATCTTATCTCCAATAAACCACTAGAAATCCAGAAGTAACACTGTGACTCAAGCAGTAGAGTGTTCGCCGTGAGCTGAAGAGCACAGGGACAGTACCTAGGCCCAGAATTCAAGCCCTATGACCGACCAAAGAAAAAAATGTTGCATGATTGCACTTTTACATTTCCTTCCTTTGCACTATGACCATCTGGATCTGAATGACAGGGCTCCAAAGGGTGCTTCATCTTGCATTGCTGAAGGCTAGCAGGCTATTGAGGAAGCCATAATCCCACACAGGAACATAGGTCTAGATTTCGAATCCCAGTCATGCCACTTCCAAATAGTGGAAGATTTTAAGAGACTCGTTCTCATCCATAGGAATAACGATGGAATGTTATCAATGTCACAGTTGAATGAGCTAATCGTGAATGCTACTCATATAAAATTAGACATCATAATTTCAGTAGACTGATTTTATTTAATATGAAGGATTAAAAGAATACAATTTCTTACAGGGATATAATAATTTCAGGACCTTGATTTACTTAATAGTTTGTTAAGGATGAAAACAATACTATTAATTACATAGAGGCATAATAAATACCCAAGAATTGGTAGAAATGTAGTCTATATAACTGAATAATGTGTAGACATCTCTGGTACTCTATAAAGATATATATTTATTAGCATAATACCATCTACATGTCAATTTGTTCTTATTTTGTCAACCCTAGGGGCTTGATCTCAGACCCTGGGAACTGCCTGTCAGCTCAGTTTGCTCCAGGATGGCGTTCTGATATTCACCCATTAAGGAATTTGGCCTTGTAGGCTTTGAGTTCAGACACCAACACTCCCAAACACTCCAAAATGAATCATGGATTAAGAAGCTGATGGTGACACATTTTCTTTTTCTGTGAAATTCCTGGGTGTCAGGTATGAAGTGGAATACATATGCAGACCTATATCCGATGTAATCAATGTAATCAATATTCTATGTGCCATAATACTCAATAAAATAAATGGCCAATACATGAATAAAACAAAAAATAAAATGAATAACTACACTGAATGCAATAAAGAGTCAACATATGTATGTAAACATAAATAATGCATGTAAAATATACATGAAAAAGATGTTTTCTAGTGCTGGGGATCGATTTCAGGCCTAAGGGACAGACTTGAATTTCTTGACTTCACGGAGGTGAGCTTCCCCTTCCCACACAGTGCAACAGAGTTACCCAGACCATGAGTTCCAATCCCAGTCCTGGCAAAAAAAATGGCACCTTCATACAATGTGACACCCAATTCTTAGATATTTCATTATGCCTCAATTTAATGAATATGATTGTTTAAATGCTTCATAAAGTGTTAGTTTAAAATTGATTAGAGTCCTAGGATATAATTGTGTATTATTTTATCCTAGAATCGTTCAAGAACTGCCCATTCAATCATGACATATATCACATTCCATTGGTACTCATATGGATAGGAATGAGTTTCTTAGGATCTCCTGCCATTTGGAGGTGGCAGGAACAGGATTCAAACTGTGGGCTCCAGCTTCCACCGTTTAATCCTCAGGATAGGGAACTCACAAGTCTGTCCAAGAACATCAGCCATACCAATGATTAGGCAGGCACCCATGGCTCTCAGTAGTTCTCCTTAATACTTACAAGTCTGTGATAGGAGGATCATGGTCAAAGTCACCCCTGTCCAACTTCAGTGCCAACAAAGTCAGAAGTAGAGTCGTGTGGCTCCAGAGGAGGGCTAGCCTTGAGCAAAAGCAGCTCAAGGACTGTGCCCAGATCCAGAGTTAAAGGTCCAGGACTGGCAACAAACAGATATACAGAACAATCTGTGCAGCCATCCAGCTAAAGCAGGTCACCTTCATGTCCCCAGCAGGATTGGACAGAGTTTCCTTGGAAAGCAGCTGCTCTCATCTTGACTCGGCCCATTCTGCCTGCATCACAGTATTCTGGTCACATCCCCATTCTTTCATGGTTCTTTCTGAACAATGGGATACAAGAATGGCGGCCACACCCAAATTCCATGCTGCCCAGAAGGACCAGGATTCCCTCTGTTGGTTGACACCACTACCAGCAGTTGAGGAAAGTAGAGGTGGCTAAGTGGTGAGCAAGAGACTCCAGGTGACTTTGGAGTAGAATACGAAATTGACATCCTAATCAGTGAGTGGGAGAAGACAGGATTTCCCAGAGCCTGGGAACGTGGCCAGCCCATCTTTCCCATCCTAGCGCTCAGATGTCTGAAACAACCAGACTCCATGAGAAAGCTGTGGGGATGAAACTGCCACCAGAACA
Source organism: Dipodomys spectabilis (assembly GCF_019054845.1). NCBI lineage: Eukaryota > Metazoa > Chordata > Mammalia > Rodentia > Heteromyidae > Dipodomys > Dipodomys spectabilis. The sequence goes on along the minus strand of NW_024870919.1, from coordinate 959,286 downwards.
CCGGTAGAAGAATCCTCCTGACAGATCTGCAACATTCAAGAAAACAAAGAACATGAAAAAGGGAAGGGTCCGGCCAAAGGTGATGCCCACCACTGGCCTCCCGTGCCTTTGGACACAGTCACAGCCACGAGGTTCCAGAGTGTCAATGGTCCTGATACCACCAAGGATCTGCAGAGGTGCTACTGACATGTGGTGCCCACCCTGGACCCCAGCAAATGAAGAAACCAGGCACTCTATGCCAAGATCCAACCACTGAAGCAGGAAAAGTCAGACCTGCAGGATCAATGGAAGACAGAGAGGCAGAAGATAGCCCAGGAGCATGCAGCACCTAAAATGGAGCTAGAGATCCACAAGGCACCCATACAGAGTTTGATTTCCGCAGAAGGCAATTTACAATGTGCACCCGCCTGCGTGCAGCAGGTGGCCAATGACACAGAAAGGGAGCACGAAGCTCTCACCAGCTGCCTGCAGGCCACAGAGCAGTGCGTGGTAGAGCTGGAGATGTCAGCTTCTGTGGTTACTGATCACAGAATGAGACTGAAATGTTCTTTGAACAGCTGCATGAGGTGACCCTTCTGCTCAAGGAAGGCGAGAAGCTTCGATGACCTGGAGCAAGTGAACTCACAGTTACAGGAGAAGCTGGATGTGCTCTGGACAACAGGGAGAAAGGAATCTGCAATTTCCAACAAGCACTGGTGGGGCATGAAGAATTGAAGAGACTACTAGACAACGTGAGCTGACTGGTGAGCACAGCGAATCTAGAGAGAGACACCTTCACAGAAGACCTGAACATTGAGAGGACCACGTGGAAGGAGGAGGCCCGGCAGCTGACCCAGAAGGTGAAACAACTGACAGAGGATAAGGAGCAAGGGTCGAGGCAGGTGTTCGGCCTAGAAAATACTGGAAGAACCATGGCCCATCTCAGGCTGAGTGGCAGTTCCAGGCCCAGGCCTACTGCACAAAGATGGAGTTGAAAAACCTGGAGGAATAACTTCACATCCAGATCCAGGAAAACCAGAGGCTCCATCTCCAGAACGCAGAGCAGCAGGAGCAATTGTGCAGACTGGAGGAGAAGGTCAAGGATTGGCAGAAGATCCCCGAGACCCCATGATGTGCATATGTGTGTGACAGACAGCTGGAGGAACAGCTGGCCCTGCTGTGGGAGGCTCTCCACAGGGTGATCGGTGAGGAGAAGGAGCTCGCCAGCATCCTGGACACAGCAGCAGGTGAAGAAACACCTGTGGGAACAGCTGGTACACACAGAGGAGAAGAGAGAGGAAAGGAAAGAAGTGGCTGAGAGAGAAAGAAAGCCAAGCATCTCAGGACCAGCAGGAGCAGTCCCTGGCCCCGCTGCAGGAGCTCAGAGCCATCTATGAGCGGCACATCACCACCAACTAGCGGCTTAGCTCCGAGAAGTAGGCCCTGCAGCAGCACATAGAGAGACAGACCCAACTCCTGGAGCAGCTGAATAAAGTGCACAGCCCGACCAACTGAGGAGACCAGGTGGTGCCCTCAAAGTGGCAGGACACTCTCAAGTGCCTGAAAGTAATCAGACCACAGGAGGAGCGGTTGCAGGCCCAGCTGAGCTTCCTGGTGTTCCTTGGGGAAGGGGAAGTCTAAAACCCTGGAGAAGCAAAAGGAGAGGAGTCGACTCCCCACCACATGACCATTGCAGAGGATGGAGACATTCCCCAAACTGAGAGGGACGTGGATTTGTGAGCAATCTTAGTGGCTGAAATCCACAGGGGGAAACTCCTGCAGCAGGAGTGGCAGGCCTGCTGCAGGCACCAGGTTCACCTGGCAGCTCAGTGCCAGAGAAAGCTTGAGCCACAAGCACTCCATCCCATGAGCTGGCACCACAGCTGTGTGGGGATGGGAAACGGGACACGTGGGCGTCTGAGAAGAAATTATACTTTGTCCACGACCTGCCTGATAAGATGGACTTCCATAGTCCAGCGGGTGATCTTCAACATAGATGCAGCCAGCTGTCGGCACAGATCGCACTGTTGAGGAGTCCGTCGTGGCATGTAAAGAGCAGATGTTCATTCTGGCTGAGCTGTATCAGAAGAAACCTGAGCGTGTGTACCAGCTGTCCTAGGAGAAGATGGAGAAATGGAGAGGGCTGTGGGAGCCATTGTCACTCCTCACAGGGGAAGACATGGACAACGGGCTCCTGATGCCAGCACAGGCTGAGTCTCCTGTCACTGCCGCCGCTTTGGATGACTCCAGGCTCCAGGGCGGGCGAAATGAGGGAGGAGAAGAAAGGTTTTAAAGAATTGCCACTTCAACACAGTGTGGAAACTACCAGAAGGGAGATCAAGATTCCCAACCCCATAGAGGACTCCCCCACAAACCACATCCTGGCGCAGCTGCCCCACATCCAGAGCTACCCACAGCTCATGGGCTCAGGTGAGGAACGGTCCCTCCCTTTCTTCTGTAGACTGATGTAGATGATGACTATGTGACACGATGATTCTCCAAAGCCTCAGCAGCCACCATAAGTAGGTGGCCAGGTGGCCTTCTCTCAGGCCTCCATCTGCTGGGTCATGGAAAGGGTAAACTGCGGGTTGGGTAGGGCAAAGGCTGCTGGGAGGTGGCCCATATTCAAGGGACATGTATTGGTGGCCAGGGAAGAGGCCCATGCTATGCTTATCACAAAGAAGAAATTGTTTTCAAAGGGAAAACAAGCCTCCAATAAAGATTTGTTCTTCCAGTCCTAGAGCTTGAACTCAGGTTCCTGAGCTCTTTGTCTCATGGCTAGCACTCTAACACTTGAGCCACAGGGCCACTTCTTGTTTTCTGATGGTTCATCGATGATAAGAGTCTCACACACTTTCCTGCCCAGGCTGGCTTTGAACCATGATCCTCCAGATCTCAGCTTCCAGATTAGCTAGAATGACAGGCATGAGCCACCAGTGCCCAGCTTTTGATACCTTTTGAAGGCATCTTGGCGAGTCTGTAAAAGGAGACCTAAAGGGCCTGGATAGACCTTGACCCAGTCAAGGAGCTGGGTGGGGGAAGGCTGACTTTCTAGCCATTCTGTTCCCCAAAATTAAAGATGCCAGGTGGTGTTGGCTGCATCAAACACCTAGGCCAATAGCCACCAGACTCAGTAGGGAAAAGGTAGAGAATACCCAAAGATTTCAGTGTAGAAATCCTTGATTTTGCATGCATGTGGTGTGTGCGCGTGTGTGTGTGCGTACGTGTGTGTGTGTGTGTGTGTGTGTGTGTGTGTGTGTGTGAACTCAGGGCCAAGGCTCTATCCCTGAGTTTTCTTGCTCAAGACTAGTGCTCTGCCACTTGTGCCGCAGCCCAACTTGCTTTTCAATGGTTAATTGTAGGTAAGTCTCAAGGACTTTCCTGTCCAGGGTGGCTTCAAAGCATGATGGGAGCCCCAGGGAAACAAGAGTAAATACAACTGATACAATCCTTATGGTGGACAAATCCTGCCTCCCGGTGGCTAGAGGTGGAACATGCATCCCTCTGCCATCATGGAGGACTATCCTCCTCTATAGTTCAATTTGGGAAAGTGACCAGGGCCAACCTGACTTTCGCTCACCCTGAGTGATGATTCCAGAGCAGATCTGTTCCACCCTAGGCCAAGAGAGCTCCAGTAGGCCCTGCTCCTAGGGGCACAAGGAAGTGAGAAGTCTGCTCCAGGCCCAGATTGGAGCCTTTGCCCATGGACACCCCATCTTGGCCTTCCTGATTACCATAAGTCCTGTCAAAGAACAACCCAAAAAAAACAAACCAAAATTGGATCTGTGAATCAAAGTGGTAGAGCTCTAGCATTGAACCAAAGAGCTCAGGGACAGGGGCCCCAAGCTTTGAGTTCAAGACCCCCAGCTGACCTTCCCCCATAAAACACACATTAGCTAAATGTGAATTAGTAGGATTTGTGAAGTGTTTCTGAAGAATGATGATACTGCAGAAAGCACCCGAATTCTAATGACAACTGAACTTGTGACATACAGGTATGTGCTGAGTCCTTCACAGGGTGCTGTTTTCTGAGTCCTTCCCACATAGGGTGTTTTTTCTGAGTCTTCAAAAACCATTCTGTGTGCTGAGTCATCCCAAAGGGTGCTATGTTCTGAGTCCTTGAGAAGAGTAGGCTGTGCTGGATTTTTCAAAGGGTGCTGTGTGCTGAGTCCATTACACAATGTACTTTATGCTGAGTCCTTCAAAAGTGTGGGATGCTAATTCATCCCAAATGGTGCTATGTGCTGACCACTTGAGAAGGGGGGGACAGGTGAATTTTTCAATGGGTGCTGTGGGCCCATTCCTTTACACAGGATACTTTTGCTGAGTGCTTCAAAGAGGGCTGTGTGCTGAGTTATCTCAATGGGTGCAATGTGCTGCATCCTTGAGAAGAGAGGATGAGGTGAGTGGTATATGCCGAGTCCTGTAGACAGTGATCTGTACTGTCTTTCAAATAGCCGTGTGTGTTGAGTTCTTCCACAAGGTGGTATGTGCTGAGTCCTTCAAAATTGTGCTATGTGCTGAGTGTTTCAAAGGGTGCTTTGCACTGAGTGTTTTACACAGGGTGCTACATACTCAGCCCTTCAAAGGGTAGTGTGTATGGAGACTTAACACAGGATGCTATATGCTGAGTCCTGGGAAAGGGTGCTACATGCTGAGTTTTTCAAAGTGTGCCATGCACTGAGTCCTATACACTGCATGCTATGGATTCCCTCCTTCAACGGGTGCTGTGTGCTGAGTCATCCCAAAGGCTATTATATGCTAAGTCCTTCAAAGGGCACATTGTGCTGAGTCTTTTACTCAGGGTGCTTTGTGATGTTTTTTGAAGTATGTTGTGTGCTGAGTCATCCAAAAGGGTGCTATGTTCTGAGTCCTTGAGAGGTAGTTTTCCCCAACAATCTCTCTCAGTCTCTCTGTCTCTCAGTCTCTCTGTCTCCGTCTCTGTCTCTCTCTGTTTCTCTCTCTCTCTCTCTCTCTCTCTCTCTCTCTCTCTCTCTCTCTCTCTCTCTCACACTGGGTCACTGTGCATGTGCTTGATACGTGGAGTGGAGAGGCTTGGAGGAGAGTCTCCTCTTGTCGTGGGGCTGAGGGGAGATTCGATCCCCTGAGCAAGTGCTAGGGTTGGTGGGGAGTGCTGAGCTGAGGTGAGGCTGTAATTCCCATGGCCTGGAAGCCTTACGGCCCAGTCAGGGCTGCTCTTGTGGGCAAGGGTAGGGGGCGGAGCCAAAGGGAAGAGGGTACTGGGCCAAGGGGAGGAGGAGGCAGGGCTTAGGGGCCTCACTGTGGAGGCAGCAGTGGCCAGGATCTCACAGGGGCAGGTGCGCATACGCAAAGGGTGTGAGGCGGCCCGCGAGAGAAGTGGAGGTAGAGAGAGAGAGCAGAGAGTAGCTAGGACAGGCACGAGGGGAAGTGGCTTCACATGCTCTGTTCATGGATCAATAGAAAAATAGCCAAAATGAGAAAAAGGCAACAAATGTACAGCCAAGAAGAATATAGTTAGAATAAAGGTAGAGGCAATAAAGGTGCAGCCAAGTGTATAGGAAGCCTTGAACCAACACCCCCTTCCTGCAGGCATGCTTCCATGAAGCTTATGCTTTGTCTGGCATGATCTCTCATGCTGATTCAGCAGGAGGTGTCATGGAATTTCTTCCTTTTTTATTTTTTAATTGAAGCTCATGAATGTCTTGGTTCACAGAAGAGACAAATCTAAAGATCATCCGGAAAATGACTGGAAATATAAGAATAAGAATTGGGAGAATTGATCTGACAATGGCAATTATAATTATTACATGAATCCAATCCAGAGGATTGAGGGCTTCCACGTTATGCTTAAATAACGCTGCCAAAGATTGTAAATTTTTTACATCTGAGCTTTACTAACTGCTGTAATTTTGTCCTGTAAAACCTCCATAACATTAGAGACATCTTTATCTATCCAAACTCCTAACAAATGATTTTTGGTGGCATTCCAATTAAAAGAAAATTTATATTTTAGAGCAGTAACACATATATATTTAAAACTAGCCTGACATTTACCTAAGAGTTGTGTTTTTAAATTTTGAACTTCCTGACCTATAGATAGAACCACTTCCTCCAGAGCATTTATTTTCATTTCTAACTTTTTATCTATAATTTATTGTTTTACTAGGGCTAATGAAATATTTTTGCTTAAATCAGTAACAAAACGAGCAGTGTTTACTTCATTTATTAAGGCTGCTGTAGAAATCGCTAAAGAGCTAATTATTGTTATTAAAGCACTTATTCCTAAAATCAAGGCCGCAACAAAGCGTTCTGGCTGCAACATAATATCCAGAGATTTCAACATTTGTAAAGCAGAATTTTTAAACCAAGGGTCATTTTATAGATCTACACGTAACATTACATACGAAGGTCTTTTTAAAATAAAAATTACAGAATATGTTTTACCCAGAGAAGAAGTAAAACAATTAGTAAAAATAAAATCCTTACAGCTAATATAATAAGATTTTCTTTGATTAATAATGATTAAATTATCTAGTTTTCCAGCTAAAATTCCCATAGGATAACCCACACATGCTCTTATCCCAATTGCAGTACTCTTAGTTTCCTTGGGCTTTTTCAGTAAAATCATGTTTTTTGCTGCAAAAAGTCTGAACAAATCCAGCTGAATGCCCGTTTTATTGTGAAAGGGAGAGTGACTAACCAAAATGGAAGCCACCCACCCTGGAGTGAGCCATCTTTTCAGGGGTTCCCCATGCGTATCAGGAGCATAGCCATTAAACTTTGATGAATTATGTTTTAAGTAGGAGGCATAATCATAATCGGGGTTAGCAATGGAAAAATCAAAAATATTATCTGGTGCCCAATAGGATTATAAAAAAGAGGCCTTTTGAAATCCACATTCCCACCATTTTGGTGAGGTAATTAATGCATCCCCAAACTGATCCTTGTCATGATGTTTTTGTAGGCAGTTACCTAAATGTATATTCCTCTTGGGAATGAAAAAGGATTCATTATAAGTATGAAAGTCTAATGTCATCATGCCAATTTCCCACATCAATCTTTTTTTGAACTTTTTATCATTGGATTGATCAAGGGCATCAGTCAAAAAAGTTCTATAGTTTATAGGCAAACACCCAGGGAGATTTTCTCCTGATAGCGTTATACAAATTGGAGTGGTATCTGTCATTCCTTCATAATTAATTGTTTGAGAAGTCATATGAGAATTAGAATAGTCCTCCAAACCCCCTAGCAGGTCACTATTATTTGTCATTACTTATATCTTCATCCCTCCCATCGCACGGGATATAGAAGAGGAGGATTAGGAACATATGCCCAGTATTGTTCTCCTGAAACAGACACTGACTGCATAGCAATAATGGCAAGCATAGGAAGAAACATATTTTCAACTGTGATAGTCTTTCCCGTAGAAACCACAATCTCCTCCGCAGAATGGGTGATCTTCTTAATTTGTTACCAGGTTGGTGGTTGAGCTTTTTTTGTTGTCTTTACCTGTTGAGGAGAAAGGTGAAGACTTTTGAGCTTCTGCATCGTTTTCTTCATTTGCATCTTCTGGTTTTGTTTTTGTTTTTTTTTTTGTTTTTTTTTGTTTTTGTTTTTGTTTTGCTGGGTTTCTCTTATCTTTGTAGAGGCACACGAGTCGGTTGAGATTCCAGATGCGTGACTCGGCATCCTTTGGAAACACACATGTATACCCTCTTCCCGAGGAGATTAATACATCAGGCCCTTTCCAGGTGCCTGTGAGCAAATCTTTCCTTTTAACTTTTGGCTGAACTTTAAATCCAATTTCGCTCCAATGTTTTTGCATAAGTGTAAGTTTTTGTTCATTAGTATTAAGGTGATTAATTACAAATAAAGCATGATGGTTTCTCTAGTTAATAAGTCAGCCATCATATTTCCAAATGAAAGAGGTGGGAAACCGCCATCTATTCCCTATAATGTAAGCTGGACCAAACTTAGTCATAACTGTTGTGGGAATCTTTCTTTTCCTTTTATTATCAGAGGTCCCTTTTTCTATAACTCTCTGTGCTTTGGGGATAGCTCCTTCTGGTTTAGTTTAATTCATTAATTCTGCCTATTGTAACATATCTGGAAATTTTATATTTCTATATTTACTATGAGGGAGCCGTAAAACTGCTTTTGAAGTTGCAGGAGTTTCTGGAGGCAGCATCCCATCAGATGATATATTGATTGGGGAATTGTCCACATCTAATCTTTGGTCCTAGTCTTTATTATATAGAGAAGCCGTCTCTATTGGACTGGAAAGAAACAACATGGTCTGTTCACGGATCAATAGAAAAATAGCCAAAACAAGAATAAAGACAGCAAATGTACAGCCAAGAAGAATATAGTAAGAATAAAGGTAGAGGCAATAAAGGTGCAGCCAAGTGTATAGGAAGCCTTGAACCAACACCCCCTTCTCCAGGCATGCTTCCATGAAGCTTATGCTTTGCCTGGCATGATCTCTCAGGGAGACTCAGCAGGAGGTAATGTGGCAGATGGGGTCTGCTCTTAATCATGCAATAGGTGTGGGGTAATGAAACAGAACATGGTTCTCTTTCATCATTACCCAATCTCCATGATGAAGGGAATCCTTCACTCTATTCAGTTTTGCAGCTGGGGAAAATGAGGCATGGAGAAGCCAGGTGATCTACTCATGACCCCCAGCGCACAGGAAGCTTGGCCTGACTTCTCTGCCATGCTCCCTAGGACAGTGGGTGCTATGCAGTCCACTTCTTATGGTGGGAAGTCCACTGCTTGTCAGTCGTGGGGCTTGAACTCTGGGCCAGGGCACTGTACCCAAGCTCCTCTGATCAAGGCTAGTGCTCTACCACATGAGCCACAGAATCACTTCCGGTTTTCTGGTGGTTCTTTGAGGATAAGAGTCTCACAGACATTCCTGTCTGGGCCAGCTCTGAACCATGATCTTCATATCTCAGCCTCCTTTGTAATTAGGATTATAGGCCTGAGCCACCGGCACCCGGCATAAGTGTAATTTTGGCCTTATTTATCTCTCTGTCTCTCTCTCACACAGGAACTGGTTGAATGGGTGTTGAAGGAGGTGGCCCAGCATCCCTATCTGGCTGGAACCCAAGGTGGTCCTCTCATTCTGGTTGTGGGCTGTGGGTCAGGAGCTGTGTTGGTCACCCTGTTGAACCAGCTTCATGAGGTAAGCCCCTCTGTACACTGTCTGGACCATGATGGTTATGCATTGTCCATCCCATCAGTCCTTCCCCTAATCCCTCTGCTAGACCACTGAAGGAAATTAGATGAGGAGGCATTGTCCCCCTTCCTAGCACTATCCTGGGCCTCTGACCCTCACCCTCACCTATCTGGTCAGACCCTGGTTATAAGACAATGAAAACACTCAGTGTCTACTATCCTTTGTTAGGGTGTGTCATTTCGGTTAGGGGGGTGGAGTGCAGAAAAAAATACCTAGACCTGAAACCTCCCTGGGGACGTTTGTTCTTGTGACAGAGCCCAGTCATTGCTGTGGATAAGGAGGAAGCCACCATCAGACTGACCCAGAACAATGCTCAAAGATAGGAAGGCTGTTAAAGTATCAAACCCACTCATGTCTGCTTCCCACTCCCAACAATGGGGTGCAGTGTGGGTGGCTCAGCCCAGGGCCTAAGGGATTATAAATGGATGGTGGCGGTCAGGAGCTGGTGGCTCCGGCCCATCATCCTGGCTATTTGGGAAGCTGAGGTCTGATGTTCGTGACTCAGAGCCAGCCCGGGCAGGAGATTCCGTGAGATTCTTATCTCCCAAGAACAACCTCCCCCTCAAAACCCACACACAGAAAAGCCAGATTTGGTGTTGTGGCTCAAGTGGTAGAGCCTCAGCCTTGAACAAAAGAAGCTCAGAGATAACCTGAATCCAAGCCCTAGGACTCACAAAATAATAATAAAATAAGGGAACTGTGTATACATTTTATCTGACAACCAAGACAGATGGATTCAGTCTTCACGCTGGTACCTGTAGCCAAAGATAAGGGGCTTCCCTTGGTGTTCCCCAAAACTTCTCTTTCTCTCCTTTATCTGTCCAGGTTCGGTTGCAGGGCATAATTCAGATCATCCCCCTGGATGTGACCTTAGGTACCCTCCCCCATTCGTCTTCCTTGGGGTGACTATTCTGGGTGCACTCCCTGCTGGAAAAATGTGGTACCGGAGGGATGGGGGTAGGTATCCCAGACAGACTCCCACACACCCACACCCACACACCCACACACACCACTAGGCCTACTCAGACTAGCCTTTTCCAAAGACACTTTATCTCCTTGGATTAACTGACCTAGGAGAGGATCTTGGTCCCCTGAAACTGATTACTTTAACTTGGGCTTGCTAGTTGAAAGGGGAGCAAAAAAATAATAGCCTTTGGTGCCCGTCAACCGGGGCTAAGGCTCACACTGTCATCCAAGCTACTCGGGAGGCTGAGATCTGAGGATCACAGTTTGAAGCCAACCATAAGCTAGAAAGCCTGTGAGACTCTACTTTCCATGGAACCACCAAAAAGCCTGAAGTGGAGCTGTGGCTCAAGTGGTAGAGCCCCAACCTTGAGCACGAAAATTCAGAGACAGCTCCCAGATCCTGAGTTCAACCCCACACAAAGAAATGGCCCCATCTTGTTGCCCACAGATTGCCTGAGCTTCGAGGGCCCTATCTCGGAGTATGGTACAACACCTGTCCCTGGGTGGTGTATCAGTGCCTTCAGAAATCCGGTGGTGGAGCCCTTCCCCTTTGTGCATTCTCAACCCACACTGGACGGAAGACAGGGTGTGATAAGGCCAGAAGCCTGCAGAGCAGAGTGGTTCCAGCTCTGCCAAGGTGATCAGAACGGGCTTCTTAGAGGCATCACTTGAAAAGGGGGTCTTGCTTAACAAGGAGGAGCTGACAGGAAGCACAGAGAGCAAAATTGCAGCAGATGATGGAGAACATAGCAGAGCGTGTTCATTTCCAGCCAGGACTGTTGGTGAGAAACATGGTAGAGATGTGCAAGACTGTCTGGAGACAGGCCCGATGGGTCACAGAAGAACAGCTATGCAGGGCTGGGATTGTGTCTTAGAGGTAGAGGGCTTGCCTAGCATGCAGGAAACCCCGGGTTCGATTCCTAGGTCCTGCATACACAGAAAATGTCAGAAGTGGCACCGTGGCTCAGGTGGAAGTGCTCACCTGGAGCCAAAGAAACTCAGGGATATTACCCAGGCCCCAAGGCCAAGCCCAAGGGCTGTCAACATAAAACAGCTCTCCAAGGGACCTTGGTGACCGGTGGATGGCTATGCCCTGTAGCTCTTAATAGATCATGCATGCTTTGTGTTTCCTTCTTTGACAGAAGTGAGCTAGACACTCCTTCTGCCCTGGAAACCCTGGACACATTATCAGCAGCCCTCCCAACATCTTCCACTGGGACATGGAACAGCTGGCCCCAGAAATTCTCAGGTACTGGTTGATTGGGGCAGGGGGCAGGGGGATACAGGGAAGGCACCAGAACTCCTAGTGGGTCTGATCTGTCCTGGACGACCAGGCCATCCATAGGAGGCAAATGGTAGCTTAGACAGGGCTAGTGATGTGGAGGGGGCCCTTTAATGCCCATGGCCCCACCCAGATTCTGAGCTTCCCTTTGCTGTCCCTGAGGGAGGTAGAGGGGTGTCTAGGTGGTAACATCTAGAGGAGGACAAGCTGGAAATTCTGAAAGACAAGACACCTTAAGCCGTGTGCAGGTGGCTCACACCTGTCATCTCACGCCTGTTATCCTGGCCACTCGGGAGGTTGAGATCCAGAGGATCTCATTTCCCAGCCCAGGCAAGAGAGTCCCACGAGAGCCTCATCTCCAATCTGCAACTGGCAGTGGTACTGTGGCTCAAGTGGTTGAGCACTTGCCTTAAGGAAAATTAGAATTCAGGGACAGTACCGAAGCCCTGAGTTCAAACCCCGCAACCAAAAATCAAAGAAAGGAAGGAAGAAAGAAAGACACCTCTTCCTTGCTTGCAAGAGATGTTGAAGTAGTGAGGTTGCCGTGGTTGGGAGACCAGGTGCTGGCCTCACTGTACAGACATTTCTAAGAACTCCCCAGGTTTGCCCCAGTGTGAAACCACAGTAGGATGGATGGTGCCTTTCCAAGAACTCTATAGGTCGTGGCCAGTGGCAGGCAGGGAGTGGGTGAATGAGAGCAGGGATGGGATATTAGGGTCAATTATATGCTCTCCATCCATGGAAGAATGGTTTTGGATGGTGGTGTCAAAGTCTGAACTGAAGGGTTGCATGTGGTTTGTGGCATGACCAGATGAGTTTCCCCTGGGTCTAAGAAGGTGGCTGAAGCCAGGCGCCGTTGGTGGCTCACACTGTGTCATCCTAGATACTCAGGAGGCTGAGATCTGATTGATGATCGTGGTTCAAAGCCAGCTTGGAAAGGAAAATCTGTGAGACTTTATCTCCAGTGAACCACCAGAAAGCCAGAAGTGGCACTGTGGCTCCAGTGGTAGAGGGCCCACCTACAGCTGAAGAGCTGAGGGATTGTGCACAGGCCCAGAATCCAAACCCCATGACAGACCAAAAATAAGGTAGCTGAGATTTCTGCATAGTGGTGTGTACATTTAGGAAATTCCAGGCTGTGTTATGAGCCATTCCAGATGTGTGAGAGGCCATGAGTTTTGTCTTCAGTTGGTCTGAGGATAGTAGTACCATCTTCTTGGGGGTGGGATGTTCAGATTGCTCAGGGACTTCTGAGGCCTTGGGCTACTTGTGTGTGTGTGTGTGTGTGTGTGTGTGTGTGTGTGTATTTTTCCCTCTTCTTTCTCTGTCCACTTCCTGGGTGCCTGTTTGACTCTTTCTGCCTCAGATGGTGCCCCTCCTCCATGCCGACCTTGTGCTTTAGCACCCTATCAAGGTCAACAATGAGTCCTAAATTGCCAGAGGCCTGCATTTCAGCGTTACTTTGAGACCCAAGTCTGGCCTGTCCAAATCTTTGGGCACCTCCAGGGGATTCTGGGCCAGCAGGGCCGGCTGGCATAGGGTCTCCCCTGCCTCTGTGGGTCCTTAGTCATTCGATGTCCTGTTCTTTTTCTCAGCTGGGCCTCTGGCTGCATGTCCCTCTCTTTAGGCTGGCAGTGAAGTGGAGAAAAGGGGGTTTCTGGTGGCTCTGGCCAACTTGAGCTTGATATCTGACTGAAGGCTGCCCATGCAAGGAAGGTCCGGGCATACATGGGAAGTGAGGCCAAAGTGGCTTAGAAGTATCTGTTGGTGTCTAGGAAATGTCAATGTAACTTATCGCAGGAAAGTCTATCTTCCTGCCCCGGCTTGGTCTCTCAGGTCGTTCTAGACTATTCTGGATGACCAGAATACAGAGGCACAGACTTTAGATTCTATGTACAGGGAACTGGGGCATGAGAAACTGGTATGGCCAATACCTCAATGTTCTGGGGCATTAACCTTGACCTGGCTATGCCCCTCTTGTTAAAAGTTCTCTTAATCCAGTGCTGGCCACACACCAGCCACTTGTGGCAGTGCTATAAAAGTGGCAGGAGTGGAAGTGAGATCAAGGGGTGAAAGAAATCTGGATTTATGGCCTGATTGGGGGTGAGGTGGAGGCAAAGTGTGTCTGTAAAAAAAAAATCTTAGAGCTGGAACTCAGGGCCTAAGCACTTTCCCTGAGCTTCCTTTGTTCAAAGCTAAAACTGTGTCACTTGAACCACAGCTCACCTTTCATCTTTTTTAGTAGTTTACTGGAGAGAAGAGTCTCACATACTTTCCTGCCTGGGCTGGCTTCAAGCCGCCATCCTAAGAGCTCAACATCGTAAGTAGGTAGGATTGCTGGTATGAACCATTGGGACCTCCTAAGGATGTTGTTGTTTGTGCTTTTTTGTGCATGAGTGTGTGTGTGTGTGTGTGTGTGTGTGTGTGTGTGTGTGTGTGTGTATTTGCGTGAGTGTGTGTGTATGTGTGTGTTTGTGCATCTACCGAGGCTTGAACTCAGAGCCTATGTGGTATCCTTTAGCTTGTTTGCACAAGGTTTGTGCTCTACCACTTGAACTACAGTACACATAAGCTCCCAGCAGCCCCTGACTGTGTCTGGGCCATGGCAGTAAGTTCCATGGGACCTGCCCCTCCATCCGTGCACAGGGCCACAGGACCAAGGGAAATGTTCCTATGGATGCTCTTTTATAGTCGGCCCATGACTGAAGACCTTCATTGGACCTCAAGCACTGGTGAGCCCTGGAACTCCAGGGATAGCGAATGATACAAGCACCAGCCAGCCGGCTGTGGATTCCTGAACCCACAACTCTTTCATGAGCCCAACTCAACACCCACCCGAGGTGTGCCTGACAGATTTGCACTCTTATGATATCTACATGAGTAGGCTTTACCTGCCATGCCACCTTCTGCCGCTCCTGGCCCAGAACCGTGGTCTGAGACACTGATTTACTGCTCAGACCCACACTGCACCCATGACAGATTTCATTCTGATGAGCCAGACAATGACCTTCATGCCCCAAGGCTGGACACTTCCCTGATAATGTGGCTCAATCTGCAGGCAAAAGCCTCCAAATGGGCTGCTCTCAAGACTTGTAGGATACCTAGACATTGGGAGAAACTCAGGGGCCCACTGGAAAATACTCTGCTTAGAACCACAAAGTGAGATCCAAGCAAGCCAGGTGTTGGTCATGGGTTGCTGTCACCTAGCTTCAGGTTACCACTTGAGCCAGAGGGCCACTTCCAGGTTTCTGGAGTTTCAGAGTCCCCGGACTTTCCTGCCTGGGCTGGCTTTGAACCGGGACCCTCACATCTCAGCCTCCTGAAGAGCTAGGAGGACAGGCATGAGCCACCAGTGCCTGGCTGATCTGGCCTTTCACAACAATCGACTAGGAGCTCCTGAAAGCTTTTCTTTATTTTTTTTTGCCAGAACTGGCCTTGAACTCAGGACTGGGCTCCGGTCTCCTAACTTTTTCCCTTGAGGTTGGCACTTTACCACTTGAGCCATAGCACAATTTCTGGCTTTGGGTATTTCACTGGCAAGAAGGGTCTCACTAAGTTTCCTCCTCTGAGCTGGCTTTGCCCCACAATCTCTGAACCCAGTCTCCTGAGTAGCTAGGTTTTACAGGAGTTGAACCACTGTTAACATTGGGCTAGAAGCTTTTCTTAAGCAAGAGTTCTTCCCTGCGTTTGTCCTGACTCCTCAATGCAAAGGATGCCTGAGTGTCAGGAGTTGTGAAAAATAGGCTTCCAGCCACAAGAAATGGCTGAGGTCCATGGTGAAAAGTCAAGCTAATCTTCCCCCTGGGCCTCATTCTGGGACCCCATCCTCTTCCCTCCCAGTGACTCAAGTACAAACCTTGACCCAGACTCGCATGTCCTGCCAGATTTGTCTGAAGCCACAGAACCTCCATTCCACCCACACCACCTGCTCTACACCACACCTCAGGACCTTTGCCCATGTTGTACCTTCTGCATGAGGCTCTCTATCCTGTTTCACGCCTTAGAACTTCTGTGGAATTTTGGCACTGGTTATATCACCTGCTGGAGCAAGTCTTCCCTTCCTTTTTCCCTCGAGATATGGAAATTGTGCAGGCTAACTGGCAAATGCTCTATCTTGGTGTATGTGTGTGTGTGTGTGTGTGTGTGTGTCTGTGTGTGTGTCTGTGTGTCTGTGCCAGTCTTGGGGTTTGAATTCATGGCCTGGACACTATCCCTGAGCTTTTGTGCTCAAAGCTAGCACTCTACTCCTTGAATCCCAACTCTACTTCTGGCTTTTTGGGTGTTTAATTGGACAAAATTGTTTCATATAGACTGTCCTGCTTGTAATTGTGATCCTCAGAACTCAGCCTCCTGAGTAGCTTAGATTACTGGGGTGAGCCACAAGCACCTGCCCTCTACCTCTTTCCTCTAACCTCGGCCCTCCTGAGTCCCAGAAGAATATGTCTCACCACGCTCCCTTTTATTTTTTTGCCAGTGTTGGGGCATGAACTCAAGGTATGGGCATGTTCCTTAGATTCTTTTGCTCAAGGCTAGTCACAGTGCCACGTTTGGCTTTTTCTGTTTGTGTGGTACTGAGGAATTGAAACCAGGGCTTCGTGCCTATTAGTTAAGCACTCTACCCCTAAGCCATATTTGAAGCCCAAGGCTGACTTGTAATAGGAGTTATGAGGGTAGGATTTATTGGCTTACCCTTTGGCATAGAAATCGCTGACTATTTCATAACGTTGCCAAGATTTGGGACCAGTCAATGACTCAGCAATGAGGAATGATGAATGAGTGAGAGCCACCAGGCCACAGAGGCCTAGGCTCACATCCTACAGAGGGATAGAGAATATAGATCCAGAAACTTCGACCACTCCTGGAGGCAGTGGCTGGCTGCTAGGTGTCCCAATGGGACACCTCAGCTAGAACATAATGCATCCATTGCACACACCAGCCTAGGCAAAGCCTTTGGGGCTTCAGTTATTAAATGGCAGAGGGATGCTTTGTTCAAGCTGCCGGCTCATACTTAGTACTCTCTGAGGGCTTGTCCCAGCCGGCCCAGGGGCTGCTGGGCATGGGCAACCTGCTGAATGCCCATCATCCATACATCATCCATGCATACACAGAGACATGGAGTTACTGCTCCTTTTTTTTGGGGGGGGGTGCAGGTATGGGGTTTAACTATGAGCCTAGGCCTTGTCCCTTAGCTACTTTTGCTCAGGGGAAACACTCTGCAACTTGAGCTACAGCCCCACTCATGGTGTTATTTTTTTCCTGTGATCTCTTAGAAATAAGAGTGTTGCCGACTTTCCTGCCCTGGCTGAATTCAAATTGGCATTTGCTACATCTCAGCCTCCTGAGGAGCTAGGATTACACGCAGGAGCCGCTGACATCTGGGTTTCTTTTCTTCCTGTTGTTCTTTTTTTAATCTTGACAGTCTGAAATCTTCAAGGTGTCATTCCAATGGTTTGCATTCGAAGTAAACTAGCCAGTACTGGAGTTCAAATTCTAGGACTGCTACCCACAAATGGAGGGAGATCCTGACAAACTCATTCCTATTTTTGTGAATGCGAATGGAATGCTATAAAAGTAATAATTAAATTTGCAGTTAATGCATGATTCTATTTTAGAATGCCACACAAATATTATTGGATTTATGTCTTCCATTCTAGCACCATAGTATGATTCCCGAAATGGAAGGATATTGACTAATTTTTAATTAATGCTTTTATAAGTATTCTACCATGATACTTCATTAAATAGTGGCATAATGTAATAACTAATTATTGGTGATAGTATACATAATTGAATATCCTCACATTCCCTCTTTCTCTCTCTCTCTCTCTATATATATATATACATATATATATATATATACATATATATATATATATACACATACACACACACTCACATACATATCTATCAATGTGTATATTGGGCACTACTCTGGCTTGATCTAAGCTCCTCAGAATTTCCTCACAGCTCAGTTTGCTAGAGGCTGGTGTGCTAAGACTGAGACCCCATTTATGAATTGGGCATTCTAGGCTGTGAGTTAAAATCCCAGCAAGGCCAAAAATTTATTCATGAAGTAAGAAGCCAATTTGACAAATTTTTATCTTTTCTGTGAAAGTCCTGGGTCTCAGTACGATGTATAATCCATATGCAAATATAATCTGGATGAAATGATGTAATAAATGAAGTGTTATATGTATAATACTAAATAAATAAGGGTAATTAACCTTATACGCATTAAACCCATGTATGTAAATAGATCTCATATATGAATATTATGATGAGGCTTTAATTCCGACCCTGGGAACTGGTCTGAATTTCTTGTCTTTAAGGTCAGTGAGCTTCCCCTTCACCCACAATGCTACAGAGTTACCCAGACCCTGAGTTCAATCCCAGGCCTGCCAGAACAATGATGCAAATTGCACGCCAGAGCCTTATTATTTATTTATTTACTTACTTACTTACTTATTTGCCAAGCACAGGGCTTGAACTTAGGTCTTGGCACCTCTGCCACAGCCAACCCTGGTTTCCTAGGACCCGAGATCAAATCTCAAGGCTGGCAAAAATAATAAGGAAAAGGATAAAATTGAGAAGTTCAAGAAGGTGGTTTTACTTTTTTTTCCCTTTGAACTGTGACCACCCTGGGTCTAAATGACAAGGCCCAGAAAGTACACATGACCTTGCATTGCTGATGTTTGGTGGGCTATTAGGGAAGCCATAGCCGAAACCGGCAACTTAGACCTGGAGGTCGAATCCTGGGACTGCCACTAATGAATGGCGGCATGGTCTAAGAAATGCATCCCGATGTTACATCCGTACAAATGGAATGTTATAAAAGTAAGAATTAATTTAGTATTAGATAGCTAGCTCACTAGGTAGTTAGGTAGGTAGGTAGGTAGATGATAGATAGATAGATAGATAGATAGATAGATAGATAGATAGATAGATAGATAGATAGATAGATAGATTGATTGATTGATTGATAGATTGATAGATAGATAGATAGATAGATAGATAGATAGATAGATAGATAGATAGATAGATAGATAGATAGATAGATAGATAGATAGATAGATAGATAGATAGATAGATAGATAGATGGATAGATAGATGGATGGATAGATAGATAGATGGATAGATAGATAAATGGATAGATAGATAGATGGATAGATAGATGGATGGATAGATAGATGGATGGATAGATAGATGGATGGATAGATAGATGGATGGATAGATAGATGAATGGATAGATAGATAGATGGATAGATAGATAGATGGATAGATAGATAGATAGATAGATAGATAGATAGATAGATAGATAGATAGATAGATAGATAGATAGATAGATAGATAGATAGATAGATAGATAGATAGATAGATAGATAGATAGATAGATAGATAGATAGATAGATAGATAGATAGATAGATAGATAGATAGATAGATAGATAGATAGGCGATCTGGTCTTAGACATCAGGAGGAAAGAAGGAAACAATTCCCAGTCATGAGACCTTCTGCAGTGCTCTAGGCCACCAGCATCGCCATCACACACCACAGAGCATGAAGACTGTCCCTATCCCACTTCTCAGGCAGCAGAAGAGCCAAGAGGGCAGAGCTAGGTTCTAACTCAGGTGCTTGGAGATAGTAGAGAAAGGGCCCTGCCTCTCCTTGGACTGGGGATTTGCATTAATGATGTGGAGAATGAAGGAAGGAGAATGGCCTGGAAGAGGTAGAAGAAGGGCCTTCAAATCTGACAGAGAGTCAAAAACCTACTTCCTAAGATCAGAGAGTAGGGTTTTTCTACTCTGTTCCTCCCCTCTCCCTCATGAAACTGGCTCTCTATTATTAACGTAAAGATACACTGAGGCTCCCTTCATCTGAGGAAAAAGGTTAATTAGTCATTGTTTGAAGAGGCTGAGAAAAGCCTGCCCCTCGTGTAACTCTAACAAATGTTTGAGGTTTCCTCTTTGCAGGCTATGCCTGGAATGAATAAAGTGGTTTTGCAGCTCACTTCCCTGTTGAGTGTGTACATTCTGCCTACTAATCCTGCAGGCCTAGGTCTCTTCACCTAGCCAGGCTTTTGAAACTGTTTTCTGTCCTTCAAATTCAGTGTTACACTGGAGTTCTTCCTGCTAAAAGGGCTAAGGCTTGGATCCTGAGAACTTCATTTGAACCCAAGATGGGTCAACAATGTTTCTTTCCTGTTTCTATAGCTTGAGAACTCTAAGAACATTTAGAGTGCAAGTAACCTCTCATCACCAAGGGAAACACACAGGAAGCTCTTGAACTTCTGACCTTTCAGAAGTGGAAGTCAGAGTGTCGTAGACTTTCCTGCCCTGGCTGACTTCACCCTGTGATCCTGAGACCTCAGTCTCCTGAGCTAGAGTTTTGGGCCTGAGCTACTGGTGCTGTGCTAGGTTCAGAACTGTAATGACATTGACAATATAAGTCAAGTGCTTGTCACAAAGGGCTTGGGGAGCATATTATGCCTTTCAACATTGGACCTTTCAGAACTCTGTAGGACACAAGGTTATAATGTTAGAGTCTGAGAGGCTGGACATATGGATCTGCTATACTTGAACCTTGAGCCCTGACTCCAACTCTGATGTATATCAATGTTCATTTTCCAGAAAATGTTCTCATAATTAGCAAATTGGAAAAGTACTTTGATTATCCCTCACTCTTTTTCCAGTTGTTTTTCTCATACTGAAGCCTGGGTGCTCTCCCTGCACCCTTCAGCTCAAGGCGAACACTCTACCACTTGAGCCACAGTGCCATGTGAGGTCTTTTGGTGATTCATTGGAGATAAGAGTCTAACAGGCTTTCCTTGTGTAGGCTGTCTTGGAACTGTGGTCTTCAGATCTCAGTCTCCTGAGAAGCTAGGGTTCCAAGAATTCCCCACCAGCAACTGGCCTATTGTTTTTGCCAGTCCTGGGGCTTGATCTAAGGGCCTGGGTACTGTCTCTGAGCTTCTTTTTCTCAAGGCTAGCACTCTACCACTTGAGCCACTTCACAGCTTCTGGGTTTTTCTGAATATGTGGCACTGAGGATTCAAACCCTGGCATTCATGCATGCTGAGCAAGCTCTATACCACTAAGTCACATTCCCAGCCCCACCCTTAAAATTTTATCCCTCAACTTGCCTATCCTCAAGAAAAGGCTTCTGAGTATAAATCATCTAAAGGAATCCCTATAGTAAGTTGTCAAAAGATAACTAAGACAAAGCTCATACTTGGGAGAGACTCTAAACATGTGATGACTGTGACTAATGCCTCCATTTAATTATGTATCATGTTTCAACATTTAATATAGTATTAATGAATAACAAGTCAATGATCTGATTTATTGTGTATAATTTTATACTAGATGTACAAAACATAATAAATATTATGTGTATAATAATATTAAATACAATAAACTATAAAATGAATAAAATAAAATAAATACAAAATCAATAATTATAATAATCAATATATAATATTCATGCATATGTACATATATATCATATATTACACATGTATAGAAATATTTTTTACATT
The DNA here is from genome assembly GCF_019054845.1 of Dipodomys spectabilis. Classification (NCBI taxonomy): domain Eukaryota; kingdom Metazoa; phylum Chordata; class Mammalia; order Rodentia; family Heteromyidae; genus Dipodomys; species Dipodomys spectabilis. Next base: position 938,302 of record NW_024870919.1, on the reverse strand, counting down.
GCAGGGCCTCAATGCAGGCCCTGGGAACTCTAGCTTGAATTTCTTTTCCTCAAGGACAGTGAGCTTCCCCTTCACCAATGGAGTAAAAGAGTTACCCGGAAATGAGCTCAAATCCCTTCAATGGCAGACATACTGGCTCCAATTCCAAGACAATGACTTAAAATTTTTAATGGAAGCACTTATGTTTATTCAGTTCCATACTGAACATTAAAAAAAAGCAATGTAGAATTTTGTACAGTTATTCAGATATCCTTCCCTTACCCCCAAAGTGTTTCTTTGAGCACTACATTATTTATGTATGTTTTCTATTGTAAAAATGTTGTACAGAGGGGTTACAGTTACATTAACAAAGTAATGAGTACATTTCCTATTGAGCATTGTTGCTTCCTTCTTTGTTCTCCTCCTACCTGTTTGATCTTCATCTGTCCTGCGGAAGATGAATGGGGTCCGTGGAAAGGTAAGTGTGCTGCTGGCCCATTCGCCAGCCTCCCGTAGCCCCAGAGACAGTCAGATGCAGCAAGGAGTCAAGTCAAGCAGGAATTCGTTTATCACCATGCAGCAAGCAATTTTTAAAGCAAAAAACCACGTGGCATGGAAGGGGAAGAAAAGGAACCAACCAATCACTGTAGAGGTCACCCTATCATGCACCTAAGCTTTCTATACTTTCTCTGCTGTCTTTCGAGCTATATAACTACAGACGTCACTGTTCCTGGTTGTGGTACACAGTCAGATTTTAACATAAACAACTCTGACTCTGCCCACTCAACTGCCTCTCAGCGCCACCTTTGCTGTCCATGTGCCCTACAGATTCCCCCTTTTATAATGGCAAACCCACCTCTTTGCTGAGGTTCAGGTCAGGGCAACTCTTATGAGGTTCGCCCAATTGGCACCTCCTCTTTCCGTGGTTCACCTAAAGTATGGAGTAATCTTCAGCACTGAGCTTATCATAATAGACACGGAGAGCCATGCGTTGGATCTCTTGGTCTCCACCCTTTCCCATATAACTGCAACCCCCACATCCTGCTCATCTCCCAGTTAGTTATCCTTTTTCCCTCTTCAGTAAAGTTAATAAACGTCAGCCCCATCACAGTTAGAAATGTCCGAAGCAGTTCGATTACTTCTGGGACATATATAAAGTCACTATCTTATAAGGTTGACCTCTTTAAAGCATGGGAGCAGCCTGGATATTAGGGGTACCACACATGAGGCACAGTGCATCCTCGTGGGCCCCCACACTCAGGCCATCCTTGGTAAAGGGGGTCTCAATCTCCAACATCCCAGGATCTTCTAGCCAGGTCAAAGATGTCAAAATGCAGCTCAGGCCACCAGGTCGAAGGGACAGCATATCTTTTGGTGCTGTTGATGATTTCTCCATTTGATCACTGCCCAGGTCACACATTGAGGTTGGTGTGGATTCCGTAGGGCCATTGCCAGGACTAGGAGGGTCAGGACAGCCAACAGCTGGAGTATCACCATCTGCAATTGTTAAAGAACGCAAGAGCTTCTCAAGGGATGATTGCCCTTGGGGATGGTCAGTAATTATCTTTTTAGCTTTCTCTCTTTTAAACACAAGCCTCGACAAGCATAGCCATTTTACTTTCCTTGTTGGTTAGTTTATCCTTGGGCTTCTTCCTGTATAGAAGAAATGGGTAAAACTTAAAGTTCCTGGCTGGGATCCAAATGAGGGCTGTCTCCCCTATTGAAAAAACATATCTGAATCCCCTGCCCATGGTAACTAGGGGGTCATGTCTGCTCCATTGTTGTGTCAGGGGGTCCTTCCACCTGACTTTCACTTGGCGCTTAGGATTTAGTTATCCCCAGTGTTTCTGAAACCTGGATTCAATTGCCCCTTTTGAAAAATTTAAAATGTTAATGGTAAAAATAGCTATCTGTAACTATATATGGGGGTTAACTCCCATTTCTTTCTATAATTGCTTGGCCTTGAAGATTATAGGGATTTCCTGTGTGAGTAATATGCCATCTCTCAAAGAACTATGACATTACTTTACTAACAAAACAATGTCTATTATAGTTTTAACTTGTGCTAGTAGACCCAAGGTGGCAAAGCATTGAAGAAAATGTGCTTCTGAATGTTTAGTTCTTTCTCCTGTATGTGCTGTAGCCCAACATGCTCCTGAATAGGTATCTATAGAAACAAATATATATTTAAGCTTACCAAAGGCTGGAAAATGAGTCACATCAGGTTGCCAGAGGACATTGGGTTTGAGGCCTCTGGGATTTACCCCTGGTGGTTGGAGCGGGGGTTCTTTTAAGAAGGGCTGGCATGTTTTACGGGTATGTATTATCCTTTTGAGGTCCTTTACAGGAATCTGAGGAAATCTATGTTGAAAACCTCTCCAATTATTGTGGGTTAAATCATGTAAATGGGTGGCCTCTTGTAACATTAAAGCTTGTGGGCTAGTAGCTAACTGGTCTGTCCAATTATTGCCCATGGATAAAAACCCAGGAAGTTTTGAATGCCCTCTCAAATGTTGAGTATGAATAAGGGCTCCCCATCAATCTAAAAGGCACTTAAGGGTGTCCAAAATGGGAAAACAGGGTTTCCATCCAGCTTAATATGTGCCTGGGGAATATGAGGGAGCAAGTTAATCATATAAACTGTCAGAATACGAATCAAGGGGTTTTTGAATGTCCCGAAGGATCATAATTACGGCAAACATTTCTTTTTATTGTGCTGACCCTTGACAAGGTTGAAATCTTTGTTGGCTTGGGGTCTTTTGTTGCTCCTCAAAGGCTGCATACACAGAGCCTGTTTTACCTCCATCAGTAAAAACATGGAAAGCGCCAGGAATAGATTTAGGAGAAAATAGAGAAGGCATTATGAGGGGAAGTCACCATAACATGACGGTCCATTTAGATGACCCATAATGGCAGTCAATTTGACCTAGAAACCCTTCCAGGGAGAGAGCAAGTTGAGCATTGGCTCAAGTGAACACTCAACGTCTGCCATCCGAAAAGGAAAAACAATGGAGTGAGGGTCAAGACCATAATGCCTTTGGGATTGGGTCCTTCCCTTGAAAATAGCATCGGCAAGTTGGTCTGCCTGAGAGTACACCTGAGGGGTGCCCCCCAGAGGAGTGTGAACACACTCTAATGGCTCCCCCTCTTTGACTTAAAACTGCAGAAATCAATGTAACACCTGCAAACAACGAGAGGGAAATGGGCTTAAGAATAGAAAACCTTTTCAGAGAAAGTTCATACAGGGCTCTTTGGAACTGTAAAAATATTGCCCGATGGCTGCTTGTAATTATAATAACTTCTTGGGGTGTCCTGTCTTTTAGTCTGGTGAATAAGGGCACAAGACTATTTTAGGGATGGGATCCCATGGAAACAGCCAATTGATTTCCCCTAAAAGACTTTGAAGTTTGGTTAGGGACAGAGATGCTGGAATATCCAGCAAAGGCTTAAGAGGGCTGGCCTGAGTCAAGGTAAGGTGGGATCCGAACACCTTAAAAGGAGGTACCATTTGAATTTTATTTAGGGCTATGGTAAAAAAAAAACCCTTTTTTAATATGGTGAGAACCTGGGCTAGAAGACCCTCCAGGTGGCCCAGGTCTTGGTGCCCCAGAATTATTTCATCCATGTAGGCATAGGCAAGGGAGGTGTCTGAACCCAGCACAGGCCCTAAAAGTGTGGCCAAGTATTGTTAGCAAAAGGCCAGGCTATTGGCCATTCCCTGTGGCAGCAACGTCCATTCAAACCCCCGATCAGGATGGGAAAAAATTAAGAGAGGGGATGGAGAAGGCAAATTTCTTGCAGTCATCCAGATGCAAGGGGATCAAAAAAACAACTATCTTTAATATCAGTTACAACCAAGGTATATTCTGAAGCGGGAGTCCAGGGCATTCCTCTTAGGGAATTCCTACTAGCTCTATCCTTTCAGTTACCTTATGTAGATCTTGGAGCACAAACCAAGCCCGGATGCTTTTTGGATAACAAATACAGGTGTGTTCCAATGACTCACAGAAGGAAGTATGTGCCCAAGTTTTATTTGTTCCTCCACCAAAAGGTGGCATGCTACAAGTTTAGGTTAGGTCAATGGCCACTGCTCCACCCAAATAGGGCTTCTCGGTTTCCACCTAATGGGAGGTACTTGGGGGACAACTGCCTTTAGGATTGGGGGTGCACCCAAGTGGGTCCCTTATGTTCTTCTCTGTACTTATGAAAGTTAAAAAATTCTTTTTCTTAACTTCCTCTAGATCCTGTTTAAGTTTTTGTGATTTTACTCTATCCAGGATATCATCATAGGATGCTTGATGGTCTGTAGTGACCACAGCATCCATTTGTCTTAGCATGTCTTGCCCTAGTAAATTGGCGGTGAGGTTTTTTGTCACTAAAGGGCATATATTTCCCTGCTCTCCATCTAGGCTATTCCATTTCATAAGGGCGACCGACTCTTTGGACTGGGATTTGCCCCCTACCCCCAATATCGGGGGTCTATGTGCAAGCTTCCAGTCCTAGGGAACCTCCTCCTCCCTGAGTATGGTTCAATCTGCCCTCACGTCAATTAGGCAGTGAAACTGCTTTACCCCTATGAAAATACACATTTTAGGTTGGAGTCCTTCCCTCAGGGGGATGGTCCAATGGGCCTGGGTCGTCCTGCCATGAGGTTGCCTGGGCCTTAGAGCAGAGGGGGTTCCTCCTTGAGCTAACGGGGCTGGAGGATGCCCCTCCCCTAGTTTAAAGGCTTCCCATCTCAATCAAATTTGGATCAACAATCCTTTTTCCAATGGTATCCCTTCCTGCACTTGCGGCAGGGTGTAGGGAGTGGTTTGGACCCCCCTGGCTGGTTGGCAGTGGGTGGAGGGCAGGGGGGATTGTTTTGAACAGTCCCACTTAAAGGGGACCTCCTGTCTGCATTTAAAACAAGTCCCTCTCCCTGATCGCCTTGGGGTTCCTTGGCCCTGGGCTGCCAGAGTCTGGGTAAAAGCCTGCAGATGTCTGAGCCTGTAAAGGTAAAGATAGTGATTGGGCCTGGGGCTGTTGTGTTCCACATCCTGGGAGGCCACCACCCATGTGCTCAGGGAACACTCTCTCAATCCCACGCAGGCTGTGTGGTGGTCTGCATTCATCCCTTCCCAAACCAGTAGCTTTACAAACTGATCTCAGAGGTCCCCTGCTGGTGACTTGCGGTGAACATTCTGTTGGACTTGGTCTATAAAATCAGGTAGAAGCTCACCCAGGTTTTGTCTCACTCCTGCTATGGGGAACTTAGTGGGTCCTTCATCCAATTAGTACCGCTCGACAAGTCCGGCCTGCCTCACCTGGTCGCAGTACGGGCCAGTTAATGAGTGATGTCTGTATCTTATTTTTATATATTATATTATTACCAATTATTTGGTATAAAATTATACCTCCATTAATTAATCACAGTAGGAGACTTAATAAAGTATTAATTAATCAATGACCTATATTTATTGCTTACAATCATATACTGGAATGACTAGCTAATTAGTAATTTAATTAGTACATTTCAAACATTGTATTTGTATTCCTATAGATAGGAACAAGTTTCCTAGATCTTCAGCCGTGTGCACTCCCGGGATCGAACTCAGGGCCTAGGTGTCTGGGTTGGACTCAGGCTTCACTGACAGTCTCCAGCCTTCAACCATGCAAGGTCATGTACAATTTTCAAGCCAAGGAATTGAGACCCAGGAGGGTCACAGTACTAAGGAAACAAAGGTAAAACTGTTATAAAAAACTTCCTGGTCTTTTCCTCCTCCATTTTTGTTGGTTTGATGGGTTTTTTTGTTTGTTTTTTGTTGTTGTTGTTTTGTTTTTGTTTTTGCAAGAGCTGGGAGTTGAACTTGGGTCTTAGGATCCCTGAATCATCTGTGGGTGTAAAAGCTGCACCCAGCCTAGGGTAATAATCATGGTTTAAGACACAATAAAATGCTTCCTTGAGTAAAAGGAGCTCAGGTAAAATGTCTAAGCTCACAGTTCAAGCCTCAGGAATTGCCACAAAAAAAGAGCCAGTAACTCCATGTGTCTGTGAATTTATCCATGTATTTGTATCGGTGAACATCCAGATTCTCTATGAAGAAAGGCACCCAGATAGGAAATTTGCTTTGAATAGAAAGATTTCATAGCACAGAGAGTACTTTCAAGATGGTGCATGTTCCTTGGCTCCCCTCAATATTCCCAGTGTAGCCTGAGGGGTTCTTCATACCCCAGGCTGCTGGAGAAAGTCTGCCTCATTGTTGGAACAGGCAGAGAAAAAGCCTCACTCCTGTACAGCTCTGTAACAAACAATTCATGCAGGGCAATTAGGGAGGATGTGTGTGGGCAGGATCTGAAGGTCAGGAGAAAAAGGCCTCTTTGTACCCCAATGTTGGGTCTCCGTCCATCCCACAAAAGAAGGAAGGGGTCCTCCATCAGAAAGAATGACATTTCCCCATTTGTTAGGAAATGGATAAACTTGGAAAAAATTATATTAAGTGAAGTAAGCCAGGCCCAAAGAAACATAGGTCCCATGGTTTCCCTTAATTGCAATATCTAGTATATGTATGAGTCAAGCAGAAAAGGTCAGATAATGTGATGTTAGAAAAATGAACCCTTAGATATGTATTTTAATGTTTTTTTTTCTTTCATGCATTTGTTTCTAACGCATTTATAAGATTATTTCTTTGTTGCTTTGTATGTCCCTCCCCCACAGTATAACCACTGCTTTCACTATATTTGATGTCAGCATAACTTGTGAAGGAGATGGGGAAAAACAAGTCGTTTAAGGATACAGGTGGACCTGTTGCAACATTGAGAAGTACAAGTTGTCATGTCGAAAATGAGCTTTATAACGTTGGTGGGGGGGGCGCGGGGAGGATTGGGGGGGAGGCTGGGAAGGGATGTGAAGGGTAAACAAAGATGAGACTGCTATGCTTGATAAGAAATGTACGCATTATCCTGCCCATTTAATTGTAACCCCTCTGTACAGTATGTTCACACAACAAAAATTAAATTAAATTAAACAAAAAAAGAAAAACTCTTTTATTAACAGAGAGCAGCCCTTTTTAAAGCCAAAAAGGGCTGGTGGCATGGCAAGGGAGGAAGAGGAACCAATCACTGTCAAGGTCCCCCCCTATCATTAACCTGAGCCTTCACGGGCTGGTTAGGCACTGATCGGAAGATCAATTGGGCTCTGCCCAATCTACTCTTTCCCAGCGCCATCTTGGCTGCCCATGTGCTCTACAGTAAATTGAGCTCTGCCCACTCTACTCTCTCCCAGTGCCATCTTTGCTGCCCATGTGCTCTACAGTAAACTAGGCTCTGCCCACTCAACCCCTCTCAGAGCCATCTTTGCTGCCCATGTGCTCTACACCCCAAGCTATCTCTCCTCCCAGTGCTCTGTTTTGACAGAAAGTCTTCATTTGTGCCATCTCCCTTGGCAGGCCAAGTTCTCTGCACTCATCCTGTGTTTGTAAGCCTATGTTTCAGTGTTGAAACAAACTGCTACCACTAATTCAAGAGTCTTTCTGGCAGACAATTAGGGAGCTGAACTTAATGAAATGATTCATTATTGGCAACGGTGCCTCCGTGTGTGTGTGTGTGTGTGTGTGTGTGTGTGTGTGTGTGTGTGTGTGTGTGTGCATACACCAGTCATGGTGCTTGAACTCAGTTCCTAACCACTCTGAGTTTTTCTCCTGTACAAGGACAGCACTCTACCAATTGAGCCACACAGCCATTTCAGGCTTTTTTTTTTTCCCTAGATGTGGTACTGAGAATTTAACCCTGGGTTTCACACATGCAAAGCAGTCTACCTCTAAGAAAAATTCCCAGTGCTCCACTTCTGGTTTCTTTCTTTCTTTTCTTATAAGTTGGAGGAGTTGAAGTCTCGGCCTGGGTGCTGCCTCTGACCTCTTCAGCTCATGTGTAATGCTCTACCACTTGAGCTACAGCACCCCTTTAGGCTTTCTGGTAGTTTATTGGAAATAACCATCTCAAGGAATTTCCTGCCCAGGCTGGCTTTGGACCGTGATCTGGGATAGTTTTGAACCAAGATCCTCAGCATCCTGAGCAGGCAGGATGATAGACCTCAGCTAAAGACACCTAAGCCTTGACACTTTGCTGCAAGAATGTCCTTGGCTCCACATGGTAGAACGTTAGCCATGAGCCCAAGAGGAAAGTCAGCAACTAGGCTCTGAGTTCAAGGTTCATGATGGAGAAAACAAAACCAAAACAATTGTCTGCAGGAGACAAGTCACTACAGCTCGGTGTATACATAAATTTGGCCTTGCCTTGGGGACATATATGAGCCTCTGCACAATTATCTTACTTCTGTAGCTCTTATAAGGACCAGATGAACCAATATAACTAATGAAGGACTCAGTATATAGGACCCTGTGAAGGACTCAGCACACAGTACCCCATGAACGACCTAGCACCCCTGGAAGGACTCATCACATAGCTGTATTCCACAAACTGTCATTAGAATTAGGGTGCTTTCATCAGTATCACCATTCTTTTAGATACATTTCACAAACCGCACAAGTTCACATCTAACGGTTTAGAAAGGTCTTTTTTGTGGATAGGGTCATCAGCCTCTGGATTGCACTCATAGGTTGGAGGTACTGTCCTGAGATCTTTTCCTCAAGGCTACATCTCTACCACTTTGAGGCACAGCTTATAGTCTGGCAGACTTCCTGCCAGGGTTGAGTTTTCAACCCACCAGTGTCTTATCTCATCCCCCGAGCAGCTAAGGGTGAGCCAGCAGTGTCTGGTTCCATGGTGCTGGGTTGCAGCTGTTAAACTCTGGCTAAGTCAGGTTAGTTGCCAACCATCAGCTTCAGATTCCCAGCTTGCTCTGTGATGAGGTATTTGCAGTGTTTTCCTTATATAGTTGGAGTCAGAACAGTCTATCTTTTTTTTATGCCATTCCTGGGTCTTGAGTAAGAGTCTAGACACAGTCCCTAAGCTTTTATGCTAAGCTAGTGCTTGGCTGTTTGAGTAACAGCATGACTTCTGGATGTTTCTGTGCACACAGTAGAGAGGAATCGAACCCAGGGCTTTGTATGTACTAGGCAAGCACTCTACCACTGAGCCGCAGGAATGACAAATGTAGAAACAGATATATAGATTGTTTCATAGATATATAGAAATATATATATATATATATATATATATATATATGCATGTATGTATAAAACAAGACAAGGATATCTGTATATTATTTGATTTTATATACTATATTACTACCACTTATCGATAAATTATTCCTTCCTTTATTTAAGAATGGTGGTTGAATACATAACAAAGTATTAATTGAAAATTAGTCAGTGTACTATAATTATTGTGCATAATTTTATAATATAATCATACACTACTAATGTAATTGTTAGTTTACAACATTCCATTCGTATGGATGTATATCGGAATGTATTTCTTAGGATCTCCCACCATTCGTAGGTGGCAGTCCTGAGATTCGCACCCCGGGCCTAGGTTGCTGGTTTTGGCTATGGCTTCCATGATAGTCCACCAAACTTCAGCAGTACAAGGTCATGTACACTTTCTGGGCCCTGTCATTTAGACCCAGGGTGGTTGCAATGCAAAGGAATAAACTATGTAAAACCGCCTTCTGGAACTTCTCAGTTGTATCCTTCTCCTTTTTCTCCCCGCTTTTTGTTCTTCTTTTTTTTTTTTCGGTATTGGGCCCAGAACTCTGAATCTGGGTGCTGTCCATCAATTATTCAGCTCAAGACTATCGTTCTACCACTTGAGCCATAGCACTACCTCCAGCTTTATTCTGCTTATGTGGTGCTGAGGAATCAAACCCAGAGCCTTGTGCATGCAAGCTAAGCACTCTATTACTGATCCACCTTCCCAGTACTTCTCCTTTTTTTTTTTTTTTGCGAGTCCCAAGATTTGAACTCGGGTCATAGGATCTTAGGATGGTCTGTGGGTCCCGAGGCTGCACCCCAGCCTAGGATGATAGAAGTTGAGGCAGAGTTGCCACGAGCTGAGTTCAAGCTCCAGGCCTGGCCAAAAAAAATTAAGGCCCTGGCTTGGAATTTGCACCATTTTTCTGGAAGGCCTAGAATTTGAACTCAGGGCCTGGGCAATTCTATGTCACTGTGGTGCAGAGGAAGCTCACTATCATTGAATACAACAATTTCAGCCCAGTTTCCAGGGCCCGAATTCAAGCCCCAGCACTGAAAAATAATATTCATATATGAGATCTATTTACATACAGGGGTTTATTCCTTATGACATTTATTACCCTTATTTTTTCATGAAAAGGTCAGTGTAGAGAAAAAGCCTTTTGCAAACTGAGCTGCCAGCCAGTTCTGAGGACCTGAGAACAAGCCATAGTAGTGGTTGATAGATATAGATATAAAGATTGAGATTGATATAGAGATAGATAGATAGATGTGTAGTTGGCTATATATGAGAGAGAGAGACTATGTGAGGATATTATATTATATATATTATGAATTATTATTAAATTATACCTCCATTTAATGAAGTATCATGGTTGAATACTTATTGAAGCATTAATATAAATGTAGACAGTATTCCTTAATTGGGACTATCACACCGTTGTGCTAGAATGGAAGACATAATCCAAAACTTTTTGTGTGGCATTGTATAAGAGAATCATGAATTAACTGCAAATATAATTATTACTTTTATAACACTCCATTAAACATTCACTTGAATAGTGAAGATTTTCTCAAGATCTCCCTCCATTTGTAGGAGGCAGTCCTGGCATTCGAACTCCAGGCCTGGGTAGTTTACTTCAAAATACAAACCATTAGAATGACACTGTGAAGGTTTCAGTTTGTCACAATGAAAAAAAGAACAAGAAGAAAAGAAAGCCAGGTGTCATTTGTGCCTGCCTGTAATCCTAGCTCTTCAGAACTCTGAGAGGTAGAGAATGCCAGTTTGAATTCAGCCAGGACAGGAAAGTCCACAGCACTGTTATTTCTGTGGGATCCCAGAAATAAAAAAAAATTGCCATGAGTGTGGCTGTGGCTCAAGGACAGAGTGATACCTTTGAGCAAAAGGAGCTCAGGAAATGTGCCTAGACTCATAATACAACCCCTGAACCTGCCAAAAAAAAAGTAACTCCCTGTCTCCCCATATATGTATGCATGTATTTCTATCGGTGAAGGTCCAGAATCCCTAAGATGAAAGGCACCAAGCTATGAAAATTTCTTTGAATAAAATGATTTCGTAGCACAGACAGTGCTTTCAAGACAGTGCATGTTCCGGGGTTCCCCGATACCAGTGTAGCCTGAGGTTTTCTCGACACCAGGGACTGCTGGAGGAAGTCTGCCTCATTGTTGGAACAGGCAGACAAAATCCTCACACCTTTACAGCTGTGTAACAAACAACTCCATCTGGGCCAATTAGTGAGCAGGAGTGTGGGTGGGCTCTGAAGCCTAGGAGAAAAAAGGCTCCTTTGAAACTCAAGCTATCTCTCTCCTCAGTGCTATTTTGACTGGAAGCCTCCATTTGTGCCACCTCCTGTGGAAGGCCAAGTTCCCTGCACTTATCCTGTCTTTGTTAGTCTATGTTCCAGTGTTGAAATAACTTGCTACAATAAATTCAAGGGTCCTTCTGGCAGACAACAAGGGAGCTGAACCTTATAAAAATGATTCATGATTGGCAACAGTGCCTTCCTAGTTTCTGGAAGCTTGCTAAATCTAGGCACATGTGTAATATCATAATACTTCCTGTCATCTAGAGCTGGTGAAGCTCATCAAGTTTTAAAACCTTTGAACTCTCCTAATTGGGCCCTGGGTGGCTAGGTTTTGGGGTTGAACACAGGGCCTGGGTGCTGACCATGAGCTCAGAACAGAAGCTCAGTGCTTTACCATTTGGTGTCACAACATCACTTCTGGTATCTGTGTGTGTGTGTGTGTGTATGTGTGTGTGTGTGCATGAATGTGTGTGCATACACTTGTCCTGGAGCTTGAACTCAGGACCTGAACACTGTACCTGAGTTTCTCCTGTACAAAGATAGCACTCTACCACTTTAGCCACAGAGCCACTTCAGGCTGTATTCTAGTGATGTGGTACTAAATAATCAAGCCCAGGTATTCATACATGCAAAGCAATCTACCCTAAGACACATTCCCAGCAATCCACTTCAGGTTTCTTTCTTTCTTTTCTTGTAAGTCAGAAGAATTGAAGTCTAGGCCTGGGTGCTGTCCTTGCGCTCTTCAGCTAAATACAAGTGCTCTACCACTTGAGCTACAGCACCCCTGCAGGTTTTTGTTAATTCACTGGAGAGAATCCTCTCAAAGAATTTCATGTCCAGGCTGGCTTTGGAAAGTGATCCTCAGCTCTCAGGCTCCTGAGTAGCTAGGATGACAGTGCGAGTTATTGGCACCTAGCTTCCACTTCAAGTTTCTAAGTGGTGAATAGGAGATCATAGTCTCTTGGGACCTTTTGTGTCTGGGATAGTTTGGAACCGAGGTTGTCAAATACCAGCTTCCTGAGTACGTAGGATGACAGACCTCAGCTACAGATGCCTAGACTGTAACACTCTGTTGAAAGAGGGTTCTTGGCTCCACATGGTTCAGTGGCTAGGTCCTGAGTTCAAGGTTCACGACCAAGAAAAATAAACCAAAACAATTGTCTGCAGGAGACAACTCACTAGAGTTAGGTACATACACAATTGGCACTGACATTGAGACATATCTGAGCCTCAAGATTCTCATCTGCACCATCATCTGACTTCTGGAGCCCTTACAAGGACCAAGTGGAAGAATTTACCCCGTGAAGGACTCAGCACACAACACCCCATGAAGGACTCATCACATAGCTGTATCCCACAAGCTGTCAGCGTTAGGGTGCTTTCCTCAGTACCACCATTCTTTCAGAAACACATAACAAACCACATAAAGTTCACATCTAATGATTAAGAGGGATGGGGTTTTGGGGGGAGGTGGAGTCGCCACGGGAACTGCACTGAAAGTTTGGGGCTGTCCTATGATCTTTTGCTCAAGGCTAGAACTCTACCACTGTGTGCCACAGCTCAGAATTTCACCGACTTCCTATCAGGGCTGGGTTTTAAACCCACCAGTGTCAGATCTCAGCCCCCGAGTATCTTGCATGACAAAGGTGATGGAGCCAGCACCATCTGGTTCTGTGGAGCTGCGTTGCAGCCGTTTACCTCTGGCTAAGTCAGGTTAGATGGCAGTTGTCAGCATCAGACTTCTGGCTTGCTCTGTGATGAGGTATTTGCAGTGCTATCGTTATATAGTTGCAGTCAGAACATTCTTTTTTTGGTGCCATTCCTGGGTGTTGAGTAAGAGTCTAGACACAGTCCCTAAGCTTTTATGCTCAAAGCTAGTGCTCCGTTGCTTGAGCGACAGCACAACTTCTGGATTTTTCTATGCACATTGTAGTGAGGATTGAACCCAAGGCTTTGTATGTACTAGGCAAGCACTCTACCACTGAGCCCCAGTACTGCCAGTAGTGACAAGAGAATAAACAGATCAATTGTGTATATTGGTAGATAGATAGATAGCTAGATAGATAAAAGATAGATAGATGTGTAGATATATATATATATATATGCATAAAGAGAGAGGGAATGTGAGGATATTAAATTATTACCGATTATTAGTTATGAAATTATGCCTCCATTTAATAAATTATCCTGGTTGAATATTTATAAAAGCATTAATAAAAATTATTCAATATCCTTCCATTAGGGGAAATCACACCATGGTGCTACAATGGCAGATATAAATCCAATAATTTTTGCGTGGCATTCTAAAATAGAATCATGAATTAACTGCAAATTTAATTATTACTTTTATAACATTCCATTAGCATTCACATAAATAGGAATGAGGTTTTCAGGATCTCTTTCCATTTGTGGTTGGCAGTCCTGGCATTCGAACTCCAAGCCTGGGTAGTTTTCTTTGAATCCAAACCATTGGAATAACACCATGAAGATTTCAGATTGTTATGATTACAAAAAGAACAAGAAGAAAAGAAAACTAAGACCCAGGGGCTCCTGCCTGTAATCCTAGCTCCTCAGGAGGCTGAGATGTAGAGAATGCCAATTTGAATTCAACCGGGGCAGGAAAGTCCACGACCCTCTTATTTCTAAGAGATTACAGAAAAAAAACAAACATGAATGGGGCTTTGGCTCAAGGGCAGAGCAATACCCTTGACCAAAAGGAGCTCAGGGACAGGGCCTAGGCTGATAGTACAACACGGAACTGCACCCCCCCCCCAAAAGGAGGCAATAACTCCATGTCTCTGTGTATGGATGGATGATGTATGGATGATGGGCATTCAGCAGGTTGCCAATGCCCAGCCCCCCAACCTGGGCAAGCTGAGACAAGCCCTGAGGAGTACTAAGTGTGAGCCGGCAACTTGAACAAAGCATCCTTGTATGCCATTAAATAACTGAAGCTTGATGTTCTGGCTGAGATGTCCCATCGGGACAATTAGAAGCCGGCCACTGCCTCCAGGGAGACCACAGTTCCTAGACTGTAGGAGTTGTCAAAGTTTCTGGCTCCATATTCTCTATCGCTCTGTAGGATGTGAGCCTAGACCTCTGGTGCCTGGTGGCTATCACTCAATTATCATTCCTCATTGCCTAGTCACAGGCTGCTCCCAAATCTTGGTAAAGATATGAAATAGTCAGCGATTTCTATGCTGAAAGAGGTATGTCAATAAATCCCACCCTCATAACTCCCTTTAGAAGTGAGCCTTGGGCTGTGAATGTGGCTTAGTTGTAGAGTGCTTGCCTAGCATGCACTAAATCCTCGGTTCGATTCCTCAGTACCACAGAAACAGCAAAAGCCAAAAGTCGCATTTTGGCTTAAGTGATACCGTTGAGCAAAAGAAGCTCAGGAACTTGCCCAGACCCTGATTTCAAGCTACAAGACTGGCACAAAAAGATGTGAACCTGGTGAGACATATTTTTTCTGGGACTCAGAGGAAGGCCAAGGTTATATGCAAGAAGTAGGGTAGAAGGCAGGTGCTGGTGGCTCACCCTTGGCAGTTACTCAGGAGGCTGAGATCTAAGGATCCCAATTGCAGGCAAGAAAGTCTATATGAGAACCTCTTTTCCAATTAAACACCCCCAAAGCCAGAAATAGAACTGTGGTTCAAGTAGTAAAGTGCTAGCCTTGAGCACAAAAGCTTAGGGATAGGATAGCATCCAGGCCATTAATTCAAACCCAGGAGAGGCACAGACACACACACACAGACACACACACACACACACACACCATAAACACACACACACACACACACACACACACACACACACACACACACACACACACACCAAGATAAAGCATTTGCCAGTCAGCCTGCAAAAATTCCATCTCTACCAACTCAATATAACAAAAGAGGTAGAAGGGAAGCAAAGACTTGTTCCAGGAGATGATATATCCAGTGCCAAAATTCTACAGGAGTTCTAAGATGTGGATACAGGAAAGAGAGCCTCGGGCAGTAGGTACAGCATGGACAAAGGTCCTAAGGTGTGCTGTAGAGCAGGTGATGTTGTTGGAATGAAGGCTCTGTGGCTTCAGAAAAGTCTGGTAGAACATTCAAGGCTGGGTCAAGGTTTGTACTTGAGTCACAGGGCAGAGGGTGGGGTCCTAGAATGGGCCTCAGGGGGAAGATTAGCTTGGCTTTACTCCAAGGACCTCAGCCATTTCCTGTGGCTGGAAGCCTATTTTTCACAGCTCTTAACCCTCAGGCATCCATTGCATGGAGGAGTCAGGGCAAACAAAGGGAAGAACTCTTGCTTAAGAAAAGCTTCTAGCCCAATGCCACCAGTGGCTCAAACCCTGTAAATCCTAGCTACTCAGGAGACTGAGATAGAGATTGAGGGTCAAGCCAGATCAGGAGAGGAAAGTTAGTGAGACTCTTCTTGCAAATGAACTACCAAAAACCAGAAATGGAGCTGGGGCTCAAGTGGTAGAGTGCTAACCTTGAGGGAAAAAGTTAAGAGACCAGAGACCAGACCCTGAGTTCAAGCCCAGTACTGGCACAGAAAAATAAAGAATAGCTTTCAGGAGCTCCTAGTCCACTCTGGTGAAAGGCCAGATCAGCTGGGCGCCGGTGGCTCATACCTGTCCTCCTACCTCCTCAGGAGGCTGAGATGTGAGGATCGCAATTCAATTCCAGCCCAGCCAGGAAAGTCCGGGAGATTCTGATCTCCAAGGAACCTCCAGAGGACCGAACGTAGTTCTGTAGCTCAAGTGGTAAGCTTAAGAGCTAGGACAGAGCCCAGGTCCAGAGTTCAAACCCCGTGACCAACACCTGGTCTGCTTGGACCTCACTGTGTGGCTCTAGGCAAAGTAGTTTCCAGTGGGCCCCCTGAGGTTCTCCCAATGTGTAGGTGTTCTACAAGTCTTGAGTGGAGCCTGTTTGGAGGCCATTGCCTACAGAACGGGCCACAGTACCAGAGAAAGATCGAGCCTTGGGGCATGGAGATCATCAGAATTGCATCTGTCATGGGTGCAATGTGGATCTGAGCAGTAAATCGCCATCTCAGACCAGGATTCTGGGCCAGGAGGGGCAGGTGCAAGATGTCACACCAAGTAACGTCCACGCATCCGGGTATCACAAGTGTGTGAATTTTTCTGGCACACCTTGGGCAGGTGTTGAGTTGGGCTCATGAAAGCCTTTTAGGCTCAGGAATCCACAGCCAACTGGCTGCTGCTTGTAACAGTCGCTATCCCAGGAATCCCAGGGCTCGGAGTCGTGCTTTCCTCACCAGTGCTTGGGTGCAGATTAAGATCTGCAATCGTGGGCCAACTACAAACGAGCATCCCTAGTGTCCTTCCCTTGGTCCTATGGCCCCATGCACAGATGGAGGGGTAGGTTCTATGGAACTTACTGCCATGGCTGAGACCCCTCAGCCCAAGGAAGACTTAGGGAGAAACCACTTGATTTGGCTTGAGAGTTTACTTTGACTATGCCTCACTACTGCCCCCAGTTCTAGCTCAGCTCATCATTACTACCTTCCTCTGTATGTGTATGTATGTGTGTGTGTGTGTATGTGTGTGTGTGTGTGTTTGTGTGTGTGTGGTGTGTGTTTGTGTGTGGATGAGCAAGTATGCATCTTGCTACTAAGGCTTGAACTCAGGGCCCAGGCTCTGTCCCTCCCTTTTTTCATTCAGGGCTAGCTCTCTACCACTTGAGCCACATCTTTTCTTCCAGCTTTCAGGTGGTTCTTGGGAGAGGAGAGTCTCACAGACATTTCTTGCTGCACTTCCTCTGAATGGCAATCCTCAGATTTCAGACTCCTGAGGAGTTAGGAATATGAGACATGAGCTATTAGCATTTGGCCACACTTACCTTCTTGGCTAAAACAGACTACCTCTCTCTCAGCTAAGCACCTATCTACAGCCACCACTCCTATCCCAGGCTTCCGAGGAAACATAACCTCCTCCCCTGAGGACAAAGAAATGGGATCAGTTTGACCTTTGTGGTCTCTACACAATCAGGGGCTGGTGGGAGCTATTATGGAGGTCAGAGATCTTGGCCAGGGCAAGTAGACAGCTGTTACAATAGAAGAGAGTATGAAAAGATATCCTTGCAACTGGATGCCAGTGGCTATAGTCCTGGCTACTCAAGGCCGAAATCGGAGGATCAATCAAGATTAAAAGCTAGCCTGGGCAGACTCTTATCGCCAATAAATCACCAAAAAGATGGGAAGAGAGCTACTGTAGTTCAAGTGGCACAGCACCAACCTTGTGCAAACAAGCTAAAGGATAACACCTAGGCTCTGAGTTTAAGCCCCGGGGAACACACACACACACACACACACACACACACACACACACACACACACACACACACACACACTCACACACACACAACCTTAGCAGTTGCCCGTGGCTCATACCAGCAATCCTAGCTACTCAAGGGGCTGAGCTCTTAGGGTGGCCACTTAAAGCCATCCCAGGCAGGAAAATATGTGAGAAACTTCTGTCTACTAAACTACTAAAAAAAGATGAAAGGTGAGTTGTGGTTCAAGTGCTAGAGTGTTAGCTTTGAGCAAAGGAAGCTCAGGGACAGTGCCAAGCTCTGAATTCCAGCTCTAAGATTTTTTAAAGACATCCCCCACCCCACTCCGGCCATAAATCCAGATTTTGGTCATCCTAGATCTCATTTCTGATCCTGCCACTTCCACAGCAGAAGTAGCTGGTGTGTGGCCATGGGCTAAGAAGTGAACTTACACAAGTGGGTCATAGCCATGTCAAGGCTAATGCCCCAGTACATTGAGGTACTGGTACATACCAGTCCCTTATCCCACAGTTACCTGGTCCTGGAATCTAAAGTCTGTGCCTCTGTATTCTGGGCATCCGGAATTGTTTAGAAGCACCTGAGAAGCCCAGCTGGGCCCAGAAGATAGACTTGCCTGTGATAAGGTACCTTGACTTTTCCTTGATACTGTCTAACACTTCCCAGCCACCTTGGCTTCACCTCCCATGTAGCCCCAGATCATCCTTGCTTGGACAGCCTTCAGTAAGCTATCAAGCTCGATCTGGCCAGAGCCACTGGAAACCACCCTTCCCCCACTCCACTGCCAGCCTGCTGGGAGTGGGATATGCAGCCAGAGGAAAATGACAGAACAGCGCATGACTGACCCTGCCACCCCAGAGGCAGGGGAGAACACATGCCAGCTGACCCTGCTGATTCAGAATCCCCTGGAGGCGGCCAACGATATGGACAGCCGGACTTGGGCCCCAAAGAAAAGCTGGTATATGCAGGTCTCTGGCAATTTAGGACTCATTGTAGACCCTGATAGGGGGCTAAATGCAAGGTTGCCAGAGAGGAGGGGCACCATCCGAGTTCAGGAAGAGGCAGCCAGGCACCCTGGAAGTGGACAGAGATGAGGGAAATACACACACACACACACACACACACACACACACACACACACACACACACACGGGTAAGTCAAGGCCTCAGCAGTCCCTGATCACCTGAATATCCTAACCCCCAGAAAGATGGCTCTACAGTCCTCATATCAAATGTAGACAAAACTCAGAGCCTCTCACACATCTGGAATGGCACATAATTCAGCATGGCACTTCCTACTGTACTCACTGCTATGAAGAAAAGCCAGCTACCATATTTTTGGTTGTCGGTCTTGGGGTTTGAACTTTGGGCCTGTGTGTAGTCCCCCAGCTCTTCAGCTGAAGGTGTGCGCTCTACCACTGGAGCCATAGCATCACTTCCGGTTTTCTGGTGGTTCACTGGAGAAAAAGTCTCTCAGACTTTCCTGCCCAAGCTGGCTTTGAACTGTCATCCTCAGATCGCAGCCTCCTGAGTAGCTAGGATGTTATTTGTGAGCTACGGTCAGCGCCTGGCTTCAGCCACCTTCTTAGACCCAGCGGAAACCCAACTTGTCAGGCCACAAAGCACATGCAACCCTTCACTTCAGACTTTGGCACCAGCATCCAAAACCATTCTTCCTTGGATGGAGAGAATAAAATTGACACTACCCTCCCACCCTTGCTCTCATTGGTCCACTCCTTAGGTAAGATAGGACACAACCTCTGGAGTTCTTGGTAAGCCAATGCACACCCTGCTGTGACTTCACACTGGGGCAAACCTGGGAGTTCTTAGAAATGTCTGTACAGTGAGGCCAGCATCTGTTCTTCCAACCACAGCAACCGCACTCCTTCACCATCTCTTGTAAGCAAGGGGTGCATTCTTTTTTGTTTTTTGTTTTTATTTTTGGTTGAGGGGCTTGAAATCATGGCTTGGGTACTGTCCCCGATGATGATTTTTGCTCAAGGACAGTGCTCTACCACTTGGGCCATGGCACCACTTTTGGTTGGAGATTGGAGATGAGACTCTCATGGGACTTTCCTGCCTGGGCTGGGAAACAAGTTCCTCTGGATCTCAGCCTCCCAAGTAGCCAGGATGACAGGTGTGAGCCACCAGAGTGGGACTTATGGTTTCTCATTCCTTAGAATTTCCAACTCATTCTCCTCTAAACACTAGCACCTAGACACTCCTCTACCTCCCTCAGGCATGGCAAATGGAGGCTCAGAATTGGGGTAGGGCCATGGGTATTAAAGGGCCCCCTTCACATCACTACCCCTCTCTAAGATCTCATCTGCCTCCTCTGGATGGCCTGGTCTTCCAGGGCAGATGAGACCACTAGGTGTTCAGCAGCCTGCCCTGTATCCCCCGCCGAACCCAACCAGTACCTGAGAATTTCTGGGGCCAGCTGCTCCATGTCCCGGTGGAAAATGTTGGGAGGGTTGCTGATAAGTGGGTCTAGGAGTGCTCAGGACAGAAGGAGTGTCCAGATCCCTGCTGTCAAAGAAGGAGACACAATGCATGGATTGATCTACTAAGAGCTACAGGACATAGCCATCCACCTGTCACCCAGGTCCCGTGGAATGTTGTTTTATATTGTCAGTCCTGGGGCTTGACCTCGTGGCCCAGGTGCTGTCCCCGAGTTACTTTTGCTCGAGGCCAGCACTCGTCCACCTGAGCCAAGGTGTGACTTCTGGCTTTTTCTGTGTATGCGGAACCTAGTAATCAAAACTAGGGTTTCCTGAGTGCCACGCAAGCCCACTACTGCTAAGACACAATCCCAACCTTGGAAAGCTGTTCTTCTGTGACCCCTTGGACCTGTCTCGGCACAGTCTTGCACATATTTACCGAGTTTCTCAACAGCAGCCCTGGCTGGAAATGAACACACTCTGCTATGTTGTCCTTGATTTACAGCATCTTTGCTCTCTGTGCTTCTTGTCAGATCCTCCTTGTTAAGCAATGCCCCATTTCAAGTGCTGTCTCTAAGAAGCCCACTCCAAAAACCCTGGCAGAGGAGGATCTTTTCCACTCTGCAAGCTGCCGGTATTGTCATGCTCTGCCTTCCAGTTGATGTGGGTTGAGAGCACACAAAGGGGAAGGGCTGGCTTCCACCATTCAATTTCTTTCTGAAGGCTCTGATATACTACCCAAGGACCAGTGCTGTATTTAACTCCATGACAAGGCACTCGAGGCCCAGGCAATCTGGGGGCAACAAATGGGGCCATTTCTTTGTGTGGGCTTGAACTGAGGGTCTGGGAGCTGTCTCTCTGAGATTTTGTGCTCAAGTCTGCTACTCTATCACTTGAGCCACAGCTCCACTTCTGGCTTTTTGGTGGTTCCATGGAGAGTAGAGTCTCACTGACTTTGCAGCTTATGGTTGGCTACAATTTTTGATCCTCAGATCTCTGCCTCTCGAGTAGCCAGGTTGTCAGGTGTGATCCTGAGCCAGAGGTGACAGGCACCAGGGCCTTTCTTTTGAGATTTTGTTTATCTCATGTCAACTAGCAAGCCCTAGTTAAAATAATCATTTACAGGGGATCAAGTTCCTCTCCTAGGTCAGTTAATCCAAGGAGATAAAGTGCCTTTGGAAAAGGTTAGTCTGAGTTGGCTAGGTGAGTGTGTTTATGTGTTTGAGTATGAGTTTCTGGGATACCTACCCACATCACTCTGGTGCTTCATTCTCCCAGCGGTGAGTACATCCAGGATCTCCACCCCAAGGAAGGTGGGTAGAATAGGGTACATAAGGTCACACCAAGTATGATGATCTGAATTCTATCCCACAACTGAAGCCGGGAGAGTTAATAGAGAGAAGGAGAGGTTTAGTGGAACATCAAAGGAAGCCCCTTACCTTTGGCTACAAGTACCAGAGAGAAGACTGAATCCATCCTTTTTGGTTGTAAGATAACAGGTGCCCATTATTCATTTTTTTGTGTGAGTCCTAGGTCTTGGATTCATTCCCTGAGCTTCTTTTACTCAAGGCTGAGGCTCTAACCCTTGAGCAACAGCACCACATCTGCCTTTTTGTGGGGGGAGAGGTGGTTTATGGGAGATTAGAATCCCTCAGACTCTCCTGCCTGGGCTGGCTCTTAGTCATAACCATCAGTCCTCAGCCTTCTGAATAGCCAGGATGATGGGTGAAAGCCACTGGCACCTGACCGCCAACATCCATGTATAATCCCCTAGGGCCAGTGCCGGGCCACCCTCAGTGCACCCTCCTTGTTGTGAGTGGTAAGCAGACATGGGTGGGTTTGATACTTCAACAGCCTACCTACCTTTGAGCATTGTTCTGGGTCAGTCTGATGGCTGCTTCTTCCTTATCCACAGCAATGACTTGGCTCTGTCACAAGAACAAATGTTCCCCAGGAGATGTTAGTTCACAGGTCTTTCTGCTGCATACCGCCCCCCCCCCTCTCCGAAACAACACACCGCAGCAAAGCGAAGTAGACATAGAGTGAATTCATTTTCTTATAATCAGGGTCTGGCCAGATAGGTGGCGGTGAAGATCAGAGGCCCGGGATCGTGCTGTGCAGTTGGACAACGGAATACTTCCTCATCCACTTTCCTTTAAATGTCTTAGCAGAGGGTAGTGGGGAAGGTCTCACCAGACGGACTGACAAGGAATAAACATCACAGTCTATCCTGGACACAGAGAGGCTTACCTCAAGGAGCTAGTTCAACAGGCTGAGCGAGACAGCTCCTAAACCACAGCCCACCTCCAGAATGAGAGGGACACCGTGACTCACAGCCACATGGGGACCCTGGGCCACCTCCTCCAACACCCATTCAACCAGTTCCTGTGAGAGAGAGAGAGAGTCAGAAATACACTTAAGCCGGGTGCCAGTAGCACAGGCCTATAATGGTAACTACACAGGAGGCTGAGATATGAGGATCATGGTTCATAGCAGCCCAGGCAGGAATGTCTGTGAGACTCTTATCTCCAAAGAACCACCAGAAAACCGGAAGTGGTGCTGTGGCTCAAGTGGTAAAGTGGTAGCCTTTATCTGAGGAGCTTGGAGACAGCGCCCAGGCCCAGAGTTCAAGCCCAACAACTTACAATAAGTGGACTTTCCACCACAAGAAGTGGACTGAATAGCACTCATTGTCCTAGGGAGCATGGCAGAGAAGTCAGGCTGAGCTTCCTGTCAGCTGGGGGTCATGAGTAGGTCACCCAGTTTCTCTGTGCCTCATTTTCTCCAGCTACAAAACTCAACAGTGAAGGATTCCCTTCCTCATTGGATAGGGTAAGGATGAAAGAGAGCCATGTTTTGTTTCATAATCCCATACCTGCATCATGATAAATAATAGACCCCATCTGAGCTCTTTCCAGGTATCTTCCTGTTATATGCTCACATAATTGCCAAGAACCATATCTGATGACCACTCCCTCAATGCCTGGTTCTACCCCACAGATCCCCCTGTATTGATCCCTTCTTTCCTCACAACTGTCCTGTGAGGAGACTGAGGTCAGAGAGTTGAGGCCCAATGCAGAGCTTCAACTGTGGTCAAGAATCAGCTGCCATGGATTAAGAGTTTGGGACAATCCATCTAACCAATGACTGAGCATGGCGTTATATGTCTAGCATCCCAACTAGAGAAGGACCAGGCATGGTGACCAATTCCTGTCACAGGAGGACCGCAATCCAGCCCAGCCTGAGCATATATTGAGTCTCTATCTCAGAAATGACCAAGACAAAAAGGCTTGGCTCCTGTGGTAGAAGACCTGACTGGAAAGCCTAAGGCCTTGGGTTTATACCCTAATATACCGAAAATAATCAGAGGCCCACTGCCAAAGGCTCGTGCTTATAATCCTAGATACTTAGGAGGCTGAGATCTGAAGATCACAGGTCAATATTTAAAATAGGGTTGGCCTCTTCCATCAGACATCATGATGAGAAGACCCAGTCTGACCCATGCAAATATGCTCCATACTAACGGGGCTCACATCCATACTAAGTGCTGGCCAGGTTCCCTGTTGCCCTGGGGAGCCACCCCCTGTGGGCCCCACCCCCAGGTCCTCCCAATCTCCCTCTGTCCCCAACCAGGCCCAAGGGAGTGAACAGTTCCAGGGCACACAAATACCTTCATCTTATAATTTAGCAGCCCTGAGTCCCCTTCAAGTCTCACCCTTCCAGGCCCCCAGACCTCAGCCATAAAGCCCATTCACCCCCCAAAGACAGCGGTTAGAAGTTATCAAAGATTCAGGTGCTCCTTGTTACAACCCACTTCTATACACACACACACACACACACACACACACACACACACAAAGCCAGCTCAAGTGGCTCCTGTCTGTCATCCTAGTTACTTAGGAGGCTGACATCTGAGGATCACTATTCAAATCCAGCTCATGCAGGAAAGTCTGTGAGGTTGTTATCTACAGTGAACCACCACATAGCCAGAGGTGGAGCTGTGGCTCAAGAGTCAGAGCAATAGCTTTGAGCACAAAACTCAGGCACAGCACCTAAGCCCTGAGTACAAGGCCACTTTTTCTACCTCCAAACACACACAGACGCAGACACAGACAGACAGACAGACACACACAGACACAGACACACACACAGACACACACACACACACAGACACACACACACACACACACACACACACACACACACACACACACATGTATAGCCCAAGGCTTCAGCAGTCCCTGAGAACGGAACCATGAACTCCCTCCATTAGGGTCACATCCCATCCCCAAGAAGCTGGCACTCCCGACTTCAGACCCACTGTAGACAAAACAATGAGCCTCTCACATATCTGAAATGTCTCACAACCCAGCATAGAATTTCCTACCATACACAATGCTATACAGAAAACTTAGTCACCTCTTATTTTCTTGTTGGTCATGGGGTTTGAACAGTAGGCCAGGGTACTGTCCCTCAGCTCTTCAGCTGAAGATGAGCACTCTCCAATTGAGCCACAGCACTACTTCCTGTTCTCTGGTGGTCCATTGGCCATCGAATCTCACAGACTTTCCTGCCCAAGCTGGCTTTGAACCATGATCTTTACAGCTTTATGAGTAGCTAGGATGACAGTTGTGAGCACCGGCGGCGCCCGGCTTCAGCCACCTTTATATACCCAGAGGAAACCCAATTTGTCAAGCCACAAACTTCTTGCAAACCTTCACTTCAGACTCTGACACCCAGCATCCAAATCCATCCTTCAATGGAGAGAATACAGACACAACAATCCCACCCCTGCACCCATTCACCCAATCCCTGCCTGCTACAGGCCACGTCCTCCTGAAGCTGTTTCTTCAAACTGGGGCAAAATTGGGGAGTTCATAGAAATGTCTGTACAGTGATGCCATCACCTAGTCTCCCAACCACAGCAACCGCCTGCCCCCCCCACCTCCCCCACCCTTTGCAGGCAAAGATGTCTGACTTTCTTCCTTTTTCTCTCTTGTGGGGCTTGAACTCTGGGTCTGGGTGCTGTCCCTGATCCCTTCAGCTCAAAGCAAGCACTCAATAACTAGAGCCACAGATTCACTTCCAACTTTTTGGGGGTGTTTAATTGAAGATAATGAGTTCTCATTGACTTTGATGCCAAGGGTGGCATGCAACTACAGTCCTCAGATCTCAGTCTCCTGAGGGGATAGGATGACAAGCATGGAAAATATCTTTCACTGGATGCCAGTAGCTCATGTTTGTCATCCTAGGTACTCAGGAGCTGAGATCTGAGGACCATATGTCAAAGCCAGCCGGGTCTGGATAGACCCTGAGACTCTTGTCATCAAGGAACTGACAGAAAACCGGAAGTGGTAGTGTGCTAGCTTTCAGCATCAAAGCCAAGGTATAGGACCCAGTTCCTAGTTTCATGCTTTTTCTAGCAAAGACCCACCCAAGAAAGAGAAGCAGTTGGGCACATGGGAGCTCGAAGTTAACACATAATACTCAAGACCCCCAGAACAGGCCCTATCATGCTCTGATTGTTTAGATTCTATGTCCTACATCATGACAGTCTTAGATGGGACTGACCATGCACCTAGTTAGGACATTCAAGTACAATCTCATACTGAGGATCCCCTGACCTTATCAAAGACTCAGGATCTCTCACTGTACTGCCTCATTACTGAGCAGTGAGGTGAGTTCTAATTATCCAACCACAAGATGTGGGAACGAAAGGATTTCTGGGCCAAGGGTCCCTCTCTCTTCGAAAGGAGAAAAGGGCTCATCCATCCCAGGAATGTTCCTAGGTGGTGAGTATCCTCAAAGAAACAACAATGTTCAGAGCCTAGTGCCTCTAGTTTTCCCACCAGCCTCTACCCAACGTTTCCCCACCTTCAGTTGGCCCTCTCTGAGTCCCAGATCTGCCATCTAGACTAAAGGCTGAGCCAGCAAAGACACCCACCTCTGCCTCTGAGAATGGCAATCACAGGGTCCTAACGCCCACTCGAGGAAGACTGGCACCACTGAACCCGACTTCCGCCCTCATTCCCTGTCTATCCTGTGCCAGTGGCATGCTTATCTCTTTCTCTGGTCGAGAAATGAACACCGGGGATGTGACCTTCAGATTGAGTCTCGAAATCCCAGTCCCCAAAGTCGTACTGCACAGGCTCCTGCGGTGGATTATAGCCAGGTGGTCAACGGGCACCAGGACATTTAATTGCAACGTGGCTGGGTCAAAAGCTCTTTCAGTGATGGTCTAGGTTGACAGGCGAGGTCTTGACACACCTGAACTGGGATCATCCTCCCTCTTCATCTTCCTTTTTATCCCTTGCTCCCCCTTCTTGACACTCCATCACCCCAACACCTCCCTAGTCCTTACACATTTCGTTCTTATCTGACCAGAAAATAAACTCCTTGGGGCCGGAGATGATTGAAACCTGGTGACCCACCCTGAGCCCAAGGGTCTACTCGAGGCTGCTTCCCGCTGCAGTCGGTGACCACCAGGCTTCTGGATGTCATGAAGTTGCTGAGGGGTCTGTGGCTTGGTCCTACATACTGCCTTTATGCTCTGAAACTGTCCCCACAGAGATGTGAATGGTTGGCTCCTTGATCCAGGGACTCCAAACCAAGGTTTGCATGTTCTTCCTTCTTCCTTCCTTTCTTCCTTTTCTCTCTCTGTAATTCCCTCCTCTTTCTCTTTCCTTTCTTTCTCTCACTCCTGGGCCTTGAACTCAGAACCTGGGTTATGTGACTGAGCCTATTTACTCAAGGCCAACAGACTACAGCTTCAGCCACACAAACACTTCTGCTGTTTTCTTTTTGTTAGTTAGTTGGACATAACAGTCTTACAGGCTTTCCTGCCCGGCCTTAAGCCTCTATCCTCCCATCTCAGCCTCTTAGTAGCTAGGATGACAGGTGTGAAGCATCGGCATCCAGCTCAAACCAAGGTTTCTTCATGTACTGTGGAATCAGCACTGGAACCTTTCATTGTCTATCGACCCCCCGGAGCCTGGCTCACACTGTAACTGTTTTTTGGATAAATAAATGAGCATCTTCCTACGACAATACTACAGAAAAGTCCCATCTGATACAGCTAAGCATCCTGGTGCGGGGGAAGCCTGATGTAGCTCTCCCACAGTTCTCTGTCCTCCCTCTTCCTGCCCTCCTGGTGCCACTGCACTTAACTGTTTTGGCTCCGAGGAAGTGAGCCACGATGTACTCGCTGGATTCCGGGGCCTCTGGGATGCCTATCTTCTCAAAGATCTCTGTCCAGTGGCTGACCATCTCTGTGGCACTCAATTCCCCACACAGGTGTGAACGAGGTTGCGTTGAGCTGAAGGCCTGGCTGAAGGGGCCTCCTCTTCTCCCCCTGGGGCTAGCCAGGATGGTCTACCATATCCGGCCCCCAAGATTCATGTTGCAGAGAAAGGATCCTTGAAGGATCCCGGGTTTCTGAATCTCCAAGAGTCCACTGCAGATGCTGGGAATAATCTCTGCTCACAGCAGGCAAGCTGGAGATGGTGAGGTCACAATCTCTGCCCCCCCCCGATGTCCTCGACTGTGGTGGTCACCCTAGAGAGAGCAGGAATAGAATCAACAGCTGCCAGAGAAAGGCAGTCAAGGCATGATGTTCATAGCAGGAGACCATCTGGCTAGGGAACTCTGCCTGTGGTGCTTTGAACGTCATTGTTTGGTGGCTGAAATGGTCTGTCAAATTTGACCCATAATCCCAGGTGTTAGGGGAAATTGCCAGCTTCATGATAAAACCCTGGAAAATATGGTATTTAATTTGTCCCAATCAAAAGGTTCCAAAGTCAGCTGTCCCCTTTTCCTTCTAGACAGACTACAGCAGATTACAGAAACTGGCATTCAGAGGAGTTCCTGGAAGATGGCGGAGGAGAAGCTCGAGGCTCAGCAAGCTCTCACATAGAAAGCAGATTTAGAGTTCCAGTGAACAGTCCTAAGCCAGAGAATCACACCAAGTGTCCCAGCACAGGACAGAGAGTTAGGCCAGAGAGGGAAAATCCAGGCAAGGAGACAGATCTGAGCTATTGCCAGCAGCAGCCACTGCTTCCGCTGCGGCCGTGGCCGTACCGCCATACCTGAAAGAGAGAGAGTCTGGGACGAAAGAGCCAGATGCGGCAGGCAAGCGGATTCCACTCAACACCACCAAGAACCGACAAGGAGCAGCCATCTTCATCCTGCAGTTCGCAGACCAGAGATGACCCAGGAACCAAGACTCGGCATGAGTAGAAGCCTGACATCCTCAATCCTTCGTAGAGAGCAGAAGAGGGAAGGCCACCCCTCCCCCCCAGTACGGGAGATCTCCATCTTGGATACCAACAAAGCTCAGCGGAGCTGCTAGCTCCAACTCAGGCCTTGGAATAAAAGGCGTCATTTATCAGGTCACAAGAACTTAACGGCATGAACTGCCAGACTCAGCTCCACCCAGGGAAAAGTCACCCAGTTCGGGTGCCAGCCCTAGGAGTGGCTTTCTTCACTGGGTAATCAGAGCCAGAGGCTGCCCTTACCTTTAGCAGCCTCTATATCAGTAAAGAGAAACCCTGAGAGTGGCTCCAGGCTGGGCTCTGAGTTCTCACAAACTAGCCCCCGGGAAAAGCTACTGTTTACTGAAAGGCCTCAACTCTACCAAGAACCTAGCCTCATCACAGCATCTCCAAACTTGAGGAAAAAGCCATCTCCCTCTTTTGTGATAATCAAAGCAGACCCCCCTCCCATTGAACTAACTTGGAAGGAGGATCGCAAAATCCTGGGTAAAGCAGAGCATTTGTCTGCCTGTCCAAACAAACTGACTTAAGAAATCAACAAAGCCACAGGACCACAAGCAGACCATAGACTGCAACCATAGGCTGATTACATCTCATTGAAGCAGAAAAGAATAAACTATAATCATTTTTTGGAACAAGTGTAACATTGTACATGCATTTCACTTAGTTTAAGAAACAAAATATTCAAGTCATCTTAACCATAGCAGTAATAACAAAATGTCTTCTGAGCTTTTCAGTCTCTTAAGAGATGAAAACCTTTAATTATACATCTATTTTTTTTTTGCCTAACATCCTATTCCCTAGTAAGATCTTTTGTGTAACCTTTTGTTCCTGATTCAAAGACAGGAATAAAGACAATAATGAAAATAGCCAAGAAAATATTTGAAAACAATTATAAAACAATTGCAGACATTCCTATAATCACCAGTTTCAATGAGGACATACGTTAAAGTATCACACTTTTGTTATCATTTAAAGAGCAATAATTAAACTTTAATTAGCAGCTTGACTTTGAACAATCCAACATAGGCAAAATGGATTTATCTTGTTTTTCTATATAGTTGCCAGATTAATAGAGAACAACATCCAAAGGCAAGAAAACACCTAAGCAAAAGCAGTAAACGTTTGAGTATAAAATAATGGTTAGTGTGAACAATAAGGAATATAAAAATCCTTTATTAAAATTTTACATATCTAGACTTGGAATTCTCGTGTTGAAGAAGAGGAAAGGTATGAAATAGTTCAAAATTGTTTGACTATTCCCTAAGATCATTCTTCTTTATCAGCTATAGCAATGCAAGTAGCCTTGGTTATTCTTAGTTTCATTCTTGTTTATATTTAGAAGTATTATTTGTTGCTGTGTTATAAGCTGCAAACACTTGAGTATTAATAAAGAGTCATTTCCTAAGAGAGGAAAGTTACTGTGTAAACAAACCTAAAATATCAAAGACTTAGCATAGTGGAAACTATTTTCTTGCTATATCACAACCTGTAGGTATAGATTTTGTTTCCCATTGTTCCAGGGGACCCATTTTTGTTAACTTCTTTTTCACCATCAAATGATCCTATATCATCCTACAGCATCCTGGGATTGCCTTTTCTTTCCTGGATTCTCTAATTTCTGTTGGAAAGTTAGGAAAGATAGAAAATTGACTTACTGTTTCTGTTTTACCTTATGTTTTTATTACCTTCCAAACTGTAAATCAAAGTGACATAAATCATCTTTATAATATTAGAAGACAGATTTCATTTCAATATTCTTACCCTAGCCTTCTACATAACTTTGGTACTTAGTGATCCCCAAGTGTGAAAATGAAGATAGGGACTTTCTTACTTAAATATTATTTAGAATTTCAAGACTTCATTAATGCAAAGACCTTAGTAGTATGTACATCATACATGTGTACAAAGCTGGTGGCAACTTTTTCTTATTCTCAGAAATGAGGATATGTGGTATCATTGTAGTTGCATCAGGAAATGGCTGTAGTTGAGTTATTTTACTAAACCAAATATGTTGTAAAATATTTCTACAAATTAATTGGCTTGAATAAACCGTATTTATCATTTTACAGTTCTAAAGGACAGAAATCTAAAATAAGTCTCACTAGATGGAAATTGAGCCACCTACAGAGCTAAAATATTTTTCAGATGATTCTAGTGGAAAAGGCATTTACTTCCTCTTCTGCTTTCCAGAAACTTCAGAATCTGGATTGTTGTCTTTTCCTTTTAATAATGTAGCATATTTACATCTTTCTGATGGTTCTTACCTAATGATGTCCCTCTCTAACTACAGCTGGGACTTTTGAATATACTTTTCCCATCTGATAATTATTCAAATTTGAGTTCCTTAGGTAATGAAAGGTGATTATTTTACAAACTTATGTATAAAATGTAAATCTACATTTGATGGATTAGATATTTCGGGACTATAGATATTTTGGGAGGTATTTTACTGCCTACCACAATGAGAGTGTAAGCATTATTTCTACTATAACCTGTTATCCTTTCATTAATTTTGAACAACGTATTTCTTCAATGAAGTATAACTAGAAAAAATTTAGTTCCTGAAAGCATTTAATCCTGATTAAAACATTGTCCTGTACTAGAAATCTTAAATGTTAGAGGGCAGCTCCTGAAGCAGTTCTGGCATTATCACTTTTTGTATATTCTGCTTACAATCTTCTCTTTTCAAGAGCATTTGATTGTTATTATTTTGGAACTATGGTTAATAGTTATTTGACAGCTATTTTTAAAGAATGTACCACCAATCCTGGTTCTCTTCTAACTTTTTTATGTCTAATCTATTTCTGAAAGAAACACAGCTATTTGAATTACATGAACTGCTTATTGAAGTGTGGAGAGGAGAAAAAGAAAAAAGATGTCCCTGTGTGTATTTCATGTTGAAAATGTACCTAAAAGCTATTTATCTTAACATCATATATTTTTTCGTTTTGTTTAGATTCAGATAAAATTTAACCTCTCAACTCACACAATGTTAATGCAGTCATTTCATACCTACCAAAAGCAAACAACAAATTACTATATATTTTAAATTTTTTAATTTTAAAAATTATTATTTATTTTAAAACACTATATTCTTAAAAAATTAGCCAAAGCAAATGGTATTAAATAATTAGAGTTGTGTTCAGACTCTATTGGTGAAGCCAGAAAGGGGGAAAAATCATA
This sequence comes from Dipodomys spectabilis, assembly GCF_019054845.1. NCBI lineage: Eukaryota > Metazoa > Chordata > Mammalia > Rodentia > Heteromyidae > Dipodomys > Dipodomys spectabilis. Next base: position 906,657 of record NW_024870919.1, on the reverse strand, counting down.
TTTTTCTTCTTCCTTGAGCCACTCTGATTTACTACATCTATTTCTGAAAGAATAAAATTCTGGCTTTGAAGCCTTTTGCTTGATATGCACAATGTCTCATTCTTCCTTTACTAATAGGAGAATTTGGAGAAAGGATGAGAATTCTCACTAGAAAAAGAAGAGGAAAAGAGAAGTGAGAAATCTAGATATTTTGTTCTTCCTCATCTCAATCACCAGGTCTGGATAATGATTGTGGATATTAGATACAGTGCTCTAGAGTGATTAAACACATTTATAGAAAAAGTTAACCCCTCAAGTGATCACATAGAGAATGCTTATTTATTTAAAAAATGTAATAGCATCTAACAGGAAGTGTTATCTATTTGTTTAGTATTTATTTAGTATTTCTTAAAATCTGATGTACTGTAGTCAACTATCATAAAGGTATACAAGAATAGTAAGAAACTGATATCTTAATATCATATTATAATATTAGCTTAATTCTTGCTGTGTTTGAGTTTTACCTCAATTTTACATGCTATATTCTTCCAGTATATAAGTTGAAAGAAGATTCCCTCTGGAAATATGCTATTTTTATAGCTAAGGGAAAAGAAGTTAGCTCTTAGACACAGACAATGAGATAGAAATCTTCCCCTAGAAATAGCCTTTCACCACTTCTGGTTCATTTTTGTATGCCGAAGTAAGTCACATGACCCATCTTGACATTGCAGAGTAGAGGTAAATCTCACCTACAGGAAGCTAATGCAGGACAGACTAATATGCCAAGATATTCAACATGAGATGAATAGGAAAAAGAAGATAACTACAGTACAATCAGTCATACATGCCATCACATGTCTCTGCACGAAGGAAGCTACTATGTACCTTTGTTTCTAAAACTACTGAGATCTTCAAATCATGTATTTTATGCTTGAATATGACTGGAATTAGAGAACATCTTGCTACTGAGACAGCAGAAATTCTCAAAGAAAACTGGAATAATCATTTCAATACTGAATTTTGTTCTGGTAGGACATGAAACCATTTTATAGACAATACTTTATACTAGTAACTTTTTTTCCAGAACTGGATTTTGTTAATATATGTGACTATCCACCAGAATAAATGTCTTCATTTATCTGCATCTTGTGCAGACAGCATATGAAGTAGTTGTGGGAATTCATCAGTAGCATTGTTAAAAATGCAAAAAGTGTGGACTGGGAGCCAATATACCTATTTTTCCAACATCACCTTCCACATCCTCTTTCTTCCTTTCTAGGAAACACACCCAATCAATAAAAAGACTTAGATTTTTGGCTCTTGAACTTGAAAGTGGAAGCAGAATGTTATGGATGTCGGAGATGACTGTTAATGGTTTTTCACATAATAATGTAAAATATTATGTAATAATGTAAAATCATAATGTCACATGCAATAGCCCTATGAGTCATGAAGTCTTAACACTGTACTTCCCTAGTGATGTGATAGGAATGTCAGTCTTACTGTGCTTAGTATTGCTGTCCACTTCCTTTTCTACCACTTAACCTAAATTATAATACATAGTAATGGAATGAAAAAAGTAATGTCATCTTAAGAAAGTCATTTAGGTCTCTGGTAATGTGGCTTCATAGTACAGTGATTGCTTATCATGCATGAAACCCTGGGTTCAATTGCTCAGTACCACGTAAACAGAAAAACAAACGGTGCTATGCCTCAAGTGGTAGAGTGCTAACCTCAAGCAAAACAAAGTAAAATCTCAGGAAGAGTTCCCTGGCCCTGAGTTCAAGCTCCAGGACTGGCAAAATATTCATTTAGCTAGTAAGTGCCAAATAAAGAACCAATATTTGGAATATAAAATTGCTCCTTCCAACTATTACCTAACAATAGTTCTTAATTCATGTACTTTACCTATATTAGAAGACTGTGTTGAAAAAAAAAAAAACACGTTTTGTTAGTAGGTCACAGCAATTAATGTCAAGAATGTGCTTAGATATCAGGTGAGGATTCATCTAAGTCTAAGTGAGATTTGGAAAACTTTTTGGTCAGTTTTGGCACCAAAAAGGCACCAGCTCAATAATAGCTGTGATAGAAGTGAAGGAACAAATCCAGATGGAAGAAATAAATGATAATAATAAATAAATTATACCAAAAATTGTTCTTGGGAACCATATTTGGTTACTAAAGAACTATTTATCAAGTAGGCTTATTCCTCATTGCTTTTAGCATTGTAAATCCCTTAGGCTAGTTCTTAATCTCTGTGAGATAAGTTTATTTCATTCTATGGTGTTCTTTCATATCTCCTTTGCTTTCAAAAAGTTTGTCTTTCTCTATTTCTCTACTAAAAATTATTTATACTAAGTCAACTAATGCAGACCTCAGAGCATGCTAAAGTACGAGTCCAAAAGCCCAAGAGTCATTAATGTAACAACATGGAAAAGAATGACATATTTATTGCTACCTCATATTTTCTGAAAAGCTGCAATGTCATCATTTGATTCAAATTTCCATTATTTGTCTACAGTGTCATTAAGTGCACATAAATGCAAATATGAGCCGGGTGCTGGTGGCTCATGCCTGTCATCCTAGCTACTCATTAGGTTGAGACCAGAGGATTGTGGTGCAAAGCTAGGCTGGTCAGGAAAGTCCATGAGACACTGATCTTCAATTAGCTACCAGGAACCCGGAAGTGGTGCTGTAACTAAAGTGGCAGAGCACCCAACTTGATCTGAAGAGCTGAGGGACAGTGCCCAGGATCAGAGTTCAAGCCCCACGACCAACAAAAATGTGAAGTATACTTTAAGTATCCCCAAAAGGAACTACGAAGTGAATAGTAATCTTCCCAAGCAGAAAAAATTTTCCAATATGACTCAGTGCACCTACTTTTGCTGAGTTATTTAAGTTATGGCTTCTTTGCTGCACATATTCTCTTCTTTTAAAAATTGTCAAATATTACCTTTATAATAAACTTCATCCAATATTTCTTGGTTCAAATGAGAAGTTTATACAGTTGATGTGAATTGACTTTCTTACTGTCTTAGTTCAAAGCCAACTCAGGAAGGAGAGTCTTTCAAACTCTTATCTGTAATTAAACACCAAAAAGCCAGAAGTGGAGTTTTGGCTGAAGCAGTACTTTGGGGTCAGTTGGGTAGGAAAGACAACTGTTCAGGGACAGGGTCCAGCCTCTGAGTTCAAGCCCCAGAAGCAGAACAAACTAAACAAACGAACAAGCAAAGAAAAAAAAACCCACATACTTTTTTGGGCCCATTCTTAAAGCACAGCTTTGAAAAGAGGCTCCATTTGCTGATCATACTAACTGGATCCTGCTTTTTGGAATCCTTATTTATATGGCGAACTCAGGACCAGAATAAAGGAATGGACATGTGAATTTTGAAACAAGAGAATCATCTCAGGAGTTAAATATCCATGCATAAGACAATTTAAAACCTCCATGTCTTTGTTTCTTTTTAGTACTACACTGTAAAACAATATTATTTCCTTTTTTTCTATGCTGGCCTTCAAATGGCATATTGTTTCCTTTTGTAATACTCTCAACTAGAAGTTTACAGAAAAGTTTTATGACTAAAGTGCACACTCAAAAAAGTTAGGGACAGAGTTTCCTTCAAACCTTGGATTATTTTCTTGTATAGTAAAAATGAAAGCACAAATTAATTTGAACTTGTCATTTCTCTATGTTCAATTTCTCTTCTGGATTCAGTTCTACTTCCCATAAAGATTCCTTCCATTTACTTCCAGTAACAATCTACGGTATTGCTCCAGGCAAAATGAATGTTTTCTAGCTTCATTGAAATAACACAAAGACATCTTTGGACACAAGGTAACACGTGTTTCAGAGACAACTTAGTAATAAGAAAATATGCAATTTACATGGCTTATACATACATATGGCTGTATATGATAATGTGAAGTGAAATGAACCGCCAAGTACGGACACAACTGGTTTTTTTTTCTTTCTTACTATTGTTTTTAATATATCTACCATGTATTATGTGATTTTTTTTTTGTTTCTCTTCTACTTTCATTCTCCATGTATAACCCCTTTCCACTGTATTTGAGGTCGGTGAGCTGCAACTTGCATAGACATTTTTCTAATGTGGGGAGGGGAAGGGAAATAAAATGCTGAAAGAAGTATACAGCATGACCTGTTGTTACAATGAGATGAACAAGACACTATGTTGAAAATGAACTTAAAAGTTGGGGATGGGAGGGGAGAGTTGGGCGGTCGGGAGAAAAAGGATGGCAGGGGAAAAACAAAAGAGGAGGTAACAATGTTCGTTAGATAATGTACTCATTAACTTACTTATGTAACTCTAACCCTTCTGTCCACCATTTTCACAATAACATAAAAAAAACATTATCCTGGAGTTCATTAAGTTCAAATTTCCTAAAGTAAGACCAATTTTAAGTGGGAAGAAGGTTCTCAGAAACATTTGTTTGTCAGTGTTTGTGTTGTGCATTATTACCCAAGTGTACATAAGTTAACAGAAGGAGAAACAATAGGAATAGGAGAAAGATAAGTTCTGTGTGTAAGTATAATGGTTAAATACACTATAGAAGACTCTGCAAATAAGACAACTTTGAAACAATAAAGCCAAGGCCAGGATGTAGACCTACGGGAGTGATATAGAAAAAGCATTACTCCTAAGTGGAACATGAAGGATGAGGCCTCTCTCTTTCTTCTACTGGCTCTAAATCATGGTAGCTAATCATGCAAATTTGTAAAAAGTAGAATGGAAGAATAATTCTGGCTCCAAGCAAGTCAGATATAAGACCATGGACTTAACTGATAAAAAAAAATGCCATGTTGAGAGAGCAGGAATTATACTAGCAATGAACTGGTGGCTAAGATCACATTTCTTTTTCTTTTTTTTTTTTTTGATGGTAGTGGGGCCTGAACTCTGGACCTCGGCACTGTCCTTCTACTTTTCAGCTCAAAGCTTTTGCTCTACCTCTTGAGCCTCAGCACCACATCAAGTTTTCTGGTGGTTAATTAGAGATAAGTGCCTCAGAATATTTCCTACTCATGCTGGATTTGAACTGCAATCCTCAGAACTCAGCCTCCTGATTAGCTAGGATTACAGGTGTGAGCCACTGGCACCCTGATTAGGATCACATTTCAAAGAGTGTACACTCAGCATATGTAATGTGTATGTTCATCTATCTTTATATGAACTCGAGTTAAAAATCTGGGCCACAGCTACAAAAATGTTTGTAGTTCAAAAGTTGATACTCCTGGAGAAATAAAACCTAAGAATGTAAAGGAGTCTGGGAAGTTCAGTTTGCATCCAGCCTGGGCTGAACAGTCTTGAACGCTATCTATAATTAACCAGCCAAAAGAGGCACTGGAAGAATGGCGCAAGTAATGGAATACTAGTTATGAGCAAGATTGCTTAATAAGAGCTTGAGGTTTTTGCATACATATATACATACAAACACGCACATACACACAGAGGCACTTATGTATTCAAACACACATATGAAACAATTCTCAGATTGTGTAGAAAAGTTAGAAAATAATACAAAATATATCCTATAAGACTACAATTGTGTGATAATTTTTAATATTAGAAAGTACTCAAGTGAAATTTCCCCAAAAAAGATTGAGAATACTACATAGGTGGGAACAGAGATAGTAAGAAAGTCAAGTGATCATTAATAAAGGGATCGGATCCAGGGAGGAATGAATCAAAGGCCCCTTCAGGTGAAAATGTTCATATCCTGTGTCAAATGTTAGAACATCTTTGAAAATAGTACATGAACAGTCTGAGCCATCTGTCTAGTGGAAAATATTATTGGAGAAGGTCAGAATTTCTAGTCTGTATCTAGATTAAATAAAAAAACCAAACTATTGTAGGACAATGTGATACAAGACAGGAATTCTAGCACTCAGACTAAGACAGATGAATAGAGAGTGCAATTACATAGTGACAGTTTCACTGGACTAGGTCGTATAGTTTTGTCTCAATAAAACAAACCAAGAAAGGAATAAAAAATAAACAAGAAACTAATACACAGTTGGAAGTTTGGGCTAATTTTGTCATTATGTTTTGAGAAGTCAAGTTTCCTATTGAAATGCAACTCATATATAAACCTCAGTTATGTTTTAAATGCTGTCTTCAAAACAGAAAATTACTAAATGCAAAAAAGCTCATGATTCCCAACCAAAAATTTGAAAAAGTATGTATCATTCTGTTAGAGTCCAAAGAAACAATGAAGGATTACAAAAGCTTAAGCCTAGAGAAATAAGAATGTTCATTTAATGTAGGACTTTGTAGACCTGGCTAAATTAGAATTTAGCTTTAAAATAAATATTTTTTTTGTATTTTAATATTCTATAGGTTACTACAAAATTCTTTTAAGTAGATTTAATTTACAAATTCACGAATGAATCTGGCATTCTATTTGCCTAAAATATTCTTTCAAGTGAGGTATAATTAGAACTTAGTTAATAGCTAATTCCAACAGTTCATAAGTAACATGATAATGTGAATAATCTAGACAAAGTTGTCAACAAATTGATGCTATTAATTTATAAATTTAGATGGAGAGCAATTTTTTGAGATTCTGGTGTAACATGGTATGAAGAGGGTAAATTTGTGACATCTTTTTTCTTCTACATGTACATAACACAGGAAGAAATTTCCTTATATACCTCTGTATAAAATGAGAAAAATGCTAGGTTTAGGGTTGGTTTTTATTTTGTTTTTATTGTTTAGTTTGTCCCAAGGCTTAACTTGTAGGCCTGGCCACTGTCCCTGAGCCTGTTTTTGCTCAAGGCTATTACTTTACCACTTAAACCTCAGTGCCACTTGTGTCAGGCTTTTCGTGAGCAGTTTATTGGAGATAAGAATCTAAGGAACGTTCCTGCCTGGGTGGGCTTTGAACCATAGTATTCCGATCTTAATATTCAGACATTCAGATCTCCTGAATATCTATGATAGATAAAATATATAGCTATAAATATTATTTGCAAGTGTTCTGATCTCAAGAATAAGACTAGATGGAAAATGATGCAGCAAAGTTTAATGTAGTGTTATGTCCACAATACGAAGGGCTTCACATTAGCAGAAGTGTAGTATTTTTTTTTTTTACAAAAGTTATACGCTGGTCATGATGTGAATTTAGGGAATTTTAAGTTGCACATTACAAGTTGGAAATTGTTGGGCTCGGATGACTTTATGGCATAAAAATTTGGGATTGATGATCATAGAAATCATAGCCTACTTTGATGAACAAATGTTTACTCTTGAGGAATTATTATAGATACTTCATAATTTTACCTTCTACCAGACTGTGGCTATTTTTTCTGTTGAATTTAAATATGTAACGCCCCATTGAAAACTGCACCTATTGCAGAATTAAATAAAATGCAAACAGGTACTGTTTTGAATGACTCTAGTATGGCATGTTCAGAATTTGAAAATGAGTAGTTAGTAGTCACAGGAATGTTGAAGAACACATATACTCTCTCCTCTTAACAAGTATTCAGTTTTAAAAGTTAGGAGTTTCAACAGAATTGAACTATTTTTGTTTTAGCATGAGACAATACTAAAATAATTTATTTTCAAAATAATGGCAAGTATATTCTGAAAATATTGTATAGTTTGATAATATTCAAGTTGATGACCCTCTGATTAAAAAAGGGGTAATTAATTCAAATTAGCAGCCAAAATGTTCATTTTTTAAAAGGTCATACACTTAGTATATTTATTATACCAATACAGTGAAATTATATTATATGCAGCTCATTTTTAATTTAATTTTATTGTCAAAGTGATATGTAGAAGATGTTGCTGTAATTGTAAGGTAGTGAATACATAACATGTTGAACTTTTTACCCGCTCCCTCATTTTTCTCACATTTTTCCTTCACTCCAATACTCCTCACAAGTTGTAATGTAAATTTCCAACATGTTGTCTTGTGAGTATTGCTATTGCTTTGGTTTGCCCTTTGCTCTTTGTCTCGCCATTTCATTGTTCCTCTTCCCTTGCTAAATTAAGATAAATGTATATAAAATACACAGGATAATGAAATCAAATATAACAGGAGATAAACCAAAGGGAAAACACAAAAGAAAAAGGAAATCCTATAGTACATTAAAAACAACAACCACAAATTAAAAATCTGTTTCCATATACAGGAGTTCATTTTGCTCATCATCATCTTATATCGTCATACATACATAGTTATTGAGCAATTCTGCTCAACTGCTAGGACTATTCTACACATTTCCTACTTATTGCAAATGAGGAAACCATGGAATCTGTTTCTTTGTGTCTTGTTTATTTTACTTAGTTTGATTTTTCCAAGACTTTCCATTTCCGTATGAATTGGAAGCATAAAATTCCACCGTGCATACATAAACCACATTCTGTCAATTCGTTCATCTACTGAGTGGCATATTGGTTTAAAACATGACTGCTTGTAAGTATCACTTAGGGTCATTCAAAAATGAGAGATGCCAATTCCCAAGACATTCTAAAAGCATGATTTCTAAGTAAGATAGGATTTTATGGTGGTACGAGTGTGAGATATCTGGATGACTCTAATGTATATCTCACACTGAATTAGGCAGGAAGATATCCAATATCATAGAGGATAAAAGTGGTAGTGGCAAAAATATTTCCCTTGAGAAAGATATAGGAGGCTGCCAGAAGTATGAAGTAGTTCAGATAATTTTGAAGAATTTAGAAATGCAAGGTCAAGTATGTCTCCTTAAATAATAATTGTGTAAGTGGAAGGGCAAAAGAAGAGGAAGAGAAAAAAATAACTGACAGCAAATCATTGTCCCAATAGAATATAAAAAGACATAATCTATAACTTTCAAGTTAAAGAGAGACAAATAGAATACATCCCACTTAATTTAGGTACATGCAAAATATTTACTTGCCTTTTACCTACTTTAATGCTCCAAAATAAATGAAGACTTATAAGAAAAATTATGTGATTGGCATTGCTTCAACCTGAACACTAACTGTAATGAGCCCTCTTTTCCTCACTTTGCTCTTGGAAAATAGTCCCTCAGTTGATGATGTTGTGGTTGATTGGAGTCAGAGTTAGGGGCTTCTACTTAGACAATTATCCCAGAATAGTTTAAAGCAGTTTTTCCCCCAAGATATCCAAGTATATTGTCTGAAGCTGTACTTTGAACACATTCTCACACCTGAGCACATTATTTGAAATTATCCTGCAGCATTTCTTGGCACATTCTACATTGTGCCTTTGTCTTTTTTGCACATTCCTTTTGAGTTCATAGTTGCTCTACTTCCATTTTATCTGTAAAAACTGCTAAGAAAATTGTTCAACTACCACTTCGTCTTTGCACACGCCCAGTCTATGTATGAAGGTACATTGTCCATGTTAAGCAATATGGTAGTACTCACTCTCTGAGGAGAAAAGTTCCACAATATGACCCTATGCCCATATTACAGTGTGTAGAATTTAAAGCATTTTGAGACAAACAGTGATATTAGAATGGACAGGCTCCTTAGGGATGTTTCCTTGGAGCTCATTAGTTTTCCCAGGAGAAATATAAATATCCACAAAATTTGGAGCTAAATTCTAAGTATCTGAATTAACACTAGATCCTAGATGTTGGGTTAATACAAGTCACCATTGTATTATTGTTACATCAGAATCCTTCACTACTTGACAATATGTATGGGAAAAGAAAGAAACGTATTAAAGCACAATATATTATCTTTTTAAGCATTTAACCCTAGTGGTGAGGGTAATGTATGAACTCTTCCATTCAATAAAAGCTTGAAGTTTATAAGAGCACTTCCCACATATAAGAATTTGTGGCAGGTTGATTGACAGGGTTATTTTAGCATGGAGATATCCCTAACAAGAACTAGACTTAAAAAGAGTATATGGCAGTTAGGATATGTCAACGACTATTGAGGCATTTTCTTTTTTTTTTTTTATTGTGAAAATATTGTACTGAGGGGTTACAATTACATGGGCAAGATAATGAACACATTTCTTATCAAGCGTTGTAGCATCCCTATTTCTTTCCCCTTCCCATCCCTTCCCATCCTCCTCCCCGTCCCCCCTACGAATCCTCCCCACTCCCCCCACCAAAGATGTAAAGTTCGTTTTCGACATAACAACTTGTACTTCTCATTGTTGCAATGGGTCCACCTGTATCCCTATTTAAACGACTTGTTTTTCCCCTTCCCCTCCACAAATTATACCAACATCAAATAGAGTGAAAGCACGGGTTATACTGTGGGGGAGGGACATACAAAGCAACAAAGAAATAATCTAAGCATTTATAAGGCATTTTCTATTCTAAAGAAGAATCAATTCGAGAAGTCTTCAGTCCATCCATAAAGCTGTATGTTCAATCTAATACTTGGTGTTACTTGTCCTACATTTATAATGAGTAGGTGATAAGATATCCAAACATATCTAAAGATATTAAAATAAAATCCAAAACTGATATGGATACATCAGTCACTCATTGGAACTGTAGGATAAATTAGGCTTGTCTGTGCTGTAATTCAATCTATAATCTCTTGGGTAAACAAATCTTCAAAAATATTCACAGATTACCTCTAAGTAAAGTTCATGATAGTTATATCTGTATAGTTCTTCTAAGGTTAGGATAAAAGCATTTGGTCCCAACATTTAAAATCAACAGGATCTGTTGAATTTATGGATCCAGAATTTTATGGTTACATATTCATATCTCAAAATGTTATCAGTATGACTTTCTCCAAAACACTGTTCTTATTGAACTTGTCTATGTCCTTTTAGTTTTCAAATCTAGATAATATATTTCCTACAATAGTTTCCTGAAAATTCTTTCCTTCTTTTATTTCTGTAAATCTGTGTTTATTACATTTTTTGTTTCCTTATTTACTCTTTCTTCCAATCTTGTCCACACATTTGCTCACATTGCTCACACTTGTGTCAGAACTTTCCTTTTCCTCTTTCCTTTAATAATGCCCCCAATTTTATTATTCTTTTTCAGACTAATGGTCATGGATATTTTGATGATGTCTAAACAGACCTATCTTTGCATCTGTTCAACATAAATTTTAGAACTGTCAGAGAATTTTTACCTCTAAATCCATCTTTTCCACATATAATCCTTATCATAGGAATATCACTAACACAGTTTCCATCCAGAGAGGTGGAAGTACTTCAGATTTCTTCTTACCCTTCTACTCCTGCCCATTAGATAAGATGAATCATCAAGATTTTCTCAGTTTCTGTCACTAATATGATTTCTATTTACTCCTTTTTTGCTCCTGACACCAGCCTGTTTCAAATACTCATCACTGGTCACCTAGTCCTCAAACAGCCATTTACAAAGTATGCTTTTTCCCCATAGTATTTTCATATTGGTCCTCTCCATCACAAAATTACTCTCCTTGTAAGCACACGGAGTGAAGTGCTCAGACACAAATTATACTATCATTATTTACTCACTATGTTGACTGTTGGCCTTACATTTCTCATCTGTAAATGGATGTAATTTACCAGAAATATTGAAGAATATATTTGTTGACTTCTAGAGCAGGAAAAAGGAACAGTGAAGAGTCCTCAGGTTTTTCAACTTAGCTTGAAAATAAGGAAAGAGTCAATTTCAGTTTGTTGGTATAAAGTGACAAATTGTTTCATGCAGAAATAAAAATAAATATTACCTCCTGGCCCTAAGGCCTGTGTGCTTTTAAGACAACTACACGTATGTAAGTGTTATTATGTAAATTGTGTCGCATGTTCACAGCTGTATTGAAGAACATAGTCTTAATATATCATTGGAAAACATTGGTTATTGGATAGTATCTATATGAGAATGTTATTTGAACTAATCACCCTAAGTTGAAAACTATATCTTAGTCCATCAAAATGTGGAATTAAATGATTTTATTTATTAAAAAACAATACCACCAAGCCAGGCGCTGCTGGCTCACACTGAAGTTTCCAATTTTCAGATGCCTCCTCTCAGACCACCAGGGTCCATGATCAATTCAAACAGCAAATAGTCGTCTATCGCAAGCTTGAGCTTGGTCCTCCGTGCACTCGGTAACCGGTGATGTTAAGAGGCACAGTTTTTATAGTTTCAAACAAACAAGTGTAAGGGGTTTCCACACAAGCAAGTTCACAAGTTCAGGGAGTTTCCACACCAGCAAGTTCACAAGTTCACGGGTTTTAAGTCCTCCCTGATCGCACTTCTCTTTTTCTGCTGGAACACCTTCACAACTGTTCTCTTCCTTAAGGGTGGGCAGGGTTGGTGGCAACCAGTGGTTTCTCTGAGAACTATTTTTCTCTTTGGCAGCATAGCTTTCTTTGGGGATTACTCTGAGGGCAGCACAGCTCAGGGGGATTGATCTTAAAATGGAGTTAGCTCTTCACACACCTGTAATCCTAGATACTCAGGAGGCTGAGATCTGAGGATTGCGGTTCAAAGCCAGGCTGGGAAAGAAAGACCGCGACAATTCTATCTCCAATAAACCACCAGAAAACTGAAAGTGGCTCTGTAGCCCAAGTGGTCGAGCACTCCCCTTCAGCTGAAGGGCTGAGGGAGAGCACCTATGCCCAGAGCTCAAGCCCCACGGCAAACCGAAAAAAAAAAAAAACCCAAGAACAACAAAAAAAATATACCACCATGAAAACTGAGTATACGTTAAAGAGACTGCAGGAATAACATTAGGGTTTTTACTGTCTCTACCTGTTTATGTGATTGTATTTCTTGATATTGAATCTCTCCTCTTGTTATTCTTATTGTATGTAATCCAACGCCCTTTATTACTATGAATTCAATGTGTGCATCTAGCATCAAAGATGTCTGAAGTATTTTCCTTTCAATCACACTATTGTCATTATCATGCTACACTCTGGTCATCATCATCTTCATTAAAAATATTATTAGCATCATATGTGCTAATTATTGAAAATTTGTTTTGTATCTATGAGTTTGTTATTATTTGTCTTTTTATTAATAATTTTAATGTTACCACGGTGCATGCATCCATTTGAATAAAGAAAAAAAACTAAACCATATCTGATAGCTTGTCTATGTGCTTATAACAAATTATTGAATGGATTTTTGAAGCATTGCAAAATCTTAACCAATATGAATTAACTTCCTCTCTCCCTGTCACTACACAGAAATATTTAAGAGTATGAACAGAACTTTTTCAATTGATATACTGTAAATATAACTACAATATCATATGCATATCTAAAATTTCCTTGAAAGTAATAAACTCTACTTTCTATATTAATATTCATTATCTTATTCTAGGAAACTTTTAGAAAAATAGACTATATATCTTTGAAATAAAAAGGTAAAAATAGTAGCATAAAGTCTGTCCTCAGTATATATATACACATATATATATGTATATATATATATATATATGTTATGTATAGATACATTTTTAGGGATTGTCATCAGAAACATATACATGTATCTATCTAAATTTAAGTGTAGAATGATATACATTATAGTGAAACAAACATTTTAGAACATAATTACAATTTTTTAAAATTCATCAAACCAAGTGTCAGTAACTCACACTTATAATTCGAGCTATTCTGGGTGCTGAGATCTTAGAATTGTTTCGAAATTAGCCCAGACAGAAAAGTACTTGTTAGATTCTTATCTGCAATTAATCACTAAAAACAGGAATTAGCTCTGTGCCACAAGTTGTAGAGTGCTTTCCTTGAGCATAAAAAGGCAAAGGGACAATGCCCAGGTCTTGAAAGCAACATCCACAACAACAAAACATATCACATTAATTTCACAAAAGCATCTTTTAACTGCTGTGAACATTTCTTAGAAACATGAATACATGCCCTTGGAAAATGTTAAGTCAAAAGTATAGAATATTTACATCTATGTTAAAGACATGACTATTTAGATTAAGATATTTAGGTAATGATTAGGATTTAAGAATAATGATAGGTAGGTAAAATATTGGGACTGGTCTTTTATTCTATTTTACTATAATAATAAAATGATATTTTTAATGATTATATAAAATTACTCTTGCTTGGTATTTGAATTATGAGAAGTGATAAAAAATTTTTAAATGATATCCAAAGCAAAGGAGTATCAATTCTTCTATAATTTCAAAATAATTAAGAAAATGATTGCAAGGCTGGTTCATTCTAAGACTATATGTGTTTCCTTGTTCTAGTTTTTATATGTTCATAGAAATTCCAAAAATTCGGAAGATGGCGGAGGAGAAGCTGGAGGCAAAACAAGTTCTTGCATAGAAAGCAGTTTTAGAGTTCCAGTGAACAGTCCTAAGCCAGAGAATCACACCAAGTGTGCCATCACAGGACAGAGAGTTAGGCCAGAGAGGGAAAATCAAGGCAAGGAGGCAGATCTAAGCTCTTGCCAGCCACTTGGCAGCGTCGGTGGCTGCGTCGGCGGCGGCAGCGGCGGTGGCGGCAGTACCACCATACCTGAAACAGAGAGAGTCAGGGACGAAAGAGCCAGACGGGGCTGGCGAGCAGATTCTACTCAACACAAGCAAGAACCGACAAGGAGCAGACATCTTCATCCTGCAGTTCGCAGACCGGAGATGACCCAGGAACCAAGACAGTGTGAGTAGAAGCCTGAAGTCCTCACTCCTTCTCAGGGAGCAGAGGAGGGAAGGCTACCCCTCCCCCCCTAGTACCGGAGATCTCCAGCTTGGATACCAATAAAGCTGGTCGGAGCGGCTAGCTCCAACTCCGTCCTTGGAATAAAACTAGGGTCATTTAGCAAGTCACAAGAACTTAAAAGCATGACCTGTCAGACTCAGCTCCACCCAGGGAAAAGTCACCCAGTTCGGGTGCCAGCCATAGGAGTGGCTTTCTTCACCGAGTAATCACAGCCAGAGGCTGCCCCTCCCTTTAGCAGCCTGGACAATCAATTGAAAATCAGTAAACAGAAACCCTGACAGTGTCTCCAGGCTTGGCTCTGTGAGTTTCTCACAAACCAGCCCCTGGGAAAAGCTACTGTTTGCTGAAAGGCCTCAACTCTACCCAGAACCTAGCCTCATCACAGCATCTCCAAACTTGAGGAAAAAGCCATCTCCCACTTTTGTAATACTCAAAGCACCCCCCCTCCCATTGAACTAACTTGGGAGGAGGACCACAAAATCCTGGGTAAAGCAGAGCATTTTTCTGCCTGACCAAAAAACTGACTTAAGAAACCAACCAAGCCACAGGACCACAAGCAGACCAGAGACTCCAACCAGAGGCTGATTACAGACAAAAGGGAGATACAGGATTTTTCCCAACCCTCCCAAAAAAATCAAAGAACTTTTTTTTTTCCTCTTCCTCTTTTTTTTTTTATACCTTTTCCCAAAAAATTTTTTTCTTATCTAAAACTTTTTTGAATTTTTAATTTTTACCTTTTTTGGAAAAAATTGTTTTCTAGTAAGTTTTTTTTCCACTTTATAATCTTTATTTAGGGGATACATGTGTGTGTGCGTTTTTCTTTCCTGTTTTTCCTTTTTTAAAAAAAAATATTTTTTTCTTTTTTAATTAGCTCGACTGAACTTCTTATTTTTTTTTTCTTTCTTCCTTATCCTTCTCACATTTTCCTCTCTTTTTTCTTCTTTATGGGACTTAATTGTTGTTCTGCACATCCTCAGATAAACCCGTACTTGACTATTAGACCCTATCCCCCATTATGTACTCACGTAATCCACAAATTTATTACTCAATTCAAAACTTCTGAAACTTAAATTCCTTTATAGCAGTACTACCTCCTTATACCTAAATAACATTTTTGAGTATTTTTATTTTTAAGTTTTTCACATCTCCTTTATATCCCTCCCCTTCTCTCATTATATTCACGTTCTGTGAATAGTTTGTTGTCCAATCTGCATATTACTAATTTTTATTTTTCTATTTTTTCTGATCCCTTTTTTTCTTTCTCTTTCTTCTTGTTGTCTCTCTCTCTCTACTTTCATCCTATCCAACCTATTTCCTGCTTTGAGACTAGGACGTAGTTAAGTTAACTCTCCCTGTACCTTCCCACATCACTCTATTCCTATTATTTAACCACATCTCTCCCTAACCCTAATAATTTCTGGTTTACCAAATTCTTTGCGGTTCGTAGCCCATTAATATATAATTGTTTGATGTTGAATAGAGGTATCTGTTGAACCAGATTGTATCTGCAGACTATTGACTGTGCAAATTCAGACTTTGGTTGATGCTTGCCTTAAGTTAGTGTTCTAGCACAAAACTGGTGTTACTTTCATCCCAAATGGGCAGAGTAAGCCAGAAAACCACAAGAAAAATGACAAGTCCGGGTATCTCCACTCCCACTCATGATAATCAGGAGACAGAACAGATAATGAATAATCCAGAGGAGAGTTCCCAAATAGCTCAACAACGCTGCTGGCAAACATGATAAATGAAAAGATTGAAAACATACAAAGAACTCTGTATGAGCGTGATAGGGAGAGAGAAGAGGCAAACAAAAGGCCAATGCAGGAAAAGATTGAAAACCTACAAAAGACTCTGCATGAGCATGATAGGGAGAGAGAGGAGGCAAACAATAGGTCAATACAGGAAAAGATTGAAAACCTACAAAGGACTCTGTATGAGCGTGAGAGGGATAGAGAGGAGGCAATCCAAAGATTTATATAGAAATACCATGAGCATGAGGAAGCTACTCAAAAACTGATACATGATTTGCATGAGCAGCTTGAGAATACTCAAAGAGAAAGGCAGTAATGGCATGAACAGGCTGAGAACACGCAAAGAGAACTACAAGAATGGCATGGATGGGAGGAAGCTAAGCAAAGAGTAATAAAGGAATTGAGATAGCAAGATGAGTATACACAAAGATCACTAAAGGCATTCATGGGATCCATTAACAAAGAGCTGAAGGAAGTTAGGGAGACCACAAAGGGAATGCTGAATGGAACCCAACAGAAGGAATGGGAGTCCAAGGAAACCATAAACAATCAACTAAGTGATTTGAGAATGAACACTGAACACCAAATTAAGGAATTAAAGAAGTCCATACAAGATCTAAATCAAAGCTTTAACGAAGAATTTGAAGCCATCAAAGCTGACCAATTAGAAGGAAAAGAAATATAAAACAAAGTAGAAAGTCTTGACAGCAGGTTAGACCATGAAGAAATCTTGGGGTTGAAGACAGCCTAGATATTATATAGAAAGAACATACAACCATCCAAGACAAGTCCAAGAAATATAATATATCTATCCAACACTTAGAAAACACCATCAGAAGAAGACACCATCTAAGGACAATGGGTGTAGAGGAGCACCTAGAAACAGAAGTTAATGGTCTAGGAAATTTGTTTAACAGGATCCTAGCAGAGAAATTCCCAAACATGCAAAAAGATAGGCCTATTCAGATACATGAAGCTTTTAGAACTCCAAATAGACCAGATCAGAATAGGACATCCCATGGTCACATTATAATCCACACAGGATCAACTCAGACCAAGGAAAAGATCCTTAAAGCTGTGAAAGAGAAAAGATTAATCACCTATAAAGGGAAACCAATTAGAATCACCTCAGATTTCTCAGCAGAGACAATCAAAGCTAGAAGAGCCTGGAATGATGTATGCCATACCTTAAAACAAACAACCAAAAACCAAGAATACTGTACCCAGCAAAACTCTCCTTCATAACTGAAGGCCAAATAAAAATCTTCCAAAGCAAAGAAAAATTGAAACAATACATCTCCACCAAACCAGTCCTACAAAGATTCTTTTTTTTTTTTTTGAACATAATGTACAGAGGGGTTACATTTACATGGGCAAGATAATGAGTACATTTCCTATCATGCATTGCAGCCTCCTCCTTTCTTTACTCTTCACATCCCCTTCCAGCCTCCCCATGCCCCCCAAAGCAAGTCTCCCCCCCCCCCGCACCAAAGTTGTAAAGGTCGTTTTTGACATGACAACTTGTATTTCTCATAGTTTCATCGGATCCACCTGTATCGTTAATCGACTTGTTTTTCCCCATCTCCTCCACAAATTATACCGACATCAAATATAGTGTAAGCAGGGTTTATCCTATGGGGGAGGGACATAAAGTTTGGGTGCAGTTTCTTGGCCTTTATTGTGGTCTTGTTGATTTTCTATGTATAGGACATCTTTAAGAATTTTTTGTTGTATGTTCTTTCTCTATAATATATAGGCTATCTTCAATCCCTGAGATTCGATCTTCTGCATGGTCTAATCTGCTGTCAAGAGTTTCTACTTTGTTTTTTATTTCTTTTCCTTCTAATTGGTCAACTTTGATGGCTTCTAATTCTTTGTTGAAGCTTTGTTTTAGATCTTGTATTGCATGAAGTTGAATGAAGTTGCAGAGCTTCTGCATGGCAAAGGACATACCTAGCAAGAACAATAGAAAGCCCACAGACTGGGAGAAGATCTTCACTAGCCATACAACGGACAAGGGTCTCATATCTAAAAAAATACTCAAAAAATTAAATTCCCCAACAACAAATCCTCAAAGAAACAACTGGCCAATAAATAAGTGGGCTAAAGACTTGAAGAGAAACTTCTTTGAAGAGGAAAGAAGCATGGCCAATAGACACATGAAGAAATGCTCAACCTCCCAAGCCATAAAAGAAATGCAAATCAAAACAACATTGAGATACCACCTCTCCCCAGTTAGAATGGCTATAATCAAGAACTCTAACAACAACAGATGCTAGAGGGGATGTGGACAGAAGGGAACCTTACTTCATAGTTGGTGGGAGTGTAAACTTGTTCAACCACTTTGGAAAGCAGTATGGAAGTTCCTGAAAAGACTTCATTTAGACCTCCCCAAGGCCCAGCAATCCCACATTTGGGCATTTACCCAAATGTTTACAAACAAAAGCACACTAAAGTTACCAGCACAACTATGTTTATTGCAGCATTATTTACCATAGCTAAGATATGGAACCAACCCAGATGCCCCTCAGTAGATGAATGGATCAAGAAAATGTGGTATATATACCCATTGGAATTCTATGCCTCCATCAGATAGAATGACATTGCCCCATTTGTTAGGAAATGGAAAGGCTTGGAAAAAATTATATTAAGTGAAGTAAGCCAAACCCAACGAAACATAGGTCCCATGGTTTCCCTTATTTGCAGTATCTTGTATATGTGTGAGTCAAGCAGGAAAGGTCAGATAATGTGATGTTAGGAAAATGGACCCTTTGATATGTATTTAAATGTTTTTTTTTTCTTTCATGCATTTGTTTCTAACTCATTTATAAGATTATTTCTTTGTAGCTTTGTATGTCCCTCCCCCACAGTATAACCCCTGCTTTCACTATATTTGATGTCGGTATAATTTGTGGAAGAGATGGGGGAAAACAAGTCATTTAAGGGTACAGGTGGACCCGATGCAACTATGAGAAGTACAAGTTGTCATGTCAAAAACGAACTTTACAACTTTGGTGAGAGGGGGAATTGGGTGGGGGGGGGGGGTTGGGGGAGGCTGGGAAGGGATGTGAAGGGTAAACAAAGGAGGAGGCTGCAATGCTTGATAAGAAATGTACTCATTATCTTGCCAATGTAATTTTAACCCCTCTGTAGAGTATGTTCAAAAAATAAAAATTAAAATAAAATAAAATTATACACACACACAAAAAAAAGAAATTCCAAAAATTCAATGAATGTTGTCATTCAAGAACAGATTCATAGATACTAATATTGGAGCCCCTTAAATGGAATTTTTTTATTTCATTTTTTATTTTCACAAATAAATCAAGATGATTGTGTATTTTGTTTCTTTTCACTGCTTTGGCTCTTACCTTGAGAATACTTTTTTTTTCCTAGCAAAGTAGAGAAAAGCAACTGGATTGAGCAAGTAACTTATGGCTTTCATAAAATTCAGATTCATAGAGTTGTGTCTTCTGTCATTTGCTAAAAATTTCTTCCAGGAAAGGTTATCAATTACTTATAAATAATGCGTAATTCCTAGGTATTGCAGTTATCACATACACTTTTGATTGAGTTATCTCTGTATAAACTCAAAATAACAGACAAAAAAAAACCCTCAAAATAAACAGAAATCACATCTTTGTTTTAAACGCTGTAGTCTACAGAGTTTTAACCAACACCAAAAACATCTCTTTAGGTATTCTGCACTTTGTGTGAAGAATTTTTAACAATAGTTTTTTTTTTTTTCTGACATGTAATTCACTTGCAATATATTACCTCCTTTTATTGTATACATTTTATTGCTTTGGAAGTGAATTGTACCTTCATAGGTTTTCAAAGCCTAATTTACACAAACTTGCATTTCTTCAAATAGAAATCTATAAATTTTAGAACAGACATTAAAATAGATATAAAATTCTGTAACAGAAATTTATCCAGCATACATCCTCTATAATGTGTCTTTTCAAAATTTGATTTTGGGGATTTTTTCCAGGGTCTCATACATACTATTCAAGTGCACTGTCAATGAACTACAATTCCCTGTCCAAACACGATTTTTTTACTTCTCTTTAATACAATCATAGAATTGTAATGAATGGATCCTATGCAATTGTTTTTGACCTCTAAGACTTGAAAATTTGCTTGCTGAAATGATTATAGTATTATATAAATCGATCATCATGAGGAGTTTATCAATTTCTCCACAAATGCATTGCTATATTTTGTATCATCTTTTTATATTAGGGTCATAGTAGTGAGTTTTATTTTTCTTTTTTCTTAGATACTAAAGAGAAACTTCTTTCAAATGCTCCTCCTATTGACTATTAATTTACACATGTTCTTTAAATAAATATCCTATTCAGGAAAAAATTTATATAGAATTAGAAGATATAAAAGTACTTAACATTCAGAATCATTGTAGCATTCACATTGTAGCATTAACAAATAAATTCCCTCTATCTGTTGGATATGCTTTCACTTCGGTTATGGTGTCCTTTTAATTATGAAAGGCTATCACTTGATATAATCCAGTATATTCTTGCTTTTCTTTAGCCACTATACTTTCCATTTAGAAACCTTTACTAATACAATGTCATGAATTTTTACGTTTATGTCTTATAGGTTTTTACATCTCACATTTAGTTTGATGATCATTTTTTATTTTGAATTTTTGTATAAGGATTGAGGTAGTACAGGCGCCTGTAGGTCACACTTGTAATCCTAGCTACTCAGGAGTCTGAGATCTGAGGATCACGGTTTAAAGCCAGCCCGGGCAGGAAAGTCCATGAGACTCTTATCTTTAATAAATCACTAGAAAGACAGAAATGCTGCGGTGGCTCAAGTGGTAGGGTGCTCGCATTGAGCTGAAGAGCACATGGACAGTGCCTAAGCCCAGAGTTCAAGCCCCATGAGTGACAAAAACAAAACAAAACAAAACAAACAAAGAAAAGGATTGAGTTAGTAGTCTAAGATCATCCTTTAAATCTCGAGAGACAATAGTGCCAATACACCCATTTAAGATTCTATTTTTATTTCATAAAGTCATAGGATAGTTTTCAAAATCTATTGACCATAAAACTGAGAATTTATTTTTGACAAATCTGTTACATTCTTCTATGTGTCTGCTTTTGTAGTAAAACTATGTTGTCTTCACTACTGAACATGGTAATAAGATTCAAAGCTAGTATAAAGACTGAAGCTACACCATTTTACAAGATTGTTCTGACTGACCTGTATTCCTTGAATTTACATACGAGTTTATTGAGCAGGTAGACCAATATTCTACAGAGATATCTAGATGTTTGATAGTCACTTATATTTTTTACCTTGTAAAAACACAAGACCCCAGATATTATATATAGAAAAATGTATTTAGAGAGTAGTTGAAACAACTAAAATTAATTCAGGAATGAGTTAAGATTTAGATAACACTGTAGCATAACAAAGCTGAATAACAACTTCAGCTGTACAACAGAGGAGAGTAAAAGGGGAAAGAATGATGGACTATATAGGAGCTCTATGTCATTGCTATTGTGTTTCAAAAACAAAAAGAGTTCAGGGAAGAGAAGGAGAAAAATAAAGTGTCCTGAGACAAGTTTCTTTTTAACCCATCTAATAGTTTGGACTAAAAGTCATTGAAAATGGGAAAAATTAAAATAGAAAGTAAAGCATTGTATATACCTTTTACAATGTAAAGAAATTGTAATAGGAATGTGATAAGTATTTTCCAAAGAAATAAGAGAAAGAATAGTTAAACCCTAAAGGGAAAGAGAATGAAGAGAGAAGAGAAACAAAGTAAAACCTTTATCAATAACAAACACAAGAGATTGGAAGTGAAAAGGCAGTGGAAATATTCTAAATAACAATAACATTTGCTTGCGTGGATAGAATATGGATCACATGTTATCATATATAAGTTTGAAAAAGCATACTAGGAATGAAAGTTTGAAAGTCATGATATAAAGCACTATTTGGATTATAACTAGACAGTATAGCTCAGTGGTTAACCATTGGGCTAGCATGTATGAAGCAATGGTGTGACCTCCCAAGCATTATAAAGTATGCACAAAGCACACACACACACAAAAACCACATAAACACACCCACACAACACATACACACATTTGGAATATTGATATTATCATATTAAACGGAGGAAATTATCAAAAATAGTAAAAATATGTTAATATATGAAATCATAATATTTCTCGTACAATTTAAAAGTTTAGTAAAAATAAAAGAGTCACAATATACTTGGATTTTAATAGATTAAGTAAATAGAAAATTCATAGAAGACATGAGAACCGCTGCAAATAAGTTTTAAATAAACATTTTGAAACATGTGTCCTTTTATTTTGACAAAAGATTGATGTTACTGGTGTTTAAACTCAAGATTTAGAATATGATAGAGATGTTTGAAATTCCACATCTTGGGAAGGAGGGAAGGGTGCTGGAGCATGGGCAGGCATCTCAATTTCCTTCTATATTCCAAAGTCTCCTCTAGACTCTTCCTCACAACTCAGCCATCTCTACCTTCCTCAATTGCTGGTAGTGGTATAAACTAACAGAGGGAATCCTGGTGCTACTAGGCAGCATGGAATGTGGGCGTGGCCACCATTCTTGTATCTCATTGGTCAGAAAGAACCATGAAAGAATGGAGGTGTGGCCAGAATCCTGTGATGCAACAGCATGGCTGAGTCAAGAAGATAACAGCTCCCCCAGCCCTTTTCCCAGGGAACAATGTCCAATTCAGTTGGAGACATGAGGGTGACTTCCTTCAGCTGGATGGCTTCACAGATTGTTGTGTATGTCTGTTTGTTCCCAGTCCCGGACATTGAACTCAGGATATGAGCACAGTCTGTGAGCTGCTTTTGATCAGCTGGCCTTCCACACTGGAGCCACAGGGATTCTGGCTTTGTTGGCACTGAAGTTGGACTTTCCTGCCTTGGGTGACTTTGATCATGATCCTCCCATCACAGCCTTGTAAGTATCAAGGAGGACTACTGAGAGCCACTGGTGCCTGCCTAATCATTGGTCTTGTTGATGTTCTTGGACAGACTGGTGAGTTCCCTATTCTCGGGTTTAAGTGGTGGGAGCTGTAGCCCACAGTTGGAATCTTGTTCCTGCCACCTCCAAATGGAAGGAGATCCTAAGAAACTTATTCCTGTCCATATGATTACCAATGGAATATGATGTATGTCATGATTGAAAGAGCAGTTCTTGAATGATTCTAGGAAAAAATTATACACAATTATGTTATAGGACACTGATCGATGTTAGTTAATAATTTATGAGGCATTTAAACAATCACATTAATAAAATGGAGGTATAATGAAATACCGTAGAATTACTATACTATTACATACTATAAAGGTGCCATTTTTCAGCCAAGACTGAGATTGGAACCTGTGGTCTTGGTAACTCTGTTGCACTGTGTGGGAAAGGGGAGCTGGCCTCCTTGAAGTCAAGAAATTCATGTCTACTCCTTAGGCCTGAAAAAGATCCCCACCACTAGAAAACATCCTATTCATGTATAATTTACATATACGATTTATATTTATATACATATGTTGACTCCATATTGCATTCAGTGCAGTTATTTTATTTTTTTGTTTTATTCATGTATTGACCATTTATTTTGAATATTATGGCACATAAAACATTGATTGCATAAGATAGAGGTCTGCATATGTATTCCACTTCATACCTGACACCCAGGACTTTCACAGAAAAGAAAACATGTGTCACCATCAACTTCTTACACCACAATTCATTTTTGGGGAGTGCTGGCATCTGAACTCACAGCCTACAAGCCTACAAGGCCCAATTCATGAATGAGTGAGGGTCAGGACGCCATCCTGGGGTAAATTGAGCTGACAGGTTGTTCACAGGACCTGAGATCAAGCCCCAGGGGTTAACAAAATAAGAGCAGATTGACATGCAGATGAAAGTATGCTAATAAATATGTTTTTACAGAGTGTCAGAGATGTCTATACATTATTCAGTTATATAGACTACATACCTACCAATTCCTGGGTATTAATCATGCGTCGATGTAATTAATGATATTGTTTTCATTCTTTTATTTTTAATGAAAACAATCAGTGTCCTGAAATTTTTGCGTTCCTGTAAGTAATAATATTCTTTTTATGCTTCATAAATATTAAATAAAATCAATTACCCTCTTGAAATTCTGATGTCTAATTTTATAGGAGCATCATTCATGATCAACTCATTGAACCTTGACATTGATAACATTCCATTGTTCTTCCTATGGATGGGAACCATTTTCTTAGTATCCTGCCATTGGTTGGTGTTAGGAGGGGGATTCGAAATCAGGGCCTATGTTGCCAAGTGGGTCTATGGCTTCCCAGATAGTCTGCCAGCCTTCAGAATTGCAAAGTGAAGTACACTTTTCAACAGTGTCATTCAGACCCATGAGGGTCACCGAGCAAAGGAAGAAAACATAAAAAGGCCACATTTTTTTCTGTGCATGGCTTTCCCTACAAGACCTGGGGGTCTAGGATCCCAGAAGCAGCTGTAGATCTAGTGGCTGCAACCCGGCTTTAGGTGATCGAAGCTGAGGCAGAGTTGCCACAACCTGACTTCAAGTCCCCTACTGAGAAAAGTAAAATAAAAAATTTAGCTCCCTGGCTTGCAATTCACACAGTTTATGGTTACAGTCTTCGGATTTGAACTCAGGATCTGGGTAAATCTACAGCAATGTGGATGAAGGGGAAGATCACTGTAATTGAAGATAAGAAAGTCAGGCCTGTTCACTAGTCCTGAATTCAAGTCCCAGCCCTGGAAACATACTATTTATATACATTGTAAAGATAGGATTTATACTTACCTATAGATCTTAGGTCCATACATGTTTGGTGTGATTGTTCCTTGAAATTTTGTTTTATTCATTTATTTACCATTAATTGTACTATGATGAAACCTATTCCGTTTATTACATTGATGACATCCTATCACAGAGAATCTAGATTTGTAGAAATGTTCTCCACCATGCCAGTATTCTCAGGATCACCCAGGATATTCAGAGAAAATGAAAACAAGTTTCACACATGGCTTCTTACTCTACAACCCACTTGTTGGTAGTGCTGGGATCTGAACTCAGGGCCTAGTAGGACCAATTGGCCAATAAGTCAAGGTGAACATGCCAACCTGTGAGCAAGGATCTAGGCCATTCCCTAGATCCCCAGGGTGGTCCACTATAGTCATAAATTCATAATTTAAACATGCAATCTATATTGACATACATGTGTCAACAGCATCTGGTGTTTAGTGAACTTCTCCTTATTTTGTCTCTATTTCATGGAGGTATTGTGTATTTTACTAAATATGGTGACAGGTATAACGTTGCTGACATGGATGACAACCTGTTCCTATGGTTATAGGGTTGCCTATGAATTCCCCTTCTTGGTTGAGACTCAGGACTTTCACAGGAGAAGAAAACGTGTGCAACCTTGGTTTTCTCACATCAGAATGAATCTTTTGGCAGTGCTGGAATTTGAACTCAAGGCCTATTAGGCCCAATTGGTGAATTGGTCATGTTAAGCACAGCAGCCTGCGAGGCTCTAAGGAGCCAGGCCATTCCTGGGACCTGAGATTGAGCCCTGGTGGGGGGGGCCAAAATAGTCATAAATTCATAATTAAACAAAGGATCTATATTTCCAAATATGGGTGGGCTGCATCTTGCGTTTGGTATAGTCATTCTCTTTATTTTGTGTCTTATTCATTGATGTATTTTATATTTTCTTGAGTATAGGTTGACAGATGTAACTGTGGTGAACTGGATGACAAACTATTCCCATGAGTATAGAGTTGCCTATATATTCTCCATCCTGGCTGAGACCCAGAATTTGTATAGCACAGGAAAAAAGGTGCAACGACTGGCTTCTCATATCAGGGTGAATTTTTGGCAGTGCTGGGATTCGAACTCAGGGCCTAGGAGGCCCAACTGCCAAATCGGTCCAAGTGATCACACCAGACTGTGAGCCACTAAGGAGCTGGGCTCTTCCCAGGAACAGAGATTGAGCCACAGGGAGGCCAAAATAATGCTCAATGCATCATTGAAACATGGGATGTATATTCACATCCGTGTATGGACTGCATCGTGCATTGAGTGTACTTATTGTGTTTATTTTGTATGCTATTCATGGATGTATTGTGTATTTTCTTATGTATATGATGACAGGTATAACTGGGCTGACATGGATAACAACTTATTCCCATGACCACAGGGTGGCCCATGCATTCTCCATCCTAGCTGAGACCCAAGACTTGCACAGGAAAGGAAAACAGATACAACAATTGGCTTCTGACAAGATGAATCTTTTGGCAGGTTTTGGATCTGAACTCGGAGCCTAACAGGCCCAGTTGGTGAATGGGTCCACATAAGTACACCAGCCTGTGAGCGACAAAGGAGCTAGGCGTTCCCAGTACTTGAGTTTGAGCTCCCCTGGGGGGAGAGTGGGGAGCACAATTGTCATCCATTCATAAGCTGAAGGTAGAATGCAAATAAGTACATATTTGTATAGAGTAGGATTGTGGTGACCTGTGATGGAATCCAATCTGTGAGTACCTATATTTGGATCTTTTCTGATGCATCCATTTCATGTATGTGATGATAATTGTTATGCTTCATCAACTCTTCTTTAGAAATAATCTTCACCCCATGAGTCTTGTGTATCATTTCCTACGTGCATCATGCATGAACTACTCATTCAAGGATGAGGTTGATCACATGACATGACTCTTCATAGATACAGAAACGAGTATCTCAGGATCTCCCACCATTCCCTCCTCCTAGGGGGACTGAATTCAAGCCTCAGTCCTGGAAAAGATACTCCTTATATACAATTTAATGATAGGATTTATACTTCTGTTCAGATGCTCAGTCCATATTGTGTTTGGTGCATTTATAAATTTTATTTCTTGTTTTAGTCATTTATTTACCATTTATTTTATTGACTCTGATGACACCTATACCATTTATTACATTGTTTACAACCTATCACATGGAATCTAGATTTTAGATGTGTTCTCCATCATGGCTGGCAATGTGAGGATCTCAACTCAGTGCCTAGCAGGCCCAATTCATTAATGGGTGAGTTTGTGCATGGGAGCCTCTAGCCAATGAAGCTGTCAAGTGGTTCCCAGGCACTGAGATCGACCTCCATGTTTGGGCAAAACGGCGATACATGGATAGGCAGACAGTTGTATACAAATAAATATGTATTGTTAAAGAGTGCCAGAGCCGTCTATCTATGATTGAATGACAGCTACTACATACCTACCAACTCTTAGGTATTTATTATACCACCATTGAAGGAATATTATTCTTTTCATGCTTAATAAATTATACGTTAATATCAATCAGCATTCTAAGACTATTGAATCGAGTTTTAGACTAGACGGATGCATGAAGTACTCATTCAATTGGTATTCCCATGCATAGGAATGAGTCTTTTGTGATCTCCTGCCATTGGTGTCAGGACTGGGATTTGAACCCAGGGCTCATGTTGACAGGTTGCCTTATGGCTTCAGTGATAGCCCACCAGCCATCAGCAATGGCAGGTCAGGTCCACTCTGCAGCCATGTCATTCAGCCATGCTAAAAAAAAAAATCGTAAAATGCCAGCCCTCTGCAGCTCTCCACTTTTTGTGCTTTTCAGCTTTTTTTTTTCTTCCTGCAAGCCCTCTGGCCTAGGATCTCAGGATCCTAGGTTCTGGAGACTGCACCCCAGCCTAGGGAGATCCAAGCTGAGGAAGTGATTCCACGACTTGAGTTCAAGCCCCATGGATGGGCAAAAAATAAATAAATAAATATATATATTAATTATTTAACTAAATAAAAAATAAAGCTCCCTGGTTTGGAATTTCTGCCAGTTTTCTTTCCTAGCCTGGGTTTGAACTCAGGGTGTTGGTAAATTTTTAGCAATGTGAGGGAAGAGTTGCCACTACTTGAGTTCAAACCCTGCGCCAACCACAAAAGAAAAACTAAATCACTGACCTCGGCAGGGTGAGGTAGTTGTGGAGATGGGAGGGAAGGGATGGTAGGGGGAAAACAAAGAAGAGTCAACAGTGCTCAATAGGAAATGTACTCATTACCTTGCTCCTGTAACTGTAACCCCTCTGTAAAACACTTTGGCAATAAAAAAGTACAAAAAAAGAGAAACAATATCGTTCTCAGAGAAGCACTTTAGAGTAGGGAAAGGATGTCTGAATAGCTGTACAAATTCCACACTGCTTTTTTTAAATGTTCAGTATGGAACTGAGTAAACATAACTGCTTCCATTAAAAAAAAAGAAATCACTGTCTTGGAACTGGGGCCAGTATTTCTGCCATTGCTAGGATTTGAGATCACTGTCCAGGTAACTCTTTTATACCATGGGTGAAGGCGAAGCTCACTCTCCTTGAGGAAAAAAATTCAGGCGAGAGTTCCCAGGGCCTGAATGAAGGCTCTGCAATGGAAAAAATGTTTCTATACATGTTTAATATATGATATACACTTAAATATGCATGTTAATTTCATATTATGATTTTTATTATTGATTTTGTATTTTGTTTTTCTTCATTTATTGATTGATTGTTGTATTTAGTATTATTATACACATAATATTTATTAAAATTTGCACATCTATAATAAAATTCTATACAATAATTTAGGATATTGACTCATTTTATTAATATTTTATTAAGTGTTGGAACATAATACATAATTAAATGGAAGCATTTGTCACAGTCTTCACATGTTTAGAGTCTCTCCCAAGTATGAGCTTTGTACAATCTTTGGACATCTTCCTATTGGGATTTCTTTAAATGATTTATAGTCAGAAACCTTTTCCTGAGGATAGGCATGTGAGGGATAAAATTGTAAGAGTGGGGGTAGAAATGTGGCTTAGTGGTAAAGAGCTCGCTTAGCATGCATGAATGCCAGGGTTTAATCCTCAGTGCCACATACTCAGAAAAAGCCAGAAGCTGTGGAGTGGCCCAAATGGCTAACCTTGAGAAAAAGGAGCTCAGAGACAGTACTGAGGCCCTAAGATCAATCCCAAAGACTGCCAGAAACAATAGACGAGATGTCAGTGGCTCACAAATGGAACTCTAGCTTCTTAGGAGGCTGAGAGCTGAAGACCACAGCTCAACGACAGCCTCATCAAGGAAAGCCTGTTGGACTCTCATCTTCAGTGAACCACGAAAAGACCCCATGTGACACTGTGGCTCAAGTGGTTGAGTGTTCGCCTTGACCTGAGGGGCTAAGAGACAGTGCCCAGGCTTGAGTTCAAGACAAACAATTGGGAAAAAGTGAGGGTTAATCAAGGTACTTTTCCTATTTGCTAATTATGAGAACATCCTTTGGGAAATGAACACTGATGTATTCCAGAATTGGAGTCAGAGCTTAAGGTTCAAGTGTAACACATCCATATGCCCAGCCTCTCAGACTCTAGCATTGTAATCTTGTGTGCTACACGGTTCTTAAAGGTCAAATGTTGAAAAGCTTAATATGCTCCCCAAATCCTTTGTGATAAGCAGTTGACTTGTATTGTTAAGGTCATTAGAGTTCTGAACCTAGCAGAACACCAGTAGTTCAGACCCTTCATCCTAGCTCAGGAGGATGAGGTCTGAGGATGACAGGGTGAAGCCAGCCAGGACAGAAAAGTCTTTGCCACTCTAACTTCCACTTTTGAAAGGTCAGATATTCAAGAGCTTCCTGTGTTTCCCTTGGTGATGAGAAGTACTTGAACTCTAAATGTTCTTAGAGTTCTTGTACAATAGAAGCAAGAAAGAAACATTATTGACCCATACTTCAGGTTTTTTCAGCCCTATACTTCAGGTTTGTTAGTTTGTTTCTTTCTTTTTTCATTATTGTAGGAATTGTTGTCTGGGCCTGGGTGCTGTTCTTGAGCTCTTCAGCTCAAGTCTTGTGCTCTACCACTTGAGCCAAAAGCCACTTCAGTTTTTCTTGTGGTCCATTGGAGTTAAGTGTCTCAAGGACTTTCCTGTCCAGGCTGGCTTTGAGCTATGATCCTCAGATATCATCCTCCTGAGTAGCTAGGTGACAGGCATGAGTGACAAGCACCTAGCTTCCACTTCAGGTTTCTTAGTAGTGAATTGGAGATAATAGGCTCATGGGAAGTTTTGTGTCTGGGATAATTTGGAACACAGATCCTCAGATCTCAGCTTCCTGAGAAGGCAGGATGAGAGACCTCAGCTATAGACCCCTAGGCTGTGGCCTCTGCTGCAAGGGGGTCCATGGCTCCACGTGGTAGAGTGCTAGTCATGAGCACAAGAGGTAAGGGTGAGAGCTTAGGCCCCTAGTTCAAGGTTCATGACTGAGAAAAAAAACAAAACAATATTGTCTGTAGTAGACAAGTCACTAGTCTTCAGTAATACATAATTTTGTCCCTGCCATGGAGACATATCTGAGCCTCAATATTCTTGTCTGCATAATCATCTCAGTGGGGAGATCTTGCAAGGACCCAATGAAAGAATGCACCTGGTGAAAGACACAACACATGGAACTCTTTGCATGACTCAACACACAGCATCCTGTGAAAGACTCAGAACCCAGCACCAATGCAGGACTCAGCACAGTGCACCCTGTGAAGGACTCGGCACATAGAATCATGTGCAGGACTCAGCACAGAATACCCTATGGAGGACTCAGCACATAGCTCTGTTCCACAGCTGTCATTAGACTTAGGATGCTATAATCAATATCACAATTCTTTGAGGAACATTTCACAAACCACACAAGTTCACACCTAAGTGATTAGTGGAACGTTTTATTTTGGAGGGGGGGGGGGGGGTTAGTCATGTAGCTTGAGCTTAAAGCTTGGGGATATTATTGTTCTAATAACATTTGTACAAGGCTAGAACTCTACCACTTCGAGCCATATTTCAAAGAGTCTAGCAGACTTCCCGCCAGGTTTTAAAGCCCCAGAGCAGCCAGGATATCGGGGGTAAGCCAGGGTAAGCCAGGATGATGGAGGTAACCCATGGAGCTGGGTTGCAACAGTTTATATCTGGCTAAGTCTGTTTAGGTGGCAGCTGTCAGCCCCAGACTCCTAGCTTGCTCTGTCATGTGGTATTTGAAGTATAGTTGCAGTTAGAACATTGTAATCTTCTTGGTGGCAGTCCTGGGGCTTGAGTAAGGGCTTTGACACTGTACCTAAGCATTTGTGCTCAAGGGTAGAACTCAATTGATTGAAAGACAGCAGAACTTCCGGGTATTCTGTTTATGTGGCACTGAAGAATCGAACCCAGGGCTTCATGCTCACTAGGTGAGCACTTAACCACCGAGCCCCAGGAGTGAATGAGGTATAAATAGATAGAGATTGATATATACAAGCATTATATACACAGAAAGATGTCTGTATATTATTAATTTATAGATATTACTACGAATTATTACTTATTAAATTATGTCTCCATTTAATGATGTGTCCCAGTTAACAATTAATAAAGCATTAACTAAATTACTTAATATCCTATTATTGTTTATCACATATGTACATACATCCATACACATAATTTCATATTTTATAGAACGGGACAGATGTCTATACATTATTAAATTATGCATCATGTGTTGCTATGAATTATTAAGTATTTATGTTTCCATGCAATGTTTATACTGGTAATACTTAATAAAATATTAAATTTCATCTACATCCTATAGTTTTGTGTCTAATTTTATCCTAGAATGATTCACTACTAATTCAATATGCTTTTCATTTATTGACAGTTTTTACATTTATGACATCTTATTCCATAACATATAGATTTGCATCTGAATTATATATCCTACCTGTCACCGAGCACTTTCAAAGAAAAAGAAAACATGTGTCATGCTCGGCTTCTCACTCCAAGATTACATTTTTTGGCAGTGGTTGGATCTAACTCAGGCCCTAGAAGGCTCGATTCATGAATGCTTGACTGTCCACACAGCAGTCTCTAGCCAATTCAGCTGCCAGGCACTTCCCAGGCCCTGAAATCGAACCCCGTATGTTGACCCCACATTGTGCTTAGTATACTTACTCATTTTATTTTTTGTTTTATTCATTTATTTACCATTTATTTTATTGACTGTTATTACACATGAAATATTTATTACATTTATTACATAGGATATAGATTTTCCTATGTATGAAACTTCACACCTGATACCCAGGACTTTCACAGAAAAGGAAAACATGTGTTGCCATGGGCTTCTTACTCAACGATTCAATTTTTGTGAGTGCTGGCATCTGAAGTCACAGCCTACAAGGCCCAATTCATGAATGGATGAGTGTCAGCATGCCAGCCTGAGGCATATTGAGCTGACAAGTATTTCCAGAACATGAGATCCAGCTCTAGGAATGGACAAAATTAGAACAGATGGACATGCAGATGGTAGTACAAGAATAATTAATGATTTTTATAGATTGCCAGAGATGTCTATAGATTATTCAGTTATATAGGCTACATTCCTATCAATT
Source organism: Dipodomys spectabilis (assembly GCF_019054845.1). Classification (NCBI taxonomy): domain Eukaryota; kingdom Metazoa; phylum Chordata; class Mammalia; order Rodentia; family Heteromyidae; genus Dipodomys; species Dipodomys spectabilis. The sequence continues at coordinate 873,783 of NW_024870919.1, read as the reverse complement.
CTTGGTTATTTAGTATACCTCCATGTAATTAATATTGTTTTCATCCTTAATTAATAAGTAAATCAACCACTATCCTGAAATTATTGTGTCCATGTAATTAATAGTATTATTTGAATGTGTCAAAAGTATTCATTAAAATCCATTGGCCTCCTAAAATCACTCTATTTATATAGTAGTATTCAGAAACAACTAATTCAACCTTGCCATTCATAATCTTCCATTGGTATTCTTATGAATAGGAATGAGACACTTAGGATGTCTGTCCATTGGTAGGGGTCAAGACCTGGCTTCAAACACAGGGCCTATATTGCCATGTTGGCCTATGGCTTCCCTGGTGGCCCGCCAGCCTTCAGCAATGCCAAGTTACCAACATTCTTCAACCGGGTTACTCAGACACAGGACGATCACCTAGCAAAGAAAACAAATGTAAAACCGGTAGCCATCTGCAAGTTGCCAGTTTTTTTTTTTTTTTTCCTGTGTCGCATTAATTATTTTTTTTTCTTGTCAGCCTTTGGGTCCCAGGAACCCAGGTTCGGCTGTGGGTCCAGTGGCTGCACCCAGCCTAGAGTGATCAAAGCTGAGGCAGAATTGCCATGAGTTGAGTCAAGCCCTGTGCTTGACAAAAGAAAAATACATACATACATACATTAAAAATGTTGTAAAAATTATGAGGCTCCATGGCTTGGAATTCATGCCATTTTTTCTGCCAGGCCTGGGATTTGAACTGAGGGTCTGGGTAAATCTGCAGCATTGTGGGGGTGGGGGAGATCACCATTCTGGAAGACAAGAAAGTCAGGCCTGTTTCTAGGGCCTGAATTCAAGTCCTAGCACTCAAAAAAATAATATTCGTATATATTTTAAGTACATGAATTTTATTGACCTACATATTTTTACTGCATATTGCAGTAAGTGTATTCATTTTATGTTTTGTTTCTTATATATTTTAGTGAATATTACACATAAAATATTTTTTGCATCCTATTACATAAGACATAGATTTGCCTATGCATTCTACATCATTCCTGAGTCTCAGGAATTTCACCGATAAAGAAACCAAGTGGGACAATTGGCTTTCCACCAGGATTAAGTTTTTGGCAGTTCTGTGACTTGAACTCAGGGCCCAGCAGGCTCACTTCATGAGTGGGTAAATGTTAGCACACCAGTCTGATGCAAGAGAAGTTGGCGGACAAATTTGAGGACCTGAGATCAAACCCCAGGAATGCCCAATATATAAATAGATACATGATTAGACTGCAGTGTGTGTGTGTGTGTGTGTGTGTGTGTGTGTGTGTGTGTGTGTGTGTGTGTGTGTACGTTGTGTGCTGCTTTTAATCAGGGCTATCTCTTTACCACTGGAGCTACACACCTCTACTTCTGGCTTTGTTGACACTGAAGTTGGACAGGGATCTCAAGGACTTTCCTGCCTAGTGTGAATTTGACTAAGATCCTCCTATCACAGCCTTGAAAACATCAAAAAGGATTGCTGAGAGCCACTGGTGCCTGCCGAGTCATTGGTCGTGCTATTCTTGGACAGACCAGTGAGTTTCCTATCCTCGAGTTAAAATGGTGGGAGCTGGAGCCCACAGTTCGAATTCTGGTCCTGCCACCTCCAAATGACCTCATTCCTATCAATATGAATACCAATGGAACAGGATGTATGTTATGATTGAATGGGCAGCTCTTAAATAATTCTACGATAAAATTATACACAATTATAGGACACTGATCGATTTTAATCAATACTTTATGAAGCATTTAAACAATCATGTTCATTAAATGGAGGCATAATGAAATACCTAAGAATTGGGCGTCGCATAGTATAAAGGTGCCATTTTTTCTGCTAGGACTGGGATTGGAACTCATGGTCTGGTTAACTCTGTTGCACTGTGTTGAAAGGCACAGCTAGCCTTCTTGAAGTTAAGAAATTCATGTCTGTTCCTTAGGTCTGAAATCTATCCCCAGTACTAGAATACGTCCTACTTGTGTACATTTTAAATATATGATTTATGTTTACATACATAGGTTGACTCCATATTGCATTCAGTGTAGTTATTCATTTAATTTTTGTTTTATTCATGTGTTTGTGGGGCACATGGGTAGCAATGATGGTGCTGAGAGGAAGTTGAGTGGGCACAGCCCAATTGTTTACCTTAAAATCTCATTGGATAAAGCTTAGGTGCATGATAGGGTGTGACCTTTACAGTGACTGGTTGGTTCCTTTCCCTCCCCTTCCATGCCTCTCAATTTTTCCCTTTAAAAGTTGCTTGCTGTGTGGTAATAAACGAGTTCTTGCTTGACTTGACTCCCCACTGTGTCTGAATTTCTCCCTGGCTAAGGGAGACTGGGGAATGGGCGAGTGGCGCACTTACCTTTCCTTGGGCCCCATCCATCTTTCAGGGACAAACAAAGACCCAACATGTTTTGACTATTTATTTTAATGACTAATATGTCACATAGAACATTGGTTACATTGATTAAATAGGATATAGATCTGCATATATATTCCAGTTATACTGACACCTAGGACTTTCACAGAAAAGGAAATCATGTGTTACCATCAGTTTCTCACTCCATGATTCATTGTTTGGGCATGATGGCATCTGAACTCAAGGCCTACAGGGCCAAATTCATGAATGCATGTGTGTCAGCATGCCATCTTGGAACAAATTGAGCTGATAGGCAGTTCCCAGGATCTGAGATCGAGCACCAGGGGTTGACAAAATAAGAACTGATTGACACGCAGATTGTAGTACACTAATTGTTCAGTTCTATATACTACATTCCTACCAATTCTTGGGTATTTATTATGCCTCCATGTAATTAATATTTTTTATTATTTTTATTTTTTTATTTTTTATTGTGAAAATAATGTACAGGGGGTTACAATTACATGGGCAAGATAATGAGTACATTTTTTATCAAGCATTGTATCCTCCTCCTTTGTTTCCCCTTCCCATCCCTTCCCATCCTCCCCTCTGCCCCACCACCCAATCCTCCCTGCTCCCTCACCCCACCCCTCACCAAAGTTGTAAAGTTTGTTTTCGACATAAAGACTTGTACATCTCTTTGTTGCAATGGGTCCACCTGTATCCCTATTTAAACCATTTGTTTTTCCACTTCCCTTCCACAAATTATACTGACATCAAATAAAGTGAAAGCAGGGGTTATACTGTGGGGGAGGGACATACAAAGCAACAAAGAAACAATCTTATGAATGTGTTAGAAACAATCGCATGAAAGAAAAAAATCATTTGAGTACATATCTTAGGGTTCATTTCCCTAACATCACCTTATCTGACCTTTTTCTTCTTGACTCAGACATATACTAGTTATTGCAAATAAGGGAAACCATGGGATAGGGCACTAGGCTTGAGCTGAAGAGCACCCAGGCCCAGAGTTCAGGCCCCAGGATCCACAAAAATAAATAAATAAAAGTTATTATTTGTATCTTTAATAATGTATTAAGTAAATCAGTGTCCTGAAATTATTGCTTCCCTGTGAGAAATAATATTCTTTTAATGTTTCATAAAATATTAAATAAAATCAATCAGCCGACTGAAATCATGAAGTCTAATTGTGTACAAGTATCATTCATGAGCATGTCATTCAACTGAGATATTGATAACATTCCATTATTATTCCTTTGGATGGGAACGAATTTATTTGGAAGTGGCATGAATGTATTCGAACTGTAAGCCTATGTTGCTGTGCAGGACTATGGCATCTCCAATAGCCCTCAATTAAAAAAATATTTAGCTCCCTGGTTTGCAATTCATGACATTTTTTCTGCCAGGCCTGGGATTTGAACTCAAGGTCTGGGTAAATATGCAGCAGTGTGACAGAAGGGAATCTGAACATGCTTGAAGACAAGAAAGTCAGACCTGTTCCCTAGGCCTGAATTCAAGCCTCAGGGCTGGAAAACATATTCCTTATATCCCTTTTAAATAGTCAGACCATATTTTGTTGGGTGTGGTTATTCATTTTATTTCTTGTTTATTCATTTATTTAGCATTTATTTCATTTACTCTGATGACCCTTCTATCATTTATTACATTGTTTACATCCTATCACAGCATCCAGATTTGTAAATATGTTCTCCATCATGCCTGACAAACAGGACTCTCACAGAAAAGGAAAACATGTGTCACACTTGGCTTCTTACTCCAACATTAAATTTTTGGAAGTGCTGGCATGTGAACTCAGGGTTTAGCAAGGCCAATTCATGAATGGATGAGTGTGAGCATGGAGGTCTGGAGCCAATGAAGCTGTCAGGTGGTTCCCAGGTGCTGAGATCCAGCTCTAGGTTTGGCCAAAACAGTGATACATGGATAGGCAGAGGGTGGAATACAAATAAACATATTAGTAAGGAGTGCCAGATCCATCTATCTATGATTGAATGACACGTACTACTTTCTTACCAACTCTTAGGCATTTATTATACCGCCATTGAAGGAATATTATTCTTTTCATGCATAATAACCTATTAATTAAGATCAATCAGCGTCCTAGGATTAGTGCATCCAATTTTAGACTAAACATAAACATGAACTACTCTTTCAATTGGTATTCCTATGCATAGGAACGAATCTCTTGTGATCTTTTACCATTGGTAGGTGTCAGTACTGGGATTTGAACCCATGGCCTATATTCACTGGTTGGCCTATGGATTCCCTGATAGCAAGCCAGCCTTCAGATATGGCAGGTCAGGTCCACTTTGCAGCCATGTTATTCAGACCCAGAATGGTCACTGTGCAAAGAAAAAAACGTAAAACCCTCAGCCCTCTGCAGCTTGCCACCTTTTGTGCTATGCTACGTTGTTTTTTTTTTTTTTTTTTTTTTTTTTACTATCTGAAACCCCTCTGGGCCTAGGATCCCTAGATTGGCTATGGGTCCGAGGGTACACCACCCTAGGGCGATTGAAGCTGAGGCAGAGTTGCCATGACCTGCGTTCAAGCCCCATGTTAGCAAAATAAAGAATAAATAAAAATATTAATTAATTATTTAACTAAATTAAAAAAGAAATAAAGCTCCCTTCTTTTGAATTTCTACCAGTTTTCTTCCCTAGCCTGGGATTTGAACTCAGGGTCTTGGTAAATTTGTACCAATGTGAGGGAAAGTTCAGATTTGCCACTACTTGAGTTCAAACCCCATGCAAATCCATAAATAAAAATTAAGTCACTGAGCTCGGCAGGGGGAGTAGTTGTGGAGATGGGAGGGAAGGAATGGTAGAGGGAAAAGAAAGGAGGAGGCAACAATGCTCAATAGAAAATGTACTCATTGACATGCTCATTTAACTGTAACCCCTCTCTACAACATTTTTACAATAAAAAAATGAAAAAGTAGTGCTCAGACAAGCATTTTGGGGTTAAGAGAAAGGTGTCTGATAGATGTACAAAATTCTACTCTGTTTGTTTTAATGCTCAGTATGTAACTGAATAAACATATCTACTTCCATTAAAAAAAAAATAAATCACTGTCTTGGAACTGGGGCCAGTATTTCCATCATTGCTGGGATTTGATCTCACCATCCAGGTTACTCTTTTGCATCATGGGTGAAAGCTAAGCTCACTGTCCTTCAGGAAAAGAAATTCAGGCTAGAGTTCCTTCTGAATGAAGGCACTGCAATGGAAAAATTATTTCTATATATGTGTAATATATGATATATATTTACATATGTATGTTTATTATATATCATAATTTTTATTATTGATATTATATTTATTTTATTTTTTACTTTTCATTGCTTATTGTTTATTGTATTTAGTATTATAATGCACATAATATTTAGTACATGTTGTACATCTATTATAAATTTATACACAATAATTTAGGACATTGCTTCGTTTTTCATTAATATTTTAAGTGTTGAAACATGATACATAATTAAATGGAAGCATTTGTCCCAGCCTTCACAAGTTTAGGGTCTCTCCCAAGTATGAACTTTGTCTCCTTTATCTTTAGAACCTTCCTATAGGAATTTCTTTACATGATTTGTACTCAGAAGCCTTTTCTTGGGGATAGGCAAGTTGAGGGATAAAATTGTAAGGGTGGTGTAGAAATGTGGCTTAATGGTAGAGAGCTGGGTCAGCATGCATGAATAGTAAGGTTTGAATCCTCAGTGCCACATACACAGAAAAAGCCAGAAGCTGTGGAGTGGCTCAAGTGGTACAGCGCTAGGCTTGAGAAAAAGGAACTCAGAGACAGTACCCAGGCCCTTAGCTCAAGCCCTAGGTCTGGCAAAAAGATCAGGCCAGATGCCTGTGGCTCACAACAGGAACCTTAGGTTCTCAGAAGGTTGAGATCTGAAGATCACAGTTCAAAGACAGGCTAGGCAAGGAAAACCTGTTAGACTCTTATCTCCAATTAACCACGAAAAAACCGCATGTGGTGCTGTGGGTCAAGTGGTAGAATGTTCTCCTTGAGCTGAAGGGCTCAGGGACAGAGCCAATGCTTGAGTTTGAAACACAAAACTGGAAAAAAGTGAGGGTTAAGCAAAGTACTTTTCCTATTTGCTAATTAGGAGAACATTCTCTGGAAAAATGAATGTTCATGTACACCAGAATTGGAGTTAGAGCTCAAGCTTCAAGTGTAGCCCATCCATATTCATAGCCTCTCAGACTCTAGCATTATAACCTGGTGTCTGAAAGGTCCAATGTTGAAAGGCCTAATATACTGCCCAAACCCTTTGTGATAAGCAGTTGACTTGTAATGCCAATGTTATTACATTTCTGAAACTAGCAGAGCACGAGTAGTTCATGCTCATCACACTAGCTCAGGAGGCTGAAGTCTGAGGTTCACAGGATGAAGCCAGCCAGGGCTGGAACGTCTATGACACTCTGAATTCTATTGCTGAAAGGTCAGATGTTCAAGAGCTTCCCGTGTTTCCCTTGGTAATGAGAAGTTACTTGCACTCTAAATGTTCTTAGAGTTCTTGAGTTATAAAAAGCAGGAAAGAAACATCATTGACCAATCCTGGGTTCACCTGAAGTTCTCAGCTCCCAAGCCCTAGCCCTGTTAGCAGGAAGAACTCCAGTGTAACAATATTTGAAGGCAGTTTCAAAAGCCAGACTAGGCAAAGAGACCTAGACCTACAGGATTAGGAGGCAGAATGTACACACTCAACAGGTAAGTGAGCTGCAAAACCACTTCAGTCATTCCAGACACGGCCACCAATGAGGGGAAACCTGAAAGATTTGTCAGAGTTACACAAGCATCAGGCTTTTCTCAGCCTCATCAAACATGACTAATTAACCTTCCTCCCTCAGGTTAAGGGAACCTCAGGCTATCTTTAGGTTAAAAATAGAGAGCCTTCCTCTTTGGTCTTAGGGAGTGGGTTTTTGACTCTCCATCTGTCAGATTTGAAGGCCCTTCTTCTACCTCTGTTAGTCCATTCTCCTTCCTTCATTCTACACATCATTAATTCAAATCCCCAGTCCAAGGAGAGGCAGAGCCCTTTCTCTTCTGGCTCGAAGCACCTGAGTTAGAACCTGGCTCTGCCCTCTTGACTCTGGGGCCCTCAGCTGCCTGAGAAGTGGGAAAGAGACAGTCTTCCTGTTCTGGGGTTGTGTGAAGACCATGTTTGTGTCCTGGCACAAAGCAGAAGACCTCATGACTGAAGAATCAAACCCAGGGCTTCTTGCATGCTAGACAAGCACTCTCTTACGAATCCACATTCCCAGCCTCTTCATCTTTTTCTTAATGGTAGTTTTTACATAAGTATGCTACCATTGTATGTCCCCAATTTTACTTTTCTGAATACTGGTTACTTCTAAGAAACCGGATTTTCTCTTCCACTGCCTGGTTTGTGATTGTTCCTGCATTGGCCTCATAATAAAATGTAAATAAAGGCTGCTGAGGGTGACCTGATTTAGTCAGATGGCTGCACAGATTGTTGTGTATGTCTGTTTGTTGCCACTCCTGGACCTTGAACTCAGGATCTAGGCACAGTCCGTGAGCTGCTTTACTTAAGGCTAGCCCTCTAACACTGGAGTCATATGGCTATACTTCTGGCTTTGTTGGCCCTGAAGTTGGACGGGGCTCTCAAGGACTTTTCTGCCTAGTGTGATTTTGACAATGATCCTCCTATCACAACCTTGTAAGTATCAAGGAGGACTTCTGAGAGCCACTGGTGCCTGCCTAATCATTGGTCTTGCTGTTATTCTTGAACAGACCAGTGAGTTCCATATCCCCGGGTTGAAGTGGCGGGAGCTGGAGCCCATAGTTCGAATCCTAGTCCTGCCACCTCCAAATGGCAGGAGATCATAAGAAACTCATTCCTATCCATATGAATACCAATGGAATGTGATGTATGTCATGATTGTATGGGATTTTCTTAAATGATTCTAGGAGAAAATTGTAAACAATTAGATTATAATACACTGATCAATTTTTATTATTACTTTATGAAACATTTAAACAATCACATTCATTAAATGGAGGCATAATGAAATACCTCAGAATTGGGTGTCACATAGTATAGAGGTGCCATTTTTTCTGCCAGGACTTTCTTTAGTTAATTGTTATATCCCATTTTCTGAATGTAATTTGGGATATGAAACTAGGATATATTATAAATCAATTATTTAAACAGTTTTTATCAGAAATGTTTATAGCGAAATATAGAGATAAATCCAAATTATATGTATTTGAAGACAGTACTTGGTTAGTCCTCTTTTCATATTCCCCATTCCATTCATGAGAATAATACACATTGTAAGGTAATACTTAGAATGTTTGGTGAAATAGGTTGACTTTAATCCAGTGAGTTACTCTATGCTGCATTTTGTTTACTTTATATCCAGAAAAGCTAAATTCTTACTTTATCTTTTTCCTTAGGCTTTATACTCAGATTTATTCTCTGATGGGTGACAAATAAATGTATAAACATTTTTTAACATTGGCTAAATTTAGGCTGAGGAATCTAGGTACAATGTAACTCATACAGATAAGCCTCATAAGTCATGAGACCCTGGTATCAAATTGTTAACCAATGTTTACTGGTGTAATGTTTAAGAGATTTTGTTTATTATAAACAGTGGTTATTAGAATGTTTTTGGAATCAACATCATTTCATGGGTTAGGAAGAGAAGAGAGACATTATACGCAGAAAAAAAATTTAAGGAGGTATTCAAAATTAGTTAACAAGATATACATCATGTAACACAGTATTTTGAAAACGCAAACTAAAGGAAATAATTTACAATAAATACAGAATCACTATGACTGATTTTTCTTTTACCCCAGATGCAATATGGCTTACATAATTACTTTTCTCATGATATGTTTAGTTAAGTCTTGATATTTAGTTGGAGAAATTATGTTCTTTCATATATTCTTTTGTCAGATCAAAGAGGAAATGAATTCCACGCCAGAGTCAACATCCATAATAATGTTACAGATGTATCCTGCTACTTTGCCAAAGTGTCAAATCAGCTTGAGTAACTGGGGTCTTTTTTTGGATCTAAATAAATAGGTATGCAATTTTCTCAGAACTAGAAAGATTTTGACCACCATTTGTTAAGCTATTATTTTTCAGAAACTACTTCTCTCTTTTCATGAGATTTTTAATTTCATTTATATCATGTGTTGATGTTCTCCTTTAGATTACCCACATTCAATCTTTTACAAATTGTAATTTGGAATAGTTTAAAGTTATATACACTCATGTACACTGCTCAGATTCTATTAGTTGCATATTTTTTCTTGTTAAATCAGTAGGAATTAGTTCTCAATATGGATAATATTGGACTTATTCATTGCTTTTCTGAATTTTTAAGTATGTCATGATTTTGTTATTTTATTCTTTTAAATATGTGCAGATCTCAGTCTGCATACAGTCAAATTTGTTTTAAACAATTTGATCCATTCAAAGGGTTTGCTACATTAGGTTCATCTAGATGAATTTATTTACAAATTAACGCAACCATATTTCTGCGACACAGTTTTCTTTACTCCAAGTTAACATGTATTTGAGGTTTTTGTGCTTAAAAAAAAAAGTGGGCACAACATGTTTTTGTTCCTGGGGGAGTTCTACTTTGTTGGTTGTTTTTCCAGTTGTGGTGACTTCAACATATGTGTGTACTTTATTTCAATTGTTTTGTGTCAATATTTTGTTTCATATAACAGAAATGACAAAAATAGTCAGTGATTTAGTACTTTTCCCAATAGATTTTAAGAGAGACACTTGAAATTTTGTGAGAACTGGGAATGGGCAGGTCTTCATATTGGAGTGGATAGCAGAATAACAGACATTGTTTGACATGATTTAAATTCTTCCTCCTCTTGCCTCATTATTTCCAATGGTATTACTTCAAAGACTTTAATGGAAAGAAAATATTTTTGTCTGTATGAACTCAGAATTTTTGATTCAATTGGGACACATTACATATTGATATTTCATTTTAACTCGAAAATCTTCTTTCCTTCATTTAAAATCACAGTTCTGAATTTATAATGCTAAAGTAGCACCTCCAAATTTATACAAAATGGTCCAAACTATTTTCACTTCACACTATATATAATATATAGTGTAATAATAATAATGAGTAATGTAGTATGTAATAATTGCCTTTGGGGAAAGTCAATTACAGTGCGGTTTGTGAGATCCTCTGTAATAGTAAAAGTTATATTTGATTCTATTAAAAAATTCCAAGTTACATCTAAAAATTAATCATAGTTATAAATTAATGCTGAAAAATAACATTGTTTATTAGAAAAAGCCAGAAGTTTCAATAAGCTTGCTTTTTTAAACTTGTTTTGAATCTGGGCTTTGATGGCTCATGCTGAAATCCTAGCTACCCAAAAGTCTGAGATCTGAGGATAGTGGTTCAAAGCCAGCCTGGGCAGAAAAGTCTGTGAGACTCTTATCGCCAATATATCTCTTGAAAACTAGAAACAACACTGTGTCTCAAATGGTACAGTGTTATCCTTAAGCTGAAGAGCACAGGGACAGTGCCCAGGCCCAGTGTTCATGGCCCACGACATGCAAAAAAAATTGGCATGGATTATTACTTTATTATTTCATGATTTTTTAATGTGAAAATACGTACGGAGGGTTACAATTACATGAACAAAGTAATGAGTACATTTCTTATCAAGCATTGTTGCCTCCTCCCTTGTTTCCCCATCCCATGCCTTCCCATCTCCCTTTCTGCCCCCTCTCCCCCTGCGCCAAAGTTGTAAAGTTCGATTTTTGACATAACGTCTTGTACATGTCATTGTTGCAATGGGTTCACATGAATCCCAATTTGTTTTTCCCTTCTCCTCCCCAAATTATATCAACATCAAATACAATGAAAATAGAGGTTATTTCGTGGGGGATTGACATAAAAAGCAACAAAGAAATCATCTTGTAAATATGCTAGAAACAACAGCAAGAAAGAAAAAACATTTGAGTCCTTATCTTGGTGTTCATTTCACCTAACATCAACTTGGCTGACAGTTTGTGTTTATCTCCGACATATACTAGTTATTGCAAATAAGGGAAACCATGGAACCTATGTTTCTTTGGGCCTGGATTACTTCACTTAATATAATTTTTCCAAGGCTTTCCATTTCCTAACAAATGGGGCAATGCCATTTTTTCTGATGGAGGCATAGTATTCCATTGTGTATATATAACACATTTTTTTATTGTAAGAATACCATACAGTGGAGTTACAATTAAATGGGCAAGATAACGAGTACATTTCTTATCAAGTGTTGTTGCCACATTTTATTGATCCATTCATCTACTGAGGGTCATCTGGGTTGGTTCCATATCTTAGGTATGGTAAATTATACTGCAATAAACATAGTGGTGCTGGTAGCTATAGTATGGGTTTGTTTGTGATCATTTGGGTAAATGCCAAAAAGTGGGATTGCTGTGTCATACTGGAGCTCTATATGGAGTCTTTTGAGGAACCTCCATACTACTTTCCAAAATGGTTGAACAAGATTACAGTCCCAGCTTGTCTTTTAATTACAGTTCTTCAGTTTAGCCATTCTAACTGGGGTAAGGTGGTATCTCAGTGTAGTTTAGATTTGCATTTCTTTTATAGCTAGGGAGGTGGAGCATTTCTTCATGTATCTATTGGCTATCCTTCTTTCCTCTTCAGAGAAGTTTCTCTTTAGTCTTTAGCCACTTATTTATTGGGCAGTTGCTTCTTTGAGGATTTGATGTTGGGGGATTTAATTTTTCGAGTTCCAGGTATATTTTAGATATGAGACCCTTGTCCATTGTATGGCTAGTGAAGATCTTCTCCCAATCCTTAGGCTTTCTATTGATCTTGCAAGCTATGTGCTTTGCCTTGCAGAAGCTCTGCAATTTCATGCAATTCCATTTGTCCAAATCTGTTGTGTTTCTTGGTCTCTATTAAGAAAATTTCAGCCTGTGCCAAGGACACATAGGTTATCTCCTAGTTTGTCCTGCAATGTTTTCAGGGTGTCTGCTTTGACTCTGAGGTCTTTCATTTGGAGTTGATTCTTTTTTTAAATTTTTATTTATTTTTTATTGTGAAAATACTGTACAGAGTGGTTACAATTACGTGGGCAAAGTAATGAGAACAGTTTTTATCAAGCATTGTAGACTCCTCCATTTTTTCCCCTTCAGGGTAATATATATGGATCTAGCTCTACTTTTCTACAAGTGATTAACCAACTTTGTCAGCACCATTTAGAGAAGAAGCTCTTTCTTCCATTCTATTTCTTAGTTCCCTTATCGAAGATTAGGTGGCTATAGGTCTGTAGGTTCATTTCTGGGTTTTCAATTCTATTCCATTGGTCCTGAGGTCTGTTCTTGTGCCAGTACCAAGCTTTTTTGATTACTATGGCTTTGTAGTAGAGTTTGAAATTTGGTATTGATATTCCTCTAGCACTATTTTTTCTGTTAAGGAACATTTTTGCTATTCAGAGTCTTTTATTGGTCCATATGAATTTTTGGATTTCCTCTTCTATTTTCTTGAAGAATAAGTTTGTAATATTGATAAGCATCACATTGAATTTGTAGATAACCTAGGGAAGAATTGCCATTTTCACGAGTTGATTCTTCAAATCCAGGAGCATGGGAGGTTTTTCCACATTCTAAGTTCTGTTTTTATTTCCTTTTTCAGGTTTTTAAAGTTTGCATCATAAAGATCCCTCAAATCTTTGATTAAGTTAATACCTAGGTATTTTATTTTTTATGGGCTATTATGAATGGAGTTGCTTTCCTGATTTCAGCCATGCTTTTCTCATTGTTGGCATACAAAAGAGCCATTGATTTTTGCGAGTTACTTTTTCCCCTGTTATTTTGCCAACGTTTTGAATCAGCATGAATAATTTCGGAGTGGAGTCGGTGGGATTATTTAAATAAAACATCATGTCATCTGCATATAGGGAGAGTTTTACATCATCTTTCCCTTTTTGGATCCCTTTTATGTTTGCATCTTGTCTTTTGCTGTAGCTAGGCATTCTAATACTAAATTGAAGAGAAGTGGAGTGAGTGGACATCCTTGTCTCGTTCCTGAGTTAAGAAGAAATGGCTTTAGTTTTTCACCATTAAGTACAATGCAGGCTGTGGGTTTGTCATATACAACCTTTATCATATTGAGGAATGTTGACCGGATTCATAGTTTTTACAGAGCTTTCATTACAAAAGGGTGTAGGATTTTTCAGTGCTTTTTCTGCATCTATTGAGATAACCATGTGGTTCTTATCCTTGCTCTTGTTGATGTGATTAATTTTATTAATTAATTTGCATATATTGAACCAGCTTTGCGTCCTTGAAATGAATGCTGTTTGATTGTTGTGTATGATTTTTTGGATGAATTGTTGACATCGATTGGCCCAAATTTTGTTGAGGAGTTTTGCATCAATGTTCATCAAAGAAATGGGTCTGCAGTTTTCTTTCTTTGATGAGTCCCTGCCTGGTTTTGGGATAAGGATTCTGATGGAATCATAGAATGAATTCGGTAGTGAACTTTCTCTTTAATTTCATTGAATAGTTGGAGGAGTATTGGTGTGAGCTCTACTTTGAAGGTCTTGTAGATTTCCGCTATGAATCCATCTGGTCCTGGGCTTTTCTTAGATGGGAGGACTCTTATTGCTGTTTCTATTTCTATGTTTGATATGTGCATGTTAAGTTGATTTAACTCATCTTGGTTGTTTTGGCACGTTAAGATTTGCTAGGAAAAGGTCCATTTCTACCAGGTTCTCAAAGTTATTCGAATAATGGTTTGAAAAGTCTTCCCTTATAATTTTTTGAATCTTGGTTGTTTCTGTAGTGATGTTTCCATTCTCATCTCTGAGTGTTTTTTTTTTTTTTTTATTTGAGTGAGTTCTTTTCTTTTTCTGATAAGATTTGCTAAGGGTCTGTCAATTTTGTTAATTTTTTCAAAGTAACAACTCTTTGTTTTATTGATTCTTTCTATGATGCTTTGGTTTCTAATTAATTTAATTCTTATTTAATTTTAATTATTTCTTTCCATCTACTGGATTGGGGTTTATCTTGCTGCTCTTTTTCAAGGAGGTTCAGATGTCTGATTAAATTTTTGGTTTCAGATCTCTCCAATTTGTTGTTGTAGGACCTCAGAGCTATAAACTTGCCTGTGGGTACTGCCTTTGCTGTGTCCCAGAGGAGCTGGTAACTTGTGTGTTCATTTGTTTTAACATCATGAACATTTGCATTTCCTTTCTAATCTCTTCCATGACTCATTGGTGATTCAACAGTGTGTTGTTCAGCCTCCATGTTGTTCAGGACTTTCTTTGTTGGCCTTTGGTGTTGAGTTCTAATTTTATTCCCTTGGATGCTGTTTCTTGGCTCTTACTGTGGTTTTGTTGGTTTTCTATGTGTAGGATACTTTTGTCTTTTGTAGGGATGGTTTGGTGGAGATATATTGTTTCAATTTTTCTTTGCTATTTTTTTTTCGACCTTCAGTTATGAAGGACAGTTTAGCTGGATACAGTATTCTTGGTTGATAGTTGTTTGTCTTTAGCGAAAGCATACACCATTCCAGGCTCTTCTTGCTTTAATAGGCTCTGCTGAGAAATCTGGGATGATTCTAATTGGTTTCTGTTTATAGGTGATTCTTCTTTTCTCCTTGAGATCTTTAAGGCTCCATTCCTTGGTCTGAATTGATCCGGTGCAGATTATAATGCATCAGTGGGATGTCCTGTTCTGGTCTGGTCTATTTGGGGTTCTATAAGCTTCTTGTATCTGAATAGGCCTATCTTTTTGTATGTTTGGGAAGTTCTCTGCGAGGTTTCTGTTAAATAAATTTTCTGGACCATTAACTTCTTTTTCTAGGTGCTCCTCTACAAACATTATCTTCAGATTAGGCCTTGTGATGGTGTCTTCCAAATGTTGAATAGATCTATCATATTTTTGGATTTGTCTTGCATAGTTTTATGTTTTTTCTCTATAATATCTAGGCTATCTTCAATCCCCGAGATTTGATCTTCTGCATGGTCTAACCTACTGTCAAGACTTTCTGCTTTGTTTTTTATTTCTTTTCCTTCTAATTGGTCAGCTTTTATGGCTTCAAATTCCTTGTTGGAGCTTTGTTTTAGATCTTGTATGAAATTCTTTACTTCCTTAATTTTGTGTTCAGTTTCTCAAATCACTTAGTTGATTGGTTATGGTTTCCCTGGACAACCATTCTTTCTATAGGGCTCTATTCAGCTTTCCATTTGTGGTCTCCCTGACTTCTTTCAGTGGTCTGTTTATGGATTCCATGAATGCCTGTATTGATCTTTGTCTATTCTCATCCTGCTCTCGTAATTCATGTATTACTTTTTGATTTGTTTCGTCACGTTCATGCAATTCCATTAATTCTCTATGGCTGTGCTCCACCTGCTCATGCATTTCCTGTATTTATCTTTGACTCTTCTCAACCTGCTTGTGCAATTCCTGCATTAATCTTTAAGTAGTTTCCTAATGCTTACAAGATTCCTGTATTAATCTTTGGTTTGCCTGCTCTCGCTCCCTATCATGCTCACACTGAGTCCTTTGCCAGTTTTCAATCATTTCATTCACCATGTTTACTAGTAGTGTATGTACAGGTTTTTATGGAGCTTCTATGGATTATTCATTAACAATTCTGTCACCTGATTAACATGAGTGGGAGTTGAGATACCTGGACTTGCCATGTTTATTGTGCTTTTCGGCTTGTTCTTCCCTTTTGGTATGAAAGTAACACCAATTTTTTGCTAGAACACTATTTTAAGGCAAGTATCAACCAGTGTCCTGTAGTTGCAGAATCAAAATGGCTGCAGATACAATCTAATTCAACAAATACAATCTATTCAACATCAAACAACTATGTATTACTGTGCTACAAACAACAAAAAAGGGATTGGCAAACCAGAAATTATTAGCTTTAGGGAGAAATGTTGGGACAAATAGGACTAGAGGGATGTGGAGGGGTAAAAGGAGAATAAATTTAACCAATCCCTAATCTCAGGGAGGGAAATGGATTGGACAGAATGACAGGAGAGAAATTAAAAAAAAGAAAATTGGAAAAACAAAAACTAAATTTAGAGAAGTGAAACACTTAAAAATTATGTACGTTTAAAGAAATGATACCGAGAGAAGAAAAGGCTAGGATGAGAGGAGGGGAGGGATAGAAAGAAACATGAAAGCAAAAAAACAAAAAAATATTAAAATTAGTTACTTGTTAATTATGTAGGTATAAAGAGATGATACTTCTCTTAAAGAAGTTAAGTCTAAGAGGTGGTGAATTGAGTAATAAATATCTGGATTTAGTATGTACACAATAGGGAATAAGGTCTAATAATTAATGACAAGTGTATATCTTGGGATGAGCAGAACATCAATTAAGTCATGCACAAAAAAAGAGAGAAAAAAATGAAAACAGTGAAAAAGGACCAAAAGCTCAAAAGAGATTAAACACACAGACACACAGACACACACACACACACACACACACACACACACACACACACACACACACACACAGACACACACCCCAAAAATAAAAATTATGCCAAAAAAATTAACAGAAAAGACTATTAAAAAATAAAAATTTAAGAAAAGTTTCAAAAAAGAGTTCCTTGAGTTTTTGTTTTTTTGGGGGGTGAATGGGAAGAGCCCGTATCTTCCCTGTGTCTATAATGAGTCTCTTGGTAAGTCTCGGGTCTGCTTGTGGTGTTTGGTTTTCCTATGGCTTGATTGGTTTCTTGTCTGTTTGAGGAGGCAGAAACTGCTTTGTGTTATGCATGTTTTTTGATCCTCCTCCCAGGCTAGTTCAGTGGGAGGAAGATCTGCTTGGAGTATCACAAAACAGGAAGATGGCTGTTTCCTCTAGTTTGGAGATGCTGTGATGCGGCTAGATTCTAGGTAAGGTTGAGGTCTTTCAACAAACAGTAGCTTTACCCTGAGTGGGTAACTCCTGAGATAATCACAGAGCCCAGCTTGGAGCTTTTCTAGGGGTTTATGTTTACTGAATTTCAATTGTTTGTCTAGGCTGTTGTACGGAGAGGCAGTCTCTGGTTGTGTTTACCTGGTGAAGAAAGTCACTCTTCTGTGGGCGGAGTTTTTTCTGCCTGGGCTGGGAGACTTTCTCCTGGGTAAAACTCACATCATAACTGACATCATAACTGTCTTCATAAACCTATTGTGTGATGGTGGTATTTCCCCTCCCAGGTAAGTATGGGAATGGATGGGAAGGGCAAAGAAAGGAAGAGGCTACAATGCTTGATAAGAAATGTACTCATTATCTTTTCCCTGTAATTGTAACCCCTCTGTACAGTATTTTCACAATTAAAAAAAAACTATTGTGAATATTGTAACATCGTAAACCTGTTGTGATCTCATCACCATTATAGCATCACCAACTAAGTATAACATCAAAATATTATTATCACTCGATATTGTGACATCATACTGCCATTGTGATATCACTATTCCTTTGGGTTTTTCAAACCTACTATGACCTCATAACATTTTACAAAACTCGTGGCCGTTGAGCCTATTAACTTGTGAACTTGCACACTTGTGATGCATAAAACACAAGACAATCCAATGAGGCACATTGAAGATAACTTTATTTACACTAGAAATGGGCTTGCATTTACCTTGTCCTGGGCTGTACACTCAGTGACAGCCCAATCCCAACCACCAAACCTCAGACGTCCAATAGGCACAGGTAATTGGTTTGCTAAACACCAACCCCCAAATTACCATTTCTACCCTCCAAACTTCAATAGGTAAGGCTTTATCCTTTTCCCTTATTCCCTCCTTCTTTATAGACTTTTCCTGCATTTCCCTTTTTCCCTTCCATCACTTCTTTCTTCTCTTTAGGCCTCTCCACTACACATCTCTGGACATGTGGCCAATTGGCTTCCTTCCCCTCCTGCTCTCCCCCAAATTCCTCTTCTCCCAGGTCTTTCCCCTCCTGCTGTCTCACCACTTCCTTCCTTGCAGGTCATTCCTTGATTTTCTCCAATTCCATTGCTCTGACCATACAGCCTATATATAGGTTGAACCCCTCCATCACTCCAGTGGGTCTCCTACCTAACAGTGTTCAACCATCACTTCACAAACTGCCTGTTCCCCAATCAATTCTTCACAGATCATCATGTGAGGATGACATCCTACCCCCTCCAGCAGCATGCAATGCTCACTTGTGTGGCATGCCCCATGCACTCCAGTCTGCCAGGTCATGGAGCAACATTGATTAGAACATTATTAGGACCATGCTGCTTTATATATCCCCCACTGTTTTTTCATGTCCAATCAAATCCTTGATTCCTTCTTACCAAATCCTAAAAATTGCCTTCTCTCCACCCAATGAACAGGCTTAACAGGTAAAATTAATAGAAAACAAGTAAATTACAGAAACACCCTAGTTAGCACTGATTAACACTTATTAAGTCATATCCTTAACAGTCCATCTTGCAGCCTTCTCTGTATAGTGGTCCACTACCTATTCCACTTGAGACTGATGGATCCAATGCTGTTTTCGTGCTAATTCAATAGGCGAGTATGAAGTTCGCACCACCAAGTAAGGTCCTAGCCACTTCGGTTTCAATTCAGGAACATGATGAATTTTTCCCCACACCAGCTTTCCAGGCAAGAAAGAGTGGGTGGAGTTCCTTATTTTCTTTTTTCAACTCCATTTCTTAGTTTATTTCACTTACCTGGTGTCTAGTTTTTTAATTTATTTCTGAAGTGAGACTTGCTATAGAATAAAAGAAACTATTCTCCTCAAAGAAATTTTCCTTCCAACTGGATTTAATTTCTTATTTTATATTTGAAATTTTTATTTTCATCCTAATGTTTATTTTTTAAATACTTTTTATTATTATTATCTTTAAGTAGTTGTACAAAGAACTTCCCATTCTATAAAACAGTACACAAATACAAGGTGTCTGACAACACTGTCACCCATCCATCCTGACCCTTCCATTCTCACACTTTTTTGTAAAAATTGGGATAGGTGATTACATGTATTTCACATATTTCACAGTATTGTGGAATTGTGAAACTTAGTTAAAGTCACAAACACATTTTAACCTTGACAAGGCAAATTATTGTTATTATAGTCCAAAATTTGTTAATTCTATGAGCTTTTACAATCCAAATTATTTTTCCCACCTCAGGTGATATTTACATTTTTTTCCCTTTTGCTAAATGTAGGCTATTCCTTCTTGGCTTCTTTCCCTCTCATTCATCTATTCCCATCACTGAGTTTGGGTTGCTTAGTTATTTTTCTTCTATGTCCAGTGCAACTGATGGGCCCCTTTGTTGTATGTTGTTCCGTTACCCACTTATTGTGTTCCTCCTCCTGGCTTCCCTCCATTGGGTGCATATTTCTACCGTCTACATAGTCAAGAACATGGAGTCATTAATAGTGATACAACAAAATGAGTGGCTGTCCGTTGTTTCTCGAGTTCTGTTTACTTTGTCATACCTTCTTGCATTTTGGCTTTAGCATCCACGTATCTGGTATGCCTATTGTCTCATTGTTCTAGGCTTACCTCACTCAAATAATTTGGTCTAGTTCCATCTATTTCCCTGCAAATACCATCATTTTGTCCTTTTTAATGGCTACATGGTATTCTATTGTATATATGCCCCACAATTTTTGGATCCACTTATCACTTATGACTCATCTGGGTTGTTTCCAAATCTTGGCTATTGTGAACAGTGCTGCAATAATCATAGACGTGTGTGTGTGTGTCTTTGTATACTGGTTCCTGTTGTTCAGAGTAGATATCTAGGAGTGGTGTGGCCAGTTCATAGGACAGTTCAATATTTAGCTTTCATAGGTACCTCCAGAATGCTTTCCAAAGTGGTGGTATTAGTATACATTCCCACTAGCAATGTAGTAATGTTTCTTTCTTTGTATCCCTTCCAGCATTTGTCATTGGCTGAATATAGGATGTGGGCCATTCTGACTGGGGTAAGGTGGTATCTCAGAGTTGTTTTTATTTGCATTTCCCATACAGCCAGGGATGATGAACATTTCCTCATGTATTTCTTTGCCGTTTTTATCTCTTCTTCTGATAAGTCTTTCTTTAGCTTCCTTGACCATTTCAAGATTGGTTTGTTAGGTTTGTGAAGAGTTAGTTTCTTGACTTCACCATATATAAGATAATGGATATTATAATATAACGGATATTAGACGCTTGTCTGTTATATTGCTGGTAAATATTTTTTCCCATTTCTTCCCATTTCCTGGTAATCTCTATGATTCCTTTTTTTAAGGTTTTTGTATTTTCATGAAACAGACCCTCTATATCTTTAGTTGGGTTAATTCCTAGATACTTTTTATTTTGAGGTTATTGTGAATGGGGTTGTTTATTTGATTTCCCTTTCTATTTGTACATTGTTACTATACAGAAAGGCTACTGATTTCTGTGGTTTAATTTTGTACCCTGATACTGTGCCAAATTGGTTTATAAGCTCTAAGAGTTTGGGGATGGAGCTTTAGGGATTGGTATTTTATAAAATAATGCCATTTGTAAAAAGAGATAGTTTATCTTCTTCCTGTCCTATGTGGATCCCTTTAATGTCTTTTTCTTGCCTTATTGCTCTGGCTAAGAATTCCAGAACTATATTGAAGAAGCGTAGATAGAGTGGGCATCCTTGCCTTGTTCCTGTTTTTAAGGGAATTTGTTGAAGTTTTCCCATATTAAGTATAATATTGGCCTTTGATGTGCCATGTAAGGCTTTTATTATCTTATGAAATGTTCCTTCTATTCCTGTTTTTTCCATAGCGTTTAACATAAATGAGTGCTGAATTTTATCAAAAGACTTTTCTGCATCAATGGAGATAATCATGTGGCTCTTGACCTTGGATCTGTTGATGTGATGGATTAGATTTATTGACTTACATATGTTAAACTATCCCTGCATCTCTGGAATGAAACCCACTTGGTCATAATGTATGATTTATTTGAAATGTTTCTGGATTCCTTTAGTTGCAATTTTATTGAGGAGCTTTGTATCTGTCTTAATCAAACAGATTGGTGTGTAGTTCTTTTTTGTTGGGTCTTTGCCTGGTTTGGGGATGAATGTTATAGTGGCTTCATAGAATGAGTTTGGGATTACTCCCTATGTTTCTATTTCTCTGAAGAGCTTGAGGTCTTATAGAATTCTTTAGTGAATCCATCAGGTCTTGGGCTTTTCTTGTTGGAAGATTTCTGATTACTTCTACTATATCATTGTAGGTAATTGACATGTTTAATTGATTTCTTTCTTCTTGGTTCTGTTTGGGCAATTTGTTTTTCTTATTTTTCAGGCAGAAAATAAGTTTATTTACTGAACTGCTTCCCACACCATGTATAGTGGAGAAGCATGGCTTAAAAGGAAGTGGGGCAACCCACATCTGGGCCAGGACTTATCTAGGCTAAGGAAAGGAAGAAGTATGGCCAGGTGGGGAAAACTGTGACCACACTGGATCTCGATGTGACCTTAGGGTCTGGGACTCTCCTAAGTTCAGATGGGAGGCTTGTGACCAGAGGTGGCACAGGATGTGATCTAGCAGGAGGGAAAGGTGACTGCTTCCAGGTCTGCTAGTTACCTATGTAACAGATATTGGGCGGAAACTTAGCCAAGAAGGAGGGAGGTGTTCCTGTTCAGACCTTACATTTCAGCCTTTTGATAATTATGAAAAAAGTTGAAGAGTCTCTCTGGCTATTTCCTGTTTGCAAGGGGTATCAACAGTAGGGGTAAAAGGCTATAATGAGATCCCCTCTGAGAGAAGGCAGCAGGCAACAGCTGTCACTTGGGCAATGAGTCCTTTGATGAAGTCTGGAGGAGGCAAGTCTCTTGGACGAAGTATGGAGAAGTCTCACGAGGCATTGAAGGACTTAAAATATATACTAGAGCGCAAATAAATGGCAAGAGGAAGGACTTAGGGCTGAAAATGTTGTTAGAAATGTCCCTAGCTACTTCTGACATCTGGCGACTAGGTAGAGAAGAAGTGACAAAGGCAAGAATATAAATTCCTGTCCAATTGAAAGGTAGACAGGTATGGACATTAGATGGGCAGTCTTCTTACTTCTATTGACCTCCCTGCTCTTTTTAATTTTGAAAGGGCAGGCACAAAGTGGCTAATGTGGTATCATCTCCTCCTACTCCTTTCCATGTTCCTTTGTTCTGCAGACTGGCTGAGTCTAAGTGTCATTGGTGGGATGGTTTGTCCCAGTGGGTATTCAAGGGAGTTTGAACTCAATGCCTGGGCACTGTCACTGAGCACTTCTGCTCAAGGCTAGCACTCTACTACTTTGAGTTATAGAAACTCTTGCAGTGTTTTGTGGTTGGAGATAAGAGGCTCGAGCCAAGCTTCCAGCCTGGCTCTTTGCAGGTTAGTTGGGAGATGGAGTCTTAGGAATTTTTCAGCCCGCGCTGGATTTGAATCGCAACTTTTGTCATGAAAACCCTTTGATATTTCCAATTAAAGCAACAAGGAGATCAAATAGAATAAGTAGAGCTTACCTGGTCCTTATCAAGAATTGACCAAATATTCTGCAATTACAAAACTTGTTACATGGGAAAATCTTAGCACAGATATGCCCAATATTTTAGAATCACGTAGTCAGTATTAGCCTAAATAACACAAAATAAAAAAGGCAAAACTCCAATCCTAAAATTTTAGACAACAATGTTTAGACATCTTTACTAACAAAGCACATCAGATGGTTGGGCATCATTTACCAGTCTGTGAAAAGAGCAAATTGTTAGCAAGTCACAGTTGAATAGATGGATGGAGGAGAAGAAAGCTTGGTGGAAGGGTAAGGATTGAAGGGGGACAAATCCTTCACCCACCATTTAGACAAGATGGCAAACTCAAGATGGCAAATTTCTAAAAAAATGCAAAGAAAGCCTGAACAAAAAATCAAGCCTAGTTTGGCCAGCCTTTTAGAGGGAAAGCAGAATGGGTCCCCAGGACCCAGCCCATGTTGCACGCTTCATGGCACAATACAAATAGTTGTAGAAAAGAAAGCTAGGGATATAGAAAGTTGGACATGATTAGCAGAGAGCAAAGAGATCCTGAAAGGGAACAGACTTCTGACCATTTACCATTGCAGAGGCAAAATTGTCTAAATATGAGAAAAGCATTAAAAAATTAGGTGCTCTGGCTATCCAGGGAGTGCAGGAGGCATTTCAGAGGGGTTTCATGGCTCGGGCATGACTCGTAGCACCCCATTAAATGTGTTGGAGAGTCAGTCTGGTGAGTGAAGGAGAGCTGACCAGGCAGAAGTGATGTCCCTACTTCCCCTAGAGCACTGTAGAGAGAAATGGCCAAGACCCCATAAACAAGCAACCTCGGGTTCGGGGGTGACCAGCCTTTCCGCTGAAGGCCATAGGAACTCTGACATGGTGCCACATCTGAACACAGATGGAGCAACAGAGAGCCATAGAGAGTAGTTTCACTCACCACAGAAGAGAAGTGGTGTGGACGTGGATGTGAAGGCCAGCAATGGTATTGGTGAATAGTCTCCCGTGGTGTCTCAGGGCAGTTTAGTTCACAGAAAAGGAGTGGTTAGGAAATTCTAACATTTCCAACTCAAAAACCCCATCTGAGTTACAGCATCATATGTAAGGAATATTAAAAAGTTAGGTTTCATTCGGTAACCTATGAAGAGAATACCATACACTAATTAAGGCAGGTAAAGAAGTTTATTTACTGAACTGCTGCCCCACCATACATGGTGGAGAAGCAGGGCCAAAAAGGAAAGGGCAAATAGCAATTTGTATTTCTGTAGAAATTCGTCCATGTCTGCTAGGTTTTCCTTCCCTTCTAAGTAGAGTCTGGAATTATTTCCTTATGATTGTTTGGATGTCTTGGATGTTTGTTGTAATTTTTCCTGTGGTATCTCTGATAATATTGATTTGGGTCTCCTCTCTTATTTTGTTAGTTTATCCTGCCAGTGGTCCGTCAGTCTTAGTGATTTTTTTCTTAAAAACAGTTTATTGTTTTATTAATTTTATTTATAATTTTCTCAGTCTCTATCTCATTAATTTCAGCTCTTATTTCGGTTATCTCTTTCTGGCTAGCAACTTTAGGTTCAATTTTTTCTTGTTTCTCTAGCAGTTTTAATTGTATGATAAGATTGTTTACTTGGTCTCTGTTTTCTTGATATGTGCACTGAGAGCAATACATTTGCCCCTCAGTATTGCTTTCACTGGGTCCCATAGGTTTCTTTGTGATGTTTCTTCATTTTCACTGAATTGTAGGAACTTTTTAATTTCTTCTTTAACTTCTTCTCTGACCCACGTATTGTTCAATTTAGTGCAGTTTAATTTTCATGTGTTTAAGCTGTTTCTACTTTATGCCTTGTTATTGAGAACCAGTTTGATTGCACTATGGTCAGATAGAATACAGGGTATTACATCGATCCTCTTGTATTTGCTTGAATTCTTTGCATGAACTAAGAAATGATCTATTGTAGAAAAAGTGTAGGGGTTGGCAAGAGTTAGACCCTGCTGGTGTAAATGCCTGTAATTGTAGCTACTCAGGAGGCTCAGATCTGTGTATTCAGGTTCAAGCCAGACCAGGCAGGAAAGCTTTTCTGGGGTTGTTCAGCACCACAACCTGCGTCATGTCTGAGGTTCTTCACCACCTTTGCCACCATGGGCTGCGCTGGGCTGCTCATGCAAGCTGGTATGGAGAGGCCCTCCACCCCACCAGGAGTCAGGTGTTAACCAGTGCTGTTGCCTCAGGCTGGGCTGGGTTGCTTATGTGGGCCAGTATGGAGAGGCACAAAGCACCATGGGTCTGGAGTTGTTCACTGCAGCTGTCCCCATCCCAGTTATTACTGTCGCGCCGGGCTGGTCTGGGCTGTTCCTGTGGGCTAGTGCCAAGAGGCATTGTGCCCAGAGTCTGGATGGTTTGCCACTACTGTCAGCTGTTGCTGCTGCTCCAGGTTAGGCTAGGCTGTTTACACCAGCAGGACAGAGGTGCCACACTGTGGGTCTAGGGTCGTTCACCACTGCTGACAGCTGCTGCTGCTCCTGACTGGGTTGGGCTGCTTTCACCAGCCAGGCAGAGGCGCCATGCCAGGGAGGTTTAGTGGAATCTTCATGCCGGCTCTTCTGAGATTTTGGTTTGTATTCTCTGGGTTGGCACTGGACCTGGGGAGTCTTCTGTGAGGCTTGGATGCTTGTGGGTGTGTGGTCCTCGGAGGGTCCAGAGCCAGGCCACCAAAGCAACCTGGCACAAAGCTCCACCACTTATGCTGCTCAGCGGGGAGCCCCATCACCAACAAGGGGTGGGGAAAGGGTCTTCCCATTTTACTGTCCGTGTAGGTTTTTCCCTTTTCTTTTTTCACTTTCTGTATCTCTCTGACTAATCGCTTTTTTTGTGGGTCAATTGCAGAAATGGAGCATTGAAATCCAAACTCTGTATTTCGTTGGGGAGAGATGTGTTGTTTCCCTGCTGTTCCATAGCCATCTTGGCCCCTCCCCTTCAGGTGGAGTTTTTCTTAGGTGGCCGGTGGGCCTTGGTTACCAAAGGATAGGTCCATAAAAAAATATGTTGTAAAGCCTGCAGATTGTAGATAGACATTTCTGTTAATATAGCCTTCCCAAATTTAGGAAGCGAAGGGGGTGGTCCACCCTAAAATATTTCAAAGGGATTAAATCCTTTAACATAACGGCTACATCTTTGTGGAAGGAGAGCAAAGTGGAGGAGGCTCACCTAGCCATGCACAGTCTATGTATTTAATTTAGTTAGTTTCCTTTGAGTGCATGTTCATTCTTTCTAATGCCTTGAACTCTGAGTTCTATAAATGAATTGTAACTTCTAATTTATTCCTAGAGTGTTAGTTAATAATTGAGAACTTGGGCCATGAATGCAGGGCCATCTTTGGACCTCACAGCTAAGGGTAAGCTAAATCAAGGAACTATTACATGCCTCAGCTCAGCCTGAAAAAGAGTCCACTATTATTAATAGATACCAATACCCATACTTTCCAGCTTTACCTCTGTGAAGTCCACTTTCCCAAATTCACCGTCTGAGGTTCCTCACGCATGAATTCTTTCCATAGCTTTCAGTTTTTCAGCATTTACCTGTTGGAAATTACCTCCAAACCTTACAAAGTATTGTCAGGCTAATGCCCCACTGGTTTTCAGAAGAGTTGTAGGTAGTAGCCTCGGAAAATTTACCAGGGTGCAAATATCTACACTTAAACTGACAGAAAGCTTGAGTCTGTATGAATTTTTTACAAGTTCAGTGTCAACATTTACACACTTATTACACCTGTTTTTGCTTCTTACTTTAATTTTAACGACTAGTATCTCTAGAGACCCCACTGGTTTTAGAGTGATCTCCCAAGTTACCTGATCAGCTCAGATGTTTCCCTGTATCTTATAATCTCTAGTTGCTTTAACTCCTGTACAGTACTCTGAACCTTGGAGACTTCTTCCATTTTATTCTCCTCCTTTTCTCTCAAACTTCCTTTCAAGATCCCACTCTCCTTCTCAATGTGCTCCTTAACCTGTAACTGTTTTGTCAGGGTCACAGGAGAGTTCCTTTGACTGGAAAACTGCTGCTCCTTCTCACAACACCTTTGCTTGATTTTCAGCTCCTCCCTTAAGTTCACAAAGGTGCTATGGCGAGGTGTTTTTTCCCACCTCCCCCTGTTCCATTGGGACTCGATGCTTCTGCATTACATTTATAATGAAGATCTCAGCAGTCTTTTGGAGCTTTTACTCTAGTAGTTTCTCTTTCTAGTTTTCCACTTCAGTGTCTTTTTGTGACAGACCTTTCAACTGTTTGTTTAGCTGCTCTGTTTTTCTTCCAAATGCTCTTTCCCTTTCCCCAGAATTCCCTATCAGAGCATGTGGTCCTTTAACTCTTTCTGAAGAGTAACAATCTCTTTCTTGAGCCTGATATTTTCCTGTTTATTTTTCTTGGCCTCATCTTCTATGACACAGCACTTCCCCATCTTCTCTGCTAAATACTCTTTCCTTCTCTCTCTGTTGCTTTGAATTTCTGGTGACAATTTTCAAAGCTTATAACTGACATGTACTTCAGCTTAATACATTCTTATATCAGGTCCAGCTCCTTTTTCAGGTCCACGATTTCTTAAATGCAGCATCAGGATCTCTTCTTGGCCTCTCTTGTGGTTAGCAAGGATGGCAGTATTGCTGTCTTGTGCTTCTGTTGGCTTGTGATCACCTAATTTGCCTCATACTCATCCAGGCTAATGAACTTGAATTTCATTTGATTCTGAGTGTTTTCTAGGTTCCTTTTGAGGATTTTCTTCTCATTTTTGACTCTCACAAGTTTATATCTTCAAATATTTTCTTCACGTCAAATAATTCTGTTTTTTCCAATGTGCTCTTCTATGTGCTTTTAACCTCTTGGTTGCTTTTGACTGGCACATAATGGAGATTCAGTCTTTTATAAGCCTGTGTTTTGAGATAGAAGTGTGTGAATTTTTCTTTGCCACATTTCTTCTTAAGTTCAGAGGGCTGCTTTTTAAATTAAACACAGTTGGAATTCAGAGCCCCAAGCTCCTTTGCATGTTACTCCAGAGCTATGAACACATTTTCCAGGTGTTAACATAACATGTCATTTTCTATCTTTCTCCTCCTTGGACATTCCTTTTCCCAATGGCCATTTTGCTTGCAATAAGCTCACTGATCTAGTCCTAGAGGTTCCCTACTGCCATTTGCAAATGAATTCTACTGTCTTTGCGAAGGGTTTCTTGATCCCTATTCTGGTGCTCCTATCAAAACTCAACCCGCTTTCTTAGAGTCTTTTTTATCCAGGGTATCTCTGTTATCAAACACCTACTGGGTAAGCACTTCCAACTTAGAATACACCTTTCTCTCAAATCTTTCTAACTTTTGATGCTTTCTTCTAATATCTGGGGCTGACTGGGTAATAAAGGCCATATTTAGGGCTCTTTGATTCCTCAGGGCTTCAAGATCTATAGGCTTATATGTCCAATTGTCTTCTGGGAGAAGTTCCAGAAAAGCATTAGTGTACTCACTGGGGAACTGTACCATCTCACTCACCTTTAATTTGATGACTTGGCTTTCTAGCCACTGAGGTATCCCTGCTAATGAATCCTAGCAATAATAGGTAAGCACTTCCATACCTCGATCACTGTTAGTCTCAGCTTGGGTAAGTCTGTGAAAAGACTTGCTCCAAATGGTCTGGTTCAATATTGGGGCTACTGTCTGGTCCAAGTACTACTTTCAAATCACCGAGCAGGATTTACTCCCTTTCCTACCAGGTGAAAAGCACCTGTAAAATTTGCTGACACTCATTCCAGATGTGCTTGTGTGTGAAAATTACTGTCTTTAATGAAATAATGAGCCCCTGGTTGTTTTTTTTTCTGAAAAGGATGGAGTTTGCTGTTCCCAGTTATACAGGTCACTAGTTGTGTAGGGAACATATATTCAAATGGGGGCCTGCCCCCCATCTCCTCCATGTTCCTCTTTCAAGGGTAATAACATACCACATTGTATCACCTCAGGCTGGTAAAAGTAACCACTTTTGCTATAGGAGGACTTAATATGACAGGTACTGATGGCAAAGAATAGGAGAGAGTACATCAATGCATCTTCCTCTGAGGGACTCTATAACCCTGGTGGAGAATATTTTTTGGATATGGCAACTTGGATATGGCCTTGTTCTCCAATCCTGAGGACAGGAGTAAATAGAGATGCATACAGGACACAGGTAAAACTATCAGCATACATAAACAGACCAATAGCCACATACGCTTAACTTACATGTCCCATATGTCTCAATGTTTACCACTACAAGAGGTCCCAGATGACAGAGAGAATGTCTCAGATTGCCTCTTGAGGAGGCCGCAGATGACCCCTGGAAAATGTCACATATGTCCTCTCTAGGAGGCCCTAGATAATCTCTCATGGAGGTTCCAAATAGCTCCCTAAGGAAGTGTCAGATGACCTCCAAAGGAGGTCCAAGATGTCCTCTCAATGAGGCTGAGATTACCTCTCGAATAGCTCCCAGATGGCCACTCAAAGTGCTATATATTAACCCCAGAGCAAGGTCCAGATAACCCTCTGGAGAAAGCCATACATGACCTCCACAGAAGGTCCTATTTGGCTTCTCAAGGAAGTCCCAGATGATGTCTGGAGACGGTCATACATTTCTCATCAAGGTAACCCAAGCTGACCTCCCAAAGAAGTTCCAGATGACCTCAGGAGGTGGTCCTAGATTGCCTCTTAAGATAGTCCTAAAGCCTATTTTTGAAGAGTTCTTGGGTTGCCTCCTGAGGAAGCCCCAGATGACCTCTGGAGAAAGTCCAAGACGGCCCCTGGAGAAGGCCCCAGACGACCTCCAGGGTAGTTTTCAGATGGCTTCTCAAGGAAGTCACAGATGTACTTTTGATGAGGTTCCAGTTGGCTTCCCAAGGAAGCCCTACATGACCTCTCAAGGAGTTCCCAGAAGCCACAAATGACCTCCAGAGGGGGTCCCCAAAACAGGCTGGCAAGTTTTCCTAGACATACCCCTAAAGGAACCTAAATGACTTTTGCAAAGGTTGGTCCTCCAGAGACAAACACTCGAGGTAGACTCTTAACGCTGAGGGTTGATGCTTTCACCTATGAGGATTTTTCCCTGGGGACAAGGCCTGATCCTATCCAAATGGATTATCTCGATGGGGTTTCTGAAAATTAGGAACTCTGTAGTTCAAGAGAATCCATCAAGACACATCTAATATAATAAATGTTCTCCAAACCACCAACCCCCAAAATTATGATAGCCAAAGCTCCAAACATCAAAGGTCAAGCCTTTTTCCCCCTTCCCTTTGTCTCTCCTTGGCTACAGAACTATACATCCTTCGATGTCTTTCCATTTTTCCCTTCTACCAGTTACTTCTTCTCTTCAGGCCTCTCCTCTCTCCACAGGTCTGAACTGCTTTGCCTGGGTCGTCAGTTGCCATCCTTCACCTCCTGCCCCCCCTCAACTTCCTCTCCTCCAAGGTTCTTTCCCCTTCTGCTATCACACCACTTCCTTCCTTCCAGGACATTTCCTTTTTTCTCTTTCCTTCTATTTCTCTGAACAAGTAGCTTATATAAAGTCTGTAACCCTTCTGTACCCCAACTGCCTAACAGTTTTCAACTGTCACATCCCAAACAGCTAAACACATGTTGATTAATGCACCAGCCCCTCCCACAGAATGCCCCACCTTCTTTGGTGACATACTTTGTCCTCTCTAGCTGGCCAGGAGATGGTGCCTGGCTGATTATTGGACCCTATAGATTATTGGGGCCCTGCTAATTATTACAGTATCCTCCTTGTGAACTAGAAGCAATTGAAATTGGAAATTTGATTGTGATATTACAAACTCGTTGTGACATCACAAACCCATTGTGACAATATTGTCATTGTGACATCATGATTCCATTGTGACATCTCAAATCTATTATGACCTCTTAGCTCCTTTGAAAAATCCATGCCCTTTTCAACAGCACAGTCCCTTTGTGTACCCACATCCTTGTTGTTAACTGACAATTGAGATCAGACATGCCATTATAACATCAAAAAGTGTTTGTTACATCCTCAACAGTGTGACATCACATTTTCATTATGAGAGCATCAACTCGTTGTGATATCACCAAACTCAATGACATAATCGCAATATGACAACAATTCTCATTTTGATATCATAGACATTGTGAATGCCTATTCTGTGATTTCATTGTATTTCAATGTGGCATGAGAGTTGATACCAGAAACACATTTTTGTGCCTACATAACCATTTTGAAATCATAATCACGTTGCGATATCACACTGCCATTGTGATATCACTAACACAATGTGATATCACAAACATCTGTCCTCATAACTTTTGTGTCATGCTAACATTGTGATAACTTAGACCTTTCTGCCCTCATTTTTCAACCTCATATTTCATGTATAACATGAAATACCAGAAATCCACTGACATCATGACAACTGTGTCATCACATTGACAGATGTTATGATCATCGTGTCACATTGTGACATCACAAAAGTTTGATGTCATAATTAGTTGGTGATGCCATACAAGTAAGGGGTCACAGCAGGTCTATGATGTCACAATTGGTTGGTGATATCCAAATGGCATAAAGGGTCTCATTTGTCATGAAATCACAGAGAATATGAGTTCACGAATGGACAGTGGTATCTACAAAGGCAGGTGTCGTTGCAAATTTGTTGAAGTCCTAGGAGGATTATGATGTCACAGTGTTCATGATGTCTGTCAGTATGATGTCACAATGGTCATGATGTCCCGGTGGATTTCTGATATCACATATCATAACTGAAATATTATAAGGTTTAAAACAGATTATGAGTTCATAAGGGGCATGACACAAGACTTATGAGGACAGTGTGGGCACACAGGCATCAAAGATTGCCCTGAGAGGAAGTTGAGTGGGCAGAGCTTGATTTGTTTAAGTTCAGTGTGTGGAAGCTTAGGTGCATGATAAGGTGTGACCTTTACAGTGATTGGTTCGTTCCATTTCCTCCCCTCCCATTCAGTATTTTGCTTTAAAAAGGGCTTGCTCTGTGTTAATAAACGAGTCCTTGCTTGACTTGAATTCCCGCTTTGTCTGATTGTCTCTTGGGCTAAGGGAGGCCGGGGAACAGGAGAGCGGCAGCTCTAACCTTTCCTTGGACCCCATCCGTCTTTTGTGGGACAGACAAAGACCCGACATCTGGCTCCCAACGTGGGGCTCGAAAGGAAAAGATACTGGCTGAAGCTAAGTGCTCTCAAGGTAAGTGAAACCCTTAGTATGGGTAATGCTATTTCACAGAAGAAGGAGGAGGAGGCAACATTAGGCCTAGAGGGAGTAAAGGAGGACTTGGGAAGTATGAAAGTAAAGGAATGGGTCATGCACAGTGGAAGTCAAAACAAGGGTGAATGTTACCCACTATGACTCGGGTGCCATTGACAGTCCTAGGCCCCCACCTTATTCCCCTTATTGGGGAGAGGTAAGGTGCCCTATGGGACCTGCAAGAGGAATCTACAAGACCCGGACCCCTACCAATCTTCCATAGAGGGGCCGAGGGCTGGGGAAGTAACCTAGTTGGAGTCCTGACCTTTAAGGGAAATGCCACCCAGGAGCACAGACCCTAAGCCACAAGATTCACTTCCCCAAGCTTATCCGGTGAATCTGGCACCAAGTGTTAATAGGCCATTGGAGTGGTATCCATGGGAAGCTAATGATCTGAAAGAGTTACACAAGGTGGTGGCGGAGGATGGCCTGAACTCTCCTTGGGCCCAGACCCTATTACATGACATTGCTTATCACCTATGTATCTGGTGGGATGTGACCAAATTCCTCCTCACCAGTTCTCAGTTTATTAAATGGTGTGCCTTCTTTAAGGAGGAATCGAGCTCGGGAGGAGAATAACTGGCAGGCTCAACCCACGATACCTATTACTTATGCAATGTTAACAGGGACAGGGGAAAGGTACTCCACTGGCAACCAACAGTCCGCAATACGTGGCCCTTACTGTGACCAGGTGAGACAGGCAGGATTTGCAGTATGGTACAAACTGGATGATGGGCTCACTGAATCCCCCACAGCAGGAGTGAGATAAAAACCTGGTGAGCTTCTAGCTGAGTTTTTAGACCGAGTCCAAGAGAATATTAATCACAAGCTGCTGGCAGGGAACCTCCAAGATCAGTTTGCAAAGTTGCTGGTTTGGGAAGGGGTGAATACAGAACACTGCATGGCCTGTGCAGGATTGAGAGAGAGTTCCATGAGCAGATGGGTGGTGGCCTCGCAGGATGTGGGAACACAATAGCACCAGTCCCAATCATAACCTTTAGCTTTACAGGCTCAGACATCTGCAATGACTGAGGCTATTATCCAGGTGCTGGCAGCCCAAGGCCAAAGAACTCGACAACCGTCGGGGAGAGGGACTTGTTTTAAATGTGGGCAGGAGGGTAACTTTAAGAGGGACTATTCATAACAATCCCCCTGCCAAACGGTCCGGGGGTCCAAACCTCTCCTACACCCTGCCCCAGGTGCAGGAAGGTATACTATTGGAAAAAGGATTGTCGATCCAAATTTGATGTAAATGGGAAGCCATTAAAATAGGGGAGGGACGTCCTCCAGCCCCGTTAACTCAAGGAGGAACCCCCTCTGTTGCGAGGCCCAGAAAGCCTCATGGCATGACAACCCAGGACCATAGGAATGTGCCCCTGGAGGTAGGACTCCATCTTAAAATGAGTATTTTCATAGACGGGAAGTAGTTTCACTGCCTAATTGACACGGGGGCAGATAGAACCATACTCAGGGAGGAGGAAGTGCCCTTAGCCTGGAAGCTTGGACCCGGTCCCCCGATATTGGGGATAGGGTGTAACTCCCAGTACAAAGAGATGGTTGCCCTTATGAAATGGACTAGCCCAGATGGAGAACAGGGAAAGATATGCCCTTTAGTGGCAAAAACCTCACTGCAAATTTACTAGGGCAAGACATGCTAAGACAAATGGATGCCAGGGCCACTACAGACCATCAAGCATCCTATGATGATATCCTGGATGGAGAAGAAGCACAAAAGCTTAAAGATCTAGAGGGAGTTAAGTAAAAGGAATTTTTTTAACTTTCATAATTACAGAGAAGAATATAGGAGATCCACTCGGGTGCATCGCCAATCCTAAAGGCCACTGTTCTCAAGTACCTCCCATTAGGTGGAAACCCAGAAGCCCTATCTAGGTGGAGAAGTGGCCATTGACCAAACCTAAACTTTTAGCTCTCCACTTTTTGGTGAAGGAACAGATAAACCTTGGGCACGTTTGTCCTTCTATGAGTCCTTGGAACACACCCGTACCTGTTATTCAAAAAGCCTCTGGGGCTTGGTGTATACTACAAGATCTAAGGAAAGTAAATGAAAGGATGGAGTTAGTAGGAATGCCCCTAAGAGGCATGCCCTGGACTCTCACTATACCTTCAGAATATACCTTGGTTGTGATTGATATAAAAGATTTTTTTTCTATCCCCTGCATCCAGATGACTGCAAGAAGTTTGCTTTCTCCATCCCTTCTCTTAATTTTTCCGAGCATGATTGGAGGTTTGAATGGCTGGTGCTGCCACACAGAATGGCCAATAGCCCAGCTTTTTGCGAACAATACTTGGCCACACTTTTAGGGCCTGTGCTGGTTTCCGATACCTCACTTGCGTATGTCTACATAGATGATATAACTCTGGAGCACCAAGACCCAGGCCTCCTGGAGAGCCTTCTGGCCCAGGTTCTCGCCATATTAAAAAGGGGGGTTTCCATAGTCCTTAATAAAATTCAAAAGGTACCTCCTTGAAGTTGCTTGTGTCCCACCTTACCTTGACTCAAGCCAGCTCCCTTAAGCCTTTGCTGGACATTCCAGCCTCTCTGACCTTAACCCAACTTCAGAGCCTTTTAAGGGAAATCAATTGGCTCTTGCCTTGGGTTTCTCTCTGTAAAGATAGTCTTGTAGCTTATTTGCCCTACTAAATGAGAGAATGCCCCAAGAAGTTATTAAATTTTCAGAAAGCCATCGGGCAATATTTTTGCAGTTCCAAAAAGCCCTGGATGAAGTTTAACTGAAGGGGTATTCTATTTTTGAGCCCATTTTACTTTGGTTGTTTGCAGGTGTTACATTGATTTCTGCAGTTTTAACTCAAAGGGGGGAGCCATTACAGTGAGTTCACAGTCCCCTGGGAAGAGTACTCTCGGGTGTACTCTCAGGCAGGCCAACTTGCAGATGCTATTGTCAAGGGAAGGACCAAAGCCCAAAGTCATTATGGCCTTGACCCTCACTCCATTGTTTTTGCTTTTCAGATGGCAGACGTTGAGTCCCTCACTCGAGCCAATGCTCGTCTTGCTCTCTCAGTGGAGGGGTTCCTAGGCCAAATTGACTGCCATTATGGGCCATCCAAATGGACTGTCATGTTATGGTGACTTCCCCTAAAAATGCCTTCTCTATTTTCTCCTACGACTATTCCTGGTGCTCTCCATGTTTTTTCTGATGGAGGTAAAGCAGGATCTGTGTATGCAGCCTTTGAAGAGCAACAAAAGACCCCAAGCCAACAAACATTTCAACCTTGTCAAGGGTCAGCACAATTTAAAGAAATGCTGGCCATAATTATGGCCCTTCTGGACATTCAAAAACCCTTTAAAGCTGGGCGCTGGTGGCTCACGCCTGTAATCCTAGCTACTCAGAAGGCTGAGATCTGAGGATCCCGGTTCAAAGCCAGCCCGGGCAGGAGAAACCTTGAGACTCATATCTCCAATAAACCACCAGAAAACCGGAAGTGGTGCTGTAGCTCAAGTGGTAGAGCGCTCACCTTGAGCTGAAGAACTGAGGGACAGCGCCCAGGCCCAGAGTTCAAGCCCCATGACTGACCAAAAAACAAAACAAAACAACAACAACAAAAAAAGAACCCTTTAATTTGTATTCTGATAGCTGATATGTGATTCACTTGTTCCCCCATATTCCAAGGCACATATTAAGCTGGATGAAAGCCCTATTTCCCCTCTTATGGTTACCCTTAAGGGTCTATTAGAAGGGTGGGGAGCCCCTATTCATATTCAACATTTGAGAGGGCATTCAAAACTTCCTGGGTTTTTATTCCTAGGCAATAATAGGGCAGACCAGTTAGCTACTGGCCCACAAGCATTAACCTTACAAGAGGCTACCTGTTTGCATGATTTAACCCACATTAACTGGAGAGTACTTCAACATAGATTTCCTCAGAGTCCTGTAAAGGACCTCAAAAAGGATAGTACATACCTGCAAAACATGCCAGCCCTTCTTAAATGTACCCCCTGTTACAACCACCAGTGGTAAGTCCCAGAGGCCTTAACCCTGACAAACGGATGTTACTCATTTCCTAGCCTTTGGTAAGTTTAAATATATCTTTGTCTCTATAGATACCTACTCAGGAGCATGCTGGACCACAACACATAAAGGAGAAAGAAGTAAACATTTACAAGCACATTTTCTTAACTGCTTTGCCACCTTGGCTCTACCAGCACAAGTTAAAACCCATAATGGACCCTGTTTTGTTAGTAAAGCAATGTCAGATATTTTTGACAAATGGCACATTAATCATACTACAGGATTTCCCTATAATCCCCAAGGCCAAGAAATTATAGAAAGAAATCACCAATGCCTTAAGGAGCAATTATAAAAACAAAAAGTGGGAGTTACCCTAATATACAGTTACAGATAGCTTTGTTTACCATTAACATTTTAAATTTTCCTAAAGGGGCGAGTGAATCCAGATTTCAGAAGCACTGGGGACAATTAAACCCTAAGTCCCAAGTGAAGTTCAGGTGGAAGGACCCCTGACACAAACAATGGAGAGGACCTGACCTGCTAGTTACCATGGGCAGGGGATTTGGATGTGTTTTTCCCAAAGAAGTGACAGCCTCCATCCTGATCCCTGCCAGGAACCTTAAGGTTTTACCCATTTACTCCATAAAAGAGGATGCCCAACTGTAAACTAACCAACAAGGAAAGAAAAATGACTATGGTGGCTGAGCCTTGTTTATAGGAGGGAAAGCAAGAAAGATAACTAAGATTCCCAAAGGCAATCAGCCCATGAGAAGCTCTTGTGTGCTCTAAAAATTGCAGATGGCGATACTCCAGCTGTTGGTTGTTCTGACCCTCCCAGTCCCGGCAATGGCTACGGAATCCACATTAGCCTCAACGGGTGACCTGGGCAGTGATCAGTGCTGGCAATGCAGACATAGCTCCACAAGAGAAGGTGTCCATTAGACCTGGTGGCCTGACCTTCATTTGGATCACCAGCCTATGTCATTATGTATGGACCATTTAATATTTCTGTAGGAGCTATTTATTTTAATGCTACTTGCTCTAATATTTCTTTTACAAGCCCCACCTCTGGACTCTGAAGTGGCAAAGATTGCTATCCCATCCCAAGCTGTTAAATGACTGCTAATGATATTGCTTGGCCTGGGAATGCTTTTGCTGATGGTTTTTCTATGCCTTCCTTGCATTATATGTGCACTGCAAAACTCTTACGAGTTTAGCCAGCCAGTTATAAATTTCCCCTGAGAGGAACTGCAGCCAGAGATGAGTAAGAGGGGGTGCTAGTCTGACCAACCTAAGACAGGGCCTTCAGCTTCGCTCTGAAGAAGCTCCAGATGAAGGGTAAAACAGACAAGGTGATCCACCCAACCTAAGACAGGTGGGTTCGCTTCTTTAAACAAAGTTGCGGTGTTGGGAGAGGACAGTAAAGCTCAAAGGTCATCTTGACCCCTATACTCGCTTGAAGGCACATACAAAGAACTGGCTTACTTGAAAGACACCAGGTACCCGGGATTGCTTTGCAGAGTTTGTTTTAAATTTTCCTTGATTTTCTGGACTATAGTAGAATGGCCTGAGAGTGGGGGCCCACGAGGATGCACCATGCCGCATGTGTGGAATTCCCAATACCCAGCCTGCTCCCGTGTTCTTAAGAGGACCAGATAATGACTGTTACATATGCCCCGAAATTAATCGAACTGCTTTGGACATTTCTAACTGTGGTGGGGCTGATGTTTATTACTGTGCTAGGCGGGAATGTGAGGTAACTGGGACTGTCTCTTGTATCATGCACAAAGGCCCTATCATTGTTTGGCAAATCTCGCCCCCCAGACTTGCCTCAAACCCCTGCATGGCCAATACTATTCTTAACAATGTAATCCTGTTAAAATGACCTTTACAGAGGAGAGGAAAAGGATAACTAACTGGGAGGTGAATCTGCCATTAAAACGAAAAGGGGGAATCTGTGGGGCACACAGGCAGCAAAGATGGTCCTGAGAGGAAGTGGAGTGGGCAGAACCTGATTTGTTTACATTCAGTGTGTAAACAGCTTGTGGAAGCTTAGGTGCATGATAAGGTGTGACCTTTACAGTGAATGGTTGGTTCCATTTCTTCTCCCATTCAGACTTTTGCTTTAAAAAGGGCTTGCTCTGTGTTAATAAACAAGTTTCTGCTTGACTTGACTCCCCGCATGTGATTGTCTCTTGGCCTAAGGGAGGCTGGGGAACAGACCAGCGGCCACACATACCTTTCCTCAGACCCTGTCCAACTTTCGTAGGATGGACAAAGACCCGACACAACAGGGCAGGTTTGTGATGTCACAGTGTGTTAGTGATATCATTATGGCACTGTGATATCAACCCAAATGCCACATTTGAAATAGAATGAGCTAAGAGAATAGGCATTTGCAATGTGTCTATAACATCACAATGACAATTTAATGTCATAATACTATGAGGTCATTGTAAATTGCTAAATTGCTGATGTTGCAAGGAGGTAATGGTGTCGTAATGAATACATGTTTGGGTCACAAAGGGTTTGTGATGTTACAATGGCATATATGAATTCAATTGTCATGTGTTCACAATGAGAATATGGGTACACAAAAGGACTGTGATGTCACAAGTACCATATGTGTTTTCAAAGGTACTTAGGGGTCATGATAACTTTATGATAAACAGTTGTGATGAGGTCACAACGGGTCTTTGATGTCATAATGATTTTGTAATTTCTCAAACACATGTCCAATTTCAACTGCTAGTATTTCACAATGTGCATTCAAGTTCACAATAGGAGCTTGAAGTCTTAATGGTCATGAACTTTTAAAAATGTTATGAGGTCATATTAGGTTTGTGAATACACAATGGGACATTGATATCCCCATGGCAATGTCAACTCACTACATCATATCAAAATATTGTTTTGGTGTCACAATTAGTTGATGATGCTACATTGGTGATGAGTTCACAAAAGATTGGTGATGTCACAATGTATTGGGCTTGTCACAATGACATGATGGTTATCAATTGTCTTTAACTTACAATGAGTATATGAGTTCACAAAAAGACTTTGGTTTCTCCAAAAGTATGTGTTGTCACAAATATATTGAAATCCTAAAAGGTTTGTGATGTCAGAATTTGACACAATGGTTATGAAATCTGACAGTGTGATATCATCATGGTCATGATGTCACTGGGAATTTGTGATATCAAATGGCATATGTGAAATTTAATGAGGTCGACAAGAGATTATGAGGACAAAAAAGGCCTAAGATATTAGAATTTCAGCATGTCAAAAAAGTTATGATGACAGGATAGGTTTGTGATGTCACGGTGGGTTATGTGATATTGTGATATGTGGATTATTGTGATATTACAGTGGCAACATGATATACAAAAGGATAGTAATATCACAATGGTTATGAGTTCATGATTTGTTTATGATATCAACTTACAGGCCACATTTTAAATAGAATGAAATCACAGAAAAGGCATTCATAATGTGTCTGTGATGTCACAAGGACAATGTGAAGTTATAAATCTATCATATCATTTTAGTTTTGTGATTTCACAATGAGCAGATGTTGTCAAAATGACAATGTGATGTCACAATTGTGATGAACTCACAGTATTTTTTGTTCAAATATCCTGTCTGATTCTCAATTGTCAATATTTCACAGTGGGGATTTGAGTACACAAAGGGAATGTGATGTCACAAAGGTATATATTTTTCAAAGGATGTAAGAGGTCATAATAGATTTGGGATGTCACAATGTGATCCTGGTGTCAAAACAGCAATGTGACGTCACAATGGG
The DNA here is from genome assembly GCF_019054845.1 of Dipodomys spectabilis. Taxonomy (NCBI): domain Eukaryota; kingdom Metazoa; phylum Chordata; class Mammalia; order Rodentia; family Heteromyidae; genus Dipodomys; species Dipodomys spectabilis. Next base: position 833,752 of record NW_024870919.1, on the reverse strand, counting down.
TTTGTGACGTCACATTGGTGATGAGGTCATAATGGGTTAGTTATGTCACAAGTTTGTAATATCACAATTATTTGTCCAATTTCAATTGCTACTAAACCACCATGAGGGCACTGTAAAAATCAGCAGTGCCCTTATAATCTACGGGAACAGATAGTCATCTTGGCCTCCTGGTCTGGACAACCGGAGAGGGGGGTTGCATGCCACTGGAGGGGGCAGGACCTGCTGCTGAAAGAGATAGGATGTCAAGCCCCACATGGTGAGCTGCCAAAAAGTGATTGGGCATGGACATTTGGGAAGTGATGATTGAAAACTGTTATGCAGGAAACATATTGCAGTGGGGGAAGAGTACAGGATATATATAGGTTGCATGTTCAGAGCAACAGAAGGGGAGAGAAAAGGGGGAAAGGCCTGGAAGGAAAGAAGTGATGAGACTGCAGGAAGGTAAAGACCTGAGAGGAGAGGAAATTGAGGGAGAGCAGGAGGTGAAGGATGGCAGCTGGCCACCTGGATAGGGCAGGGCAGGACTGTCAAGAGTAGAGCAGCCTGAAGAGAAGGGAATGGTGGAAGGGAAAAATGAAAAGACCTGATATGTAGGACAGGTCTGGAGAGAAGGAGGATGAAGAGAAAGGAAAAAGCCTGTCCTTTGATGTGTGGAGTTTTGGAGATCATTATTTTGGGGGATGGTTGTTTGCAGACCCGTTAACAAATGGCTGGGCTGGTCTTTGGAGTTCTGAGGGTTCATGGTTGGGGCTGCCTTTAACTCTGGGCATCTAGCTCAGGTCAAGGTAGTTGCTTGTTAAAAAATTTATGAGGACAAGATAGGTTTGTGATGTTACATTGCATTAATTATATCACAATGTCAATATGAAGTCAAAAAGGGCTTGTAATGTCACAATGGTGATGTGGTCACAATGGGTTTCTGTAATCAAACTGTGTGCCACATTTGAGATAGAATGAAATCACAGAATAGGCAATCACATTGTCTCTATGACCTCACAATGAAAATGTGATGTCAGGGTTGGGAAGTTGGCTCAGTGGTAGAGTGCTTGCCTCGCATGCATGAGGCCCTGGGTTCGATTCCTCAGCACCACATAAGCAGGAAAAAAAAAAGCCGGAAGTGGCGCTGTGGCTCAAGTGTGCCTGAAGAGCTGAGGGACAGTGCCCAGGCCCAGAGTTCAGGCCCCACAACCGGACCCAAAAAAAAAAATGTGATGTCATAATGCTGTGATGTCATTGTCATTTTGGGTTGTCACAATGGGTTGATGTTATCCTAACAACAATGTGACTGGAGATGATGTCCCAAAGCATTTGTAATGGTACAATGGCATGTCTTATATCAGTTGTCCTTTGTTCACAATGAGGATATAATTATCCAAAGCGACTATGATGTCACAAACACCATGTGCTTTTTCAAAGGTGCTAAGAAGTCACAACAGGTTTGGGATGTCACAAGGTGATCGTGATATCACTGTGGAAATATGACGTCACAATGGATTTGTGATGTCACAATGGGGATAAGGTCCCACTTGGATAATGATGTCACTATGAATTTATAATATATCACCATGTAATGGTTATATATCACCATTACATGGTGATATTACTAGATCACAATGAAGATACGAGTTCACAAAAGGAGCTAGAAGTCAGAAAGGCCATGAATTTTGTAAAATATTATGAGGACATAAAAGATTGGTGGAAATGCGATGGGACAAAGATATCCCATTGGCAATATAATGTTGCCATTACATGAGATAGTATTGTTTTGAAGTCACAAATAGTTGGTAATGCCATAGAGGTGATGAGGTCACATAGATTTGTGATTTCACAATGGGATGGTGATGTCACAATCTCATGGTAGGTCTCTAATTGACAGTGAATATATAAGTTCACAAGGGATAATGATGTATCCAAAGGCAAATTTTGGCACAAGTGTAATGAGTATTAACAGGTTTGTGATGTCACTATGTGACTCAGTGCTCATGACATCTGGCAGTGTGATGTCACAGTGGTAGTAACGTCACAGTGGATTTCTGATATCACATGTCATACCTGATGTATTATGAATTAAACTATTTATGAGCTCAGAGAGGCCAGAGATCACACTGGCAGCATGTCAAAACATTTATGAGGATAGGACAGTTTTGTGATGTCACAGTGGGTCAGTGATATCATAATGGTAATGTGGTGTCATCAATGTATTGTGATGTCATAATGGTTATGTTGTGACAATCTATTTATTATATCAACCCACCTGTCATATTTGAAATAGAATGAAATCACAGAATAGGCATTCCAATGTATCTATGACATCACAATGACCATGTGGTGTCATAATGTGATGAAGTCATTGTTGTTTTATGATGTCACGATGGGCAGATGGTGTCATAATTACAATGTAATGTTCACTGGTGATGATGTCACAAAGGTTTTGCAATGTTAAAATGGCATGTCTGATCTCAATTAGCTCAAAATGAGAATATGGTTACAAAAAGGGCCTGTGATGACACAAAGGCCATGCTTTCTTTCAAAGCTGCTGAAGTCATAATAAGTTTGGGATGTCACAATATGATCATGGTGGCCCAATGGCAATGTGATATCACTATGAGTTTATGATGTCACCACGGTGATGAGGTCACAGTGGGTTAGTGATGTCTCATCAAGTTTGTAATATAACAATGACATATACAATTTCAATTTCTATGAGGATTCTGTAATAACCAGTGTTGCCAGAATTATCTGTGGGAGCCGATAATCATTGTAAATTCTTGGCCTGGCCCAAGAGAGAATGTGGAGAATGGCGCTAAAGGTGGAGTTGTCAAGCCTCACATGGTGAGCTGTCCAGAAGAGATTGAGCATTGGGTAGATTGAGAAGAAATGGTTGAAAATTGTTAGGCAGGAGACCCGTTGGAGTGAGGAGGGGTAAAACCTATATATAGGTTGCATTTTCAGAGCATTGGAAGGAGGGGGATAAAAATGGGAGCTACCAGGATGAAAGAAAGTTATGAGACAGCTGGAAGGGAAAAACCTGAGAAGAGAGGAAGATGAGGGAGAGCAGAAGGTTGGCAAGTGGTCACTGGGGCAGAGTAGGGCAGGCCTGTGGAGAGTGGAGAGACCTAAAGAGAAAAAGGAAGTGGTGGAAGGGAAAAAGGGAAACACCAGGATGGAAGGACAGGTCTATAATGAAGGAGGGAGGAATGGAAAAGCAAAAAGCCTTGCCCATTATGGTTTGGAGATTTGCAGATCATAATTTTTTGGCTGGTGGTTTGCAGACCAATTAAGAAAGGGTGGGACTGCCCATTGGAGGTCTGAGGTTTGGTGGTCAAGGCTGCTCTTGGAACTGGGTATCCAGTCGAGGATAAGGTAATCACAGTCCCCTTTCTAGTGTAAATTGGTTTATTAAATTAAATGTGACTACATGATTTGTCTCCTTGCCTTAGAATTCACAGAAAGAGCTTGAAGTCTCAAAGGCCATAAATTTTCTAAGATGGGATGTGGCAATATAGGTTTGTAAAAACCCAATGGGACAGTGATATCACAATGGCAATAACACTATATCATGTCAAAATAATGCTTTGATACCACAATTAGTTTTTGATACCATTCTTGTTATGAGGTCACCATAAGTTTATGTCACAATGGGTTCATGATGTCAGAGTGGCATGGTAGATCTCAATTGTCATTATTTGGCAATGAATATATGTGATGCCGTTCTAACAGGTTTGTGATGTCACAATGTGACATAATGGTCATGATATCTGGCAGTATGATGTCACAGGGGATTTCTGATATCACATGTCAAACCAGAAATATGAGATTGTAAACAGATTGTGAGCTCACAAAGGGCCTAATATATGACAATGACAGCATTTCACAAAACTTATAAGGACTGGTATGTGATGGCACAGCAGATTAATGATATCACAATGGCAATGTGATGTCACAAAGGATTGTGATATCACAAAGGTTATATGGTCAAGTGGGTTTCTGAAATAGAATGAATTCACAGAATAGGCCTTAACAGTTATGTCTATGATGTAACAATGTCATTGTGATTTATCATGCTATGATGCCATTGTCATTTGCTGATGTCACAATGAGCTGATGATGTCATAATGACAATTTGTTCTGACTGCTGATTTATGATGTTACAATGGTTATGAGGTCACATTATGTTTCTGATATCAACACACATGTCAAATTTTAAATAGAAGGTTCCGGGAAGATGGAGGAGGAGAAGCTGGAGGCTAAACAAGATCTCGCATAGAAAGCAGTTTTAGAGTTCCAGTGAACAGTCCTAAGCCAGAGAATCACACCAAGTGTGCCTTCACAGGACAAAGAGTTAGGCCAGAGAGAGAAAATACAGGCAAGGAGAAAGCCCTGAGCATTTGCCAGCAGCTGCCGCTGAATCATAGTGAGTCTGGGACGAAGGAGCCAGATGCGGCAGGCTAGCAGAATCTATTCAACACTGGCAAGAACCGACAAGGAGCGGACATCTTCATTATGTAGTTCGCAGACCAGAGATGACCCAGGAACCAAGACTCGGCGTGAGTAGAAGCCTAACGTCCTCACTCCTTCTCAAGCAGCAGAGGAGGGAAGCCCCCCCCCCCCAGTACCGGAGATCTCCATCTTGGATAACAACAAAGCTCGGCAGAGCTTCTAGCTCCAACTCAGGCCTTGGACTATATCTAGAGTCATCTAGCAGGTCACAAGAGCCTAACCTAACCTGCCAGACTCAGCTCCACCCAGGTAAAGTCACCCAGCTTGGGCACCAGCCCCAGGAGTGGCTTTCTTCACTGGGTAATCAGAGCCAGAGGCTGCCCCTCCCTTTAGCAGCCTCGACAATCAATTGAAATTCAGTAAACAGAAACCCTGAGAGTGGCTCCAGGCTGGGCTCTGTGAGTTTCTCACAAACCAGCCCCCGGGAAAAGCTACTGTTTGCTAAAAGGCCTCAACTCTACCCAGAACCTAGCCTCATCACAACATCTCCAAACTCGAGGAAAATCCATCTCCCTCTTTTGTGATACTCAAAGCAGATCTCCCTGACATTGAACTAACCTGGGAGGAGGATCACAGAGCATTTTTCTGCCTGTTCAAAGAAACTGAATTATCTAACCAACCAAGCCACAGGACCACAAGCAGACCAGAGACTCCAACCAGAGTCTGGTTACAGACACAAGGGAGACACTGTATTTCCCCCCACCCTCCAAAATGATCAAAGAACTTTTTTTCTTGTTGTACCTATTATAAAAAAATTATTTTTATCTAAAACTTTTTAATCTTTAAATTTTACCTTTTTTGAAAAAAAATTGTTTTCTAGTAATTTTTTTTTTCCTCTTAGAATTTTATTTTAGGGATATAAGTGTGTGTGCGTTTTTCTTTCTTTTTTTTTTGTTTTGTTTTTGGTTTAGCTCTACTGAACTTCTGATCTTTTTTCTTTCTTTCTTATCATTTTCACCTATTCTTCTCTTTCGTTCTTCTTTATGTGAATTTATTGCTGTTCTGCACATCCTCAGATAAACCCGTAGTTGATTATTAGACCTCTTTATTATTATTAGACCTCTTTATTCCTACATAACATTTTAAGTATTTTTATTTTTAAGTTTTTAATATCTCCTTTATATCCCTCCCCTTCTCTCATTTTATTCATGTTCTTCTCTGAATAGTTTGTTTTCGAATCTGTACAATATATTTAATTTTTACCTTTCTATTTCTTCTGGTCTCTTTTTGTTCCCTTTCTCTTTCTTCTTTTTTTTCTCTCTCTCTACTTTCATCCTATCCAACTTATTTCCTGCTTTGAGATTAGGACTTAGTTAACACTCTCTGTGCCTTCCCACAGCACCCTATTCCTATTTTTACCCACATCTCTTCCTAAACCTAATAATTTCTGGTTTACCAAATTCTTCTTTGCGGTTCGTAGCCCATTAATATATAATTGTTTGATGTTGAATAGATGTATCTGTTGAACAAATTGTATCTGCAGACTATTGACTGTGCAAATTCAGACTTTGGTTGATGCTTGCCTTAAGATAGTGTTCTAGCACAAAACGTGTTAATTTCACCCCAAATGGGCAGAGTAAGCCGGAAAACCACAATAAAAATGGCAAGTCCAGGTATCTCAACTACCACTCATGATAATCAAGGGACAGAACAGATAATGAATAATCCAGAGGAGAGTTCCCAAATAGCTCTACAAACACTGCTGGCAAACATGATAAATCAAAAGATTGAAAAAATACAAAGGACTCTGTATGAGCGTGATAGGGAGAGAGAGGAAGCAATCCAAAAGTTTATACAGGAATATCATAAGCGTGAGGAAGCTACTCAAAAACTGATACAGGATTTGCATGAGCAGCTTGAGAATACTCAAAGAGAAAGTTAGGAATGGCGTGAGCAGGCTGAGAACACTCAAAAACACCACACACCTGTTAGGATTGCATCACTTTTGAGACAACGCATGCTTTTGGAGACATCACAGTCCCTTTGTGAGCTCATACACTCATTGTGAGTTGACATTTGAGATCACATGTTTCATTTTGATATCACCAACCCATTATGACATCACACACTTTTTGTAAACTCATCACAAAAAAGCATTTGACAAGATCCAACACCCCTTTATGATGAAGGCTCTAGAAAAACTATGAATCCAGGGAACATTCCTCAATACAATAAAGGTTGTATATGACAAATCTACAGCCAGCATTACACTTTATGGTGGAAAACTAAAGCCATTTTCTCTTAAATCAGGAATGAGACAAGGATGTTCACTCACTCCAATCTCTTCAATTAATTATTAGAATATCTATAAGACAAGATGCAAACATAAAAGGTATCCAAATAGGGAAATCATGAAAATGACAATACTTCCCAAGGCCATCTACAAATTCAATGTTTGCCTATTAGTATTCCAAACTCATTCCTCAAGAAAATAGAAAGGCAATCCAAAAATTCATATGGAACAATAAAAGGCCCCAAATAGCAAAAATGATGCTTAACAGAAAGAACAGTGCAGGAGGAATATCAATACCAATTTTCAAACTCTACGAGAAAAGCATAGTAATGAAAATAGCTTGGTACTGGCAGAAGAATAGACCTCAGGACCAATGGAATAGAATTGAAAACCCAGAAATGAACCTACAGTCCTATAGCCACCTAATCTTCAATAAGGGTGCTAAAAAAATAGAATGGAAGAAAGACAGCCTCTACAGTAAATGGTGCTGGCAAAATTGGTTAATCACATGTAGAAAACAAATCTAAATCCATATATATCACCTTGTACCAGGATCAGTTCCATATTGATGACAGACCTCGGGGTTGAAGCAACCACCCTGAAAACATTACAGGACAAAATGGGAAAAACCCTAGGTTTACTTGGCACATGCTGAAATTTTCTTAATAGAGACCCCGAAAGACAGCAAGTCAAAGAAAGGTTGGACAAATGGGATTGCATGAAATTGCAGAGCATCTGCGTGGAAAAGTACAAAACTATCAAGATCAATATAAAGCTCACAGATTGGGAGAAGATCTTCACTAGCTATACATCGGACAAGGTTCTCATATCTAAAATATACCTGGACCTCAAAAAATTAAATCCCCCAACAACAAATTCTCAAGAAACAACTACCTAATAAATAAGTAGTCTAAAGACTTACAGAGAAACTTCTCTGAAGAGGAAGGTAGGATAGAAAATAGACACTCATCCTATGAAGAGATGCTCATCCTCCCTAGCAATAAAAGAAATGCAAATCTAAACAACACTGAGATAGCACCGTACCCCAGTTAGAATTGCTCTAATCAAGAACTCTAATAACAACAGAAGCTGGATGGGATGTTGGTGGGAATGTAATCTTGTTCAACCACGTTGGAAAGTAGTCTGAATGTTTCTCAAAAGACTCTACATAGAGCTCCCCTATGACCCAGCAATCCCACTTTTGGGCATTTACCAAAATCATCAAAAACAAGACCATACTAAAGCTACCAGCACAACTATGTTTATTGCAGCATTATTTACCATAGCTAAGATATGGAACCAACCTAGATGTCCCTCAGTAGATGAATGGATCAAGAAAATGTGGTATATGTACACAATGGAATTCTATGCCTCCATCAGAAAGAATGACATTGCCCCATTTGTTAGGAAATGGAAAGTCTTGGGAAAAATTATATTAAGTGAAGTAATCCAGGCCCAAAGAAACATAGGCTCCATGCTTTCCCTTATTTGCAATAAGTAGTATATGTCTGAGACAAACAGAAACTGAGAAATTTATGTTAGGTGAAATGAACACCAAGATAAGGACTCAAATGGTATTTCTTTCTTGCTATTTTTTCTAGCGTATTTATAAGATTATTTCTTTGTTGCTTCGCATAACCCTCCCCCACAGTATAACCTTTGTTTTCACTCTATTTGATGTTGGTATAACTTGGGGAGGTTAACGGAAAAACAAATTGGGATACAGCTGGACCCATTGCAACAATGATATGTACAAGATGCTATGTCGAAAAACGAACTTTACAACTTTGGTGCAGGGTGAGGGAGACAGAAGGGGATATGGGAAGGGATTGGAAGGGGAAACAATTATGGAGACAACAATGCTTGATAAGTAATGTACTCATTACTTTGTTCATGTAATTGTAAACTCTCTGTATGTATTTTCACAATAAAAAAAATCTTAAAATAATAAAGTAAAAATCCATGTCAATTTTTTTTTGTCTGTCGTGTGCCTTTTACTCCAGGCCTGGGCACCGTCCCTCAGCAATTCAGCTCAAGGATAGCACTGTACCACTTGAGCCACAGTGAAGTTTCTAGTTTTCAAGAGATATATTGGAGATAAGAGTCTCACAAACTTTTCTGCCCAGGCTGGCTTTGAACCACAATCCTCAGATTTCAGACTTTTGGGTAGATAGGATTACAGACATCAACCACCAAACCCCAGATTCAAGAAAATTTTTAAAAAGCAAGCTTATTGAAACTTCTGGCTTTTTCTAATAAACAATATTACTTTTTCAGCATTAGTTTATAACTATGAGTTATTTTTAGATGTAACTGGGTATTTTTTAATAGAATCAAATATCAGTTTTACTATTACTCAGTATCTCTCAAAAATCCACTGTAATTGACTTTCCCCAAAGTCAATTATTACATACTATATTACACACTATTTTTATTATACTCTATATTATATATAGTGTGAATTGAAAATAGTTTGGACAATTTCATATAAATTATTAGGTGCTACTTTAGCAGTATAAATTCACATGTGTGATTTTAAACAAAGGAAAGATTTTCGAGTTAAAATGAATGTGTAGTGTGTCCCAATTGAACCAAAAATTCTGAGTTCATACAGACAAAATTATTTTCTTTCCACTAAAGACTTTGAAGTAATAACATTGGAAATAGTAAGGCAAGAGGAGGAAAAATTAAAATCATGTCAAACAATGTGTCTGTTATACTGCTACCCGCTCCACTATGAAGATCTGCCCATTCCCAGTTGTCACAAAATTTCATGTCTCTCTTAGAATTCTATTTGGAAAAGTTCTAAATCACTGATTCTTTTTGTACTTTCTGTTATATGAAACAAAATATATACACAAACCAATTGAAATAAAATGCACACATATGTTGAAGTCACCACAACTGGAAAAACAACCAACAAAGTAGAACTTCCCCAGGAACAAAAACATGTCTTGCCCAGCTTTTTTTTTTAAGCACAGAAACCTCAAATACATGTTAACTTGGAGTAGAGCCATAAAGATAACTGTGTCTCAGAAATAGAGTAATGTTAATTTGTAATTAAATTCATCTAGATGAACCTAATATAGCAAATCCCTTGAATTGATCAAATTGTTAAAATAAATGAGGCTGTATGCAGAATGAGATCTGCACATATTTAAAAGAATAAAATAACAAAATCATGACATACTTAAAAAATTCAGAAATGCAATGAATAAATCCAATAGTATCTATATTGAGAACTAATCCCTACTGATATAACAAGAAAAATATGCAAATAATAGAATCTGAGCAGTGTACATAACTTTAAACTACTCCTAATCACACATTGTAGAAGACTGAATGTGGCTTACCTAAACGAAAACATCAATAAATGATATAAATGAAATTAAAAATCTCATGAAAAGAGAGAAGTAGTTTCTGGAAAAAAATAGTTTAATAAATGGTGGTCAAAATCTTTCTAGTACTGACAAAATTGCATATCTATTTTTTAAATCCCAAAAAATACCCAAGTTACTCGAGCTGATTTGAAACTTTGGCAAAGTAGCAGGAGACATCTGTAACATTATTATGGATGTTGACTCTGGCATGGAATTCATTTCCTCTTTGATCTGACAAATGAATATATGAAAGAACATAACTACTCCAATTCAATATCAAGACCTAACTAAACATATCACCAGAAAAATTATCATGTAAGCCATATTGCAACTGGGGTAAAAGAAAAATCAGTCACACTGATTCTGTATTTATTGTAAATATTGATTTTTTTCTATAAATTACTTCCTTTAGCTTGCATTTTTGAAACATTGTGTTACATGATGTATATCTTGTTACCTAATTTTGGATGCCTCCTTAAATTTTGTTCTGAGTAAAATGTTTCACTTCAGTTCATAACCCATGAAATGATGTTGATTTCCAAAAATTCTAATTACTGTTTATAATATACAAAATCTCATAAGCAAGACACAAGTAAGCATTGGTTAATATTTTAATATCAGGGTCTCATGACTGATGAGGCTTATCTCAATGAGTATTATTGTACCTAGATTCCTCAGCCTAAATTTATCCACAGTTAAAAAATGTTTATAACTTTTTTATGCGTTTTTATTGGGAAAATACTGTACAGAGGAGTTACAATTACATGGGCAAGATAATGAGTACATTTCTTATCAAGCATTTTCACTCCTCCTTTGTTTCCCATTTCCATCCCTTCCCATCCTCCCCTCTGCCCCCCCCCACCCAAAACTCCTCTCCTTCACCAAAGTTTTAAAGTTCGTTTTCGACATAACGACTTATACATCTCATTGTTGCAATGGGTCCACCTGTATCACTATTTAAATGATTTGTATTTTCCCTTCCCCTCCACAAATTATACCGACATCAAATACAGTGAAAGCAGGAGTTATACCGTGGGGGAGGGACATAAAAGGAACAAAGAAATAATCTTATAAATGTGTTAGAAACAATTACATGAAAGAAAAAAAATTGAATACATATCTTAGGGTTCATTTTCCTAACATCAACTTATCTGACCTATTCTGCTTGACTCAGACATATACTAGTTATGGAAAATTTGGGAAACCATGGGACCCATGTTTCTTTGAGCCTGGCTTACTTCACTTAATATAATTTTTTCCAAGTCTTTCCATTTCCTAACAAATAGGGCAATGTCATTCTTTATGATGGAGGCATAGAATTCCATTGTGTATATATACACCACATAAAAATATTTATATCTTTATTTGTCACCCATCAGAGATTAAATCCGAGTATAAAGCCTAAGGAAAATGTTAAAGTAAGAATTTAGTTTTTCTGGATATAAAGTAAACAAAATGCAGCATAGAGTAACTCACTGGTTTAAAGTCAACCTATTTCTCCAAAACATTCCAAGCATTACCTTACAATGGGTATTACTCTCATGAAGGGAATGGGGAATATAAGAAAAAGACTAACCAAGCATTGTCTTCAAATATATATAATTTAGCTTCATCTCTACATTTCACTATAAACATTTCTGGTAAAAACTGTTTGAATAAATTGATTTATAATATATCCTAGTTTCATATACCAAATTACATTCAGAAATTGGGATATACCAAATAACTAAAGAAAGTCCTGGCAGAAAAAAGGCACCTGTATATACGATACCCAATTCTGAGGTATTTTTCATTATGCTTCCATTTAATGAATGTGATTGTTTAAATGTTTCATAAAGTATTAATTAAAATCAATCAGTGTATTATAATCTAATTGTTTATAGTTTTATCCTAGAATCATTTAAGAACTTCCCATTCAATCATGACATACATCACATTCTGTTGGTATTCATATGGATAGGAATGAGTTTCTTAGGATGTCCTGCCATTTAGAGGTGGCAGGACCAGGATTCCGACTTAAACCCGAGGATAGGGAACTCACTGTTCTGTTCAAGAACATCATCAAGACAAATGATTAGGCAGGCACCAGTGTCTCTCAGCAGTCCTCCTTGATATATACAAGGTTGTGATAGGAGGATCATGGTCAAAGTCACTCTACACAGGAAAGTTCTTGAGAGCCCTGTCCAACTTCAGTGCCAACAAAGCCAGAAGTAGAGCCATATGGCTCCACTGTTAGAGGACTAGCCTTAAGTAAAAGCAGCTCAAAGACTGTGCTCAGATTCTGAGTTCAAGGTCCGGGACTGGCAGCAAACAGACATACACAACAATCTGTCCAGCCATCCAGCTAAAGCAGGTCACACTCAGCAGCATTTATTTACATTTTATTATGAGGCAAAAGGAGGAACAGTCACAAACCAGGCATGGGAAGACAAGATCAGCTTTCTTAGAAAATTAAACTTGGGGACGTAAAATGGTAGCACACTTATCTAAAAATTACCATTAAGAAAAAGATGAGGGCACGGAATGTGGATTAGTGAGAGAGTGCTTGCCTAGGAAGCAAGAAGCCCTGGGTTCAGATCCTCAGTATCACATACAAAGAAAAAGCCAGAATTAGTGCTTTGGCTCAAGTAGTAGAGTGCTATAGACAGTACCCAGGCCTTGAGTTTAACCCAAGAACTGGCAAAGAAATAGCTAGGTAGGTAGGTAGGGTAGGTAGGTCGAGAGAGAGAGAGAGAGAGAGAGAGAGAGAGAGAGAGAGAGAGAGAAAGAAAGAAAGAAAGAAAGAAAGAAAGAAAGAAAGAAAGAAAGAAAGAAAGAAAGAAAGAAAGAAAGAAAGAAAGAAAGAAAGAAAGAAAGAAAGAAAGAAAGAAAGAAAGAAAGATGATAGATGAATCTTGTTTTGGATGTCAGGAGAAAAGAAGCAAACACTTTCCAGTCTTCAGTGTGCCAGGACACTAGCATGGCCTTCATACAACCACAGAGAAGGAAGATAGTCTCTTTCGCACTTCTCAGGCAGCCTAGTGCCCCAGTGTCAAGAGGGTAGATCCAGGTTCTAAGTCAGGTGCTTGGAAACAGAAGAGAAAGGGCCCTGCCTCCCCTTGGATTGGGGATTTGCATTAATGAAGTGCAGAATGAAGAAAGGAGAAGGGACTGGCAGAGGTAGAAGAAGGGCTTTCAAATCTGATGGAGAGTCAAAAAACCACTCCCTAAGACCAAAGAGCAGAGTTTTTCTACTCTGTTCCTCCCCTCTTCCCCACTAAACTGGTTCTCTATTGGTATCCTAAAGATAACCTGCGGCTCCCTTCACCTGGTGGAGGAAGGTTAATTAGTCATTGTTAGAAGAGGCTGAGAAAAGCCTGACCCTGATGTAATTCTAACAATTGGTTCAGATTTCCCCTCATTGCTGGCTGTGCCTGCTATGAAGTGGTTTTGCAGCTTACGTCCCTGTTGAGTATGTACATTCTGCCTCCTAATCTTGCTGGCTTAGGTCTCTTCACCTAGCCTGGCTTTTGCAACTGTTTTCTGCCTTCAAATATGGTTAGAGTGGAGTTCATCCTGATAAAAGGGCTAGGGCTCGAATCCTGAGTACTTCATTTGAACCCAGGATGGGTCAATAATATTTCATTCCTGCTTCTATAGCTCCAGAACTCTAAGAACATTTAGAGTGCAAGTAACTTATCCCCAAGGAAAACACAGGAAGCTCTTGAACATCTGACGTTTCAGAAGTGGAAGTTAGAGTGTCAGATTTTCCTACCCTGGCTGGCTTCACCCTATGATCTTCAGACCTTAGCTTCCTGAGCTAGGGTGACAGGCATGAGCTGCTGGTGCTCTGCTAGGTTCAGAAATATAATGACATTGGCAATACAAGTCAACTGCTTATCACAAAATGCTTGGGAAGCATATTAAGCCTTTCAACAGTGGACCTTTCAGAACCCCGTAGGACACAAAGTTATAATGCTAGAGTTTGAGAGAATGGACATATGGATGGGCTACACTTGATTCTTAAGCTCTGACTCCAATTCTGGTGTATATCAGCATTCAATTTCCAGAGAATGTCCTACTAATTAGCAAATAGGAAAAGTACTTTGGTTAACCCTCACTTTTTTAGGGTTTTGTGTCTCAAACTCAGGCCTGGGCACTGTCCCTGAACCCTTCAGCTCAAAGCAAACACTCTACTACCTGACTCACAGTGCCACATGTGCTCTTTGTGTGGTTCATTGGAGATAAGTGTCTAACAGGCTTTCCTTGCTGAGGCTGTCTTTGAACTGTGGTCTTCAGATCTCAGCCTCCTGAGAACCTAGGGTTCCAGTTGTGAGCCACAGGCATCTGGCCTATTGTTTTTGACAGTCCTGGGGCTTGATCTTAAGGCCTGGGTACTGTCTCTGAGCTCCTTTTCCTTAAGCCTAGTGCTTTACCACTTGAACCCCTCCACAGCTTCTGGCTTTTTCTGAGTATGTGGCACTGAGGAATCAAACCCTAGCATTCATGCATGCTGAGCAAGCTCTCTACCACTAAGCCACATTTCTAGCGCCACCCTTACAATTTTATCCCTGAACTTGCGTCTCCCCAAGAAAAGGCTTCTGAGTATAAATCATCTAACGAAATTCCTATAGGAAGATTCCAATGATAAATAAGAGAAATCTCATACTTGGGAGAAACTCTAAACATGTGAAGACTGTGATAAATGTTTCCATTTAATTATGTACCATGTTGCAACACTTAATTTATAATAGATGTACAACATGTACTAAATATTATGTGTATAATAATACTAAATACAATTAACAATAAATAAATGAATCAAGTAAAAAATAAATTAAAAGTCAATAATAAAATCATAATATGTAATAAATATACATATGTAAATATATATCATATATTATACATATATATAAATATTTTTTCCATTGCAGAGCCTTCATTCAGATGCTGGGAACTCTAGCCTGAATTTCTTTTCCTCAAGACATTGAGCTTTGCCTTCACCCATGGTGCAAAAGTTTTACCTGGATGGTGAGATCAAATCTAGCAATGATGGTAATACTGGCCCCAGTTCCAAGGCAGTAACTTAATTTTTTTATGGAAGCGGTTATGTTTATTCAGTTACATACTGAACATTAAAAAGAAGCAGTGCAGAAATTTGTACATCTATTCAGACATCTTTCTCTTATCCCCCAAATGCTTCTCTTAGCACTACTTTTTCCATTTTTTTATTGTAAAAATGTTTTACAGAGGGGTTACAGTTAAATGGGCAAGTAATGAGTATATTTCCTATGGAGCATTGTTGCCTCCTCCTCTGTTTTCCCCCTACTATCCTTACCCTGTCATCTCCACAACTACTCCTCCTGCTGACTTAATTTTTATTTTTGGATTTGCATGGGGTTTGTATTCAAGTAGTGGCATCTCTGCACTTTCCCTCACATTGCTACATATTTACCAAGACCCTGAGTTCAAATCCAAGGCTAGGAAAGAAAATTGTTAGAAATTCCAAATCAGGGAGCTTTATTTATTTTTTAATTTAGTTAAATTATTTATTATTTATTTATTTATTTATTCTTTATTTTGCCAACACGGGCTTGAACTCAGGTCATAGCAACTCTACCTCAGCTTCAGTAGCCCTAGGGTGCGGTGCAGCCTCCGGACCCATAGCCAATCCAGGGATCCTAGGCCCAGAGGGCTTGCAGGAAGAAAAAAAAGTATCATAGCACAAAAAGTGGTGAGCTGCAGAGGGCTGGGTATTTTATGTTTTTTTTCTTTACATGGTGACCAGCCTTGGTCTGAATGACATGGTTGCAAAGTGGACCTGACCTGCGAAGGCTGGCAGGTTATCAGGGAATCCATAGGCCAACCTGTCAACATAGGTCCCGGGTTCAAATCCTGGTACTGACACCTACCAATGGCAGGAGATGACAAGAGACTCGTTCCTATGCATAGGAATACCAACTGAAAGAGTAGATCATGCTTCGGGCTAGTCTAAAATTGGATGCAATAATCCTAGGATGCTGATTAATGATAATTAATAATATATTACACATGAAAAGAATAATATTCCTTCAATGGCGTTATAATAAATGTCTAAGAGTTGGTAGGAACGTAGTAGGTGTCATTCAATCATAGATAGATGGATCTGGCGCTCTCTGGGAACCACCTGAGGGCTTCATTGGCTAGAGGCTGCCATGCTCACTCTCATCCATTCACGAATTGGGCCTGCTAGGCCCTGAGTTCAGATCCTAGCACTGCCAAAAATGTAATCTTGGAGTAAGAACCGGAGTGTGACACATGTTTTTCTTCTCTGGGAGAGTCCTGGGTGTCAGGCATGATGGAGAATATATCTACAAATCTGGATGCTGTGTGATAGGATGTAAACAATGTAATAAATGGTAGAGGTGTCATCAGAGTCAATAAAAAAATGGTAAATAAATGAATAAAACAAGAAATAAAATGAATAACGACACCCAACATAATATGAACTGTATATCTGTATGGAAGTATAAATCCTATCTTTAAAATGGATATGAGGAGTATGTTTTCCAGGCCAGAATCTTGAATTCAGGTGTAGGGAACAAGCCTGACATTCTTGTCTTCAAGTATGGTCAGATTCCCTTCCCTCACAGTGCTGCATATTTGCCCATACCTTGAGTATAAATACCAGTCCTGGCAGAAAAAATGGCATGAATTGCAAACCAGGAAGCTAAATTTTTTTTTAATTGTGGACTATTGGGGAAGCCATAGTCCCACACAGCAACATAGGCCTACAGTTCAAATCTCAGTTATGTTACTTTCGGATGGTGGGAGATCCTAAGAGATTCTTTCCCATCCACAGTAATAACGATGGAATGTTATCAGTGTCACGATTGAATAAGTTGCTCATGAATGATACTTTTATAACATTAGACATCATAATTTCAGTCAGCTGATGGATTTTATTTAATATCTTATGAATTATCAAAAGAATACTATTTCTCACAGGGATGCAATAATTCAGGACACTGATTAACTTAATAGTTTATTAAAGATGAAAATAATAACATTAATTATATGGAGGCATAATAAATACAGAAGAATTGGTAGGAATGCAGTCTATATAACAGATCAATCGATAGTCATCTCTGGCTCTATAAAGATACATATTGATTAGCATACTACCATCTGCGTGTCAATCTGTTCTTATTTTGTCAAACCCTGGGGATCGATCTCAAGTCCTGGGAACTGCCTGTCAGCTCAATTTGCCCCAGGACAGCATGCTGACACACACCAATTCATGAATTTGGCCATGTAGCAGTGAGTCCAGATGCCAGCATGCCCAAACAATGAATCATGGAGTAAGAAACTGAATGTGACACGTTTTCCTTTTCTGTGAAAGTCCTGGGTGTCAGGTAAAAGTGCAATACATATGCAGACTAATATCCTATTTAATCAATGTAATCAATGTTCTATGTGGCATATTAGTCAATAAAATAAACAGTCAATGCATGAATAAAACAAAAAACAAAAGGAATAACTACACTGAACACAATAAGGAGTCAATCTATGTATGTAAATATAAATCATATATTTAAAATGCACACAAATAAGATGTTTTCTAGTGCTGGGGATCGATTTCAGGCATAATGAACAAACATGAATTTCTTGCCTTCAAGGAGGCCAGCTTTCCCTTTCCACACAGTGCAATAGAGTTACCCAGACCATAAGTTCCAATCCCAGTCCTACAGAAAAAATTGCACCTTTATACTATATGATGCCCAATTCTTAGGTATTTTATTATGTCTCCATTTAATGAATGTGATTGATTAAATGATTCATAAAGTATTGATTAAAATCGGTCAGTGTCCTATAATATAAATGTGCATATTTTTATCCTAGAATTATTTAAAAACTTCCCATTCAATCATGACATACATCACATTCCATTGGTATTCATATAGATAGGAATGAATTTCTAAGCATCTCCTGCCATTTGGAGGTGGCAGGATCAGGACTTCAACTGTGGGCTTCAGCTCCCACCACTTAAACCCGAGGATAGGGAACTCATTGGTCTGTCCAAGAACAGCAGAACCAATGATTAAGCTGGCACCTGTGGCTCCCAGCAGTCCTCCTTGATACTTACAAGGCTGTGATAGGAGGATCATGGTCAAAATCACCCTACACAGGAAAGTTCTTGAGAGCCCTGTCCAACTTCAGTGACAACAAAGCCAGAAGTAGAGCTGTTTGGCTCCAGTTATAGAGGGCTAGACTTGAGCAAAATCAGCTCATGGACTGTGCCCAGATACTGAGTTCAAGGTCCAGGACTGGCAACAAACAGTCATACACAACAATTTGTGCAGCCATCTGGCTAAAGCAGGTCACCCTCTGGTCTCCATCTGAATTGGACAGAGTTCCCTGGGAAAGGGGTTGGGGGAGCAGCTCTCATCTTGACTCTATCCATTATGCCTGCATCTCAGGATTCGGACCACACCCCCATTCTTTCATTGTTCTTTCTGACCAATGGGATATAAGAATTGTGGCCACGCCCACATTCCATGCTGACCTGCACCAGGATTCCCTCTGTTGGTTGTCACCACCACCAGCAGTTGAGGAAGGTAGAGGTGGCTGAGTGATGAGCAGGAGACATGAGGCGACTTTGGATTAGAGTCAGAAATTGACATCCTAGTCAGTAATTCAGAGAATAGAGGATTTCCCAGAGTGGTCAGCCCATCTTTCCCATCCTAGTGCTCAGATATCTGAAACAAGAAGACTCCCTGAGAGAGCTATGGGCAAGAAACTACAGCCAGAAAACTGGCAGAAGAATACTTCCATCAGACATGCAACATTCAAGGAAACAAAGAACACGAAAAAAGGAGGGGTCCCCAAAATACCACTGGGGAAGGTGATTCAACAGAGGGTCCAGCCAAAGGTGATGCCCACCCTGGGCATCCCCTGCCTTTGGACACAGTCACAGCCACCAAGGTCCAGAGTGTCAAGGGAACTGATACCACCAAGGATCTGCAGAGATGTTAAGGACACATGGTGTCTGCCCTGGACTGCAGCAAAAGAAGAAACCAGGCACTCTGTGCCAAGATCCAACCACTGAAGCAGGAAAATACAGGCCTGCAGGATCGACTGAAGAAAGAGAGGGAGAAGATAGCCCAGGTTTACGAAGCACCAAAAACATAGCTAGAGATCCACAAGCCACCCGTACAGAGGTTGGTTTTTACAGAAAGTGATTTACAATCTGCACTGGCCCAAGTGAAGCAGAAGGCCAATGACAGAGAAATGGAGCAAGAAGGTCTCACCAGCTGCTGGCAGGCCACAGAGCAGCACGTGGAAGAGGCTGGAGATGGTGGTTTCTGCAGTCACTGCTGCACAGAAGGAGGCCAAAATTTTCTTCTAAAAGCTGAATGATGTGACACTTCAGCTTGAGGAAAAGACCAGAAGATTCGATGAAAGCTGGAAGCATTCTGGACACAGAAGAGCAACAGGAAGAACAGAATCTGCAAGTTCCAACAAGTGCTGGTGGGGCGTGGGGCACTGAAGAAACTACTGGACAACCTCAGATGGATAGTGACCTCAGCAATTCTGGAGAGAGACACCTTGATGAAGGGTCTGAGCATTGAGAGTTCCACATGGAAGGAGAAGGGTCAGTGGCTGACCGAGCCACTGACTGACAGGAGAAGGAGCGAAGGGTGAGGCAGGTGCTGGACCTAGAGAAAGAGCTAGAGGAACTGACACAGAAGCTGGCAGAGCCATGGCTCCCCACAGGACCATCTCAGGCCGAATGGTAGTTGCAGGCCCAGGCCTACCACATGCAGATGGAGTTGAAAACCTGGAGGAATAACTTCACATCCAGGTCCAGGAAAACCAGAGGCTCTATCTGCAGAATGTGTAGCAGCGGGAGAAACTGCGGAGACTGGAGCAGAAGGCCAAGGACTGGCAGGAGATCCCAGAGACCCCACAATGTGCATGTGTGTGCGCCCCATAGCCAGAGGAACAGATGGCCCTGCTGTGGGATGCTCTCCACAAGGTGAGCGGTGAGAAGGAGGAGCTCGCCAGTATCCTGGACTCAGAGCAGCAGGTGAAGAAATATCTGTGGGAACAGCTAGACCACCCAAAGGAGAATATAGAGGAACGGAAAGAGGTGGCTGAGAGAGAAAGCCTAGCGGCTTGGGAGCTGCAGGAGCAGCAGGAGCAGTTCCTGGCTCAGCTGCATAAGCTCAGAGCCACCTGTGAGCCGTACATTCCCTCCAATGAGCAACTGAACTGCGAGAAGGAGGCCCTGCAGCAGCACCTGCAGAGGCAGATGCAGCTGCTGGAGCAGCAGAAGCAAGTGCAGGGCCCAACCAACTGAGCGACCAGGGGGTGCCCCGAAAGTGGCAGGACACTCCCAAGTGCCTGGAAGTGACCAGACCAGAGGAGGAACTCCTGCAGGCCCAGCTGAGCTTCCTGGCTTTCCCTGGGGAAGGGCAAGGTGTGAGTGCTGGAGAAGCAACAGGTGAGAAAGTGACTCCACACCTATGTGATTATCGCAGAGGTGATTCTTTTTTTTTGGGGGGGTCTGGTAGTGGGCCTGAACTCTGGGCCTGGGCGCTGTCCCTCAGCTCTTCAGCTCAAGGCTAGTGCTCTACCACCTGAGCCACAGTGCCACTTCTGGCTTTTTTCTTTTTGCTTATGTGGTGCTTGGGAATCGAACCCAGGGCCTCAAGCATGCAAGGCAAGTGCTCTACCACTGAGCCACCTTCCCAGCCGCTGATTATCGCAGAGGATGGAGACATGTGCCAGACCTAGAGAGATGTGGCTCTGCGAGTGCTCTCAGAGACTGATCCACAGGGGGAAACTCCTGCTGCAGTTGCGGCAGCCCTACTTCAGGTGCCTGGCCCACCCGGCAGCTCAGTGCCAGACAGAGCTGGAGCCACAGGCTCCCACCCCGTAAGCTGCTACCACAGCAGGGGCGGGGATGGGATGTAGCACACGTGGGCATCTGAAAAGAAAATCTGCTTCGTTCACAACTTGCCTGATGAGGTGGATATCCATAGTCCAGCAGATGAATTCCACCATCGATGCAGTCAGCTGTTGGCACACATCTGCATTGTCAAGGAGTCCCTGGAGGCATGTAAAGAGCAGATGTTCATCCTTCATGAGCTGTGTCAGGAGAAAGCCAAGCATGTGTGCCAGCTCTCCTAGGAGAAGATGGAGAAGAAGAGAAAGCTGTGGAGCTGCTGTCGCTCCTCTCAGTGGAAAGTGTGGACAGCAGGGTCAAGATGCCAGCAGAGCCCCCCCCCCCCCACTGCCTCAGATGCCTCAAACTCCGGGGTGGAGGAAATGAGTGAGGACCAGAAAGGTTTTGAAGAATTGCAACTTCAAGACAGCTTGGAAACTGACAGACCTCATAGATAATTCCCACACAGAGCACGTCCTGAGGAAGATGCCCCACACCCAGAGCATCCTACAGCTCACAGGCTCGGGCAAGGAGCACTCCCTCCCTTTTTTCTGTAGAGTGATGTGGATGATGACACTCTATGTGACATACTGACTCTCAAAATCCTCGGCAGCAACCAGAAGTGGTGGCCAGGTGTACATCAAATGACCCATTGGTGGCCAGGGAAGAGGCCCATGCTATGCTTACAACAAACAGTAAATTGTTTTCAAAGGGAAAAAAAGCCTTCAACAAAATTTTGTTCTTCCAGTCCTGGGGCTTCAACTCAGGCTGTGGTCACTCTCCCTGAAAGCTGTTTTTGATCAAGGCTGGCACTTTACCAGTTGAGCCCCACCTCCCCTTCCAGCTTTTTCTGTGTGGAATGGAACCCAAAGCTTCAGGCGTGCTAGGCGACCTCTCTACCCCTGAGTCACATTCTTATCTAGAATGATTCCCCCATCCCCTCCCAAACCCATATGGCCATTCCTCAGATATATAGGAAGTAGGGGCTAGGATTTATATGAAGCAAAAGTCTGGTTCACACAGAAATACTCCCCTGCCCCCTCTTCGACTCCCTTAACTAAAGTTTGTCTTCCTCCCTTGAGGGATGAGAGATGGAGAGGGGAGTCCCAAGAGAGGACTACCAAGAACAATGGCCACCTGAGCCCCACAGCCTACCCCACACAAATGGTCCTCTAGATTCTGATCTTACCTGATTCAATGTGGAGTCTACACTGTCACACCACCTCTTCAATGCTCAGGATGAAATAAATGTCAGCCTTGGCCTCAGCCCACACACAGGGTAGAAGTTCCTAGTCCCAGACCAACTTCCATCTCTGACTGCCCCGAGTTAGCCGGACCCACCACCCACCACAATGTAGGTAGCAATGACCTCACAGATGGATTCCAGGAAGAATGTTTATGGCAAAGAGCAGAAGGAGCAGGGTGAGCAGGGCAGAAGGTGACAGGGTGATTGCTCTGGGATCTTCCTCCTTTGAGCCCTCCGGTCAAGCCAGAGCCATGCTGACCCAAAGCAGGGCCAAGGCCAGAGTGTGAGACAGGATGGAGGAACATGGGACTAAAGGAGGTACTGCTTTGTCTTGGAGCACTTGAAAATTCCAATTGTATTTAGCTCATGCCAATCCCAAAGCCAACATGCAATGCCTCTCCTTATTGTTGTTGTCCATGAGCGCTGTCGCTGAGCTCTTTTTCTCAAGGCTGGCACTCTACCACTTGAGGCACAGGGACACTTCTTGTTTTCTGATGGTTCATAGAAGATCAGTCTCACACACTTTCCTGCCCAGGCTGTCTTGGCACCATGATCCTCCAGATCTCAGCTTACTGAGTAGCTAGGATGACAGATATGAGCCACCAGTGCCCAGCATGTGATGCTTTTTGAAGGCATCTTGGAGATTCTGTAAAAGGAGACCAAAAAGGCCTGGATAGACCATGACCCAATCAAGAAGCTGGGATGGGGGAAGGCTGATCTTCTAGCCATTCTATTACCCAATATTAAAGGTGCCAGGTGGTGTTGTATGCATCAAACTCCTTGTCCAACAGCACTCATGCTTAATGGGTAAAAGGTAGAGAATATCCAAAGATTGCAGTGTAGAAATCTCTGATTTTGCATGCATGCTTGTGTGTGTGTGTGTGTGTGTGTGTGTGTGTGTGTGTGTGTGTGTGTGTGTGAACTGAGAGCTTAGGCTCTATCCCTGAGTTTTCTTGCTCAAACCTAGTGCTCTTCCACTTGAGCCACAGTCCCATTTGCTTTCTATGGTTAATTATAGGTAAGATTCTCAAGGACTTTCCTGTCCAGGGTGGCTTTGAAGCATGATGGGGCCCCCAGGGAAGCAAGAGTAAACACAACTCGCAAGTACAATCCCTATAGTGGGAGACCCCTGCCCCCTAGTGGCCAGATGTGGGACATTGGCCCCTTGCCATCATCCTCTAAAGTTCAATTGAGGGAAGTGACCAGGCCCAAGCTGACTTTTGCTCACCCTGAGTACTGATGCTAGAGCAGGTCTTTTCCACACTAGGCCAATAGTACTCCAGGAGGTCCGGCTACTAGGGCACAAGGAAGGGAGAGGTCAGCTCCAGACTGAGCTAAGAGCCTTTGCCCATGGACACCACAACTTGTCCTTCCTGATCACCATAAGACCTGTCAAATAACAACCCCCCAAAAAACCCAAAATTGGAGCTGTGGCTCCAAGTGCTAGAGCTCTAGCATTGAACCAAAATGCTCAGGGACAGGGCCCTCAAGCCCTCCCCCTTAAAACACAAGTTGGCTAATGTAAACTAGTAGGATTTGTGAAGCTGAACTTGTGACATACAGCTAGGTGCTGAGTCCTTCACAGGGTGCTGTTTGCTGGGGCCTTCTCACATGGGATTTTGTGCTGAGTCCTCAAAAACTGCTGTTTGCTGAGTCATCCCAAAGGATGCTATGTGCTGAGTCCCTGAGAAGAGTGGGCCGTCCAGGGTATTTCAAAAGGTGCTGTGTGCTGAGTCCATTACACAATGTACTCTATGCTGAGTCCTTCAAAAGATGTGCTGTGCTGAGCCCTTGAGAAGAGAGGGATGAGGTGAATATTTCAAGTGATGTGTACTGAGTCCTTTACACAGGGTGTTCTGTACTGTCCTTCAAATGCTGCTGTGTGCTGAGTCCTTCAACAGTGTAGTATGTGCTGAGTCCTTGCACAGGGTAGTATGTGCTGAGTCCTTTAAAATTGTGCTATGTGCTGAGTTTTTCAAAGGGTACTGTGAAATGAGTGTTTTACACAGTGTTTTATGTACTCAGCCCTTCAAAGGAGGCTCTGTGTGGTCTTAACAGAGGGTGTTATACACTGAGTACTTGTGAAAGAGGCTACATGGTGAGTTTTTCAAAGCATGCCATGTGCTGTGTCCTTTATACTGCGGGCTATGGACTAACTCCTTCAAAGAGTGCTGTGTGCTGAGTACTCTACACAGGTTACTATATGCTGAGTCCTTCAAAGGGAGCTGTGTGCTGAGTCCTTTACACAGGGTGCTTTGTGCTGTTTTTTGAAGTGTGCTGTGTGCGGAGTCATCTCAAAGGGTGCTATGTTCTGAGTCCTTGAGAGGTAGTTGTCCCCCAAAATCACACACACACACACAAATACGAGGGTCATCATGCACCTGCTTGGTGTGTGGAGTGAAGAGGATGAAAGAGAGTCTGCTCCAGCAGTAGGGCTGAGGGGAGATTCGATCCCCAGGCCAGGTACTGGGGTTGGGAGGTAGTGATGGGCTGAGGTGAGGCTGCAATTGCCATGGCCTGGAAGCCTTAGGGCCCAGTCAGGGCTAGGCTTGCAGCCAGGGGTGGAGACAGAGCCGAGGGGAAGAGGGGGCGGGGCCAAGAGGAGGAGGGGGGCGAGGCCCAGGGAGCTCTGTGGTGGCAGCAGTGGCCAGGAGCAGGGGGGGGGGGCGGGCAAGGGGGTGGGTGTGCCAGGCAGGGACAAAGCGGCCCAGAAGAGGAGTGCGGGCAGAGAGAGAGCACAGAAAGAAGAGTGAGCACATGCACAAGGTTAGGTAGCTTCATCAGCTGGCGGCCTCCCGGATCCTAGCAAAGATCTTGGAGGGGAGTAGAGCATGCAGAGCCAGCACAACAGGTACATTGCCAAGGGCAGCCACACGTAGGTGCAGTGGCAAGGCCGGCCTTGAGTCTGATGTCCTGGCGCAGGGATCACAGCAGCAGTGGCAGCAGGTGAGGCAGCACCAGCGCCTGAGTTTGGGGCGGCATTGGCTGAGGAGGAGGAGCAGAGGCCACGTGCAGCCCCGCCACTGCACCCTTAGACGCCCCTGCCCCTTCCCAACAACATCGTGTCTCAAACAAGGTTCTTTCGGCTTGGACCTGCAGTGCCTCTTGAATTCGCCTAGCAGAGATGGCACACCCTTGGAAGGCTTGCAGCCCCAACCTAGTCCTGGCCCCTGGTCCTCAGACTCTGGGACCATGAGCACCGCCTACAGCTTCTCCTAGCAGCTCACCTGAGTGGCCTCCCAAGGTTTGCACCTTGGGAACCCTCCCAACAACTCCCCCTCCCCCGCTGACACAGGTCCACACCTCCTACCTCCCCTCTACCATCCCGCCCGTAGCTCCCCCATGCCACACAATCCAACATGGCCCTGCCACAAATGTGTCCCAGGGGTGGGGGTTGGGGTGGGTGTCAACCCTCGGATCCCAACATCATCTCTAGTGGCCAGTGTCCCAGGATATGGGGAGATGCAGGAATCGGTGAGGAAGGAGCACAACAGAGCCTCTGTATCAAAGCAGTGGGAGCCACACAGCCATGCATCTTCACCCTTCCTCTCCCTGGTGTGAACCTGGTGGCTTTAGTCAGATGTGGGGAGCAGCAGCTCCATATCTGCCTTCTAGGGTCTTTTCCTTTTTGCTGGGGTTGGTGGAGTATAAATCATTTAAAGTAATACCAATAGGAAGGTGTCCAAAGATATAGAAAACAAAGTTCATACTTAGAGAGACTCTAAACACATGTAAAGATTATGGCAAATGCTTCCATTTAATTATGTATCATGTTTCAACACTTAAAAAGGATTAATGAAAAATGAGTCAATGTTCTATATTATTTTTTCCTGTTTAATATATTTTTTATTGTGAAAATACTGTACAGAGGGGTTACAATTACATGGGCAATATAATGAGTACATTTTTTATCAAGGATTGTAGCCTTCTCCTTTGTTTCCTTCCTATCCCTTCCCATGCTCTCCCCGATCACCATCCAATCCTCCTACCCCCCAACCAACCTTGTAAGGTTCGTTTCGACATAACGACTTGAACATCTCATTGTTGGATGGGTCCACCTGTATACCTACTAAAATGCTTTGTTTTTTTCGCTTCCCCTCCACAAATTATACCTACATCAAATACAGTGAAAGCAAGGGTTATACCATGGGGGAGGGACATACAAAGCAACAATAAATAATCTTATAAATGTGTTAGAAACAATCGCATGAAAGAAAAAGAAACATTTGAATACATACCTTAGGGTTCATTTCTCTTAACATCAACTTATCTGACCTTTTCTGCTTGACTCATATACTAGTTATTGCAAATAAGGGAAATCATGGGACCTATGTTTATTTGGGCCTGGATTACTTCACTTAAAATAATTTTTTCCAAGGCTTTCCATTTCCTAACAAATGGGGAAACGTCATTATTTCTGATGGAGTCATAGAATTCCATTGTGTATATATATCACATTTTCTGGATCCATTCATATACTGAGGGGCATCTGGGTTGGTTCCATATCTTATCTATGGTAAATAATGCTGCAATAAACATAGTCATGCTGGTGACTTTAGTATGGTCTTGTTTGTCAACAATTGGGTAAATGCCCCAAAGTGGGATTGCAGGGTCATAGGGGAGCTCTATGTGGAGTCTTTTGAGGAACCTCCGTACTGCTTTACAAAGTGTTTGAACAAGTTTACACTCCCACCAACAATGCAGTAAGGTTCCCTTCTGTCCACATCCCCTCCAGCATCTGTTGTTATTAGAGTTCTTGATTATAGCCATTCTAACTGGGGTGAGCTGGTATCTCAGTGTTTTAATTTGCATTTCTTTTATGGCTAGGGAGGTTGAGCATTTCTTCATGTGTCTATTGGCCATCCTTCTTTCCGCTTGAGAGAAGATTCTCTTTAAGTCTTTAGCCAACTTATTTATTGGGAAGTTGTTTCTTTGAAGATTTGTAGTTCGGGATTTAATTTTTTGAGTTCCAGGTATATTTTAGATATAAGACCCTTGTCCATTGTATGGTTAGTGAGGATCTTCTCTCAATCGGTGGGTTTTCTGTTAATCTTGCTATCGATGTCCTTTGCCTTGCAGAAGCTCTGCAATTTCATGAAATCCCATTTGTCCAAACTTTCTTTGACTTATTGTGTTTCTGGGTATTTATTAGGAAAATTTCGGCCTGTGCCAACTAGTCCTAGGTTTTCTCCTATTCCATCTTGTAATGTTTTCAGAGTGTCTGCTTTGACTCTGAGGTCTTTGATCCATTTGGAGTTGATTCTGGTCCAGGGTGGTATATAAGGATCTAGCTTTAGTTTTCTCCAAATAGCTAACCAATTGTGCCAGCGCCATTTACTGAAGTGGCTGTCTTTCTTCCATTCTATTTTTTTTAGCTCCCTTATCGAAGATTAGATGGCTGTAGGTCTGTAGGTTCATTTCTCGGTTTTCAATTCTATTCCATTGGTCTTGAGGTCTGTTCTTTTGCCAGTACCAAGCTGTTTCTGATTACTATGGCTTTGTAGTAATTTGAAATTTGGAATTGGTATTCCTCCAGGACTGCTCTTTCTGTTGAGTTTCGTTTTTGCTATTCATGGTGATTTATTGTTCCATATGAATTTTTGGATTGCCTCTTCTATTTCCTTGAAGAATGGGTTTGCAATAATGACAGGTGTTGCCTTGAATTTGTAGATAGCTTGGGAAGTATTGCCATTTTCCTGATGTTGATCTGTCCAATTCAGGAGCATGGGAGTTTTTTTTGCCATTTTCTAAGTACTGATTTGATTTCCTTTTTCAAGTTTTTAATGTTTTCATCATAGATGACCTTCACTTCTTTGGTTAAGTTAATTCCTGGGTATTTTATTTTGGGGGGGTTTATATGAATGGAGTTCCTTTCCTGATTTCAGCCACACTTTTCTGATTGTTGGCATCCAGAAAAGCCATTGATTTTTGAGGGTTAATTTAATAATTTGCTACTTTGTCAAAGTTTTGAATCAGCTTCCGTAATTTGGGAGTGGAGTCTGTGGGATTCTTTAAATACAGGAGCAGGTCATCTGCAAAGAGGGAGAGTTTTACTTCTTCTTTCCCTATTTGGATCCCCATTATGTTTGCATCTTGTCTTATTGCTGTAGCTATGCTTTCTAATACTAGATTGAAGAGAAGTGGAGACAGTGGACATCCTTGTCTCATTCCTGAGTTAAGAGGAAATGGATTTAGTTTCTTACCATTAAGTATAATGCTGGATGTAGGTGTGTCATATCCAGCCTTTATTTTATTGAGGAATGTACCATGGATTTCTAATTTTTCCAGAACCTTCATCATAAAGGGGTGTTGGATTTGTCAAATGCTTTTTCTGCATCGATCGAGATAACCATGTGGTTCTTATCCTTGCTCCTGTTGATGTCATGAATTATGTTAATTGATTTGAATATATTGAACCAGTTTTGCATCACTGAAATGAATCCTGTTTGATCATGGTGTCTGATTTTTTTGACGAATTGCTGAATTCGGTTGGCCGAAATTTTGTTGAGTAGTTTTACATCAATGTTCATCAAAGAAATGGGTGTATAGTTCTCTTTCTTTGATGAGTCCCTGCCTGGTTTTGGGATGAGGGTTATGATGGCTTCATAGAATGAGTTCGCTAGTGAACTTTCTCTTTCAATTTCGTTGAAGAGTTGGAGGAGTATTGATGTGAGCTCTACTTTGTAGAATGCCTTGAGGAATTTCGCTGTAAATCCATCTGGTCCTGGGCTTTTCTTAGATGGGAGGTCTCTTATTTCTCTTTCTATTTCAGTGCTTGATATGGGCCTGTTAGATGGTTTAACTCATCTTGGTTTAGTTTTGGCATGTCAATATGTGCTAGGAAAAGGTCCATTTCTGCCAAGTTCTCAAACTTATTAGCATAAAGATTTGAGAAGTATTCCATTATAATGTTCTGAATCTTGTTGTTTCTGTGGTGATGTTTCCATTCTCATCTCTGAGTTTCTTTATTGGGTGTGTTCTCTTCTTTTTCTGATAACATTTGCTAATGGTCTGCCAATTTTGTTAATTCTTTTGAAGAACTATCTCTTTGTTTTGTTCATTGTTTCTATGGTTTTTTGGATTCTAATTCATTTAATTATGATTTAATTTTAATTATTTCTTTCTGTCAACTGGATTGGGTTTATCTTGCTGCTCTTTTTCAAGGAGGTTTAGATGTCTCAGTAAATTGTTGTTTTCAGATCTCTCCAATTTGTTGATGTAGGAACTCAGACCTATAAACTTGCCTCTGAGTACTGCCTTTGCTGTGTCCCAGAGGAGCTGGTACTTTGTGTGCTCATTTTTGTTAAATATCATGAACATTTGAATTTCCTTTCTAATCTCTTCTATGACCCACTCGTGACTCAGCAGTATGTTTTTCAATCTCCTTATGTTACAGGACTTTCTTTGGTGCCTTCTGCTGTGGAGTTCTAATTTTATTCCCTTGTGGACTGAGAGATTGCAAGGTATAACTTCAATGTTTCTGAATTTAGACAAGTTTGCTTTGTGGCCTAAAATGTGGTCTATTTTGGAAAATGTTCCATGTGCTGCTGAGCAAAACTTGTATTCTGATGCTACTGGGTGTAATATTCGGTAGATGTCTGTTAAATCTAGTTGATCTATGTAGTTGTTTAGATCTGCGGTTTGTCTGTTGAGTTTTTGCCGAGTTGATATATCTAGTTGGGAAACTGTTGTGTTAAAGTCCCCAACAATTAATGTCATTAGATCTATTTGGGATTATAGGAAAATAGTGTTTCTTGGAAATATTTGTGTGCTCCATTTTTTGGCGAATAGATATTTAGAATTGTTATATCCTCCTGAAGGAGAGATCGTTTAATTAGTATGTAGCGACCTTCTTTATCTCTTCTCACTAATTTTAATTTGAAATAAATTTTATCTGATATTAGGATTGCAACTCGTGCATGTTTATGGGGTCTGTCTGCTTGTAGATTTGTTCCAGCCTTTAATATTCAAAATGTGTTTGTTTTTATGGGCAAGATGTGACCCCTGAGGGCAGCATGTAGAAATATCTTCATTTTTAATCCAACTAGACAGTCTATGTCGCTTAATTGGAGAGATAATTACATTAATGTTGAGGGATAGGACTGAGGTATTTGGGAGTTCCTGCCATTTTATCCACTTCTTGGGGGCTGCGGCAACTGGGTTCTTCTTATGGTTCTTGTATTCTCAGTTTGGGTGTGGTTTCTTGGGCTTTATTGTGGTCTTCTTAGTTTTCTATGTGTAGGACATCTTTAAGAATCTTTTGTAGGGCTTGTTTGGTGGAGATATATTGTTTAAATTTTTCCTTGCTATGGAAGGTTTTTATTTGATCTTTGGTTATGAAGGAGTGTTTAGCTGGGTACAGTATTCTTGGTTGATAGTTGTTTGTCTTCAGGGCATGGCATACGTCATTCCAGGATCTTCTTGCTTTATCTCTGATGAGAAATTTGAGGTTATTCTAATTGGTTTCACATTATAGATGATTGTTCTTTTCCCCTTGACAGCTTTAAGGCTCTTTTCCTTGGTCTGAATTGATCCTGTGCGGATTATAATGTGACGATGGGATGTCCTTTTCTGGTCTGGTCTATTTGGAGTTCCAATAGCTTCTTGTATTTGAATAGGCCTATCTTTTGGCATATTTGGGAAGTTCTCTGCTAGGATCCTGTTAAACAAATTGCCTATATCATTAACTTCAGTCTCTAGGTGCTCCTCTTCACTCATTATTCTCAGATTAGGCCTTCTGATGGTGTCCTCAAGTGTTGAATAGAATCTATCACATTTCTTGGATTTGTCTTGGATGGTTGTATGTTCTTTCTCTATAATATCTAGGCTGTTCTCAATCCCCGAGATTCAATCTTCTGCGTGGACTAACCTACTATCAAGACTTTCTATTTTTTAAAAAAAATTTTCCTTCTAATTGGTTGACTTTGTTGGCTTCAAATTCTTTGTTGGAGCTTTGTTTTAGATCTTGTAAGACCTTCTTTACTTCCTTAATTTGGTGTTCAGTGTTTATTCTCAAATCACTTAGTTGATTGGTTATGGTTTCCTTGGACTCCCATTCCTTCTGTTGGGCTCCGTTCACCATTCCCTTTGTGGTCACCCTGACTTCTTTCAGCTCTCTGTTTATGGATTTCATGAATGCATTTAGCGATCTTTTTGTATTCTCATCCTGCTCTCTCAATTTAATTGTTACTTTTATAACATTCCATTTGTACGGATGTAATATTGGAATGCATTTCTTAGACCATCTCGCCATTCATTTGTGACAGTTCCGGGATTAGACTTCCAGGCCTAAGTTGCCGGTTTCAGCTATGGCTTCCCTAATAGCCCACCAAACATCAGCAATGCAAGAACATGTGCACTTTATGGGTCTTGTCATTTAGACCCAGGATGGTCACAATACAAAGGAAAAAAAAGTAAAACCACCTTATTGAACTTGTGTTTTATCCTTTTCCTATTTTTTTTTTGCCACCCCTCAGATTTGAACTCAGGTCCTAGGATCCCAGAGTTGGCTGTGGCAGAGGTGCCAAGACCCAAGTTCAAGCCCCGTGCTTGGCCAATAAACAAACAAACAAACAAACAAATAAACAATAAGGCCCTGGCTTTGAATTTGTTTCATTTTTTTGGCAGGCCTGGCATTTGAACTCAGGGTCTGGGTAACTCTGTGGCATTGTGGGTGAAAGGGAAGCTCACCATCCTTAAAGAAAAGAAATTCAGACCAGTTTCCCGGGTCTGAATTAAGGCCTCAGCACTGGAAAAAATAATATTCATATATGAGATCTATTTACACACATGGGTTTACTGCCTATAACGTTTATTACCCTTATTTATTTAGTATTATTATACATATAACACTTCATTTATTACATCATATCACCTAGAATATATTTGCATATGGATTATACATCATACTGAGACCCAAGACTTTCACAGAAAAGGAAAAATGTGTAAAAATTGGCTTCTTACTAGACAAATAAATTTTTGGCCTTGCTGGGATTTTAACTCACAACCTAGAATGCCCAATCCATAAGTTGGGTCTCAATCTTAGCATACCAGCCTCCAGCAAACTGAGCTGCGAGGAAATTCTGCGGACCTTTTGATTAAGCCACAGTCGTGCCCAATATATACATTGATAGATATGTATATGTGTATGTTTATATATAATGCAATATACAGAAAGAGAGGGAATGTGAGGATATTCAATTATGTATATTATTACCAATAATTAATTATTACATTATGCCACTTTTTAATGAAGTATCATGGTAGAATACTTATAAGAGTATTAATTAAAAATTAATCAATATCCTTCTATTAGGGGAATCATACCATGGTGCTAGAATGGAAGACATAAATCCAATAATATTTGCGTGGCATTCTAAAATACAATCATGAATTAACTGCAAATTTAATTATTACTTTTATAACATTCCATTAGCATTCACAAAAATAAGAATGAGTTTGTCAGGATCTCCTTCCATTTGTGGGTAGCAGTCCTACCATTTGAACTCCAGGACTGGGTAGTTTACTTCGAATGCAAACCATTGGAATACCTTGAATATTTCAGATTGTCATGATAAAAAAAGAACAAGGGCTGGGAAGGTGGCTCAGTGGTAGAGCGCTTGCCTTGCATGCCTGAGGCCCTGTGTTCCATTCCTCAGCACCACATAAGCAAAAAGAAAAAAGCTGGAACTGGTGCTTTGGCTCAAGTGGAAAGATTTTCTCACAGGCACCTAGAAAGGGCCTGATGTATTAATCACCTCGGGAAGAGGGTATGCATGTGTGTTTCCACAGGATGCCGAGTCACCCATCTGGATTCCCAACTGATTTATGCGCCCCTACAATAATAACAAAAACCCAGAAACAAAAAAGCAGAAGATGCAGATGAAGAAAGCGATGCAAAAGCTCAAAAGGCTTCACCTTTCTCCTCAGCAGGAAAAGACAACGAAAGAGGCCCAACCACCAACCTGGGAACAAATTAAGAAGTTCACCCTTTCTACGGAGGAGATTATGGTTTCTACAGGAAAGAATATCACTGTTGAAAATATGTTTCTTGCTATGCTTGCCATTATTGCTGCAGGCAGTGTTTGTTTCAGGAGAACAATACTGGGCATATGTTCCTAACCCTCCTCTTCTACATCCGGTGGGATGGGGGGATGAGTATATAATAAAAGTAATGACAAATAATAGTGACCTGCTAGGGGGTTTTGGAGGACTATTCTAATTCTCATATAACTTCTCAAACAATTAATTATGAAGGAATGACAGATACCCCCCTAATTTGCATAACACTATCAGGAAAAATATCTCCGTGGGTGATTGCCTACAAACTATAGAACATTTTTGACTGATGCTCTTGATCAATCCAATGATAAAAAGTTCAAAAAAAGATTGATGTGGGAAATTGGGATGATGACCTTAGGCTTTCATACTTATAATGAATCCTTTGTCATTCCCAAGAGGAATATACATTTAGGTAACTGCCTACAAAAATATCATGACAAAGATCAATTTTGGGATGCATTAATTACCTCACCAAACCACTGAGAATGTGGATTTCAAAAGGCTTCTTTTTTACAACACTATGGGGCACTAGATAGTACTTTTTATTTTTCCATTGCTAACCCCGATTATGATTATGCCGCCTACTTAAAACATAATTCATGAAAGTTTAATGGCTATGCTCCTGATATGCATGGGGAACTCCTAAAAAGATGACTCACTCCAGGGTGGGTGGCTTCCATTTTGGTGAGTCACTCTCCCTTTCACAATAAAACAGGCATTCAGCCTGATTTGTTCAGATTTTTTTGCCACAACAAACAAATTTTACTGAAAAAGCCCAAAGAAACTAAGAGTACTGCAATTGGGGTAAAATCACGTGTGGCTTATCCTTGGGAATGTTAGCTGGAAAACTTGATAATTCAATTATTATTAATCAGGGAAAATCTTATTATATTAGCTGTAAGGATTGTGTTTTTATTAATTGTCTTCCTTCTTCTCTAGATAAAACATATTCTGTAATTTTTATTTTAAAAAGACCTTCCTATGTAATGTTACCTGTAGATCTACAATATGACCCTTGGATTAAAAATTCTGCTTTACAAATGCTGAAAACTCTGGATATTATGTTTTGGTCAAAACGCTTTGTTGCGTCCTTGATTTTAGGAATAAGTGCTTTAATAACAATAATTACCTCTTTAGCCATTTCTACAGAAGCCTTAGTAAATGAAGTAAGCACTGCTCATTTTGTTAATGATTTAAGCAAAAATGTTTCATTAGCCCTAGCAGAAAAAGGAAGTACAGATAAAAATTAGAAATGAAAGTAAATGCCCTGGAGGAAGTGGTTCTGGCTATAATAGGTCAGGAAGTTCAAAATTTAAAGACACAACTCTCAGTTAAATGTCATGCTAGTTTTAAATATATCTGTGTTACTACTCTAACATATAACTTTTATTTCAATTGGAATGCCACCAAAAATCATTTGTTAGGAGTTTAGAGAGATAATGATATCTCTCATGATATGGAGGCTTTATAGGACAAATTTACAGCAGTTAGTAAAGCTCATTAAGATGTAAAAAGTTTACAATATCTGGCAGAGTTACTTAAGCATAACTTGGAGGCCCTCAATCCTCTGGATTGGATTCATGCAATAATTATAATTGCCATTGTGGCATTAATTCTCCTAATTATTTTTCTTATATTTTCAGTAATTTTCATGCTGATTTTTAGATCTGTCTCTTCTGTGCGCTGAGACATTCATGAACTTCAATTAAAAAATTAAAAAGGAAGAAATGCCACGCCACCTCCTGCTGAGTCTGCATAATAGATCACGCCAGGCAAAGCATAAGCTTCATAGAAACATGCCTGCAGGAAAGGGTTGTTGGTTCAAGGATTATTATACACTTGGCTGCACCTTTATTACCTCTACTTTTATTCTTACTATATTCTTCATGGTTGTATATTTGTTGTCTTTATTCTCATTTTTGCTATTTTTCTATTGATCCACGAACAGAGCATGTTGTTTTTTTTTTCTCTAAATAATAAAGACTAGCACCAAAGATTAGATGTGGACAGTGCTCCAATCAATATATCATCTGATGTGACGCTGCCTCCAGAAACTCCTGCCACTTCACAAGCAGGTTTGCTGTTCACTCATAGTAAATATAGAAATTTAAAATTTCCAGATATGTTACAACAGGCAGAATTAATGAATTAAACTAAACCAGAAGGAGTTATCCCAAAAGCACAGAGAATTATAGAAAAAGGGACCCCTGATAATAAAAGGAATAGAAAGATTCCTCCAACAGTTATGACTAAGTTTAGTCCAGCTTAAGTTATAGGGAATAGATGGAAGTTTCCCACAAAATATGAAATTAGTGACATCATATTTCCTGAGCTGACCGATGAACCATTGCCTTATACAGGAATTTTTTTGGGGGGGGTTCGGTTGTGGGGCCTGAACTCTGGGCCTGGGCTCTGTCCCTCAGCTCTTCAGCTCAAGGCTAGCACTCTACCACTTGAGACACAGCGCCACTTCTGGCTTTTTTTTTCTTCTACTTATGTGGTGCTGAGGAATTGAACCCAGGGCCTCATGCATGCAAGGCAAGTGCTCTACCACTGAGCCACCTTCCCAGCCCATTATACAGGAATTTATAAAGATGAAAATAGATGGATTAATGAAAAAGGAAAAAGAGTATCTTGGTACTCATTAGATTTTATGCAAAGATTAGGCAGCTCTAGACCATTATGGTATTTGTTATAAAAAAAAAAAACCAACAAGATGGTTTAAAATGATGCTCAGAAATTTATGTGAACAAATATTGGGATTAAAATCATAGGAAACCAAAGATTGGAGGAAGATGCAGAAGAGAAGCTGGAGGCTAAACAAGCTTTAGCATAGGAAGCAGTTTTAGTGTTCCAGTGAACATCCTAGTCCAGAGAATTACACCAAGTGTGCCATCACAGTACAGAGAGTTTGGCCAGAGAGGGAAAATCCAAGGAAAGGGACAGATGTCTTAATGTGCCAGCAGCTGTGGCAGCATTGGCAGAGGTGGAGGCGGCAGCCGTAGCTGCCATACCTTCATTACAGAGAGTTGATGACAAAGGCACCAGATGCAGCTGGCAAGCGGATTCTACTTAACATCAGCATGAATTGACAAGGAGCAGATATCTTCCTCCTATAGATCACAGACTAGAGACGGCCCAGGAACCAAGACTCTGGCAGCTTGTGTAGAGATATCCTCACTCCTTCTCAGGGAGCAGAGGAGGGAAGGCACCCATCCTCCATCCCACTACTGGAGATCTCCATCTTCAATACTGACAAAGGCCTCCATGAGCTGCCAGCTCCAACTCAGGCCTTGGGAGAAAACACGAACATCATTTAGCAGGTCACAGGAACCTGACCAGACCTGCCAAGAAATTGCTAACAAAAATATATTATTTTAAATTTTAATTCCAATTTAGCCAGTTCTACAAATTCCTACATTAAATAAACTTTGCTATTTCTCCAGGCTTAACATTTTGTAATCCTTCATCATTTGTTTGTAATCCAACAGAATGATACTTACTTTTTCAAATTTTTGGTTGGGAATCATGAGCCATTTTGCATCTAGGAATGTTCTGTAATGAAGAGAGCGTTTAAAACACAACTGAGGAATATATATGAGCTGCATTTCATTAGGAAACTTGACTTTTCAAAATATAATGACAAAATTAGTTCAAACTTCCAATTCTGTATTATGTTCTTGTTTGGTTTGTTTTATTGAGACAAAATTATACTTTCTCGTACAGGGAAGGTATCACTGTGTAATTACACTCTCTAATCTCCTGTCTTAGTCTGAGTGCTAGAATTCCAGGCTTTTATCACATTACCCAGCTATAGTTAGTTGGTTTATTTAATCTAGAAACAGACTATCAATTCTGAACTTCTCCGATTATCTTATCCACTAGACTGACTGCTCAGAATGTTTATGTACAATTTTCAAAGATGTTCTAACATTTTTTTTGGTGTCTGGTCATGGAGCCTGAACTTTGGGCCTGAGTGCTGTCCCTCAGCTCTTCAGCTCAAGGCTAGCGCTCTACCACTTGAGCCACAGTGCCACTTCTGGCTTTTTATCTTTTTGCTTATGTGTGGCTGAGGAATCGAACTCAGGGCCTCATGCATGCAAGGCAAGTGCTCGACCACTGAGCCACCTTCCCAGCCCTTATTCTAACATTTGACACAGGATATGAACATTTTCAGATGCATCTGCTGTGGTCTCTGATTCATTCCTCCTTGGATGGATCTGATTCCTTTAATAATCATTATGTGACTTTCTTATTATCTCTGGGCACTACCTATGTAATATTCTCAAGCTTTAATGGGGAAAGTTCATTTTCTTTTTTATGTTTAGTTGTTTTTTTTATTGTGAAAATACCATACAGAAGGATTACAATAATATGGGCAAGGTAATGAGTACATTTCTTATCAGGCATTGTTGCCTTGTACTTGAGGACTTTCTGATGTTAAAAGTTATCATTTGTTCTAGTCTTACTCAGGACATATTTTCTATCATTTTCCAACTTTTCTGCACATTCTGAAGATTGTTTCATGTATGTGTTTGCACATATAAGTGCCTCTGTTTGTATGTGCATGTTTATATGTGTGTATGCAAAAACCCCAAACTCTTATACAGCAATCTTGCTCATAACTGGTATTCCATCACTTACGGGATGCTTCCAATGCAGCTTTTGGCTGGTTAATTATAGGTAGTGTCTCAAAGACTGTTCTGTCCACCCTAGATGCAAACTGAACTTCCCAAACATTTTTATAT
The DNA here is from genome assembly GCF_019054845.1 of Dipodomys spectabilis. Taxonomy (NCBI): domain Eukaryota; kingdom Metazoa; phylum Chordata; class Mammalia; order Rodentia; family Heteromyidae; genus Dipodomys; species Dipodomys spectabilis. The sequence continues at coordinate 795,675 of NW_024870919.1, read as the reverse complement.
TCTTAGGTTTTACTTTTACAAGAGTATCAACTTATAAACTAGAAACATTTTTATGAGTGGAAAGTCTAAACTGTAGCCCAGATTTTAACACAAGAATTCATATAAAGTTAGATGAACATACACATTACATGTCCTGAATGTACGCTGTTAGAAATGTGATCTTAAGCCGGCTGCCAGTGACTCATGCCTATAATCCTAGCTACTCAGGAGGCTGAGATTTGAGGATTGCAATTCAAATCCAGCACGAGTAGGAAAGTTTCCAAGGCAATTATCTCCAATTAACCACCAGAAAATTGGAAGTGGCATTGTGGGTCATATGGTAGACTGCTAGCCTTGTGCTGAAGAGCAGAGACAGTGCCCAGGCCCAGACTTCAAGCCCCACTACTATAAAAAAAAAAAGAGCAAAAAAGGAAAGAAAAAGAAATGTGATCTTAGCCACCAGTTCATTGCTAGTATAATTCCTGCTCTCTCAACATGGCATTTTTTCCAGTTAAGTCCATGCTCTTATATCCGACTTGCTTTGGAACCAGAATTATTCTTCCATTCTTCTTTTTTTACAAATTTGCATGATTTAGAGCTAGTAGAGGAAAGAGAGTGACCTCATTATTCATGTTCTACTTAGTAATAATGTCTCTTTATATCACTCCCATAGACCTACATACTGGCCTTGGCTTTATTGTTTCAAAGTTGTCTTTTTGCAGAGTCTTCTATAGTGTATTGAACCATTATACTTAAACACAGAGCTTCTCTTTCTCCTATTATTCCTATTGTTTCTCCTACTGTTAACTTATGTACACTTGGGAAATAATACATAACACGCACACTAACACACAAAAAATGTTTCTGAGAAACTTCTTGCCACTTAAAATTGGTCTTAGTTTACAGAGCATTTACTCAATTTGAACATAATATGCTCCAGAAAAATGGTTTTTTCATGCTTTTTATTGTAAAAATATTGAACAGAGGGGTTAGAGTTACATAAGTAAGTTAATGAGTACATTATCTATCAAGCATTGTTACCTCTTCTTTTGTTTTTCCTCTGCCATCCCTTTTCTCCTCACTGTCCCAAACTCCCCCCTCCCCTCCCCAAGTTGTAAAGTTCATTTTCTACATAGTGTCTGTTCATCTCATTGTTACAATGGGTCATACTGTATCCTTGTTTCAGCATTTTGTTTTTTCCTTTCCCCTCCCCATATTAGAAAAATATATATGAAAGATGCAGGTCACTGACATCAAATACAGTGAAAACAGGGGTTATACCATGGAGGAATAAAATAGCAGAGAAACAAAAAATCACATAGTACATGTTAGATACATAGAACACAATAGCAAGAACGATAAAAACAAGTTGTGTCCCTATTTTGGGGCTCATTTCAGTTAACAGTCTTATATGGCCATATGTACATGGATAATGTTTTATAAACCATGTAAACTCCATATTTTCTCGTTACTAAGTTGTCTCTGAAACACGTGTTATTTCATGTCCAAAATATACTTGAACTATGTCAGTGAAGCCAGAAAAAATTCATTTTACCTGGAGCAGCACTATAGATTGTTATTATAAGTAAGTGGAAGGAACTGTTACTGCAAGTGGAAACTGATTCCAAAAGAGGAAATGAACATAGAGAAATGACAAAGTTCAAATTAATTTTTGTTGTCCTTTTTACTGTAGAAGGAAAGAATTCAGGCATGAAAGAATCTCTCTCCCTGACTTGGAGTATGTTCTTTACTCATATAAAACTTCTTTACACTTCTAGTTGAGAGTATTACAAAAGGAAACAATATTCCACTTGAAATCCAGCATAGAAAAATGGAACTAACTTTGTTACAACAATGAGATGTACAAGACTTTATGTCGAAAAACGAACTTTACCACATTAGTCGGGGGGGGGGGGGAAGAAAGAGGAAGGGATAGGAAAGGGAAACAAAGGAGAGGGCAACAATGCTTGATAAGAAATGTACCCAATACAATGGTCATGTAATTGTACAGTATTTTCACAATAACAAAATCGAAAAAGGAGAAAAACACAACAAACGAACAAAAAACTGTTCTACTGCAAAAAAACAAAGAAATGGAAGTTTTAAAGTGTCATGCATGGATATTTCCCTCCTGAGATGATTCTCTTCTTGCAAAAGTCAGTTATCCATTCCTTTATTCTGGTCCTGAGTTCTCCATAGCAATAAGGATTCCAAAAAGCAGGATCCAGTGAGTATGATCAGCAAAAGGATCGGCTTTTCAAACCAGTGCTTTAAGGATGATCCCAAAAAAGTATGTGGGGTTTTTTGTTTCCTTGTTTGCTTATTTAGATTTTGCTGGTTCAGGGACTTGAACTCAGAGGCTGGACCCTCTCCCTGAACAGTTGTCTTTCCCGCCCACCTCCCCCAAAGGTAGTACTCCACTGTTTGAGCCAAAATTCCACTTCTGGCTTTTTGGTGTTTAATTACAGGTAAGAGTTTGACAGACTCTCCTGCCTGGGTTAGCTTTAAACTGAGATAGTAAGAAAGCCAAGTGACATCAACTGTATGGATTTCTCTTTTGAACCAAGAAATATTTAGATGAAGTTTATTATAAATGTAATATTTCACAATTTTTAAAAGAAGAGAATACATCCATCAAAGAAGCCATAACTTAAATAACTCAGAAAAAGTAGGTGCACTGAATCATTTTAGCATTTTTTTTGCTTGGGAACATTACTATTGACTTTGTTGTTCATTTTGGGGAAACTTAAAGTCATATTTGCACTTTTTGGTTGGTCGTGGGACTTGAATTCTGATCCTGGGTGCTGTCCCTAAGCTATTCAGCTCAAGTTGAACACTCTACCATTTTAGCTACAGCACCACTTCCTGGTTTCTGGTGGTTAATTGAAGATATGGGTCTCATGGACTTTCCTGACCAAGCTGATTTGAACCACTATCCTCTGGTCTCAACTTCCTGAGTAGCTAATATTATAGTCGTGAGCCATCTGGCTCATATTTCCACTTAGTGCACTTAATGACACTATGTAGACAAAGAATGGAAATTTGAAGCAAAGGATGACATTGAAACTTTTCAGAAAAACTGAGATAGCAATAAATATGTCCTCCTTTTTCCATGTTGTTTCATTAATGACTCATGAGCTATGGGACTTTTACATTAGCATCCTCTGCTCTCTGTGTATGTGGATTTAGTAAATTGTTCATAGAGAAATATAGAAAGACTGAGATTTTTAGAAACCAAAGGAGATCAGGTATGAAAGAACAAGATACAAAGATATACAACTTATCACACAGAGAACTAATCTACGTGATTTAGAATGCTAAAGGCAATGAGGAATACGCCTAGTTGATAACTAGTAATTCAACAACCAAAAATTGTTCCCTAGAAGAGTTTCTGGTATGCCTTAGTTTTTATTATTATTTATTCTTTCTATCTGGATTTATTCCTTCTCTTCTGTCACAACTGTTTGTTAGCCTCTGCCTTTTTGTTGCCATGACTGACCAAAAAGATTTCCAAAATCTCACATCGACTACCCTTCTGAATGTGATTAGCAGTGACAACTCAAAAGCCTGGAATCTTTGAATTTCCAGGATTAATCTTCACCTGATATCTAAGCACATTCCTGGCACTAATTGCAGTGACCTATCAGCAAAAAAGTTTTTTTTTTTTCAACACAGAATTCTAATACAGGTAGAGTACATGAATTAAGGGCTATTGTTAGGTATCAGTTGGAAGGAGCAATTATATATTCCAAGTATGGGTTCTTTATTTTGCATTTACTAGCTAAGTGACTCTTTTGACAGTCCTGGTGCTTGAACTGAGGGCCAGCAATATGTTCCTTAGCTTCTTTTCTTTGCTCTAAGCTAGCGCTCTACCACTTGAGGCACAGCACCATTTCCAGTGTTTCTTTCTCTGTTTATGCAGTACTGATGAATTGAACCCAGGATTTCATGAATGCTAGGAAATCACTGTACCATGAAGCCAAATTTCCAGAGCCTTAAATAACTTTCTTTTTTATGTAAAAAAGTTTTTTAATTGTGAAAATGCTGTACAGAGGGGTTACAATTTCATGAGCCAAGCTAATGAGTACATATCTTATCAAGGATTGTTATCTCCTCCTTTGCTTCACCTTACCATCCCTGCCATCCGATCTCCCCCCACCAGTCGCCCCCCCCCCCCACCCAGCACCAAAGTTCTAAAGTTGCAATGGGACTTTATAAAATGGCATTACTTTTTCATTCCGTTACTACGTATTATAATTCAAGCCAGGTGGTAGAAAAGGAAATGGAAAACAATATTAAGTCCAGTAAGGCTGACATTCCTATTACATCACTAAAGAAGTACTGTACTGTTAAGACCTGCAGGACTCATAGGGCTGTTGCATATGACGTTATAATGGAAAACACTATTAACAGTGATCTCCGACATCCATAACATTCTGCTTCCACTTTAAAGGTCAAGAGCCAAATATGTTAGCCTTTTTGGATGTGTTTCCTACAAAGAAAGAAGGAGGATGTGGAAGGTAATGGTGGAAAAATATGTATATTAGCTCCCTGTCCACATTTTTTTGCATTTTTAAGAAGTGCTACTGATAAACTCCAACTTACATCTAATTGACTATGCTGTCTGCACAAGATGCAGATAAATGAAGACATTTATTCTTGTGGATAGTCACATACATTAACAAAATACAGTTCTGGAAAAAAGATACTAGGCATGAAAGTATAAAGTGTTGTCTATAAAATGATTTCTTTTCCTAGCAGAACAAAATGTAATATTAAAATGATTACTCCAGCTTTCTTAGAGATTTTTTGCTGCCTCCGTATCAAAATATTTTCTAATTCCTGTAATATCGAAGAAAAAAAGACAGGATTTGAAAATCTCAGTAGTTTTAGAAACAAAGGTACATAATAGCTTCCTTCTTGAAGTGACATGTGATGGCAAGTATGATTGATTGTACTACAGTTCTCTTCTTTTTCCTCTTTACGTCAAATGTTGCATATCTTGACATACTACTCGATGTCCTGTTTCAGCTTTCTGTAGGTGAGATTTACCTCTATTCGGAAATGACAAGATGGGTCATGTGACTTACTTCAGATTACAAAAATGACCAGAAATGGTGAAAAGATATTTCTAGGGGAAGATTTCTATCTTATTATCTGTGTCTAACAGCTGACTTGTTTTCCCTTATATATAAAAATAGCATATTTCTAGAGGGAGTCTTCTTTCAACTTATATACTGGAAGAACATAGCATGTAAAATTGAGGCAAAACTCAAATACAGCTACATATATATAACAGGCAGAACTAAGCCAACATTAGAATATAATATTAAGATTTTAGTTTCTTACCATTCATGTATATCTTTATGATAGTTGAATACAACATGCCAAAATTTAACAAATATAAACAAGAACTAAACAAATAGATAACACTTCCTGTTTGATGCTATTACATTTTTTTTATAAATAAGCATTCTTCATGTCATCATTTGTGGGGTTATCTTTTCGTTTAGATTGGTATAATCCCTCTATAGCACTGTATCTAATATTCACAATCATTATCCAGACCTTGTGATTGAGATGAGGAAGAACAAAATATCAAGAATTCGTCTTCTCTTTTCCTCTTCTCCATTTCCTAACGTGAATTCTCATCCTTTCTTCTAATTTTCCTATTAATAAAAGAATGACACATTGTGGATATCAAGCAAAAGGCTTCAAATCAAGAATTTCATTTTTCCAGAAGTAGACGAAGTAAATTAAAGTGGCTCAAGGAAGAATAAAAACGTGATTTTTTTCTCTTTCTGGCTTCCACCACAGAGTCTGAACATGACTCTAAATATCTAATAAACCATTTGCCTTCGCTAACTCTTTAAGGCATAGTTTTTAAAATAAATAATAATTTTAAAATTAAAAAATTAAATAAAAAGTAATTTGTTGTTTGCTTTTGGGAGGCATGAAATAAGACTGCATTAACATTGTGTGAGATGAGAGGCTAAATTTTATCAGAATGTAAACATAATGAAAACGGATGATTTAGATAAATAGCTTCTAGGTACATTTTTAATGTAAAATACAGAGAGAGACATCTTTTTTCTTTTTTCCCTCTCCACACTGATTCAACTTCAACAAGCAGTTATGTAATACAAATAACTGTGATTCTTTCAGAAATAGATTAGACAAAAAAGTTAGAAAAAGAGAACCAGTATTCATGATGCACAGTTTAAAAATAACAGTCAAATAAATATTAACCATAATTCCAAAATAATAACAATCAAATGCTCTTGAAAAGAAAAGATTTTAATCAGAATGTATAAAAAATGATAGTGTCAGAACTGCTTCAGGAGCTGCTCTCTGGAATTTACAATTTCTAGTACATAACAATGTTTTAATCAGGATTAATAGGTTTCAGGGACTACTTTTTTCTAGTTATATTTCATTGAAGAAATATGTGATTCAAATTTAATGAAACAATAGCAGGTAATAGTAGAAAGAATGCTACACACTCATTGTAGTAGGCAGTAAAATACCTTCCATATATCTATCTACATTAATTCTAATTCCTTAAATGTAGATTTGCATTATATATGTTTGTAAAATGATCATCTTTCATTACTCAAGGAACACAAACTATAATAATTGTAAGATGGAGGAAGTATACTCAAATGGGTACTTAAAAGACTCATCTGAAGTTCAAAGGGGACATGATTAGGAAAGAAGCATCACAAAGATGTAAAGATGCTACATTAGAAGATAAAGGAAAAGACAACAACCCAGATTTTGAAATTCTGGAAAGCTGAATATGAAGTGAATGCCTTTTTTACTAGAATCATTTGAAAAATATTTTAGCTCTGTAGGTGGCTCGATTTTAATCTAGTGAGACTTCTTTTAGATTTATGTCCTTTAGAACTGTAAAATGATGAATACAGATTATTCAAGACAATTAACTTGTAGAAATATTTTACAGCAGAATTGGTTTAGTAAACTAACTCAACCATTTCCTGATGCAACAATAGGGACACCACATGTCCTAATTTCTGAGAATATGAAAAAGTAGCCACCGGCTTTGTACCCATGAATGATGTACATACTACTAAGGGACTTGCATTAATGAACTCTTGAAATTCTAAATAATATTTAAATAAGAAGCTCCCTATCTTCATTTTCAAATTTGGGATCGCTAAGTACCTAACTTACGTAGAAAGCTAGGGTAAGAATATGGAAATGAAATGAAATCTGTCTCCTAATATTATAAAGATAATTTATGTAATTTTGAGTTACACTTTCTAATGTAATAAAAAATAAGGTAAAACAGAAACAGAAACTCAATTTTCTATCCTTCCTAACATTCCAACAGAAATTAGAGAATCCAGTAAAGATACAGCAATCCCAGGATGGTATAGGATGTTATAGGATCACTAGATGGTGAAAAAGAATATAACAAAAATGTATCTCCTGATACAATGAGAAACAAAATTTACACATTCAGATTGTGATATAGGTAGAAAATAGTTTCTACTATGCTAAGTCTTTGATATTTTAATTTTGTTTACACAGCAACATTCCTCCCAGGAAATGACTCTTCATTAATACTCATGGGTTTGGAGCTTATAACCCAGCAACAAATAATGCTTCTAAATGTAAACAAGCATGATACTAAGAGTAACCAAGGCTACTTCCGTTGCTTTTGCTGATAAATAAGAATGATCGTGGGGAACAGACAAAAAACCTTGAACTTTTTCATACCTTTCCTCGTCTCCAACACGAGAAGTCCTAGTCAATATATGTGAAATATTAATAAAGGATTTTTATATTTTTGGTCCACATTAAAGCCAATACACTTTCACACTTTGCAAGCCTGACTTTGAAAGAGTCAGACCCTCATAATTAGTTTTTAGGCAAAAGTTTACTGCTTTGGCTTAGGTGTTTTCCAGCCTTTTAGTGTTGCTCTCTATTATTTTGTCAACTACATAGAAAAACAAAATAAATCCATTATGCTTATGATGGATTGTTTAAAGTCAAGCTGTCTCCAAACAAAGTTCCCTCCTTCTTCACTGCTAATTAAAGTTTAATTACTCCTTTTTAAATGATGACAAAACGTGATACTTTAACGAATATTCTCATTGCATCAGGTGAAGACAGGAGTGTCTGCCATTGCTTTTTAAATTGTTTCCAAGTATTTTCCTCCACTATTTTAATTATTGCCTTTGTTACAGTCTTCTAATCAGGAACACAGGGTTACACAAAAGATCTTCTAAAGATATAGAATGTTAGGCAGAAAAAAAATTCACATATAATTAAAGATTTTCATCTCTTAAGATACTGAAAAGCTCAGAAGACATCTTGCTGTTACTGGCATGGTTAAGATGACTTGAATGTTTTGATTCTTAAACTAAGTAAAATGCATGTAAAATGTTACAGTTGTTCCAAACAATGATTATGGCTTATACTTTTCTGCTCCAATGAGACGAAACCTCTGACAAGGTTGGAGGGCATATCGATTTTCTGGTAGAAGGGTTAATGTTAGAAAGCCAAGGGAGATTCCTAAAACAGCTCTGCCTATCACGAATCAGTTCATTATACTTATGGCATATAAGTATATAAACATACAAATATGAATTGAGTGAGAAATGTCTGACTTACACAATTGATTCAATGTCAACTAAAAGCAGAAAACACTTCTTGACATTTATATAAACTAGTATATCTAGTGAGGATTTTAAAAAAATTAGAATATATATTTTAACGTTTATGTCAAATTATTTGTTTATTTTTAATTGTTTTCAGTCGTGGGGTTTTAAATCAGGGCCTGGACACTGTCCCTCAGCTCTTCATCTGAAGACTAATGCTCTACCTCTTGAGCCACAGCCAGTTTTCTGGTGGCTCATTGGCGATAAGAGTCTCACAGACTTAACTGCCTAGGCTGGCTTTGAACCATGATTCTCTGCTCTCAGACTCCTTAGTAGTTAGGGTTACAAGTATGAGCCACTGGCGCCTAGCTACATAATTATTTTTTACACACTTATGAAGTATTGAGTGGAAATCCTCTTCACTAATATGTTGTGTAATGATCAAGCTATATCATATACATTAATTTCTGCATGTAACATTTCTTTTTAGTGAGAATGCTCAAAAACTTATCTTCTGACTGTGATGAAATATCTATTCTTAACTAAAGTAATTTTGCCTCTTGTGGTATAAAATTAATATAATTTCTTTTATTCATAGAAATATTCTAATCAAAATTATATAAAACGTGAATTGTGAAATGCAAGAAATTCATGGTTCCATTACGTGTTTTAAGAAAACCAATATGCCTTTTGTTTTTAATTTTATTTCTGTGTGAATGTGTAAAATTCATTGATTTATCTGTTAAAACTTAGATACATTATATCAAGTTGATTCAAATTTGTATTTGAAATTTGCACACTTAACACAAATATACTTCCAATTTCTCATAACACATAATTAAAAATACAGCAAAGCAAAGCTTGGTGTTAGTCGTTCATGTGTAGAATCCTAGAAGCTCAGGAGGCTAAGACCTGAAGATTTTGGTTCAATGTCAGTCCAAATAGACAAAAATGTGAAAACTTATCTCCAATTATCCAGCAAGAAGCATAAGGTGAGGAATGTGGCTCAAGGAATAAAGTGTCATGAACCATGAGCAGAAAATACAAGTGAGACCTTTAAACATTTAGTTCAAGCCCTAAAAAAATGGCATATACGCACACGACAAGAAAAAAAATACTATGAACAACAATAATGAAGACAAAATAGTAGGAATGATCATGAGAAATGTGTAAACATTTGGAAGACAGAAATTATTTGACAGAAATTTGATTCATGAGAGGGAAAAGTCTCAGTCTCATTTGTACATTCTCATTGTAGTCCTTTGCATTGAAACCTGGCCATTGGGTAACATGTGAAAGACTAGACTGGATTACCTGACATATCAGACATTGCCTATGACTATGCATCATCCCACTGTGCAAAAATCTAAAATCATGCTTGTTAATTTAAATAAAACCTCATGTTAGAGATTGTTTGGTCCCCACAGACTGGGGTCCTTATTTTGAGGCTTCAGACCAGAGCTTTTGTTTATAATCAATCCTGTTTTATGCCCACTTCCCTTGTGCAGCTATACCTTACTTAGCTGGCACCAAACAAATGTTTTGAACTAGAACCCCCTGCCTTAATCCCTCCTTTCTCCAGCTACAACACATTTCACATGCTATCTCTGTCTTAGCATTAGTTGGTTTCGTTCTAATCCCCACCAGAAAACTCTTATATTCATGTAAATCCACAATAAATAACCTAGTTAGAAAAGGGAGTAAGGATTTAGCATTGGCTGAGGCTCTCATCTGTAGGTTTGTTCCCTAATAAATCTGTGCTACACTATCTCTTTTGTCTCCATGGCTTTTGAGTCGGACAAGTGATTGATTTAGTTTGATGTAATCCCATTTATCCAGACTTATTTTGGAAGTTTTGACCTGTGCAAAGGAGCTCTCGTGTTTCCCCTAACACTTCCTGTAACATTCTCAAGTATCTGGACTTACATTGAGGTCTTTGATCCATTTGGAATCAATTCTGTTGCAGGGGGATATATAAGGATCTAAATTCATTTCTCTGTGTACAGCCAATTCTACGGCCACACTTTTTGAAGAGGCTGTTTTTCTACCCTCCTGTGATTCTGATTTCCTTATCAAAGATTATGTTCCTATAGGAGTGGATTCATTTCTGGGCCTTCAATTCTGTTGCATTGATGGAATTCTGTGCTTTCATTGGAAAGAATGGCATTACACAATACCGGAGGAAATGGAAAGACTGGAAATTAGCTAGATCCAAATAAATATATGTTGCATGGTTTTCCTCATTTGTAATAACTAGATATGTCCATAAATCTACAAATTATCCAATAGATAGTAAAGGACAAATAATTACAATTGGACATGATTAACTAAAAGCACTGTAAGCATTCACATGTCAAGAACAAGGGAAGCTATTCTTAGGAGAGAATCAAAATGGCTCAATAGCTATGTGCATATGACCATACAAAGTGATGATTATTGCAATGAACTCTAAGAATCAATAATACATGTGAAATACATACATCTGTATATAATTTTAATAGATGTCATGAAATTAACGGACTTCCCTGTAATCTCAAAAGCAAAATTTTATGTTCAGAAGATAAAATTGAGGAAAGTTTTCAACACATAAACTAAAATACATAGGGGAAAATGTAAGAGAGCAAAGATAAGATGAAAATTAGAATAGCCAACTATTGAAGAATTTATTAACAATTTCCGAAACTATACAAAATAGCTGGGGTACAACTCAGTTGTAGAACTAGACTAATATGTACAAAACCATGGCTCAATCTCCAAGAAGGCCTACTAATAAGATAATAAATATTAGTAATTCAATAGTTACTTGAAATAAATGCTTTCATATTAGAAAGGCCTGAATCCTCAGACAGTAAGCAAAATACTTTAAATTCTTGTACTCAATGATAGGAAACCACAAAAATGAAGATGAAATTGTTTCCTTTTCTATCTTTTCCTTTCCTTTTCTGTTTTCTTCTTTTCGTTTTGCCTTTGGCAGTACTGATGCTTGAAGTTGTTAAGGCTTTAATTACTTTAGATTATTTTCCAGGCCAAGCCTCCCTTGAGCAATAATTTCTTACGTATGGCTTCCACAAACGTGAGATAACAGGGAAATTACACTATATCTAGCTTTCTTTGTTTTTGTAATTTCTCATGAATTTTCTTTTGTAAGAACTGGCCTTGATATCAATCTTCTAAATCTTTGCCTTCCAGTTATCAAGGTATATTTCATCTCAAGCTTGGACCCCAGTTTTCAATGTAAACATTCAATATTGACTTCTGTTTTCTAGATAACATTAAATTCTATTGAGGTTAGTATGGATCTTTATGATGTTATAAGACGAACACAGAGATATCCCTTGAATACTTTTCCAATTTATTTTATATTTGTAGTATGACATCATAAATAGGACATTAATAATTCACAAGTACCTTATTCAAACTTCAGTTGTTTTAATTATTTTTTGCACGTATTTAGTCCAGTATAATTTTATCAACTCGATATGAATATACCATATTTACAGATACGTTGCTTTACCAAAAATAAGTCTGTCTCATGCTTCCTTTTTATAATTAAACCCACTACTTCTCTTTGTCCCATCCCAAAACTGTTTCATCCTGGCAAACAACACATTTTGTTTTCTCTCCCACTTCTAGATCTTGCAATAATTACGCTTTTAATAGGGTCTTCAAATCTATGGTAGATTATTCACAGTTATTGTATGCCTTAATATTGTATTGTATTCTCTCAAGTTGCCTTTTGGTTCTGTCATTAGAGAATGTAGCACAATTAATTTCCCATTCACTTGAAGAAAGCCTGAATTGATTTCCATTTCTTTGACTACAGAAAATAATGCTGCTATAATCCTCTGTGTTTTGGCCTTTGGGTGAACATCACCTTTTATTTCTATGAGACAAAGCCTGAAGAGCTCAATTCCTCTACTATACGGTGGGTATTTGCATATTTTCTATTCTAGGAATATGTCAAAATATTTTCAGAAGAGCTTTCCCATTTGACATTCCTGCCAGCATCCAGTTTCTTTGTTTCTTGATAGCATTTAGTATGGTCATTATTGTATTATGCGAAGTAATTCTCATACAGGTTTTATGATGTAATTTTAGTTTTAATGTGCATTTATTTGATGACTAAGATGCTTCACTGTGGTTATTTTTCACAAAATGTATTTTGTTGGTTTATAATTGGTGTTCTTTTTAAAATTAGGTTTTGAGAATTCTATGTAGAGTCTAGATTTGAGGTATTCTTCATGTATAGGATTTGCAAATATTTTACCTTTGACTATGGGTACCCTTCATGATCATCATCATTACCCTCATCATCACCATCATCATCACCATCATCACTATTAGTATTACTACTATTATTTTTGTAAATGTATGTATGCTCTTGGGGCTTGAACTCAGGGTTCTTGAGATTTTTTGCAATTTGTTAACAATTTACCATTTGTCTTATGCCAAACTTCTGCCTTTTTGGCCATTAATCAGAGGTACGATTCTCAGGGACTTTATTTTTTGAGCTGCATTCAAACAGCAATACTCAAATCACAGCTTCCCAAGTAGCTAGGATGAGATAGATGAGCCCCCTACTCCCAACTTCTATTCACTACTTGCATATGAGTGTTCACAGACCAAATTATTATACACTTTCATTGATTTCTACTACATCAAGCTTTCCTTTCCTATAATTTTAATGCAAAATTTAAGAATTCTTCATCTCTAAAATTGTCAAGACATCTTTCTTTGCTTTACATTTACATCACCCTTTTTGTTTTATATGCCACGTTTTAATCCTGCCTGAAGTTAACATTTGAATAAAATGTTTAATTCAATGTTCACTTTTTAATTCTCCCAAATACTGTCTACCCAATCACCACTTATTAAAGAGAGTGTCACTCCACAAATGTTTGATTTTACCCCTTATTAAATATCCTTTGATAATATTTATATTGATCTAGTCTGGTGCCCTACAGACCCATTGAGCTGTATAATCTTTCCTATACAAATATAATATTATACACTAACAGTTTTAATATTTGATAGAGAAATATATTCCAGTTTATTTTCCTTTGTCAGTCAGTCAAAGATAGCTGGTCAGGTGTTTTTAGAAATTGTCATAAACTTATAAATAAAACTGTGACCCTGGGCACTGTTGGCTAGTGCTTGTAATCCTAGCTGCATAGGAGGCTGAGATCTGAAGATTGTGGTTCAAAGCCAGCTGAAACAAGAATCTCCCTGAGACTCTTATGTCAAATTAACCATGAGAAAACCAGAAAAGACACAGTTGCTCAATGAGTAGAGAACTCACTTAGGGCTGAATAGCGGAGGTACAGTGCCCAGTAACAGATTTCAAGACCAATGAATGACCAAAGACAAAAGGGAGTTGACAATTTATATCTTTGTTCAACTGTACCCTCTAATCCACAAAAACTATATGTCTCCATTTATTTAGATTTTTGCTTTTATATTCAGCATTGTATAATTTTCAATGACGGTGGGTGAACAACACTTTAATGTATTTTGACATGTTTAAAGATAGCATAAAGAAGTTCACAGAAAACAACTTAAAATTAAGGGGCAATGGGAATGGAGAAAGACAGAAACAATTTAATCAGGCCTTTGATCAATATGTGAGTGTGTAAAATATTTCAATAAGATTTTGTTTTACAAATAATATATACAAATTAATAAATATCTTCCAAAGCATTGGTATTCAAGTAAGACATAAAGGATAAATACAGATTCTGTGGTGAAATGAAAGATAGATGAGAAAATTCATACTTATAGTAAGTGTGTAAATAAACTAAGAAATTTTGTCAACATTCTGAGGGCTCATGCCTCATAGGAATAGAAGGCTCTTGGTATCTAATATAGTACTAAAATGTTATACTTGAGCCTATCTTTAATACTGCTTAACAGTATTGCTTTTTGAGTCAGTATTCTTTTTTTGTTGTTGTTGGTGGTGGTGGTGTTGGTAGTGGTGGTGTTGGTGGTGGTGGTAGTTCTGATCCTGGTCCTTGTCCTTGAACTCTGGGCTTGGGTGCTTTCCCTCATCTCTTCAGCTCAAGGCTAGAACTCTACAACTTGAGCCAAAGCTCCACTTCTTGTTTTCTTATGGTTTATTGGAGATGAGTCTCATAGACTTTTCCTTCCTAGGCTGGCTTTGAACTGCTATCCTCAGATCTCAGCTTCCTGAGTAGTTAGGAGTATAGGTGTGAGCCAATGGCACTGGGCTTGAGAGTATTCTTAGTACAAGGTAAACGTACAAGTGGTTTGGAATCAAGCTGTAGAATACTGCCTTTTTGGCTTCATAAGACAGCTGTCAGATACCTTATGAGTAGATCGATTTATCAAAAATTGAACATATAAATCCACATGGAATGCTACAAAAAGTTTTTCCGAAGTTCCAAAAATGATAAGGACATGAACTGCAATAATTACCTTGGTAATGAAGGACATGTTTGAGCGTTGTGTCTTTGTTGTTACTGTTGAAAATGTACAACGTTATTTTATTCATTTTGTTGTTGTTTCCTTTGTATATTCTTTCCCCTATGGCATATCCCCTGTTGTCATTGTACTCGATTATGATATGCTGCATCTTGTATATACATGTCTAATTTGGGGAGGGGAAGGGGAATTACAAAACCCTGAACCAAGGACACAGGATGACCCATTGCAACAAAGATACCCACAAGACATTATATTGCAAACAAACTTTACCACTTCATGCTGTGAGGGATGGGGAAATAGGAATGTGTGAGCTGGGGGCGGGAAGGGATAGTGGGACAACAAAAAGGAAAGGAAGGGGTAACAATGATCAACAAGCAATGTACTCATTGCCTTACTCATGTAACTGTAACCCCTCTGTACAATATCTTAACCATAAAATAAAGTAAAATCAACAAAGGACATGTTCGTCAAATACAGTAAAATGATAACTTACAGACAAATGAAAATAATAATGTGCATATATGTCTACATACATGAATGTTCACATCTGTATATTCATATATGTGTATACATATATAGGTATTTGTATATATAAACATATAAGTATGAATATATGCATATGTACACATAGTGTGTATACATATACATATATTTAAAGAGAATAGAATCAGAAATATATGAAGAGCATATTAATGCCAACGAAAAACTTTAACCATCCTGAATAAGTTAGCAAAAAATCCAAATAAGTATCTCTATACTAATATACAAACAACCAAAGAACATATTGAAAGGTCATAACATACCTAGACATTGCATACATATAGTGATTAGTGGAAAAAGAAACAATAAGAGAGCACTGCACAACCACTATGTAGAAATTGGAATCCTTATACATTGGTTCTTGGCACTTAAAATGATATAGTCAGTTTGTTAAACATAGTGGCAATCTCTTAGATATTACACATAAAGTTGCCGCTATGATACAACATTTTGAATCATAACTTTATATACAAAATATATTTCAACATATGTCCCATGAGACACATGTACAGGAATATACATAGCAAAACCTTTTACAATAACATATAATAACATATTGACATGTCCATTGAAGGTATTACACAAGTATACACATGCATATAAAACAATACCACTAAGTCTACATTAAGCCACATTCCCAGCCCAATATACTGCATCTTGATGATCATTATCTCTCATCCCTCTCAATTCTATTTCATCCCTCAACTTACATAATTTTGTAGAATATGTCATATGTAGTCACTCAGAGGATATATCACATCATATTTTATTGATAGTCTTATTCATCAACATACTAAACCTATACCTTTCAGAATTGTGTGATATTAAATTCTAAATTGTCACTCAGATTCACCCACTACTAATCTAAAATTTTTCCTAAGGTTAAAGCAAATGCAATCTGTAATTCTTCAATAAAGTACATCAATTCTTAGAAAGTTAAAGAGTTGGACTATGAACATCTCCTTCAGTTCTAGAACATTTTATCATCACTACCCTCTCAAAATACTCCAATATTTATTAGTAGTCATTTCCTGTCATAATTTCAACTTAACCTCAACTTGAGCAGCAATTATTTCATATTCTACCTCTACAGATGGGCCAATTTATAAACCTCATATAATTAGATTATGTACTCTATTTTACACATTTCTCCCAAGTAATATTAGTGTTTCCAAAGTAAGTCCATGTAAACAACAACAGCAAAAAGAATACTGACTCAAAAACAATAGCTTTAAGCAGTCTTAAAGATAGGCTCATGTCTAACATTTAAGTATTATCTTAGATACCAACAGACTTCTAATCCAGTGAGCCATGAGCCCTCAAAATATTGACCAAATTTCTTAATTTACACAATTACTATATTTTCTCATCTATCTTTCTTTCATTTCAACACAAAATCTGTTTATATCCGTATGTCATACTTGAATACCAATGCCTTTGGAAGATATTCATTAGTTGGTGTATAGAAGTAATCTTACTGAAATATTTTACACTCACATATTTATCAAGGGCCTTATTAACCTTTTCTGTCTTTCTCCATTACCATTGCCCCTTAATTTTCAACTGTTTTCTGAGAATATCTTTGTGCTAGCTTCACACATCGTCAAAATGTATTTCAGTGTTATTCATCCACTGTCATTGAAAATTATACAATGCTGAATATAAAAGCAAAAATCTAAATAAATGGAGACATATAGTTTTTGTGGATTGGAGGATATAATTGAACAAAGATATTAATTGTCCCCCACACCGCTATTTTTGGTCATTCATGGGGCTTGAAATCTGGCCTGGGCACTGTCCCTCAGCTCTTCAGCTCAAAGTGAGTCCTCTACCCATTGAGCAACTGTGTCACTTCTGGTTTTATGGTGGTTAATTGGAGATCAGATTCACACAAACATTACCGTTCCAGCTAGCTTTGAACAGCAATCTTCAGATCTCAGCCTCCTATGCAGCTAGGATTATAAGCATGAGCCACCAGTACCCAGTTTCACAGTTGTATTTATAATTTTATGACAATTTCTGAAAACACTTGATCAGCACTCTTTGACTCAATGACAAAGAAAAATAAACTGGAATATATATCTCTGTACAATATTAACACTGTTAGTGTAAAATTGTTATACAAATTGTAGAGGAAAGGTTATACAACTCAATGGGTCTGTAGGGCACCAGATTAGAGCCACATACATATTATCAAGGTATATTTAATGAGTGTAAAACCAAACATTTGTGGAATGACATTCTCCTTAATAAGTGGTGATAGGATAGAGAGTATTGGGGAGAATTAAAAAGTGAACAATGATTTAATCATAATTTATTCAAATATTAACTTCAACCAGGATTAAAACGTGGCATATAAAACAAAAAGAGTGATGTAAATGTAAAGCACAGAAAGATGTCTTGACAATTTTTGAAATGAAGAATTCTTAAATTTGGCATTAAAATTACAGGAAAAGAAAGCTGGATGTAGTAGAAATCAATAAAAGTGTAAAATAGTTTAGTCTGTGAAAGCTCATATGCAAGCAGTGAATAGAAGTTGGGAGTAAGGGGCTCATGTATCTCATCCTAGCTACTTGGGAGGCTGTTATTTGAGTATTGCTATTTGCAGGCAGCCCACAAAATAAAGTCCCTGAGAATCGTACCTCTGATTAACGGCAAAAAAGGCAGAAGTTTGGCATGAGTCAAATGGTAAATTGTTAACAAATTGCAAGAAATCTCAAGTACCCTGAGTTCAAACCCCAAGAGGATACGTACATGTACAAAAATAATAGTAGTAATACTAACAATGACGATTATGTAGATGATGATGATGAATATAACGATGATGAAGGGTACCCGTAGTCAAGGATAAAATATTTGCAAATCCTATACCTGAAGAATGACTCAAGTCTAGACTCTGCCTAGAACTCTCAAAATCTAATGTTAAAAAAGAACATCAATTACAATCCAAAACAATACATCTTGTGGAAAATAAGCACAAGAAAAACATCATCAGTCATCAAATAAATGTACATTGAAACTAAAATTACATCATAAAACATGTATGAGAATAACTTCCCATAATACAATAATGACCATACTAAATGCTATCAAGAAACAGAGAAACTGGAAACTGGCAGGATGTCAAATAGGAAAGCCACTTCTGAACAAATTTTGTCAGGTACCTAGAATATTAAATATGCAACCACTCACAGTATAGCACAGGAATTGATCTCTTCAGGCATTGTCTCATTGAAATAAAATGTAACGTTCACCCAAAGGCCAAAACACAGAGGTTTATAATAGCATTATTTCCTCTAGTCAAAAAAATGGAAATCAATTCAGGCGTTCTTCAGGTGAATGGCAAACAAATTATGCTACATTTTATAATGACAGAACCAAAAAGCAACTCGAGTGAACACAATACAATATTAAGGCATCCAATACCTGGGAATAATCTACCAAAGATAAGAAGGCAATCCTAAAAGCTTATTTATTGTATGATCTAGAAATCAGAGCGAAAAAATGTGTTGGTTGCCAGGATAAAACAGGTTTGGGATGGGACAAAGAGAAGTAGTGTGTTTAATTATAAAAGTGAAGCACGAGACAGACTTATTTGTGGTAAGAAACGTATCTGTAAATATGGTATATTCATATTCAGTTGATAAAACTATAATAGATTTAATATTTGCACAAAATAATTTAAATAACTGAAGTCTGTATAAGGTATTTGTGAAGTATTAGTGTACTCCTTGTGATGTCATACTAGAAATATATAAATAAACTGGAAAAATATTCAAGGGATTTCTCTGTGTTCTTTTATTTGTGTTTTTTATTGTGAAAATACTGTACAGAGGGGTTACAATTACATGCACACGAGGATGAGTACATTTCTGATCAAGCATTGTAGCCTCCACCTTTGTTTCCCCTTCCCATCTATCCTCCCTTTCCCCCCTACCCCCCGAACCAACCCTGCTCCACGCCACCACAGTTGTAAAGTTCGTTTTCGACATAACGACTGGTACGTCTCATTCTATCAATGGGTCCACCTGTATCCCTATTTAATCGATTTGTTTTTTCCCTTCTCCTGTACAAATTATAACAACATCAAATACAATGAAAGCATGGGTTATACCATGGGGGAGGGACATACAAAGCAACAAAGAAATAATCTTATAAATGTGTTAGAAACAATTGCGTGAAAGAAAAAAAAAAACATTTGAATCCTTATCTTAGGGTTCATTTCCCTAACATCAACTTATCTGACCTTTTCTGCTTGACAGACATATATTAGTTATGGAAAATAAGAGAAAACATGAGACCTATGTTTCTTTGGGACTGGCTTACTTCACTTAATATAATTTATTCCAAGTCTTTCCATTTCCTAACAAATGGAGAAATGTCATTCTTTCTGATGAAGGCATAGAATTCCATTGTGTATATATACGACATTTTCTTGATCCATTCATCTACTGAGAGGCATCTGGGTTGGTTCCATATCTTAGCTATGGTAAATAAGGCTTCAATAAGCATAGTCGTGCTGGTAGCTTTAGTGTGGTCTTTTTTGTGAACATTTGGGTAAATGCCCAAAAGTGGGATTTCTGGATCATAGGGGAGCTCTATGTGGAGTCATTTATGGAACCTCCATACTACTTTCGAAAGTGGTTGAACAAATTTATACTCCCACCAACAATGCAGTAAGGTTCCCTTCTGTCCACATCCTCTCCACCATCTGTTGTTATTAGAGTTCTTGCTTATAGCCATTCTAACTGAGATGAGGTGTTATCTCAATGTTGTATTATTTGCATTTCTTTTATGGCTAGAGAGGTTGAGAATTTCTTCATGTGTCTATTGGCCATCCTTCTTTCCTCTTCAGAGAAGTTTCTGTTTACGTCTTTAGCCCACTTATTTATTGGGCAGTTGTTTTTTTGAAGATTTGTTGTTGGGGTATTTAATTTTTTGAGTTCCAG
Organism: Dipodomys spectabilis; assembly: GCF_019054845.1. Taxonomy (NCBI): domain Eukaryota; kingdom Metazoa; phylum Chordata; class Mammalia; order Rodentia; family Heteromyidae; genus Dipodomys; species Dipodomys spectabilis. Next base: position 775,139 of record NW_024870919.1, on the reverse strand, counting down.
GAATATGTTAGATATGAGACCCTTGTCCGTTGTATGGATAGCGAAGTACTTCTCCCAATCCGTGGGCTTTCTATTGATTTTGCTAGCTATGTCCTTTGCCATGCAGAAGCTCTGCAATTTCTTGCAATCCCGTTTGTCCAACCTTTCTTTGATTTGTTGTGTTTGTGGGTCTCTATTAAGAAAATTTCAGCCTGTGCCAAGGAGACCTAGGTTTTCTCCTATTCCATTCTGTAATGTTTTCAGTGTCTGCTTTGACTCCGAGGTGTTTGATCCATTTGGAATTGATTCTGGTGCAGGATGATATATAAAGATCTAGCATTAGTTTTCTGCAAGTAGTTAACCAATTTTACCAGCACAATGTACTGAAGAGGCTGTCTTTCTTCCATTCTATTTTTTTAGCTCCCTTATGGAAGATTATATGGCTATAGGTCTGTAGGTTCATTGCTGGGTTTTCAATTCTATTCCATTGGTCCTGAGGTCTGTTCTTGTGCCAGGACCCAGCTGTTTTGTTTACTATGGCTTTATAGTAAAGTTTGAAATTTGGTATTGGTATTCTTCCAGCACTGTTCTTTCTGTTGAGGATTGTATTTTTTCTCTGTGTTCTTCTTATAACATCATAAAGATCTATACTAACCTCGATTGAATTTAATGATATCTAGAAAACTGAAGTAAATATTGAATGTTTATATTGAAAAATTGTCTGAGTCCCACCTGAGATGAAATATACCTTGCTAATTAGAAGGCAGAATTTTAGAAGACTGATATCCAGGGCCAGATCTGATAATAAATTCGTGAGAGACAACAAAACAAAGAAAGCTAGATATAGTGTAATTTCCCCATTATCTCACGTTTGTGGAAGCCATAGTCAAGAGATTATTGCTCACGGGAGGCTTGGCCAAAAACAAGACCTCCTCTGAAAAATAATCTAAAGTGTCACAGCTTTAGCTTCATGCACCAGTAGTGCCAAAGGAAAAAAGAAAAGAAGAAAGCAGAAAAGGAAAGGAAAGGATAGAAAAGGAAAACCATTTCCTCTTCATTCTTGTAGTTTCATGTCATTGGATTCAAGAATTGAAAGTATTTTTTTCTTACTGATAGGATCCAGGTCTCTCTTATATGAAAGTATTTATTTCAAAGAATTATTTTATTATTGCTATTTATTAACTTATTATTTGGCCTTCTTGGAGATTGAATCCATGTGTTTGTATATATTAGTCTAGTCCTACAACTGAGCTGTACCCCAACTCTCTTGTATAGTTTTGGAAAATGTTTATGAATTCTTCAATAGATAGCTACTCTAATTTTCATCTTATCTTTTCTCTCTTACATTTTCCCCTATGTATTTTAGTTTATGTGTTGAAAACTTTCCTCAATTTTATCTTCTGAACATAAAATTTTGCTTTTGAGATTACAGGGAAGTCCGTTAATTTTATGACATCTATTAAAATTATATACAGATATATGTATTTCACATGTATTATTGATTCTTAGAGTTCATTGCAATAATCATCACTTTGTATGGTCATATGCACATAGCTATTGAGCCATTTTGATTCTCTCCTAAGAATAGCTTCCCTTCTTCTTGACATGTGAATGCTTACAGTGCTGTTAGTTAATCATGTCCAATTGTAATTATTTGTCCTTTACTATCTATTGGATAATTTGTAGATTTATGGACATATCTAGTTATTACAAATGAGGAAATCCATGCAACATATATTTATTTGGATGTAGCTAATTTCCAGTCTTTCCATTTCCTCCAGAATGGTGTAACGCCATTCTTTCCAATGAAAGCACAGAATTCCATCAATGCAACAGAATTGAAGGCCCAGAAATGAATCCACTCCTATAGGAACATAATCTTGGATAAGGAAGTCAGAATCACAGGAGGGTAGAAAAACAGCCTCTTCAAAAAAGTGTGGCTGTAGAATTGGCTGTACACAGAGAAATGAATTTAGATCCTTATATATCCCCCTGCACCCGAATCGATTCCAAATGGATCGAAGACCTCTATGTCCAGATACTTGATAATATTACAGGAAGTGTTAGGGGAAACACGAGGGCTCCTTGGCACAGGTCAAAACTTCCAAAATAAGTCTGGATAAATGGGATTGCATCAAACCAAATCAATCACTTGTCCGACTCAAAAGCCATGGAGACAAAAGAGATAGTGTAGCACAGATTTATTAGGGAACAAACCTACAGATGAGAGCCTCAGCCAATGCTAAATCCTTACTCCTTTTTCTAACAGGTTATTTATTGTAGGTTTGCATAAGAGTTTTCTGGTGAGGATTAGAATGACAGCAACTAATGCTAAGACAGAGATAGCATGTGAAATGTGTTGTAGCAGGAGAAAAGAGGGATTAAGGCAGGGGGCTCTAGTTCAAAGCCTTGGCTTGGGGCAGTTTAGTAAGGTTTAGATGCACAAGGCAGTGAGGGTAAAGCAGGAGTGGTGATAAACAAAAGCACTGGTCTGAAGCCTCAAAATAAAGATCCTTATATATGTGAACCAAACCGTCTCTTTCATGAGGTTTATTTAAAGTAACAAGCACAATTTTAGATTTCACAAGAGTGACATGGTGCATAATTACTGGCAATGTCTGCTATGTCAGGTCATCCAATCTACTCTTTCACGGGTTACCCGTTAGCCAGGTTTCAACACAATCAGTTCAATGAGATTGTATAAATGAGACTGCGACTTTTACCTCTCGTAAATTAAAACCCTGTCTAATGATTTCTGTCTTCCAGATGTTTACACAATATTTCTCATGATCTTTTCTACTATTTTGACATCATTATTCATGTTCATACTACTTTTTTGTTGTTTTGTGTGTATATGCCATTTTTAAGGTTTGAACTCAATTTTTAATAGTCTCTCTTGCATTTTTTGCTCATGGCTGATGACATTCTATTCCTTGAGCCATATCCTCAACTTCTCCTTCTTGCTGGACAATTGGAGATAAGTTTTCACACTTTTGTCTGCTTAGAGTGACATTGAACCAAAATCTTCAGGTCTTAGGCTCCTGAGTTTCTAAGATTCTACACATGAGCTGCTAACACCAAGCTTTGCTTTACTGTTATTTTAATATGTGGTAGAAGAAAGTGGAGGTATATTTGAGTTAAGTGTGCAATTTTTCACATTATAAGTTTGAATCAACTTGATATAATGTAACTGTTATAGATTTTAATAGTTAAATAAACGAATTTTACACATTCCCACAGAAATATAATTGAAAACAACAGGCATAATTGTTTTCCTAAAGCAAGTAATAGAACCATGAATTTTTTTCATATTAAATTTCTTGTTTTATATAAGTTTATTAGCAGACTTCCAAGACTAAAATAAATGTATTAATTTTATAGCACAAGAAATAAAGTGATTATACTTCAGAAGAGATATTCATCACTGCCAAAAGATAATATTTTTAGAAGTCTCACTAAAAAGGAATGTTACATACAGAAATTAATGAATATGATATAGTTTGGTCATGACACAACATATAAATGAATGTGATTACCTCTCCATTCTTCACAAATGTGTAAAAAATAATAGTGTAATGAGGAGCCAGTGGTTCATGTTTGCAACCCTATCTACTAAGGAGTCTGAGAACTGAGAATCTTGGTTCAAAGCCAACCTAGGCAGGAAAGTCTGTGAGACTCTTATCACCAATGAGCCACCAGAAAACTGGCAGTGGTTCAAGTGGTAGAGCACTAGTCTTGAGATGAAGAGCTGAGTGACAGTGTCCAGGCCCCGATTTCAAGCCTCACGACTGACAACAATTAAAAATAAACGGTTAAAAATAAACAAATAACTTGACATAAATGTTAAAATATATATTCTAAATTTTTTTAAATCCTCACTAGATATACTAGTTTATATAAATGTCAAGAAGTGTTTTCTGCTTTTAGTTGACATTGAATCAATTGTGTAAGTCAGACATTTCTCACTCAATTCATATTTGTATGTTTATATACTTATATGCCATAAGTATAATGAACTGATTCGTGATAGGCAGAGCTGTTTTAGGAATCTCCCTTGGCTTTCTAACATTAACCCTTCTACCAGAAAATCGATATGCCCTCCAACCTTGTCAGAGGTTTCGTCTCATTGGAGCAGAAAAGTATAAGCCATAATCATTGTTTGGAACAACTGTAACATTTTACATGCATTTCACTTAATTTAAGAACCAAAACATTCAAGTCATCATAACCATGCCAGTAACAGCAAGATGTCTTCTGAGCTTTTCAGTATCTTAAGAGATGAAAATCTTTAATTATACATGTATTTTTTTTCTGCCTAACATCCTATATCTTTAGAAGATCTTTTTGTGCAACCCTGTGTTCCTGATTAGAAGACCAGAACAAAGGCAATAATCAAAATAGTGGAGGAAAATACTTGAAAACAATTTAAAAAGCAATCACAGACACTCCTGTCTTCACCTGATGCAATGAGAATATTCGTTAAAGTAACAAGTTTTGTCATCATTTAAAGAGCAATAATTAAACTTTAATTAGCAGTGAAGAACGTAACAGAAAACTTTGTTTGGAGGAGTTCCAGGAAGATGGCAGAGGAGAAGCTGGAGGCTAAACAAGTTCTCACATAGAAAGCAGTTTTAGTGTTCCAGTGAACAATCCTAAGCCAGAGAATCATACCAAGTGTGCCAACACAGGACAGAGAGTTAGGCCAGAGAGGGAAAATCCAGGCAAGGAGATAGATCTAAGCGCTTGCCAGCAGCCGCGGCTGCGGCTGGAGCTGCAGTGAGGGAGGCCATAGCCGCCATACCTGTAGGACAGAGAGTCCCAAATGAAGGAGCCAGACATGGCGGGTGAACGGATTCTACTCAATACCAGCAAGAACCTAAAAGGAGCATACATCTTTATCCTGCAGTTCGCAGACCAGAGAGGAGACAGGAACCAAGACTTGTTGTGAGTAGAAGCCTCATATCCTCACTCCTTCTCAGGGAGCAGAGGAGGGAAAGCCACCCATCCCCCCACAGTACTGGAGATCTCCATCTTTGATACTGACAAAGGCCCAGCTGAGCTGCTAGCTCCAACTAAGGCCTTGGAAGAAAAGTATTGTCATTTAGCAGTTTACAAGAACATAACCTGACCTGCCACACTCAGCTCCACCCAAGGAAAAGTCACTCAGCCAGGGCCACCAGCCCAAGGAGTGGCATTCTTCACTGGGTAAACAGAGCCAGGGGCTGCACCTCCTTACAGCAGCCTTGTCAATCAATGGAAAGTCAGTAAACATAAACCCTGAGTATGGCTCCAGGCTGGACTCTGTGAGTGTCTCACAAGCTAGCCCCTCAGGGAAATTCTACTGTTTGCTGAAAGGCCTCAACTCTACCCAAAACATAGCCTCATCACAGCATCTCCAAACTAGAGGAAACCACCATCTCCCTCTTTTCTGATACTCAAAGCAGATCTCCCTCCCATTGAACTAGCCTGGGTAGAAGAACACAAAATCCTGGGTAAAGCAAAGCATTTTTCTGTCTGCTCAAACATTCTGACTTAAGAAACCCACCAAGACACAAAAAAATCAAACACCACAAGCAGACCAGACACTCCAACAAGAGAGTGGTTATGGCAAACGGGAAATACAGGATCTTCCCATCCCCCCCCAAAAAAAATCAAGAACTTTTTTTTGGTACCTTGTATAAAAAATTTTTTTCTAAAACTTTTTTAATTTTTAACTTTAAAAAATTATTTTCTAGTAACTTTTTTTGCTTACTCTTACAATTTTTATTTTAGGGGTATATGTGTGTGTGCATTTTTCTTTTTTTCTTTTTAAAAAATTTATTTTTTTTGTTTTTTATTTAGCTCTACTGAACTTTTGATCTTTTTTTCTTTCTTTCTCATTCTTTTCACCTTTTCTTCTCTTTTGTTATTCTTTGTGTGACTTAATTGATATTCTGCACTTCCTCAGATGTACCCATAATCGATTATTAGACCTTATCCCCCATTGTGTACACACTTAATCCAGAAATTTATGACTCAATTCAAACCTCTGAGACTTAAATTCCTTAATAGCAGTACTACTTCTTTATACCTATATAATATTTTAAGCATTTTTTGTAAGTTTTTCACGTCTCCTTTATACCCCTCCCCTTCTCTCATTTTATCCACGTTCCTCTCAGAACATTTTGTTTTCAATTTGCATAATTTTTAAGCATGGCATATTTTAATTTTTTCTTTTCTATTTTTTCTTGTCTCTTTTTTCGCTTTCTCTTTCTTCCTTTTCTCTCTCTCTCTACTTTCATTCTATCCAACCTATTTCTGGCTTTGAGATTAGGACTTAGTTAACTCTCCCTGTGCCTTCCCACATCCTTCTATTCCTATTTTTACCTACATCTCTCCCTAAAACTAATAATTTATGGTTTGCCTAATTCTTCTTTGAGGTTCGTAGCCCACTAATATATAGTTGTTTCATGTTGAACTAGCTTGTATCTGCTGACTTTTGACTGTGCAACTACAGACTTTGGTTGATGCTTGCCTTAATATAGTGTTCTAGCACAAAACTGGTGTTACTTTCATCCCAAATGGGCAGAGTAAGCCAGAAAAACACATGAAAAATGGCAAGTCTGGGTATCTCAACTCCCACTCATGGTAATCAAGAGACAGAACAGATAATGAATAATCCAGAGGAGAATTCCCAAATAGCTCTACAAACATTGCTGGTAAACATGGTAAATGAAAAGACTGAAAACTTACAAAGGACTCTGTATGAGCGTGATAGGGAGAGAGAGGAGGCACACCAAAGGTTAATACAGGAATATCATGAGCATGAGGAAGCTACTCAAAAACTGATACAGGAATTGCGTGAGCAGTTTGAGCACACTCAAAGAGAAAGGCAGGAATGGCATGAGCAGGCTGAGAACACTCAAAGAGAACTACAAGAATTGTGTGAAGGTGAAGAAGCTAATCAAAGAGTAGTACAGGAATTGAGAGAGCAGGATGAGAATACACAAAGGTCACTAAAGGCATTCATGGAATCCATTACCAAAGAGCTGAAGTAAGTCAGGGAGACCACAAAGGGAGTGCTGAATGGAACCCAACAGAAGGAATGGGTGTTCAAGGAAACCATAAACAATCAACTAAGTGATTTGAGAATAAACACTGAACACCAAACTAAGGAAGTAAAGAAGTTCATACAGGATCTAAAACAAAATTTCAACAAAGAATTTTAAGCCATCAAAGCTGACCAATTAGAAGGAAAAGAAATAATGAGATGTAGAAGTCGTTATGTCGAAAACGAACTTTACAACTTTGGTGTGGGGTTGTGGGGGAGGATTTTGTGGGGGGAGGGTGAAGGTTGGAAGGGGTGGGAAGGGGAAACAAATGAGGAGGCTACAATGCTTGATTATACATGTACTCATTACCTTGCCCATGTAATTATAACCCCTTTGTACAATATTTTCACTGTGTTTGGAGACGGCTTGACTTCGAACAATCCAACATACACATGATGGATTTATCTTGTTTTTCAATGTAGTTGCCAAAATAATAGAGAGCAAACCTGAAAGGCTAGAAAACATCTAAGCCAAAGCAGTAAACTTTTGTCTATAAAATAATTGTGAGCGTCTGTCTCTTTGAAAGTCAGGTCCCCAAAGTGTGAAAATGTACTTGCTTTAGTTTGAACAATAAAACACTTAAAATATCGTCTGATAATGTTTTACATTTCTTGCCTTGGACTTCTCATGTTGGAGAAGAGGAAAGGTATGAAAAAGTTCAAGACTGACTATTCCCCAAGATCATTCTTATTTATCAGCTATAGCAATGGAAGTAGCCTTGGTTACTCTTAGTATCATATTTGTTTACATTTAGAAGCATTATTTGTTGCTGGGTTATAAGCTGCAAACCCTTGAGTATTAATAAAATCATTTCCTGAGAGGAATGTTGTTGTGTAAACAAACCTAAAATATCAAAGACGGCCTAGTGGAAACCACTTTCTATCTATATCACAATATGAAGTTGCAGATTTTGCTTCCCATTGTATCAGGAAATCCATTTTTGTTATCTTCTTTTTCACCATCTAGTGATCCTATAACATCCTATACCATCCTGGGATTGCTATATCTTTACTGGATTCTCTAATTTCTGTTGGAATGTTAGGAAAAATGGAAAATTGAGTTCCTTTTTCTGTTTTACCTTATTTTTTTATTACTTTAGAAAGTGTAGCTCAAAATGACATAAATTATTTTTATAATATTAGGAGACAGATTTCATTTCCATAGTCTTACCCTAGCCTTCTACATAACTTTGGTACTTAGTGATCCCTAAATGTGAAAATAAAGATAGGGGGCTTCTTATTTAGATATTGTTTAGTATTTCCAGACTTTATTAATGAAGACCGTTAGTAGTATGTACATCATACATGTGTACAACACCAGTGGCAACTTTTTTTACTCTCAGAAACAAGGACATATGATGTCCCTGTATTTGCATCAGGAAAAAGGCTGTAGTTGAGTTAGTTTACTAAACTAAATGTGCTGTAACAAATTTCTACAAGTTAAGTGGATTGTACCATCTGTATTTATAATTTTACAGTTCTAAAGACAGAACTCTAAAAGAAGTCTCACTAGACTAAAATCGAACCACTGACAGAGCTGAAATACTTTCAGATGATTTTAGTGGAAAGGCATTTGCTTCCCCTTCCGCTTTCCAGAAACTTCAGAATCTGGATTGTTGTCTTTTCCTTTATCTTCTAATGTAGCTTCTTTACCTCTTTGTGCTGGTTCTTACCTTATCATGTCCCTTTCAAAATACAGCTGGGACTTTTAAGTACCTATTTGAGTATGTTTCTCCCATCTGATAATTATTCAAATTGGCATTCCTTGGGTGATAAAGGTGATTGTTTTACACACACACACACACACACACACACACACACACACACACACACACACACACACATATATATATATATATATATATATATATATATAAATCTACATTTGAGGAATTAGTTATTTGGGGATGATAGATATATTGGGAAGGTATTTTGCTGTTTAGCATTCTTTCCACTATAACCTGTAATCCTGTCATTAAATTTGAACAACATATAAGCTATTTGCCTTAAAATCATCTATTTTTCATTATGTTTAGATTCTGATAAAAATTTAGCCTCTCAATTCACACAATGTTAATGCAGTCTTATTTCATGCCTGCCAAAAGCAAACAACAAATCATTATTTATTTAAAATTGTTTTTAAAACATTTAAAAAATTCTATTTAGTAAAAAAAAACTGTTTTAAAAAATTTGCCAAGGCCAAGGAATTAGAGAACATTTTGATACTGAGACAACATTAAATCTCAAAGAATCCTGGAGTAATTATTTCAATATTACATTTTGTTCTGCTAGGAGAAGAAAGCATTTTATCGACAATACTTTTTACTTTCTTACCTAGTATCATTTTTTTTCCAGAAATGGAATTTGTTAAACTTTGTGACTATCTACCAGAATAAATGCCTTCATATTTCTGCATCTTGTGCAGATTACATAGTCAATTAGATGTAAATGAGAGTTTATCAGTAGCACTTTTTAAAAATGCAGAAAATGTGGATAGGGAGCCAATATACATATTATTCCACCATCACCTTTCACAACCTCCTTCTTCCTTCCTAGGAAATATACCCAATCAATAAAAAGGCTTAGATTTTTGGCTCTTCAGATTTTAAGTGGAAGCAGAATATTATGGGTGTCAGAGATGAATGTTAATGATGTTTTATGTAATAATTACACATGTAACAGCCCTATGAGTCCTGCAGGCCTTAACACTATATTTCCTTAGTGATGTGATAGGAATGTCAGCCTTCCTGGACTTAGTATTGTGTTCCACTTCTTTCTGAATTATAATACGTAGTAACTGAATGAAAAAGTAATGCCATCTTAAGAAAGTCACTTAGAGCTCTAGGAATATGGCTTCGTGTTACAGTTTTATATGGGTAAATAAACCACTCGAACAATTCAGGGACAGAGGTTCCTTCAAGCCTTGGAATATTTTCTTGTACAGTAAAAAGGACAGCACAAAATAACTGAAATTTTGTCATTTCTCTATGCTCAATTCCTCTCTTGCGATCAATTTCCACTTGAAATAACAGTTCCTTCCACTTAACTTCCAGTAACAATCTAAGGGGTTGCTCGAGGTAAAATGAATGTTTTCAGGCTTCATTGATATAGCACAAAGACATCTTTGGACATGAGGTAACACGTGTTTCAGAGACAACTTAGTAAAGACAAAATACGGAATTTAAATGGTATACAAAATCTTTATCCATTCACATATGGCATATAAGATGATGTTAAGTGAAATGAACCCCAAGATAGTTACACAACATACATTTTTTTCTTTCTTGCTATTGTTTTTAATGTATCTAAAATGTACTATGTGATATTTTTGTTTCTTTTCTATGCTCTTCCCCCTTGATATAATCCCTGTTTTCACTGGATTTGATGTCAGTGCCCTGCATCTTGTATATACGTTTTTCTAATGTGGGGAGGGGAAGGGAAAAAACAAAATGCTGAAACAAGGATACAGTATGACCCATTGTAGCAATGAGATGAACAAGACACTATGTAGAAAACGAACTTTACAAGATCGGGAGTGGAGGGGAGAGTTAGGGAGATGGGGAAGGAAGGGATAGCAGAGGAAAAACAAAAGAGGAGGTAAGAATGTTCGATAGGAAATATTCTCATTACTTTACTTATGTAACTCTAACCCCTCTGTACACTATTTTTATAATAAAAATATGAAAAAACAATTATACAGGAGTATATTAAGTTCAAATTTCATAAGTACTCCATAAATGAAGGCCAATTTTTAGTGGGAATATGTTTCTCTGAAACGTTTATTTTTGTTGTTGTTGTTTGTTCGTTTTTTTGTTTGTTTGTTTGTTTTTGCTAGTGTGTTTTGTGCATTATTTCCCAAGTGTACATAAGTTAACAATAGAAGAAACAATAGGAATAATAGGAGAAAGAATAGTTCTGTGTTTAAATGTAATGGTTTTATATACTATAGAAGACAACTTTGAAACAATAGAGCCAAAGCCAGTATGTAAAACTACGGGAGTGATACAGAGAAAGCACTACTACTATGTGCAACATGAAGGATGAGTCCATTCTCTTTCATCTTTTAGCTCTAAATCATGGTAGCTAATCAATCAAATTTTTAAACACAGAATGGAAGAATAATTCTGGTTCCAAAGCAAGTTAGAGATCATGGACTTAACTAGAAAAATAGGCCATTTCTTTTTCTTTGTTTTTTCTTTCTGTTCAATGTTAATGCATATAGGGGGGCTTGAATTCTGGGCCTGGGTGATGTCTTTCTGCTCTTCAGCTCAAGGCTAGTGCTCTACCACTTGAGCCACAGCACCACTTCCAGTTTTCTGGTGGTTAGTTGGAGATAAATGCCTCAGAATCTTTCCTACTCGTGCTGGATTTGAACTGGAATACTCAGATCACAGCCTCCTGAGCAGCTAGGATTATTGGCATGAGACAACGGCACATGGCTTAAGCTCACATTTCTAACAGGAAATGTAATGTGTTTGTTCACCTATGTTTATATGAATTCTTAAGTTAAAAATCTGGGCTAGAGCTTCGAGTTCACACTCACAAGAATATTTCTAGTTTTAAAGTTGATACTGCTGGAAAAATAAAACCTAAGGAGGTAAAAGAGTCTCGGAAGTTCAGTTTGCATCCAGCCAAGGAAGAACAGTGTTTGAGACACTATCTATAATTAACCAGCCAAAGCTGCATTGGAAGAATGGTTCAAGAGATGGAATATCAATCATGCTCGAGATTGCTGAATAAGAGCTTGAGGCTTTTGCATATATACATCCAAACATATACATACACGGAGAGGCACTTACATGTGCACACACAAATACACAAATGAAACAACTCTCAGAATATGTAGAAAAGTTAGAAAACAATAGAAAATATGTCCTGAGTAAGACTAGATTAAATGACATTTTCTAATATTAAAAAGTCCTCAAGTGAACGTTCTTCAAAAAAGTTTGAGACTTTTACATAGGTAGGGAACAGAGATAGTAAGAGAGTTAAGTAATCAAGATTAAATGGATCAGATCCATGGAGGATTGAATCAGAGACCCTTGCAGGTGCATCTGAAAATGTTCATATCCTGTGTCAAATGCTAGAACATCTTTGAAAATTGTACATAAACAGTCTGAGCAGTCAGTCTATTGGATAAGATCATCGGAGAAATTCAGAATTGCTAGTCTCTTTCTAGATTAAATAAACCAACAACTTATGGCAGGGCAATGTGATAAAAGCCTGGAATTCTAGCATTCAGACTAAGACAGGAAGTTAGAGAGTGGAATTATGTAGTGATACCTTCCCTGGATCTGGTAGTATAATTTTGTCTCAATGAAACATACCAAACAACAAAAAAGGTATACAAGGTTGGATGTTTGGGCAAATTTTGTTATTATGTTTTTAGAAGTCAAGTTTCTTATTCAAATGCAATTCACCAGTCTTGTGCTAGAACTCTTTTGAGGCAAGGATCAACCAAAGTCCTATAGTTGCTGCAGATACAATCTAATTCAATACATACAATCTGTTCAACATCAAACAACTATGGATTAATTGGATGAGAAGAGCAAAGAAGAATTGGGCAAACCAGAAATTATTAGGTTTAGGGAAAAATGATGGGAAAAATAGGAGTAGAGGGATTTGGGGAGGTAAAAGAAGAGTGAATTTAACCAAGTCCTAATCTCAGAAAGGGAAATGGATTGGACAGAATGATAGGAGAGAGATTTTAAAAAAACAAGGAAAATGGAAAAAACAAAAATTTAAATTTAAAAAGTGAAACCCATGAAAATTATGTAAGTTTAAAAATGATATTGAGAGAAGAAAAAAATAGGATGAGAGAAGGGGACAGATAGAAAGGAGACATGAAAAACTAAAAAATAAAATTCTTAAAAATAATACTCAGTTGTGTTTTTAATCTCTCTTCATTACATAGCATTCCTAGATGGATAATGTCTCATGATTCCAACCAAAAATTTGAAAAAATAAGCATCGTTCTGTTGGATTCCAAAAAAATGATGACAGATTACAATAGTTTAAGGCTGGAGTAATTGCAAAGTTCATCTAATGTAGGATTTTGTAGAACTTGCTAAGTTAGAATTTATATTTAAAATAAATATTATGGTTTTGTTTGTAATTTCATATTCTATAGGATACTACAAAATTCTTTTAAAGTAGAGGGTTTAATTGACAAATTCACAAATGATTCTGACATTCTATTTGCCTAAAATATTCTTTAAAGCAAGGTATAATTAGAACTTAGTTAATAGATAATTCCAAGAATTCATGTATAAAATAATGTGAATAATCTACAAAGAGTTGCCAACAAATGTATGATATTAATTTATAAATTTGGAAAAACAATTTTTTGAGGCTTTGGTGTAGCATGTTATGAAGAGAGTAAATGTGTGACATCTTGGTTCTTCTATCTACTCCTAACACATTAAGCAATTTCTTTAATTATGTGCCTCTGTATACAATGAGAAAAATGCTAGAGTTGGGGCTTGTTTTATTTTATTTTATTTTATTTATGTTGTCCTAGAGCTTGAACTCTGTCTGGCCACTCTCTCTGAGCCTGTTTGTGCTCAAGGTTCGTGCTATATACCACTTTTAACCTCAGAGCCACATGTGTCTGTCTTTTCCTGAGATGTTTATTGGAGATAAGAATCTAACAAACCTTCCTGCCTGGGTGGGCTTTGTACCATAATCTTCAGATCTTAGCCTCCTGAATATCTATGATAGTTTAAAAAAGTATAAATATAAATAATATTTGCAAGTGTTTTGATTTCAAGAATACCACTGACCGGGGCCGGGGGGGGTGGGGGTGGGGTGGGACGTTGCAGCAAAGTTTAGTGTAGTGTTCTTTCCACAATAGGAAGGCATCATATTAGTAGAAGTGTAGAATTTTTTCACAATAGTCATAAGCTATTCATGATGTGAATTAAGGGAATTTTAAGGTACACCTTACAAGTTGGAAACTGTTGGGGTGGGACGACTTTATGGAATAAAAGCTTGGGATTGATGGTCGTAGAAATAATAGCTTACTCTGATGAACAAATGTTTACTTTTGAGGAATTAATTTTTACGAATACTTCATAGTTTTATCCTCTACTAAAATGTGGCTATATTTTCTGTTGACTTATCAATACGTAACACCCCATTGGAAACTGCATCTATTGAAGAATTAAATAACATACAAACAGGTACTGTTTTGAATGTCTCTTGAAAGAAATGTTCAGAATTTGAAAATGAATAGTTAGTAGTTACAGGAATTTTGAAGAATGCATATATTCTGTCCTGTTAACAATTATTCAGTTTTGAAAGTTAGAACTTTCAATTGAATTAAACTGTTTTCTGTTTTACTATGATACAATAATAAAATATGTGTTTTTCAAAATAATGACAAGTATATTGTGAAAATATTGTATAGTTGGATCTCATTCAAGTTGATTACCCTCTGATAAAGAAAGGGTAATTCAAATTAGATGCCATATCTTAGCTATGGTAAATATTACTGTGATAAACATAATTGTGCTGGTAGCTTTAGTGTGGCCTTGTTTGTGGTCACCAGGTTAAATGCCCAGAAGTGGGATTACTGGGTAATAGTGGAGCATTATTATGTACATCAAGGATAATCTTAGTAGATGAGCAGAATAGCTATGTAAATATGACTGTATGAGGTGATTCTAAGTGAAATGAACTCCAAGACATGTTCTTTGTTGTTGTTGTTCTTAATGTACTAGGTGATTTATTTTTATCATTTTGTGTTTTCCCCACCTGTGGTTTATCTCCTGTAGTCACTGTATTTGATTTTGATACCCTGGGTATTGTAAATATGTTGATCTGAACTGGGGAAGGGGAATGAAAAAAAACAAAACGGTGAGACAAAGGACGAAGGGGGAACCTAGGCAACAGTGATACAAAACAATATGTTGGATATAATTTTGGGAGTTGCGTTGGGAGGGAAGAGGGAGAAAATTGGGTGAAGGGGTAACAAGTTAGAAAAGAAATGATTTCATTACCTTACTTATGTAACTATAATCCCTCTGTACATTACCTTGACAATAAAATTTAAATAAAAATAAAATAAAATATATGAGAGCATCAATACAGTCGATGGGACTA
This sequence comes from Dipodomys spectabilis, assembly GCF_019054845.1. Lineage (NCBI taxonomy): Eukaryota > Metazoa > Chordata > Mammalia > Rodentia > Heteromyidae > Dipodomys > Dipodomys spectabilis. The sequence goes on along the minus strand of NW_024870919.1, from coordinate 759,967 downwards.
GGGGAAATTCTGTACTATACAAAGAAGTGTAGAACAGCTGTGGGGAGCAGCAATTTGACTTTAACATAGGAAGTAATAAACTAGGATACAGATTTTCATCCTCATGTAAGTCACTATAAAGGGAAAACAAAATGCATAATCAGCAAACCAATAGAGATAAAATAGAAAACTAAACAATTAAGGTGAATAGATGACTTGGACCAAGAATAACAAATGACACAATTAGGAAACAATAACAAGCTGGTAAGTTTAAAAGTATTACCCATAATTCTATTAAATGTTGTTTACATTACAATTTGTTAGAACTATAATTCAAATCACATTTTAATAGTATATCATGTTAATATTAATATATTTATTACTTATTTCTTAATAGTGAATGTTTAATAGATGATTTTAATTTCTGCATCTCTAGAAAAGAAAAAGGGAAACTAATTTTAATAATATATTTCTTGAATTTTAAAATTGAGAAGCATTAGAATTTAAACAAATAATATATCATCATTGTTTCATTTGTGTGAATTAATGTATTAATTCAAAGTGTATCCTACACTCAGCACTCATCTTAACAGCAAATAATAAATTATTGCACATGACTCGGTATTACGTGGAAAGGTTCAGCACTGTAGTAAAATTCACACCACACAATACAGGAGTGTATGACTCCTCTAATCTCACTTAAATTGTGGAAATTTGATTTCTACATGCATGTTAAATTCCTGTCTAGGTGACATCTAAAAAGAATATACAATTATATATACGAGGTGTATTTCAGATGATACTTAGAAGTCATATTCATTAATTAAATTTTTACTATCTTGTACCAAATAAATATTTATAGAGAGACTGAATTTCTGAGTAGATTATGGTATATGTGTGCCAGATTATTCATATTGAGGCTTATTTTATAATTCTGACATTGTTTCTACAGTTGGATTTAATTTTCCTTAAGGGGTTAAGTGTATTATATTGGATATTGGATATATGAAAGTAAACTGAATATCTATTCCATTAATCCTTTCCCACATGTCTAATCCCAATATAATTTATCCCTGTGTTTGAAGTAATGAAAATAACAACAGATATAAGCAAGATAAATCAGTCTGTAGTAGACAAGGAATTTTGCCTTTATTTTGATAGTTGGTCTTCTTTACACTACAAAATATTCTTGGGAAAATGTGCTGCAGGCTGGTCACAACTGTAGAATATTATGGTTTGGTGTATCATAAGAGAAGGAAGGAAGGGGAACCTTCCTTCCAAAAGTCTGCTCCGAGGAATGTGATCTGCTTTATGGTGGTGACTTGGAAATGAAAATTTTTCACAGTCAACCTTGAAAAGCCATCTTGATAGAATATTTCTGGATGTTGTTACAGATTATTATTGATGGCTTTGCAAGGATGTCAGATTGCCTCATTTTGAGAAAATTAAAACAGGAATTTAGTCAGCTGTTCTTTGTATCTTTAGGAGAAAAAACCCATTGAATCTAGGTCAGGGGTCACTGGGACCCAGAGAATCTACTATCTTGAATAGTAATCCTAGACCTCTAAAACCAAAAAAAAACCCACACAAAACAAACAAACAAACAAAAACTCCAGTAAGCACAGCCAGTCAGGACTGCTATCACAGCCTACATGAAGTCAGGCAAAAAAACAGAAGCTGAGAGTCATTTTGTTGATAAATAATACAGTTTTTATGAGGCAGACTGAAATGAGGCTCCAGAGAGATGGTCAGAAATACGGATCAGAGAGACTAAAATTGATCACACAAAGATTAGAAAGTAGAATTCCTTGTAGAACCAATACATCAAAGAAAGCCTGTGCATGTAAGAACAAGACAGCAGACCAAAATCCAGAAATGCACATTTCCTTAGAGGTCAGCTTAATGAATTTTCAATGGACATCTTTTAATTCTTAAATATTTGACCACATGTGGGAGAAGGCTGAAGAGAATGAAAATGTCATCACTCTGTTAGGAGGACCAATATCACATTAGGAAGTAATCCAGCAAAAATTTGTAATAAAAAGAGAAAACAGTTATTCCAAAAGAGGGTCTCACTTGTTTTGATGTAACAGTTCTTAATTTAGGTGTTAGCAATTGCCCTACAACTGATCCAATCCCAAAGCTGAGTTGATATTCACTGCAGTATTCCTACATGAACAAAAAGAAAAAAATTATAAATGTCTGATGAAATGAGTTGAAGGTGAAGTGTTCTAATAGTGATATCTGAGGTCTAGACACAAGTGAAGAGGTGCATTTTCTTTTCTAAAAATCCCCCATTATTAGCCTAGTGCCTGTGGCTCACAGCTGAAATCCTAGCTACTCAGGAAGCAGAGATCTGAGGACTGTGGTTCAAAGACAGCCTTGGCAGGAAAGTCCCTGAGACTCTTATCTCCATTTAACCACCAGAAAACCAGAAGTGGAACTGTGGCTCAAGAGATACAGCACTCACCTTGAGTTGAAGAGCTCAGAGCCCAAGCCAGGACTTCAAGCCCCTCGACCAACAACAACAACAACAAATTTCTCTTTTCTTGGACTGCCTACATCTTTTCTTAATATTCAACAAAGAAGCCATTTTATCACCCACTACCTTTATGTCCTATGCTAGCTACTGCAAATAGAATGATTTGTATCTTATGTCCAACAGTTCATATTTGCGGGAACAAATACCAGCAGTGGTAACTTTTTTCCAGTCCTTGAACTCTGGGCCTGGGCAATGAACATGGTTATACTGGTAGCCTTTCATGTGAGATTGTTATTTATTGGATTACTACCCATGAGGGGAATTACTGGCTCTTAAGGGATATCTATATTTAATCTTTTTAGGAAACTCTGTACTGTTTTACACAGTGGTTGAACAAGTTTAATTTCCCACCAACAGTATAATAGAGTTCCCAATTTGCTACATCCATGCCAGCAATTGCTATTGTTAGTTTTCTTGATAATGACCATTCTAACTGGGATGAGGTAGAATATGTATTGTTTACTTGTAGATTTGTGGGCACTTTCTAGCTACCATAAATGAATGAATCCATGAAACCTATATTGCTCTGTGTCTACATTTCTTTCTCTTTTCTCTTATTATAATTTTCCCAAGCCTTTCATTTTCCTTAAGACTGGTGAAAAGTCATCCTTTCTGATGGGTGAATAGAATTCCATTGTGTGTGTGTGTGTGTTTGTGTGCGTGTGTGTGTGTAAGATGACTATAGGCCCATGACTATAGGCTCATTTCTAAGCCTTCTGTTTCATCTGTAATTTTGTAATTCCATATTAAATTTGAATGGCTTTCTCAAATATTGTTGGGATTTTGATGAGTATTGCATTGCCAATTGTTTAGGGGCAGTATTTCAGTTTTCAAAATGTTAATTCTTCCAACAACGAGCATTGAAAGACTTTCCATTTCCTTGAATCTCTTTCAATTTCCCTTTTTAGATTTTTACAGTTTTTAGAGTAGAGGTCCTCCACATTTTTAGTTAAATTAATTAATTCCTGGTTTGGTTGTTGTTGTTTGGTTTTGGTTAGATTTGATTTGATTTTGAGGCTAATACATATGAGGTTGTTTTTTGGATTTCAGCCTGGAGTTTTCCATTTTTGATAAAAAAAATACTGATTCTTATGGGTTTTATACCCTGCTACATTGCTGAAGGTTAGCATCACCTTTACTAACTTGAGGGAGGAAGCTATAGAGTCCTTTAAATACGAGGTCATTTCATCTGTAAAAAGGGATAGTTTTACTTATTCCCTGTTTGTATGTTCTTTATGCTTTTCTCTTGTATATTGCTCTTGCTAGAAAATCCACTACCATATTGAAGAGTAGTAGAGAGAGTGGACATTCTTGTCTCATTCCTGATGTTAATATTTTCATGCTTCCACTGTTAGGTAAAGGCTAATTATCTCTGTTATATACATACTATGTATTATATTGAGTAATGTTCCATGCATTCCTAGCTTCTCAGACCTTTTAACCATAAAGTGGTATTTGAGCTTGTTAAAAGCTATTTCTACACCCCTATAGAGGTTCATGTGTTTCTTGTCCCTGCTTCTGCTGATGGTTTTTATTATATTTATTGACAAGAATATTGAAACCAATTGTATGAAAAATGAATCCTATTTGATCATACCATATGATTTTTTGTTAGTTCCTGAAATTGATTGGTGAGAATTTTATTAATAAGTTCTGCATCAATGCTTATCAAAGATTTGGGTTTATAGTTCTCTTTCTTTGGTGAGTTCCTATGTGATTTGGGGAAGATTCTCATTTCTAGCCTCAAAGAATGTGTTTTGAAAATTCCATTTCCCTTTCTATTCCATTGCAGAGTTAGATCTGAGTATTGTAAATTCTTTGCAGGCCTTAATTTCATGATAAATTCATTGAGTCCTAGATTTCTCTAGAATGGGATATGGTTTATTGACATTTCATTTTCATTACTTCTTTTGTGTTACTTCTTGGTTCAGATCGAGTATAGGAAAGCATCAATTTCTCCAGGATTCTCCAGGTGATTAGCATAAGGTTTTCAAAGTACTCTCTTATAACATTTTTAATTTTGCTTATATCTGTTGTGTTGTCTCATTTTTGTCTCTAATTTTCTCTATTTGGGTGAGTTCTCTTATTTTTTTTTTTGGATTTTGTATCATGAATGTGATATACTTAGGGGTGGGTTACTGTTACATATGTAATGACTACATTTTTTAACAAAGTTACCCTTCCTCATTTTTTCCTCCTTCCCCCAACCCTGACATCCTACACCCCAAAGTTATGAAGTTTATTTCTAACATAGTGTGTAGTGTATATTACTGTTGCTTTGGTTATTCTTTGTCTGACCATTTCTGTGATTTCCCTTCTCTTTCCCAAATCACATTAATTTAGGTATAAGACAAAGGGTACAGAAATAAAAAACAATGACTACAGGGAATAAACCAAAGGGTAAACACTAAATAGAAATAACTAAAAACTGTTCACTATACAATCATCTTGTATCCATTTCTTGGAGCTCATTTCGATAAGCATCCTTTTATATGGTGATATGCACGTTGTAATTGAGCTATTATGAATATCGTAGACATATTCTAGTTTTTCCAAATGAGTGCAAATCTCTAGCCTATGATTCTTTGGGTCTGGCTTGTTTGACTTACTATGTTTTCCAAGTGATTCTATTTTCTTACTAATGGGTCAATGTCATTCATTCTGACAGAAGCATAGAGTTTTGTTGTGAATATATATGACATTTTCTTGACCCATCATTGCTGGGTGATAGGGGAGCTCTATTGAGGAACTTCTATACTTCATTACAGAGTATTTGAACAACTTTACATTTTGACCAGTAGTGTAGTAATTTTCCTTTTTGGCCACATCTCCACAGTCCAGCATCTGTTATTATTAATTTTCTTCATAAGGGTCATTCTAACTGTGGTGAGGTGGAATGTCAATGTTGCTTTGATTTGCATTTCTTTTATGGCTAGAAAATTTGCATATTTCATCATGTGTCTATTGGCCATGCATATTTCTTCTTCAGAGAGGTCTCTCTTTAAATCTTTAGCCCATTTATTAAGAAAGTTGTTGTTTCTTTGCGAATTTTTTTTGATGAGTTAATTTTTGGCGCTCTAAATATATTTGAGATATGAGGCAATTGTGCATTACAGAGCAACTAAAGTTCTTCACCCAATCTTCGTGCTTTTTATCTATACATCTATATAAATTCTCTTCTTAGTCAGATTTGGTATGGGTCTGCCAAGTCTGTTTATTTATTTAAAAAACCAACTCTGATTTGTTGATTCTTTCTACGTTTTATTTTCACTATATTTAGTTATTTCTCATTTAATTTTTTTTGTTTCTCTCTACTGCTTTGGGTTTGGGGCTTCTTCCCGTTTTCAAGGAGTTTGAGATACATAATTAAAATATTCATTTGAGATTTCCCCAATTATTGATGTAGGCACTCTGAGCTATAAATCTTCCTGTAATTACTGCAAATACCAGAGGAGCTGGTATTTTGTGTGTTCATTTTTGTTAAATTCTAGAAAAGTTCAGATTTCCATTCTAATCCCTTCAGTGTTGCACTGGTCATTCAGCAAATTTTTGTTCACTCTTCATGGGTTTGAAATTTTTTTTTGCTTTAGCTGTTTAATTCTAAGTTTATTCTGTTATGGTCTGACAAGATATGGGTATTCAAATAATTTTTCTTTCAATTTGGACAGAATTTCTGTGTGACATAGGTATGTTCTGTTCTGGAGAATCTTCCATGAGCTGCTGTGAAGAATGTATATTCTGACGCTGAATATATATTCTGTAGATGTCTGTTAGGGCTAAGTGGTCAATTAAGTTATTAAGGTCTGCAGTTTCTTGGTTGAGTTTTTACTGGATAATCAATCCATAGATGGGAATGATGTGTTGAGATGTCTTTTTGGGTTAAGTAGAATTTGGTTGATGAAGTGGGATGCTCCAGGATTCAGGTCATTTATATTTAGACTGGCTATATCTCCTAATTGAGAGTTGCCTTTATCAATATGTAATGTCTCTTCCTACTAATTTTAATTTGAATTCTATTTTATCTTATGTTACTTATTCTACTGTGGCCTTTTTATGGTGTCCATTTGCTTGAAAATTTTACTTCCAGCCTTTTAGTTTGAGTAAGTGTTTGTTTTTGCCAATAAAATGTGTCTCTTGAATATACTAGATGGATGTGTCTTGGTTTTTTTGATACTACTATCTAATCTATGTCTTCTATTTGGAAATTTAAATCCATTGATATTGAGAATTAAGACTGAGAAATATCTGATAAGTCCTACTATGTTATAACCCGGCTGTTAATAGTTGTGCCTTATCTACTGTTGATATATTTACCTTGTTCTTTGGTAGGGAGCATTTTATAAAACCAGTTCCTATTCTTCTTGATCTTCTCTATGTTGGATATATTTGATTAATGATTATCCTGCTGATTTGGTGGAGATACATTGTTTCAAGTTTTCTTTGTCATGAAATATTTTTATATATCCTTTAAATGTAAAGGAGAGTTTGGCTTGGGACCATATTCATGATTGGTAGTTGTTTACCCTTAATGTTTGTCTTATATCATGCCAGGCTCTCCTTTTTACCATATCAGCTAAGAAATCTGTGTTTATTCTGACTGCATATTCTTTATAAATAATCAGTCTTTTTGCTCTGGCAGTTTTAAGAATCCTTTCCTTGATCTTTAATGATCCTCTAATGGATTATGATGTGGTGGTGGATTTTTCAGTTCTAGAATTCTGTTTGGTTTTCTAAAGGCTTCTCTTCTCTGAATGAGCTTATCTCTTTGGATGTTTGGCATGTTCTCTGCTAGAATTCTGTAATATGTTTCCCATCAATTTAGTTTCCTGCTCTTCTCTTTCTTGATACCGATCTCCCTGAAATTTGATCTTCTGAGCCTTGAAGTTCTGGCAAGATCATTTCTTATTTCTTGGATTTGTTCTAAATGATTATTTCCTCTTTCCTATTAGACCTATTCTGTCTTTGACCATGAGATTATCTTCCATGTCATTTATTTGCTGTGGAGACTTTCTACTTTGTTTTTGATTTCCCTGTCTTCTAATTTTGGTCATTTTTAGTGGTTCTATCTCTTTATTAAAGCTTTGTTTTAGGTCCTGTATGGACTTTTTGTACGTATTTTCTTTGGGTGGGGAGTAGCAAGGGTTGTTTTCTTAGCTGTGTCATCTCTCATATCTTTTAACCAGGCATCTATTTTTTCTTGGACTCCCTTGCCTTCTCAGTATTTTTTATCTATCTGTTTGTAGTCTCCATAAATTATTTTGGTAAACTTTGGTTGGTCTCATCTTGTTCACAAATTTCCTTGTAGAGGTTTTCTATCTTTCCTTCAATCACATTTTTCAGCAGTATTTGTAATGTATTTTGATAACTATCTTCAAGGTCCTTGATTGTCTGTTCCAATACCTGGTTATTTACTATGTGATTTATACTACCTTGACATCATCTTTCTTGTATTTTTCTGATTTATGCTGTCCATTTGGAGATTTTCTTTTGGGGGAACTATGATCTTAATACATGACTCTCTGTGTTCTTGGTTGATTTGCCAGGTGTTGGTTTTCTGCTGAGATTTGCTTTTCTGGAATTAGGTTTTTGTCTAGACCATTAAATGTAGAAGTAGAAACTAGTTGTGGTGAGATGTTGTGATGTTAATACTTGTGGTTCCAGCCACAGTTCACACTGTCCAGTGGTATGGTGAATTGTCTCTGAATATGGATGTGGCTTTCTGTGATGTACATTTCTGTTCCTGCTTTTTTTAATGTTGCCCTATTTCCACACTGCAGATGTGCTTTTGAATATGTTGGCCAACACACTCACAACAGTCACCTACCTGGCTGGGGAACTTTTCATAGATTTTTGTTTTCTTCTGAAGACAGTACAAACTCTTCTTTCGAATTGTATATCTATATGTAATTATAGCTGACTTGGTGTGACCCTCTAGAACTGGAGTACCTGCTAGGACTCTAAATCTCTGTTTCATTAGAGAGAGCTAGGGTAATCTTCTGTTGTTCTTCTGTCATTGTTTTTCTTTTTCCTCAGATTTATTTATTTATTTATTTATATTTTTTGGGGGGGTGGGGATCCAGACGTGGGGCCTGAACTCTGGGCCACTGTGCTGTCCCTCAGCTTTTCAGCTTATGGCTAGTGCTCTACAACTTGTGCCACAGTGACACTTCCATTTTTTTTTCTTTTTGCTTATGTGGTGCTGAGGAATTGAACCCAGGGCTTCAGGCATGCAAGACAAGCGCTTTACTACTAAACCACCTTCCCAGCCCAGATTTATCTATTTTTATTGTGGAATTTTTCATTTAATTTAGGATTTGTGATTGTTGTATCAGGTTATTTTTGTTTTTCTGTGTGTGTTACTTTGAAGTAGTGATTTCAGGCTTCTATGAAGTGACAGTAAAGTATGAAATGTATGTTATTATATTGAAGGAAAGAGAGCAAACATTTTAACTTTTTGCTACACAGTTAAATTAATATTAACAAAAGCTAATTAAAATTATTACTTATTTACATTTCAGAGGATGAGTATAGTACTCTTGGATATCTTGGAGGAAAAGACATTAGACTCATTATGACTGATGCCTTACATTGAAATTACCGTCTAAACTTTCTTATTCAGAAAAGCAAAAACTCCATTTCTTTCATATTAGCATTATAAAATCATACTAACTGCATGTTGAATTGTTTTCCTCTGCTATTTTCAATTCCATTCTTCATCCATGAGTTACCTAGGGCTTTGAATGACCAATTCCTTAAAAATATCTATATTGCTTATATTTGACGTAAATCTCAGTAATATTAATATGAATTTATCTGTTTCTCATCTTGAGCTACATTCATATGAAATTTATGCAGTCTCAAGCAAGGAACATATTTTACTCTTTTCCATGTTTTAATCAATAAATCCAATCTCTTTAGAAATATGTTCTCATCTTTTATATTGCTCCGGTAAATATCATGTGTTTCTAGTACTTTTACTGAAGTAAATATAAAGTTTGGAATAGGAAGACTCCACCCCATTATTAGTTTAAAGTAAACCCTTGAGGATTATTTTATATGTAAAAATAAAAAAATGACAATGCACATGTTCATACACAAACAATGTAGTGGTTAAGTAAATAAGACACAAGAACTACCACATCAATTCTCAATTTACTTAAAAGCACCAAAATATTGTGTTCATGAATATCACTCATTTTAAGAAAATGACTAGTCAATACAAAGTTTATATTATTTTTGAAATTTACAGAATGAAAACTAAACCCAGATTTACTGTCAATATCCTGTTTCCAGGAATACATTTATTCAGCAAATAGAGAAACAAAAAATAAGGGTTCGTCACATAGAATGAAACATGTAGTAGCAGACTATCTGCTTAAGATTATAAGTATATGCAAATTGTGTGATTTATTCAAAGATACTATGAACATTCATAAAAGGATTTGTGATCAGAAGTGATAGGTAAGCAAAGTAACAGGAAAACTGTATATGTAAATTGAGCTTTCAATATAGGATGACAAGTTTTCAATACATGAGCCTACAGAAGTTGATTCTGTATAACATGTGGAGGAGATGGGGACAAACAAGTCGTTTAAGGATTCAGGTGGACCTGTTGCAACAATGAGAAGTACAAAATGTCATGTCAAAACCAGCTTTACAATGTCGGAAGGGGGGGAGGGGGGGTATGATTGGGTGGGGGGGAGGGGGGAGGCTGGGAAGGGAGGTGAAGGGTAAACAAAGGAGGAGGCTGCAATGCTTGGTAAGAAATGTATGCATTATCCTGACCATGTAATTGTAACCCCTCGGTACAGTATGTTCTCAAATAAAATAAAATTAAATTAAAAAAAAAAAAAGATGTAAGATATTGTGTAAAACTGCAGCATATTTTAAGAAGAATGAATAACATCAAAGTTACAATGAATGAAAACCAGTGTCGGTGTTACTTTAAACATTCAAATATAATTTGGTTTAAAGTGTGAGTTACTGTTTTAGTTCTGGTTAGGGTTAGGGAAAGACAAGCTTTAGGGTAAAATTTAGTATTCGACTAAGAAGTAGAAGCAAAAAAAATGTGTGATTGATTAAATAGAGACAATTTTCCTTACATTAATCATTCGGTTTTAATTCAGATTGTGATTAGCGTTAGGTTTCTGCTTAAAGGGGTTGAGGATAGAATAAAGAAATGGATTAAACTGGTGACTCATGCCTATTATCCTAGCTACTCAGGAAGCTGATTTCTGAGGATCAGAGTTCAAAGCCAGCTTCCTGTGGCTTTTACTATGAAGGAGTTTTGCCTAAATTTTATTCTTAATCTATTAGTGGTTTAGTAGCATTCTTTAGTGCTACCCTTCATTCTTCTAGTTCTGTGTTCCATTTGGAATACTATTGTAACTTAGTTTATAATCTTTGTTATCAGAATAAATAAACTACAACTGCTGAAGTTTTAAATAAAGAGACAATTTTAGGTGTGCATTACATTTTATGTGCTTAATACTTTCCTATAATTATTCCTTTTAGGTTATATATCCCTAACAAACTATTAAGATTTCTTATGTGATTTATAGATTTATTATATGATTCTTACATGATTTCTTAGAGATCCATAAATAAAACATCTCAGAACAAGAAAAGAGTAGGTAAGAAGTCATAAAAATACTATTATGGTGTCTTAATGGCTAAGTGTAAAGAACATGTAACAAAACACTTGGAAGATTCATTTGCTCTGTTTTCTATTCTCTCACCCTTCATTGTAGAAACCTCCTCACTATAAAGTGCCAAGTGGTCTGGACCTTTCAAGCCTCGTCTCAGTGACAGAAGTGATGGGATTAGGACAAGTGCTCCTATGACTGGCTTTTAGGAAGTTCACAATAAAGCAATACTAGTACATATAAAGAAACTTTTGTGAGTGATGTGTATTGACTTCCTCAATTGCCAAAATTAAATTCATATGTCAAAACATCAAATTACTTACATTATAATATATGCAGTTCAACTGGCATCACTAACACTTCCATAAATCAAACGCAAACTAAAAGCTCTATATCAAAAACCAACATCTAAGGCAGTGTTGGAAATACAATAAGAAAGACAATAAATCTAATGGAGTGAGATCTTTAACACTGGCAATGAGAAATGATAGCTGAATTTTTAACCAAGCTTGGAAAGTTCAGGTGTCCACTAATGATGTGATTATAGTTGCAGAACTGACCTTGGTATTAAGATTAGAGCTAAAATTCAAAGGCAGCTAAGGTTGCTGCAGTATTGTAGCTGGATACAGTGTGACGTTCCCTGATAATGGTAAAGCACAGAGTAGAAGCTAAGTCAGTAAAATGTATAGGAAGGATTTTCCACTGAGAATAATTGCAGGGGATGATCATCACTCTTGTATTGAAAATGTACAGCCCATCATTCTACTTTAAACTGTAGAGTATTTCTGATTTGAAGACAATTATAACACACCAATTTGCTGTGAGCACTGAGCCGTTTAGGTGTGTATTACTGTAATATATGTAAAATCTTTAGAGGTATGGCGTGGCCTGACCCTCAAATTTCATTCTGTTAAGTTTCATGGAGAAATGTTCATAATTATGCAATTCACACTCATCTAAGTCGGAATCAGGCAACTGAGATAAGACATTAGTATCATCACTTCAGTGATGAGGTTTGTGAGTAAGGTACATTCCATGTTGAATACAATGCTTGATAAGAAATATACTCACTATATTGCCCCTCTAATTGTAACCCCTCTGTACAGTATTTTCAAAATAAAGTAAAAAAATAAAGAAGAAATGTACTCATTACCTTGACCATGTAATTGTAACCTTTCTGTATATTATTTTCACAATAAAAAACAAATAAAAAATTAAAAATCCCCCCCAAAACAAAAAAATAACATTATTTCACAATGTATATGCGTTTCTGAAAATTCATGCAATATCAAATACCAAATGTAAAAATGGGACAACTGTCCATCGCTTATATTATCAGAAGTTAAAATACTCCTGAATTATACTTTCTTGCTAGAGGATCATAGGGTGACTGCTGATGTTTGGTACCTTTTCAGGTGCTCCTATTCATTTGTAAATTTTCTTTGAGGAAGTGTTTTTCCATAGTTTGTTTTGAGGTGTTCAAAATATCAGTACTGTCACTAACCACAACCATAGAACAGCAAAGATGATGGGATACCTGGCCATAGAACTGAGAAATCACAGGAAGTGATAGGAAAGAGACACCAGAGGACCCAAAGCCTCATTGCTATCTTCTGGACCCTCAAATCCTGCTTAACATGCTTTATATTCATTCTACTACAGGGGTGAGATAGTGAGTGGCTACAGGTATGTCCACAAACTTAGGCATCAATCTAGCTTGTGGTTACAACTATTAACTGAGGTATTGTTTGTATACATAGTGATAATTGAATCCCTTATTTTTAGGGAGCAGAAGGAAGCAATAGTCATACAACCATAGCACAGACGTCCATCTTGTCTCCAAAGTCTTAAACTTTTAGTGTACAACAGCTCTAACTCAAATACTTTTGAGGTAATAACCCATATGCCTGTCTTCCCTTAACTGTTTGACCTTTCCAGAGCACAGCTCTCAGCCTTTTGATTGTCGTTTGAGATGGCTTCCCAATATATCCCTTTCCAGGTATAACAGTTTGACTCTAGAATCCCTCACAAGTACTATTACAGATGGGTTATTTTGGGGTCCGGTAGTGTGGCCTGAACTCTGGGCCTAGGCACTGTCCCTCAGCTCTTCAGCTCAAGGCTAGCACTCTACCACTTGATCCACAGCACCACTTCAGGCTTTTTTCTTTTTGCTTATGTGGTGCTGAGGAATTGAACCCCGGGCCTCATGCATGCAAAGCAAACGCTCTACCACTGAACCACCGTCCCAGCCCTACAGATGGGTTATTTTGAAAGGCTATTTTTTTTTCTAGGGTAGGTTCACTTATTTAAATTGTATTTTATTTAAAGGTACTGTACAGATTGGTTACAGTTACATGAGTAAGGTACATTCCATGTTGAATATTGTTGCCCACTCCATTGTTGTTCTCCTATCCTTTCCCACTCCCACCCTTACCCCCCCACCCCAAAGTTGTAAAGTTCATTGCCAGTATAGTGTCTTGTGGATATCATTGTTGCAATGGATCACTTCTTTGATCATTATGTTATTTCCCTTTCCTTCTCCAAATCTGATAATGTATATACAAGATGGAAGTTACCAGAATCAAGACAGAGATGTCCAGGGATAAATCAAAGACAAATGAAATAAAATAAGATCAAGATACACTACTTTCCGACATCAAGGTTGGTATCTGAAAAAAAAAAAAAGTACTTGTTTCCATGTCTTGGAGTTCATTTCAATTAGCATCATTTTGTATGGTCAAATGTACATAGCTCTGGAGCCAGCAATCCCCCTCATGGTCATTTGTCGAATTTATCTCTAGATACCTAATGGATGAAGAATGGAATTGAAAATAGGAGAGGAAAACAAATCATCATGCAGGTATTATGATTTTGTAATTCTAATTATGAAAGAACTGAAGCTTTTGTTTCATGAAGAAGGAAGTTTAGCCTGTAATTTCAATGCAAGCCATCAGTTGTAATGAGTCTAAAGTCTTTTCCTCTAAAATATCCAAGAGTACTATACTCATCCTCTGAAGAGTAAATAAGTAATTATTTTAATTAGCTTTGCTTAATAATAATTTACTTGTACAAAATAAGTTAAAATATCTTCTCTCGGGCTGGGAAGGTGGCTCAGTGGTAGTGTTTGCTTTACATGCAAGAGGCCCTGGGTTCGATTTTTCAGTACCACATAAGCAAAAAGAAAAAAGCCAGAAGTGGCACTGTGGCTCAAGTGGTAGAGCGCTAAACTTGAGCTGAAGAGCTGAAGGACAGCATCCATGCCCATAGTTCATGCCCCACGACCGGACTCTAAAAAATAAAACACTAAAACTACCAGCACAAGTATGTTTTTTGCAGCATTATTACCAGATCAAAGATATGCAACTAGTCCAGATGCCCCTCAATAGATGAATGGATCAGGAAAATGTGGTATATATATATATACACACAATGGAATTTCATGCTTCTATCAGAAAGAATGACACAGCCCCTTTCTTAAGAAAATGGAAAGACTTGGAAAAAAATCATTATGTGAAGGAAGCCAGACTCAAATACATATTTTTAAATGAAAAGGGTGTGCGTAATGACATTGTAGGTGATCATTATACCAACTAAAGCCTGAGCAAAAAAGAAAAGTAAGGGGCTGGGAAGGTGGCTCAGTGGTAGAGCGCTTGCCTTAAATGCATGAGGTCCTGGGTTCAATTCCTCAACACCACATAAGCAACAAGAAAATAGTTGGAAGTGGCGCTGTGGCTCAAGTGGTAGAGCACTATCCTTGAGCTGAAGAGCTGAGGGACAGCACCCATGCCCAGAGTTCAGGCCCATGACTGGACCCTCCCCCTCCCAAAAAAAGAAAAATAAAAGAACCTAGGCCCCAAATTTAAGTCATACTTCTGGCACTCATATACCATATATATATATATATATATATATATATATATATATATATATATATATATATATATATATATACATATACAAATATGTGTGTGTGTGTGTGTGTGTGTGTGTGTGTGTGTAGTTCCTAAAATATACAGTGAGTTTATTTGTCGAAACCTGGTCATAGATTAAATATGAGGTGTGAAAAAGTATGTAAGTCTGATGACTCCAAGGTATTTTGAAAAGACAGCTGGAAGATTTATCACTTAATCAAATAGTAATGAGGGATTGGTTTGTAGATAGAGATCAAAACTCACATTGGGATCTTTTGAGTTTGCTAAAATCAGTACTTAGGAGTTGTCAGTAGACAGGATGCTATTAAGGACTTGAATTAAATAAAACAGAACTGGAGAAAAAATACAGAAATAATTACTGTACTCAGTGGTAACAACCATGAGAAGGAATATTACAGAGCTAAGTCCTGGGATACACAAATATGTAAAACATGACAAATGAAGAAAAACAGTAATAAGTATGTAATGCAGGCTTATATGGGTAGGTATTTTTAATGGTTAAAGTCTATGAAGTGATTGTGTAATGACCTAAAATTTAAGAAATTGGTAAGTTCAACTATCCTTTGGGTCAACTATAGCTGATAGTTTAAGTAAAACTTGGCCATAATAGTGTGTCTTGTTTTACCAAAGTGAAAATAGGCCAATATTTAGAAAGACGCTTTTTGGACATGTGGTTAGAGTGGCAATTACTGCAGTTTGTTCAACTGTCAATAGAAAGCTACAGGTTTAGCACAATGATAGAAATCATTCAGGGATCTGGTAGATTTTCCCTCTGTCTTCAATTTCCCTTTTTTTCTGAGAGCTATAATATCATTACTGGAAGCCTGTCTAAATTGTGCCTTTGGCAAGTTAACAGATAGTCAGTCTATCACATGCCCAAATAAAAGAGAATGGGAACAGGTCTACATTGAGCACTCACAGTAGACCGATCTCTGGACTTTCTCAGGAAGAGCCTTACGCCATGGTGGGATGGATAGGGCTGAATAATATGCAAAATAGACACCATAGATTGAAAGTATTCTGCTAAGTTGACACTTGAGATATCGGATGTTTTAACTGCATTGTATTGATTTTTATGAATCAGTTAATCAGATTCTTCATACCATATCATGTTACTAGACTGTAAAATGCATGCTTATTGCATTTCCTTTGTATAACATATAGTATGTTTTGAAATTTGGTATAAAATATTCATCTTTTCTTTTACTTATTTTTAATATGGATTACGCTAGTTCTCAAGAGTAGGGCAATGCCCTGGAACTTTGTAATTTGATGTCATATATAATTTATTTTTTTAATTCTTATTTATTGTCTATTGCAGCACTGGCTATATGTAATTTAAACTGTAGTTTTCTTCAAGTGTATCATCCAACACTGAAGTTTTTTTCTTACAAGATTTCTAATAAATATGTAATCTATTCAATTTTGAAAAGTACTGCTGTACCTTCCACTTTTTTGTGGCATTTCTGAAATCCAAGTTCCTCTGTGTGTCAGGGTGGATACTTTTGCCTGTAACACTTTTGTTATTGAATCCATAGCATCTGGCTACTTAGGGAACAGTGGATGTGAAGCTACAGTATCCCGATAAAGAACTTCCAGGTCAATTCAAGGGCAACTCATATACTCTCTGTGTTGGTGAATAGGAGCAAGAAAAGAAATTCTTATACATGAAGGTGACTGGGAGTGTGTGCACATAGGTATTTACTTATTTATCTGTTGTTATAGTTTTACATATTCACTATTAATAAACGATATGTTATATATATGTAAATATATATGATCTATTTCATATATATATATATGAGATCACAATATCCATAATCCAGAGAACCACATCCATGGGCATCGCTTTCCTATGTTGCTCTCTGTGTAATAAGAATGAACCCTGGTGTTGTCCTGTGGTAGAGAAATAACTCATATATTCAATCATTTTTCTTTAAATATGTTGCCTGTTCCTACATCTAAAATTAGGCAGTCTGTTAATACATAATACATGTTATAATATATTTAATATATAATACAATGTATAATATATTCTATATTATAATATATATTATATAATAACTGACAGTATTATATATTTATAAGGAAAAATAAAACAAACATATCAATGTCCATACTTTCCTAGCCATGATTAGGTTCAGTAGAGTTAGGGGCATTATATCTCAACAGGAAAAGTCTACTGAAGTTCTGATGAGCTTGAACTAGATAAGGAGAATTTCTGTAAAAGGAGCCTCTCTTCAATTATGAGAAAAGATTAGTTTGGAAGTTTTTTCTTTTGTTTTATTTTTTTGTTTTTATTCAGGCCGGACAATGGGCCTGAACTCTGGGCCATGAGCACTGTACCTCACCTCTTCAATTCAAGGCTAGTTCTCTACCACTCGAGCCATAGCAGCATTTCTGGATTTTTCTGCTTATGTGGCACTGAAAAATAGAACCCACGGCCTCATGCATGCAAGGCAAGCACTCTACCACTGAACCACATTCCCAGCCCAAGTTTAGAAGTTTTTGAGAAGAGGAATTTGGCATTTGCTTTGCATTCTTGATTAGTAAAAAATAGATACCATTTTGCTCCAAATTTTTTCTCCTTTTATGTTCCCTAAACAGTTACACATGATCATCATTCCATCGCATATCTTTAAGTCCTTTTATTTCTATTATCATTATTGTTTCTTGTTGTTTTGCTGATCCTAAAGCTTGCACTCAGGGCCTAGGCCTTGTCCCTGAGCTCAATGCTCGTGCTCTACCACTTGAACCACAGGACCACTTCTGGCTTTATCTGCCTGGGCTTGCTTTGAATCATAATACTCAGATCTCAGCCTCCAGGGTAGCTAGGATTACAGGTGTGAGCCACCAGTGCCCCGCAAGTCACTCTCTTTTAGATATTATTCTAAAAGCCTCCTATCCAAGGTCACTCCTAAGATAGTAAATGGACCTATGCCAATATTTCCTTCATACTCTCATCTCCTGTTATGGCTATGGTGTGTCTTTCCATTGTATCCTGAACCTACTTTACTGCTCTCTTCCTAATCCATGATTCTAGATGTATTACTAATAATTACCTAATTTTGTGGCTATAAACCCTAAATTACTTAACTATTAACTTAATTTAATTTTTTTCAATATGATTGTTGTTCTGTACAAATCTGAGCTTATTTTCACCTCTTGAATCTACCTTTTGACATGAGCATAGCCTGGGGCTATTCTACCTTAAATGCAAGAGGTTAGCCAAAGAAGAGCCTACAGTATTCCTGCCTAGGAGTCAGGACAGGTAGTTGAGTGCCTGAAAGAAGCAATGCATTCCTGACATGAGAAGGGTGAGAGAGACAACAGCCTAGAGAGCAAACTGGCAGTCACAACATTTAACAACTTCTCCTTTGATGAAACTGACCTCCTGCAAAGTGGCAGTGAGATGAAGGAAGTTGTCATGTCTCAATACATAACTCCCTTGTAATCAAAGAGAGGGTCATTCTTTTGTTTCCTCCTTAGGCCCAGTCTCAGTTTATATCCATCTTAGACTTTGCTCAGACTCTATTCCTACCAGAAGGTCCTTGATGAGGAGGAAAGTGTGATCTCTTGGCTTCTGACTGGCCGTTTGGGACCTGAGGCCACTTTTAGTTTTCAACCTGTTCCTTCTGACAATGGGAAAACTCATTCTCTGATTTGTGCCCTAGTATCAAATCTCTTCAGAGAAAGTCAAGGAATGACAGATTCTGCCTGAGGGAGTGAGTTTCTCCATTTCCAAAGAGGTCAATTAATATCATATTCTGAGAGCCAAGTGGAAGTCCTTTACCAGATCCTCCAAGCTGGAGGGGATGTTAGCTCAGACTCCAAGCCATCCTCATATTTCTCCAGCTTTTTCTCATGAAACAAAAGATTACAGGAGTTTAGTTCAGAAACAAGGAGAAATGAGAGTAGCAGAAGAACCATTGGCAGGGTGAG
Source organism: Dipodomys spectabilis (assembly GCF_019054845.1). NCBI lineage: Eukaryota > Metazoa > Chordata > Mammalia > Rodentia > Heteromyidae > Dipodomys > Dipodomys spectabilis. Next base: position 740,927 of record NW_024870919.1, on the reverse strand, counting down.
GAATTAGAAACTTTGGGTGAAAAAAAGGGCTCAGAAAATCTAGAATCAGGGAGCTGGGAAGGTGACTCAGTGGTAGAAAGTTTGACTTACAGGCCTGAGGCCCTGGGTTCAATCCCTCAGCACCACATAAGCAAAAAGAAAAAAGCTGGAAATGGCACTGTGGCTCAAATGGTAGAGCACTAGCCTTGAGCTGAAGAGTTGAGGGACAGGGCCCAGACCCAGAGTTCAGGCCCCACAACCGGATCCCCCCCCCCCCAAAAAAAGAAAATGCTAGGATAACTCACATCATTTGGGAATCACATCAAAAGATTAGGGAATAAAAGTAATAAATTACTACCTAAATTACTAACTCCACTGCTCTACATTACAAGTGTTCTATCAAAAGTTAGCTGTCCTAGCTCTATTTTGATCAGGAAAACGGAACTCATTCTTTCCTCAAAGTTCTACTGAGTATCTTTATCCATACCCCAGGTTGTTCTTACTCTCTACTTCTCTGTTAATTTCCTTTCCTGGATTCAATCAATGACACTTGAAAGTATTAGCATCTTCAAATATGTAATTACACTTTCTCCTAATCCATTTGTTATAAAGTAAAACAAATTATGGGGAAACGTACATCTATGGTACATTTTCTTCCATGGCATATTTATTTGATGTTATTATTATTTTAATAGTTTCATTGTTAAAACTTGAGGAAAATGTTTTACTATTAGCAGTAATTAGTTTCACATATTTTTGTATTTTTCCATGGCTGTGTATTTGTTAAGCATGTAACAGCGTCTATTTCCCCAACCGTTGCCTTCTTAAAATTGGTTCAAATTATAAACTATATATGATGGTCCGCTATGTGTTCATGGATATATTTAAATTTTGATCTAATATCCACATATTATAGGATATCTTCAACCTATTGTAACTGGTCTGAAAATCAATATGGATGTTCCTCATTAAAGCAAAAACACAATGCCACAAAACCTAGTGAAAGTAGGATTAGGTATATATTAAAAATATTTAACAATGATACAGTAGAAACATTCACTTCTCATATACCAGAACATGTTTACAGCTATGAATAGCACATTTTAATCATTTCCTCTTTCTGGTGCATCTAGGTTGATTACACAGCTTGGTTTCTATGAATATTGCTGCCATGAACATGGATGTTCATGTTGATTTATATTCCTTCAATATGCATCCAATGGTGGTAAAGGACATCAACATATCTGTCTTTTTGATATTGTGTAAACTTCCATTAAGATATCCCTATGGGTTGCACTAGTTTACAATGCCACAAATCCAAATATAGTTCCAGATTTATTTCAACCTCTCCAGCATTATATTTATTTGAGTGGTGATAGCTATTCTGGTGTGTAAGATAGGATCTCAGTGACTTTACTCTTTATTTTCCTTCTTATTTCCTATGTGTATATGAATCTCAAACATTTCATTTATTTATTAAACACTTACATTTTTCCTTCATTCCTGATTAGTGTCTTTCTTTCTCTTTTGGTATTTGATCGATTTTAAAGATTTATAACGTTTGATTTTTTCCCATTACTAATACTCAGTTAGTAAAAAGATTTTTTTTCATTACAGTGGTGCACAATTAACTAAAAACAACAGATTGTACATTTATATCACTGGATGTTTTTGTTTGTATTTACAGCCAGGAAATTGTTTCAATAAAGATGCTGAACTTCTTTCACTGATATACTGAAAATATAGTATCTCATATTGGCCTAAACTGATCTCAGAATTAACAGTCACAGCATGGGCCATCACAGTCTAGGCTAAGTAAAACCACTAACACAGCACAAACTGCATTTAAAGAGAGCAAAGGGTTTCATAAAAGTTAGAAGAAAGACATCGCCTTCATGAAGAAAATGTTGAAGTTCATAAGCAGACCTTAGGAATCTGAATATCAAGAAGATCAAATGATAAAAGAATTTAGAAGGACAACTTCAGAACTCAAAATTGGGGAGGTGGGACAAAAAATAGATACCAAAACTCAATGCTGAAGGGCAGGAGTATTTTACCCCAAACCTCAGCTGTGTCTGACTCTCTCACACAACACACACACACACACACACACACACACACACACACACACACACACACACACACACACACCTAGTGAGAAGTCTTTGCCAAAGTACAGGCATTCTAGACTTAGACTCCGAATACTCTGAAAGTATCCATTGTGAAGACCTTTACTGAAAGTACTCATTGTAAGTAGACTTTTACTGAAAGTTAGAATTCAGGTTCCTGGAAAAACCATGAAATGTCAACAATAACGTTCTGCCCATTACTCCCGTAGCAATAGCCATCAGCGGATGACAGGAAGTACCTAAAGCTACAGGTTTTTTTAATTTTTAATTTATTTTTACTTTTTTATTGTGAAAATACTGTACAGAGGGGTTACAATTACATGGGCAAGATAATGAGTACATTTCTTATCAAGCATTTGTTTCCCCCTCCCATCCCTTCCCATCCTTACCCCCGCCCCTCATCCAATCCTCCTCCCTCCCTCCCCCCCACCAAAGCTGTAAAGTTCATTTTTCTCCATAAGAACATTTACATCTCATTGTTGTAATGGGTCCACCTGTATCCCTATTTAAGCGATTTGTTTTTTTTTCCCTTGTCCTCCACAAATTGTTCTTTATTGCTTAGCCTGCACTCTCTAGCCAATAAGATTGTAATAAGATTACCCAGTTAACTGAAGGGTCTGGGCTCTCAACTCTGACCCACTGCAATGGTGACAGTTGTGAGTCCAGGCTCGAGTTTGCAATAAATGACTCTAATGTGGTCACATCAGACTGGCTTCATGGTGGTCTTTGGGGATCCTTATCTAAGCACAAGACTAGTGTACACAGAGAACCCCAGGGACAGCTGTATCTGGGACAATGAAGCTTTTTCCCTCTTCTTTTTAGATAATCATTCATGATGTTGCAGTTGGCTCCACAGCTGCTCCACACCAGAGCACGAGGAAGGAAAGGATGCCTTAGACTTCAGGACAGCCTTGTGTACTCCTGGATTTCTGTGTAAGAATGCTGTTTTTGGTCCTCTAGGCCGGGGTCGCCAAGCTGAAATGGGGGTATGCTTTGCCTGGAGGATGGCACCCTGTGAGCCCTGCATGCATGGTGAAGCAGCCTGAATAGCCCTGTGAACATCTCTGGGATGGCCTCTCAGTGGCTTGGAGAAGTTGACTCCTGTAGTTGGACATGGCAGGAGGCAGGAGGAGAGCAGGAATCCAGAAGATGGGAGAGGCACAGAAGCAAATGCACCTCTCCATTGAGACTCCTCGGCCATTCTAAGGAGGTTCACAACCCACACGTGGCAGCCACTGCACAGGTCCGCAGAGGCCCTACTTGTCTGGGAGCAGTGCCTGATCCTGTCCAGAGCTGGAACTTCCCATGTGGCCCTGAGCTTGGCTGGCCTGGAGCAGAGCCGACCAGCCATGCTTCCTGTGCCCTTCTGTGTATACCCTCCTAGCAGCTTCCCAGGCTACAGCACCCACAACAGGCCACCTCCTTGGGGCAGGCTGAGGCTGTGCTGACAATTCCTGGTGCCTGCTTCAAGGCAAAAGCCAGGCCTAGCCCACAGCAGAGCTGGCCCTCACTTCCAAGGGCATCGAGAGAGGCATGACAACCACAGGCCCAGCCTTGCTGTCCTCACTGCCCCGAGAGGTTACCTATAAGTCCCTGCCTTTGTTCTTGAAAATCTTCAGGCATTGGTTGTCTCATTTTTCATTATCTGTTTGGGTGGGACTAGAGACTTCTTCTTCTCCTCACCAAGCAAACAGGCCCTAGCAAATTCACCCCAAATTCCACACCTCACAGACACTCCCCAGAACCCAGCTGCCTTTAGGGCTGCTGCTGCATGAGCTGTTAGCCAACTGCCTCTTCTTCCCTTCACAGCCTCTGTCAGGGCCTCCCCACCATCCTCTCCCCACCGCCCTTAGCCCCAACCAAAGCTCGGCCTCCCATGCGGCCTCCTCCCTCTCCACACAGCCCCATCCACAACCCCAGGAGGGCCACGGCTCTAGGGAAAAGAACTGTGGGCCTGGCACAGCAGAATCAAAGGTGTAACAGTGTGCAGCCTGCTGAGAATTGGAGGCAGCATGGGTCTCTGACAACTGTCTTTACTTCACTTACACATGTATTAATGTATTAATTTGGTATTTAATATTGGATCTCATAACTTCTTATTAAACCTTTGCAGAATAGCTAGTAGAATTATAGTCCCAAATTCGTATTGTCTCTTTAATTCTTTCGAGATTTAGAGATATTTTAAGTAGCTACAACCATCAGAAATTCTCATTTACATAACAGAGTGTTATTCAGAAAATATTTGCTTATGCATCTGTTATCAATTATTTCCAAGAGTGGAATATTTTAAAGTTCCAAATATTATAGGAAGATCTTTGATTCATGTTGAATGGATGTGAGTAGATTGAACTGTTGCATACATTCGTGTGTGTGTATGTGTGTGTGTGTGTGTGTGTGTGTGTGTGTGCGCGCGCGCGGGCGCGTGCGCTTGCGCGCGTTTATGGGGGAGTTATATGTATCATTGAAATCAAGGACAAGGAATTTTTTCCTTTGTCTGAGATATGCATTATGGTGTTTCTTTGTTGGTGGTAAGCTCTGATTTCTTGCTTTTGCTTGATGTGCACATTCCAGCTCAATTTTTCAGTTAAACCTTCTTATTTATTATTGAGCATATAGTTCTCTGATATTGCTTTGTCTTTAATTTGTCATCTAGGATCTTCTTTTCCTCTTTAACTATTAACATTCAACATAAATTTTACCTCCTGACTGTTTTTCCCCTTTAATTTGCATCTTGAAATAAGAATTATAAGACCTTTGATGTCTGTATTCATGAAGAAAAAACATTTTGAATTTTCTATTTAATGTAATAACACCTGGACACATTTGTTAGCAACAAGAGCTTAAAATTTCTTTTGTAGTTTTAGTTTAAAAAACCCTCCTCCATGTGTTTGGTACGGGGAGACAAACACTTCCTAGTATCAATGATAACAGTTTTATTCATTAAAATATCAGATATTTCATAATTTTGAATTTGTCTAGTGGCAATTGAATATATTTGCTCAATAGATTTGCTTGATAGGCTGAGAAGGTGGATCAGTTGTAGACAGTTTACCTTGAATGCACAAGACCCTGGGTTTGATTCCTCAGCACCACCTAAGCAGAAAAAGGTAGAAGTGGTACTGTGGCTCAAGTGGTAGAGCACTAGACTTGAGCTGAAGAGCTGAGGGATGGCAACCAGGCCCAGAGTTCATCACCGCCGACAAATTAAATCAATAAATAAAACTCATACTCAAGTACAATAATTTCAAAGATTAATTACCATTTTAGTTATGGGCAGGGTGCCAAGATATAGCAGACCTTTGTCACAAAGATTTAAGAAGGATTCAACACCTGACAAGTACTAAAAACAAAAAGTAAAAATTTAGCTCTGACAACAACATATAGAATCGCCACTCAAAGAGAAAGAGGTACTCAGAATGAAATACTTTTTATAACATTTCTTAAGAGATTCTGGCTCTACATTAATTATCATATAATGTGACCTTCAAAAACTCCAGGTGAACCTGAGTCTTAAGGACCTCTACAAAAACTGGGATAGAGAATCATCAACCTGGATTTTTCAAATAGTTTTTGTTAAGGTAGTGTACATACAGATCACCATTTTACAAGTCGCTAATGAGATCACTTCTTGTTTGACAATCGCATCACTTTGTTCTCTCTCTGATTTTCCATCCTGTCCCTGTCCACAAGTTTAGCTCATTGTGAATATAATATCTACAGCGTACAACTGGTGCATTGGTTTCCCCGTTCTCCTTGAATTTCTGTGGCTCCTTCAATATCCATAAAAGGATAAACAAGAACAGAAAAATTACTCTTGTTTCCAATTCCTGGAATTCATTTCAATATAAATACCAGTAGTTTTATGAGAGTGTCAGACTCTGTCCACACATCCTGCACATAGTCATAACTCCCACTGGATTCATAGGTCCACAAAGTAATTCTTTTCACTTTCCACACAGGAAGAACCTGAGTGTCAGAAAGATTAAGTAACTTACTGGAAATACTGGGCTGAGCATAGTGGCTCAGATCTGAAGATCATAGTTTGAAACTAACTCAGGTTGACATATCCATTACATGTTTATCTCCAGTTTGAGGCAACCTGGACATCAAAGTAACCCATCCTAGCTACAAGAGTCTGGATATCCAGAGCCACAGAGAGAAGTTGGAAGAGCATCAGCAAATGCTCTTGCCCTATTCTAGGGAGTGGCTTGGTGCCAGCTTAGGGTATAGCTTCACCAGTGAAGGAGAGTAAAACAGGAGTGGTTAGTTAAGAAAGCACTGGTCTGAAGCCTCAAAATAAGGACCCCAGTCTGTGTGGACCAAAAAGTCTCTAGCAAGAGGTTCTTTTTAAATTAACAGGCATGATTTTAGATTTTTGCAGAGTGGGATGGTGTATAGTTACAGGCAATGTCTGCTATGTCAGGTAATCCAGTGTGCTCTTTCACATGTTACCCAATAGCCAGGTTTCAACAGAAATAACTTCAATGAGATTGTTAAAATTATACTGTGACTTTTACCTCTAATGAATCAAAATTCTGTCAAATGATTTCTGACTTCCAGATGTTCACACAACATTTCTCATGATCTTTTCTACTATTTTGTCTTTATTATTGATGTTTATACTACTTTTTTGCTGTTGTCTTTTGTGTATATGCCATTTTTAGGGCTTGAACTCAATGTTTAATAGTCTCTATTGTACTTTTTGCTCATGGCTTATGACACGCCATTCCTTGAGCCACATCCTCACCTTCTGCTTCCTGCTAGATAATTGGAGATACGTTTTCACATTTTTGTCTGTTTGGACTGATATTGAACTAAAATATTCAGCTCTTAGCCTCCTGAGTTTCTATGATTCTACACATGAACAGCTAACACCAAACTTTCCTATACTGTTATTTTAATTATGTGTTAGAAGAAAGTGGAAGTATATTTGTGCTGTGTGCAATTTTCAAATACAAGTTTGAATCAATTTGATATAATATAATTGTTATCAATTTTAAGTTAAATCAAAGAATATTACACATTCCAAAGAAATATAATTGAAAAAATGCATAATCATTTTCTTTCAACATGTAATGGAACTATGAATTTCTTTCACTTTACCATTCATGTTTGATATAACTTTAATTAGCAGACTTCCATGACTAAAAGTAAATATATTAATGCTATACAACAAGAAGCAAAGTGATTATAGTTAAGAATAGATATTTCATCATAGCCAGAAGATAAGTTTTTGAGCATTCTCACTATAAAGAAGTGTTACATGCAGAAATTAATGGATATGATGTAGCTTGATCATTAAACAACATATAAATGAATGGGATTACCAGTCAATACTTCATAAATGTGTAAAAAATAATTATATAACTAGGCACCAATGGCTCGTGTTTGTAACCCTAGCTACTAAGGAGGCTGATAGGTGAGAATCATATTTCTTTTTTATTTTTTACTGTGAACATACTGTACAGAGGGCTTACAGTTACCTGGGCTAGATAATGAGTACATTTCTTATCAAGCATTTCAGCCTCCTCCTTTTTTTACCCTTCACTTCCCTTCCCAGCCTCCCGGGCCCCAACACCCAATCCTCCCCCCCCCACCAAAGTTGTAAAGTTCGTTTTCGACATAACAACTTGTACTTCTCATTGGAACGGGTCCACCTGTATCCTTAAACGACTTGTTTTTCCCCTTCTCCTGCACAAATTATACCAACATCAAATATAGTGAAAGCTGGGGTTATGCTGTGGGGGAGGGACATACAAAGCAACAAAGAAATAATCTAATAAATGTGTTAGAAACAAATGAATGAAAGACAAAAAAACATTTAAATACATATCTAAGGGTTCATTTTCCTAACATCACATTATCTGACATTTTCCACTTGACTCATACATATACTACATATTTTCCGCTTGACTCATACATATACTAGATATTAAAATAAGGAAAACCATGGGACCTATGTTTCTTTGGGCTTGGCTTACTTCACTTAATATAATTTTTTCCAAGTCTTTCCATTTCCTAACAAAAGGGGCACTGTCAGTCTTTCTGATGGAGGCATAGAATTCCATTGTGCATATATACCATATTTTCTTGATCCATTCATTTACTGACAGGCATCTGGGTTGGTTCCATACCTTAGCTATGGTAAATAATGCTGCAATAAACATAGTTGTGCTGGTAGCTTCAGTGGGGTCTTGTTTGTAAACATTTGGGTAAATGCCCAAAAGTGAGATTGCTGGGTCATAGGGGAGCTCTATGTGAAGTCTTTCGAGGAAACTCCATACTGCTTTTGAAAGTGGTTGAACAAATTTACACTCCCACCAACAATGAAGTAAGATTCCCTTCTGTCCACATCCCCTCCAGCATCTGTTGTTATTAGAGTTCTTGATTATAGCCATTCTAACTGGGGTGAGGTCCTATCTTAATGTTGTTTTGATTTGCATTTCTTTTATGGCTAGGGAGTCTGAGCATTTCTTCATGTGTCTATTGGCCATCCTCCTTTCTTCTTCAGAGAAGTTTCTCTTTAAGTCTTTAGCCCACTTATTTATTGGGCAGTTGTTTCTTTGAGGATTTGTTGTTGGGGGATTTATATTATAAGTATATTTTAGATATGAGACCCTTGTCACTTGTATGGCTGGTGAAGGTCTACTCCCAATCCGTGAGCTTTCTATTGATCTTGCTAGATATGTCCTTTGCCATGCAGAAGCTCTGCAACTTCATACAATCCCATTTGTCCAACCTTTCTTTTATTTGTTGTGTTTCCGGGTCTCTATTCAGAAAATTTCGGCCTGCACCAAGGAGACCTAGGGTTTCTCCTATAATGTTTTCAGCGTGTCTGCTTTGTCTTCGAGGTCTTTGATCCATTTGGAGTTGATTCTGGTGCAGGATGATATATAAGTATCCGGCTTTAGTTTTTTAAAAGTAGTTAACCAATTTTGCCAGCACCATTTACTGAAGAGGCTGTCTTTCTTCCATTTTATTTTTTTTTAGCTCCCTTCTCAAAGATTAGAGGGCTATAGGTCTGTAGGTTCATTTCTGGGTTTTCAATTCTATTCCATTGGTCCTGAGATCTGTTCTTGAGCCAGTAGCAAGCTGTTTTGATTACTATGGCTTTATAGTAGAGTTTTTAATATGGTATTGATATTCCTCCAGCAGTGTTTTTTCTGTTGAGGAGCATTTTTGCTATTCGGGGTCTTTTATTGTTCCTTATGAATTTTTGGATTGCCTCTTCTATTTCTTTGAAGAATGAGTTTGGAATTTTGATAGGTATTGCATTGAATTTGTAGATAGCCTTGGGAAGTATTGACATTTTTACGATGTTAATCTTTCCAATCCAGGAGCATGGGAGGTTTTGCCATTTTCTAAGTTCTGTTTTGATTTCCTTTTACAAGTTTTTAAAGTTTTTATTATAGAGTTCCTTTACTTCTTTGGTTAAGTTAATTCCTAGGTATATTATTTTTTGTGGGGCTATTACAAATGGAGTAGCTTTCCTAATTTCAGGCACACTTTGTTAGAATCATATTTCAAATCCAACTTAGGCAGGAAAGTCCGTGAGACACTTATCCCCAAAGACCCACCAGAAAACTGGCTGTGGCTCAAGCGGTAGACCAATATTCTTGAGCTGAAGGCATGACGGACATCGTCCAGGTCAAGATTTCATGCCCCATGATCAACAAAAACTAAAAATAAACAGTTACATATAAACAAATATTTTGGCATAAATGTTAAAATATGTATTATAAAAAGGTTAAAGCCTCACTAGATATAATGGTTAATATAAATGTAGAGAATTATTTTCTGGTATTAGTTGTCATTGAATCAATTGTGTAAATCACACATTTCTCACTCAATTCATATTTGCGTGATTATATACCTATATGCCATAATCATAATTAACTGATATGTGATAGGCAGTGCTCCCTTGGCTTTCTAACATTAACCCTTCTACCCTAAACTAAATATGCCCTCCAACCTTGTAAGAGGTTTCATCTCATTGAAGCAGAAAAGAATAAACCATAATCATTTTTTTGAATAAGTGTAACATTGTACATGCATTTCACTTAGTTTAAGAAACAAAACATTCAAGTCATCTTAACCGTACCAGTAATAACAAAATGTCTTCTGAGCTTTTCAGTCTCTTAAGAGATGAAAACGTTTAATTATACATCTATTTTTTTCTGCCTAACATCCTACTCCTTAGGAAGATCTTTTGTACAACCTTGTGTTCCTGATTCGAAGACAGAACAAAGGCAATAATGAAAATAGCCAAAGAAAATATTTGAAAACTATTATAAAACAATCGCAGACACTCCTGTAATCACCAGTTTCAAAAAGAATATACGTTAAAGTATCACATTTTTATCATTTAAAGAGTAATAATTAAACTTTAATCAGCAGTGAAGAAGGGAACAGAAAACTGAAGACATCTTGACTTTGAACAATCCAACATAAGCAAAATGGATTTATCTTATTTTTCTATGTAGTTGCCAAAATAATAGAAAGCAACATGCAAAGGCAAGAAAACACCTAAGCCAAAGCAGTCAACATTTGTCTATAAAATAATGGTGAAGGTCTGACTGGTTCAAAGTCAGGCTTCCAAAGAGGAAAAGTGTATTTGCTTTAGTGAAAACAAAAAAAATATATAAAAATCCTCTATTAAAATTTTACATATCTAGACTAGGACTTCTCGTGTTGGAGAATTGGAAAGGTATGAAAAAAATTCAAGATTGTTTGACTATTCCCCAAGATCATTCTTCTTTATCAGCTATCGCAATGCAAGTAGCCTTGGTTACTCTTAGTATCATGCTTGTTAATATTTAGAATCATTATTTGTTGCTGGGTTATAAGCTGCAAACACTTGAGTATTATTAGTCATTTCCCAAGAGTGAAAATTAGCTGTGCAAACAAACCTAAAATAGAAAGACTTAGCATAGTAGAAACTATTTTCTAGCTATATCACAATTTTTATGTATAGATTTTGTTTCCCATTGTTCCAGGGGACCCATTTTTGTTAACTTTTTTTTCACCATCTAGTGATCCTATAACATCCTGGGATTGCTGTATCTTTACTGGATTCTCTATTATTTTGTTGGAAATTTAGGAAAGATAGAAAATAGACTTACCGTTTCTGTTTTGCCTTATTTTTTATTACCTTACAAACTGTAAATCAAAGTGACATAAATTTTCTTTATAATATTGGAAGACAGATTTCATTTCTATATTCTTACCCTAGACTTCTACATAACTTTGTTAATTAGTGATCCCCAAATGTGAAAATGAAGATAGGAACCTTCTTAGTTAAATATTATTTAGAATTTCAAGACTTCATTAATGCTAGGCCCTTGGTATTATGTACGTCATACATGTGTACAAAGCTGGTGGCAACTTTTTCTTATTCTCAGAAACTAGGACATGTGGTATCCTTGTAGGTGCATCAGGAAAAGGCTGTGTTTGAGTTACTTTACTAAACCAAATCTGCTGTAAAATATTTCTACAAGTTAATTGGCTTGAATAATCCGTATTTATCATTTTACAGTTCTAAAGGACAGAAATCTAAAATAATTCTCACTACATTAAAATTGAGGGCCCCACAGAGCTAAAATATTTTTCAGATGATTGTAGTGGGAAAGACATTTACTTCCTGTTCCGCTTTCCAGAAACTTCAGAATCTGGATTGTTGTCTTTTCCTTTATCTTGTAATATATCATCTTTACATCTTTCTGATGGTTCTTACCTAATGATGCCCCTCTCGAACCTACAGCTGGGACTTTTGAGTATATTTTTCCCATCTGATAATTATTCAAATTTTGTTCCTTAGGTAATGAAAGGTGATTATTTTATGAACTTATATATAAAATGTAAATCTACATTTCATGGATTAGATATTTCTGGACTATAGATATTTTGGGAAGGAATTTTACCGCCTACCACAATGAGTGTGTAAGCATTCTTTCTCCTATAACCTGTTAATTTTGAACAAGATATTTCTTCAATGAAATATAACTAAAAAAATTTAGTTCCTGAAAGGATTTAATCCTGATTAAAACATTGTCATGTACTAGAAATCTTAAATGTCAGAGAGAAGTTCCTGAAGCAGTTCTGGCACTATCACTTTTTGTAATATTCTGCTTACAATCTTCTCTTTTCAAAAGCATTTATTTGTTATTATTTTAGAATTATGGTTAATAGTTATTTGACTGCTATTTTTAAAGAATGCACCACCAATCCTGGTTCTCTTCTTCTAACTTTTTTATGTCTAATATATTTCTGAAAGAAACACAGCTATTTGAATTACATGAAGTGCTTATTGAATTGTGGAGAGGAAAAGAAGAAAAAAATGGCCCTTTGTGTATGTCATGTTGAAAATGTGCTTAAAAGCTATGTATCTTAACATCATATATTTTTCATTTTGTTTAGATTCAGATAAAATTTAGCCTCTCAACTCAAACAATGTTAATGCAGTCTTATTTCATGCCAACCAAAAGCAAAAAATAAATTACTATATATTTTAAATTTTTTAATTTTTAAAATTATTATTTATTTTTAAACACTATATTTTTTAAAAATTAGCCAAAACAAATGGTTTATTAAATATTTAGAGTTGTGTTCAGACTCTATTGGTGAAACCAGAAAGGGGGAAAAAATCATGTTTTTCTTCTTCCTTGAGCCACTCTGATTTACCTCATCTATTTCTGAAAGAATAAAATTCTGGCTTTGAAGCCTTTTGCTTGATATGTACAATGTCTCATTCTTCCTTTACTAATAGGAGAATTTGGAGAAAGGATGAGAATTCTCACTAGAAAAAGGAGAAGAAAAGAGAAGCGAGAAATCTAGATATTTTGTTCTTCTTCATCTCAATCACAAGATCTGGATAATGATTGTGACTGTTAGATACAGTGCTCTAGAGTGATTAAACACATTTATAGAACAAGTTAACCCCTCAAGTGATCACATAGAGAATGCTTATTTAAAAAATGTAATATCATCAACCAGGAAATGTTATCTATTTGTTTAGTATTGTTTAGTATTTCTTAAATTCTGATGTGCTGTAGTCAACTATCATAAAGATATAAAAGAATAGTAAGAAACGAACATCTAAATATCATATTCTAATATTAGCTTAATTCTTGCTGTGTTTGAGTTTTGCCTCAATTTCACATGCTATATTCTTCCAGTATATAAGTTGAAAGAAGATTCCCTCTGGAGATATGCTATTTTTATAGCTAAGGGAAAAGAAGTTAGCTCTTAGACATAGACAATGGGATAAAAATTTTCCCCTAGAAATAGCCTTTGACCACTTCTGGTTCATTTTTGTAAGCCGAAGTAAGTCACATGCCCCATCTTAACATTGCAGACTAGAGGTAAATCTCACCTACAGGAAGCTGATGCAGGACAGACTAATATGCTAAGATATGCAACATGAGATGAATAGGAAAAAGAAGATAACTAAAATACAATCAGTCATACATGCCATCACATGTCTCTGCAGGAAGGAAGCTACTATGTACTTTTGTTTTTGAAACTACTGAGATCTTCAAATCAGGTCTTTTATGCTTGTACATTATTGGAATTAGAGAACATCTTGATACTGAGACAGCATAAAATCTCAAAGAAAGCTGGATTAATCATTTCAATATTGCATTTTGTTCTGCTAGGACAAGAAACCATTATATAGACAATATGTTATACTAGTAACTTTTTTTTCCAGAACTGGATTTTGTTAATATAAGTGACTATCCACCAGAATAAATGTCTTCCTTTATCTGTATCTTGTGCAGACAACATAGTCAAGTTGATGTGGGAGTTCATCAAGACCACTTTTTAAAAATGAAAAAATATCGACTGGGAGCCAATATACATATTTTTCCAACATCACCTTCCACATCCTCTTTCTTCCTTCCTAGGAATAACACCGAATCAATAAAAAGGCTTAGATTTTTGACACTTGAACTTGAAAGTGGAAGCAGAATGTTATGGATGTCGGAGATGACTGTTAATGGTTTTTTACATAATAATATAAAATATTATGTAAGAATGTAAAATAATAATGTCACATGCAAGAGCCCTATGAGTCCTGAAGGTCTTAACACTGTACTTCCTTAGTGATGTGATAGTAATGTCAGCCTTACTGGGCTTGTATTGTTTTCCACTTCCTTTTCTACCACCCAGCCTAAATTATAATACATAGTAATTGAATGAAAAAGTAATGTCATCTTAAGAAAGTCATTTAAGGCTCTGGGAATGTGGCTTCATGGTACAGTGATTGCTTAGCATGCATGAAACCCTGGGTTCAATTCCTCAGTACCACAAAAACAGAAAAAGAAGTGGTGTTATGCCCCAAGTGGTAGAGTGGTAGCCTTAAGCAAAAAAAAGAAAAATCTCAGGAAGAGTTCCCTGGCCCTGAGTTCAAGCCCCAGGACTGGCAAAAAATTCATTTAGCTAGTAAATGCCAAATAAAGGAGCTATACTTGGAATATATAATTGATCCTTTCAACTATGACCTAACAATTGTTCTTAATTCATGTACTTTACCTATATTAGAAGACTGTGTTGAGAAAAAAAAAAAAAAACGTTTGGTTAGTAGGTCACAGCAATTAATGTCAAGAATGTGCTTAGATATCAGGTGAGGATTAATTTAAGTCTAACTGAGATTTGGAAAACTTTTTGGTCACTTTTGGCACCAAAAAGGCACCAGCTAATTAATAGTTGTGATAGAAGTGAACGAATAAATCCAGATGGAAGAAATTAAAGATAATAATAACTAAATTATACCAGAAACTGTTCGAAGGAACCATATTTGGTTATTAAAGAACTAGTTATCAAGTAGGTTTATTCCTCATTGCCTTTAGCATTCTAAATCCCTTAGGCTAGTTCTTAATCTCTGTGAGATAAGTTTATCTCATTCTATGTTGTTCTCTCATATCTGATCTCCTTTGCTTTCTAAAAATCTGTTTCTCTATTTCTCTACTAACAATTGCTTATACTAAGTCCACTGATGCAGACCTAAGAGGATGCTAAAGTAAGAGTCCAATATCTCATGAGTCATTAATGTAACAACATGGAAAAGGATGACATAATTTTTACTACCTCAAATTTTCTGAAAACTGCAATATCATCATTTAATTCAAATTTCCATTATTTGTCTACAGTGTCATTATGTGCACATAAATGCAAATATGAGCCGGGTGTTGGTGCTCACGCCTGTCATCCTAGCTACTCAGAAGGTTGAGACAAGAGGATTGTGGTTCAAAGCTAGCCTTTTCAGGAAAGTCCATGAGACACATCTTCAATTAGCTACCAGAAACCCGGAAGTGGTGCTGTAACTAAAGTGCCAGAGCACGCAACTTGATCTGAAGAGCTGAGGGACATGCCCAGGATCAGAGTTCATGCCCCACGACCAACAAAAAAATGAAATATATTTTAAGTTTCCCCAAAAGGAATTACGAAGTCAATGGTAATCTACACAAGCAGAAAAATTTTTCCAATATCACTCAGTGCACCGACTCTTGCTAAGTTATTTAAGTTATGGTTTCTTTGCTGCACATAAAAATTCTCTTCTTTTAAAAATTGTCAATTATTACATTTATAATAAACTTCATCTAATATTTCTTGGTTCAAAAGAGAAGTCCATACAGTTGATGTGACTTGATTTTCTTACTGTCTTAGTTCAAAGCCAACTTAGGAAGGAGAGTCTTTTAAAATCTTATCAGTAATTAAACACCAAAGAAGCCAGAAGTGGAGTTTTTGTTCAAGCAGTTGAGTACTAGCTTTGGGGACAGATGGTCAAGAAAGACAACTGTTCAGCCACAGGGTACAGCCTCTCAGTTCAAGCCCCAGAAACAGCACAAAGTAAACAAACAAACAAGCAAACAAAAAAAACCCACGTATTTCTTTGGGACCATCCTTAAAGCACTTCTTTGAAAAGAGGCTCCTTTTGCTGATCATAGTCACTGGATCCTGCTTTTTGGAATCCGTATTGATATGGCGAACTCAGGACCAGAGTAAAGGAATGGATATCTGACTTTTGCAACAAGAGAATCATCTCAGGAGTTAAATATCCATGCACAAGACATTTAAAAATGTCCATATCTTTGTTTCTTTGTAGTAGAACACTGTAAAACAATGTTATTTCCTTTTTTTTCCATGCTGGCCTTCAAATGGCATATTGTTTCCTTTTTTAATACTCTCAACTAGAAGTCTACAGAAAAGTTTTATGACTAAAGTGCACACTCGAAAAAGTTAGGGACAGAGTTTCCTTCAAGCCTTGCATTATTTTCTTGTACAGTAAAAACGAGAGCACAAATTAACTTGAACTTTGTCATTTCTCTATGTTCAATTTCTCTCCTGGATTCAGTTTCTACTTCCTGTAGAAGTTCCTTCCACTTATTTCCAGTAACAATCTACGGTATTGCTCCAGGCAAAATGAATGTTTTCTGGCTTCAATGAAATAGCACAAAGACATCTTTGGACACGAGGTAACACGTGTTTCAGAGACAACTTAGTAATGAGAAAATATGGAATTTACATGGCTTATAAAACATTATCCAGGTACATATGGCCATATAAGATGATGTTAAGTGAAATGTACCCCCAAATACGGACACAACTAGTTTTTTCTTTCGTACTATTGTTTTTAAAGTATCTACCATGAATTATGTGATTTTTTTTGGTTTTTCTTCTATTTTCTTCCTCCATGGTATAACCTGTTTCCACTGTATTTGAGGTCGGTGAGCTGCAACTTGCATATACATTTTTCTAATGTGGGGAGGGGAAGGGAAATAAAATGCTGAAAGAAGTATACAGTATGACCCGTTGTTACAATGAGATGAACAAGAAACTATGTTGAAAATGAACTTTACTAGTTGGGGATGGCAGGAGAGAGTTGGGGCGGTGTGGAGAAAAGGGATGGCAGGGGAAATACAAAAGAGGAGGTAACAATGTTCCTTAGATAATGTACTCATTAACTTACTTATGTAACTCTAACCCCTCTGTCCACCATTTTCACAATAAAAAAAAAGAAAAAAATTCATCCTGGAGTACATTAAGTTCAAATTTCCTAAGTGCTCCGTAAATTAAGACCAATTTTAAGTGGGAAGAAGATTCTCAGAAACATTTTTGTCAGTGTTTGTGTTGTGCATTATTACCCAAGTTACATAAGTTAACAGAAGGAGAATCAATAGGAATAGGAAAAAGAGAAGTTCTGTGTTTAAGTATAATGGTTCAATACACTATAGAAGACTGCAAATAAGACAACTTTGAAATAATAAAGGCAAGGCCAGTATACAGATCTATGGGAGTGATATAGAGTGACATTATTACTAAGTAGAACATGAAGGATGAGGTCACTCTCTGAGTTCTGAGTTCCTGAGTCAATACAATAAAGGCTGTATATGACAAACTTACAGCCAGCATTATACTTAATGGTGAAAAACTAAAGCCATTTCCTCGAGTGATAATTTTTAATAATAGAAAGTCCTCAAGTGAAATTTCCCCAAAAGAGCTTGAGAATATTACATAGGTGGGAGCAGAGATAGTAAGAAAGTCAAGTCATCATTAATAAAGGGATCAGATCCAGGGAGGAATGAATCCGAGACCCCTTCACTGCATCTGAAAATGTTCATATCCTGTGTCAAATGTTAGAACATCTTTGAAAATAGTACATGAACAGTCTGGGCCATCAGTCTAGTGGAAAATATTATTGGAGAAGTTCAGAATTGCTACTATATATCTAGATTAAATAAACCAACAAAATATGGTAGGACAATGTAATACAAGCCAGGAATTCTAGCACTCAGACTAAGATAGGTGATTAGAGAGTGGAATTACACAGTGATACATTCACTGGACTAGGTAGTATAGTTTTGTCTCAATAAAACAAACCAAAAAAGGAATAAAAAATAAACAAGAAAGTTATACAGTTAGATGTTTGGGCTAATTTTTGTCATTATGTTTTGAGAAGTCAAGTTTCCTATTGTAATGCAACTCATATATACTCCTCAATTGTGTTTTAAATGTTCTCTTCAAAACAGAACATTACTAGATGCAAAAGAGCTCATGATTCCCAACCAAAAATTTGAAAAAGTATGCATCATTCTGTTAGAGTCCAAAGAAATGATGAAGGATTAAAAAAGCTTAAGCCTAGAGAAGTAGGAAAGTTCATTTAATGTAGGACTTTGTAGACCAGGCTAAATTAGAATTTAGATTTAAAATAAATATTTTTTGTTTGTATTTGATATTCTATAGGTTACTACCAAATACTTTTAAAGTAGAAGATTTAATTTACAAATTCACAAATGAATCTGGCATTCTATTTGCCTAAAATATTCTTTCAAGTGAGGTATATTTAAAACTTAGGTAATAGTTAATTCCCACAGTTCATAAGTAACATGATAATGTGACTAATCTAGACAAAGTTGCCAACAAATTGATGCTATTAATTTATAAATTTAGATAAAGAGCAATTTTTTGAGATTTTGGTGTAACATGGTATGAAGAGAGTAACTGTGTGACATCTTTTTTCTTCTGCTTATACATAACATATAAAGAAATTTCCTGAACCATGTACCTGTGTATAAAATGAGAAAAATGCTACGGTTAGGGTTTGTTTTTATTTTGTTTTGTTGTTTGGTTTGTCCTAGGGCTTAACTTCTAGGCCTGGCCACTGTTTTTGCTCAAGGCTATTACTCTTCCACTTGAACCTCAATGCCACTTGTGTCAGGATTTTCGTGAGCAGTTTATTGGAGATAAGAATCGAACTAACCTTCCTGCCTGGGTGGGCTTTGAACCATAATCTTCAGATCTTAATATTCAGACATTCTGATCTCCTGAATATCTATGATAGATAAAATATATAACTATATATAATATTTGCAAGTGTTCTGATCTCAAGAATAACACTGGGTGGAAAATTATGCTGCAAAGTTTTGTGCAGTATTCTTTCCACAATATGAAGGGCATCACATTAGCAGAAGTGTAGTATTTTTTTACAAAAGTTATACGCTTGTCATGATGGGAAATTAGGGAACTTTAAGGTACACCTTAAAAGTTGGAAATTGTTGGGCTAGGATGACTTTATGGCATAAAAATTTGGGATTGATGGTCATAGAAATCATAGCTCACTTTGATGAACAAATGTTTACTCTTGAGGAATTATTGTAGATACTTCATAATTTTACCTACTACCAGACTGTGGCTATTTTTTTCTGTTGAATTTAAATATGTAATACCCAATTGAAAACTGCACCTATTGCAGAATTAAATAAAATGCAAACAGGTACTGTTTTGAATGTCTCTAGTATGGCATGTTCAGAATTTGGAAATGAGTAGTTAGAGTCATAGGAATGTTGAAGAACACATATACTCTCTCCTCTTAACAAATATTCAGTTTTAAAAGTTAGCGGTTTCAACAGAATTGAACTATTTTTTTTTAGTATGAGACAATACAAAAAATTTTTTTTCAAAATAATGGCAATTATATTCTGAAAATATTGTATACTTTGATAATATTCAAGTTGATGACCCTCTGATAAAGAAAGGGATAATTAAGTCAAATTAGCAGCCAAAATGTTCATTTTAAATGAACATTTATTATAATACATTATAATATTTATATTTATAAGTATTATAAATAAATATTTATATAATATTTATATATTATAATATTTATTATACCAATACAGTGAAATTTTATTTTGTGCAGCTCATTTTTAAATTTAATTTTATTGTCAAAGTGATATGTAGAAGATGTTGCTGTAATTGTAAGGTAGTGAATACATAACATGATGAAGTTTTTACCCGCTCCCTCATTTTTCTCACAGTTTTCCTTCACTCCAATACCCCTCACAAATTGTAATGTAAATTTCCAACATGTTGTCTTGTGAGCATTGCTATTCCTTTAGTTTTCCCTTTTTTTCTTTGTCTCCCATTTTGTTGTTCCTCTTCCCTTGCCATATTAAGATAAATGTATATACAATACACAGGATACTTTAATCAAATATAACAGGGATAAACCAAAGGGAAAACACAAAAGAAAAAAGAAATCACATAGTACATTAAAAACAACAACCACAAACAGAAAACTCTGTTCCCATATCCAGGAATTCATTTTGCTTATCATCATTTTATACGGTCATACATGCATACAGTTGAGCAATTCTGTTCAACTGCTAGGACTATCCTAAACATTTCCTACTTATTACAAATGAGGAAACCACGGAATCTGTTTCTATGTGTCTTGTTTATTTTACTTAGTTTGATTTTTCCAAGACTTTCTATTTCCATATGAATAGGAAGCATAAAATTAGACAGTGCCTACATAAATCACATTTTGTCAATTCATTCATCTACTGAGTGGCATATTGTTTTAAAACATGACTGCTTGTAAGTATCACTTAAGGGCATTCAAAAACGAGAGATGCCACTTCCCCTGACATTCTAAAAGCATGATTTCTAAGTAAGATAGGATGTTATGGTGGTACGAGTGTTGAGATATCTGGATGATTCTAATGTATATCTTGCACTGAATTAGGCAGGAAGATATCCAATATCATAAAGGATAAATACGGTAGTGAAAAAATATTTCCCTTGAGAAATATATAGGAGGCTTCCAGAAGTATAAAGTAGTTCAGATAATTTTGAAGAATTTATAAATGCAAGGTCAAGTATGTCTCTTTAAATAATAATTATGTAAGTGGAAGGGCAAAAGAAGGGGAAGAGAAAAAAATAAGTGACAGCAGATCACTGTCCCAATAGAATATAAAAAGACACAATCTATAACTTTCATGTTAAAGAGAGACCAATAGAATATATGCAAAATCTGTACTTGGCTTTTTCCTACTTTAATGTTCCAATGGCTTTCATAAAATGCAGATGCATAGATTTGTGTCTTCATTTGCTAAAAGTTTCTTCCAGAAAAGGTTATCAATTACTTATAAATGATGCATAATTCCTAGGTATTCCAGTTATCACATACACTTTTGATTGAGTTATCTCTGTAGAAACTCAAAATAACAGACAAAAAAACCCTCAAAATGAACAGAAATCACATCTTTGTCTTAAACGCTGTAGATTACAAAGATTTTAGCCAACACCAAAAACGTCTCTTTAGGTATTCTGCATTTTGTGTGAAGAATTTTTAACAATAGTTTTTTTGCTGACATGTAATTCACTTGCAATATATTATCTCCTTTTATTGTATACATTTAGTGCTTTGGAAGTGAATTGTACCTTCATAGGCTTTCAAAGCCTAATTTTCACAAACTTGCATTTCTTCAAATAGAAATGCTATACATTTTAGAATAGACATTAAAATAGATATAAAATTCTGTTACAGGAATTTGTCCAGCATACATCCTCTATAGTGTGTCTTTTCAAAATTTGATTGTGGGGATTTTTTTTCAAGGGTCTCACACATACTACTCAAGTGCACTGTCAATGAACTACTTTTCCCTTTCCAAATGCTTTTTATTTCTCTTTAATACATTCATAGAAGTGTAATGAATTGATCCTATACAATTTTTTTGACCTTTAAGATTTGAAAACTTGCTCGCTAAAATAATTGCAGTATTATACAAATCGATCATTATGAGGAGTTTATCAATTTCTCCACAAATGCATTACTATATTTTGTGTCATCTTTTTATATTAAGGTCATACTAGTGAGTTTTCTTTTTCTTTATTCTTAGATACTAAAGAGGAACTTATTTCATATGCTCCTCCTATTGGCTAATAATTTACACATGTTCTTTAAAGAAATATCCTATTCAGGAAAAATTATATAGAATTAGAAGATATAAAAATACTTAAGATTCAGAATCATTGTAGCATTCACATTGTAGCATTAACAAATATGTTCCCTGTACCTGTTGAATATGTTTTCACTTCGGTTATATTGTCCTTTGAATTATGGGTATAGTGTCCTTTGGATTTGGAAAGGCTATCACTTGATATAATCCAGTATATTCTTACATTTCTTTAGCCACTAATGCTTTTCATTTAGAAGCCTTTACTGATACAATGTCATGAATTTTTACGTTTATCTCTTTTAGGTTTTTATATCTCACATTTAGTTTGATAATCATTTTTTATTTTAAATTTTTATATAAGGATTGAGGTAGGCCAGGCGCCTGTAGGTCACGCCTATAATCCTAGCTTCTCAGGTGTCTTAAATCTGAGGATCACGGTTTAAAGCCAGCCCGGGCAGGGAAGTCCATGAGACTCTTATCTCTAATAAACCACTAGAAAGCCAGAAGTGGTGAGGTGGCTCAAGTGGTAGATTGCTCCCTTTGAGGTGAAGAGCATACGGACAGCGTCTATGCCCAGAGTTCAAGCCCCATGAGTGACAAAAAACAAAACAAAACAATCAAAAAAAAGGATTGAGGTAGTAGTCTAAGATCAATCTTTAAATCTCGAAAGAGATCAATACACCCATTTAAGATTTTATTTTTATTTCATAAAGTCATAGGATAGTTTTCAAAATCTATTGACCATAAAACAGAATTTATTTTTGACAAATCTGTTACATTCTTCTATATGTCTGCTCTTGTAGTAGAACTATGTTGTCTTCACTACTAGACATGGTAATAAGATTCAAAGCTAGTATGAAGGCTGAAGCTACACCATTTTACAAGATTGTTCTGACTGTATTCCTTGAATTTACATACGAGTTTATTGATCAGGTAGACCAATAATCTACAAAGATATCTAGATGTTTGATAGACACTCATATTTTGTACCTTGTAAAAACACAAGACCCCAGATATTATATATAGAAAAATGTCTTCAGAGAATACTTGAAACAACCAAAATTAATTCAGGAATTAGTTAAGATGTAGATAACACTGTAGCATAACAAAGCTGAATGCTAAAAACTTGAGCTGTAAAACAGAGGAGAGTGAGAGGGGAAAGAATGATGGACCGCATAGGAGCTATATATCATTACTATTGTGTTTCAAAAAACAGAATCAGAGAAGAGAAGGAGAAAAATAAAGTGTCCTGAGACAAGTTTATTTTTAATCCATCTAATAGCTTGTACTAAAAGACAGTGAAAATGGGAAAAATTAAAATAGAAATTAAAGCATTGTATATACCTGTTACAATGAAAAGAAATTGTAATAGGAATATGATAATTAATTCCCAAAGAAATAAGAGAAAGAATAGTTAAACTCTAAAGGGAAAAAGAATGAAGAGAGAAAAGAAGCAAAGTAAAAACTTTATCAATAACAAATACAAGAGTTTGGAAGTGGAAAGGCAGTGGAAATATTCTAAATAACAATAAAAATTGCTACCATTGAAAGAATATGGGTCACATGTCATCATGTATAATTTTGAAAAAACATACTAGGAATGAAAGTTTGAAAGTCATGGTTTAAAACACTATTAGGATTATAACTAGACAGTATAGCTCAGTGGTAAACCATTGGCTTTGCATATATGAAGCAATGGTTTGATCTCCCACGCATTACAAAGTACACACAAAGCACACACACACACACACACACCCAAAAACCACATAAGTACACACACACACCACATCCACAAATTTGCAATATTGATTTTATCATATTAAACGGAGGAAATTATCACAAATAGTAAAAGTATGTTAATATATGAAATCATAATATTGCTTGTACTATTTAAAAGTTTAGTAGAAATAAAATAGTCACAATATACTTGGATTTTAATAGATTAAGTAAATTGAAATTAATAGAAGACATGAGAACTTTTGCAAATAAGTTTTAAATAATAAACATTTTGAAACATGTGTCCATTTATTTTGACAAAAGATTGATGTTACTGGTGTTTTGACTCAAGATTTAGAATATGATAGTGATGTGCTGTATATAACGCTAGGGATGGCTATATCTATAATCATGTCACTCTTACTACTTTTATAATAAGGTCTCATAGTTTCCCAGTCTCTCCCAAATGACAAAGCCTATTTACACTTCCCAACATAGCTAGAAAATGGATGCAACAAATCACTATGCCGACTTCAAACTTTTTTTTAAATTCAAGTACAAATATTTCCAAAAAGTGATCAGGTAATGAAGCCTTTCTTAATAAAGTATGTGCTTCTTGAAAATAAAGTAAGTATTTGTTAGCTGAACAAATACGTTTATAACTATAAGAAAATAAATGTGGTTAGATTCACAAACCATATAAGAATTAAGAAAATAATTTTTAAATAGCCACATGTTAAATATTTTAAAAGCAAAATATATGTGTCTGAATAATTTACATGTGTAAAAATCATGCAAAATTAAATTAACTGATCCTAAACTCTGAAAAAAGTATTACCCTAAAGAAACAAAAGGAAACATTTAATATCAAAATTTGAAATTTAGAAAATAAAATGAAGTAGGGGCTGGGAAGGTAGCTCAGTGCTAGAGCACTTTCCTTGCATGCATGAAGCCCTGGGTTCGATTCCTCAGCACCACATAAGGAAAAAGAAAAAAGTCGTAAGTGGCGCTGTGGCACAAGTGGCTCAAGCGCTACCCTTAAGCTGAAGAATTGTGGGACTGGGCCCAAGCCCAGAGTTCAGGCCCCACAACCGGACCACCCCCCACAAAAAAAAAGAAAAGAAAATGAAGTGTACTATTTAGTTGACTTAATTAAGTGTAAGCCCTCTGTATATCAATTTTATCATAAAATGCATGAACAAAAAAAGCAAAAGTACCCATTGATCAATAGCAACAGCAAAAACATCAGTAGTTCTTGTTTTGAGTGTACAAAAATATCGATGGAAGATATAACAATGTTCCTTCCTTATGAAATGTACTCGTTACCTCATTTACGTAACTGTAACTCCTGTGTACATTACCATTAAAATAAAATTAATTTGAAATTAAAAATTAACCAAATGATATACCAATTACGAATTCTTAGAAACCATTGGTTAAAAACTTTGTAAAAAACTGCACTAAATATCCAAGGAATATAATTTGATGATACTATTTAAATACTTCAACTTCTGCAGAAAAGCAAAGAGTTTGAAAACTGTTACAAAGTACCT
This sequence comes from Dipodomys spectabilis, assembly GCF_019054845.1. Lineage (NCBI taxonomy): Eukaryota > Metazoa > Chordata > Mammalia > Rodentia > Heteromyidae > Dipodomys > Dipodomys spectabilis. The sequence goes on along the minus strand of NW_024870919.1, from coordinate 715,808 downwards.
CCCATGCTCCTGGATTGGAAAGATTAACATCGTGAAATTGGCAATACTTCCCAAGGCTATCTACAAATTCAACGCAATACCTATCAAAATTCCAACCTCATTCTTCAAGGAATTAGAAGAGGCAATCCAAAAATTCATATCGAACAATAAAAGACCCCGAATAGCAAAAACGCTCCTCAACAGAAAGAACACTGCTGGAAGAATATCAATACCAAATTTCAAACTCTACTATAAAGCCATAGTAATCAAAACAGCTTGGTATTGGCATAAGAACAGACCTCAGGACCAATGGAATAGAATTGAAAACGCAGAAATGAACCTACAGACCTCTAGCAATCTAATCTTCGATAAGGGAGCTAAAACAATAGAGTGGAAGAAAGACAGCCTCTTCAGTAAATGGTGCTGGCAAAATTATTTAACTACATGTAGAAAACTAAAGCTAGATCCTTATATTTCACCCTGCAACAGAATCAACTCCAAATGGATCAAAGACCTTGAAGTCAAAGCAGACACTCTGAAAACATTACAGGATGGAATAGGAGAAACCCTAGGTCTCCTTGGCTCAGGCCGAAATTTTCTGAATAGAGACCCGGAAACACAACAAATCAAAAAAGGATGGACAAATGGGATTGCATAAAGTTGCAGAGCTTCTGCAGGGCAAATGACATAGCTAGCAAGATCAATAGAAAGCCCACGGATTGGAGAAGATCTTTACTAGCCATACAACAGTCAAGGGTCTCATATCTAAAATATACTTGGAATTCAAAAAATTAAACCCCCAACAACAAATCCTCAAAGAAACAACTGCCCAATAAATAAGTGGGTGAAAGACTTAAAGAGAAACTTCTCTGAAGAAGAAAGAAGGATGGCTAATAGACACATGAAGAAATGTTCAACCTCCCTAGCCATAAAAGAAATGCAAATCAAAACAACATTGAGATATCACCTCACTCCAATTAGAACGGCAAAATCAAGAACTCTAACAACAACAGATGCTGGAGGGGATGTGGACAGAAAGGAACCTTACTTCATTGTTGGTGGGAATGTAAACTTGTTCAACCACTTTGGAAAGCAGTATGGAGGTTCCTCAAAAGACTTCACATAGAACTCCCCTATGACCCAGCAATCCCACTTTTGGTCATTTACCCAAATGTTTACAAACAAGACCACATTAAAGCTACCAGCACAACTCTGTTTATTGCAGCATTATTTACCATAGCTAAGATCTGGAACCAACCCAGATGCCCCTCGGTAGATGAATGGATCAAGAAAATGTGGTATATATACACAATGGAATTCTATGCCTCCATCAGAAAGAATGACATTGCCACATTTGTTAGGACATGGAAAAACTTGGAAAAAATTATATTAAGTGAAGTAAGCCAGGCCCAAAGAAACATAGGTCCCATGGTTTTCCTTATTTGCAATATCTAGTTTATGTATGAGTCAAGCGGAAAGGTCAGATAATGTGATGTCAGGAAAATGAACCCTTAGATATGTATTTTAATGTTTTTTTCTTTCATGCATGTGTTTCTAACACATTTATAAGATTATCTCTTTGTTGTTTTGTATGTCCCTCCCTCAGACTATAACCCCTGCTTTCACTATATTTGATGTCAGTATAACTTGTGGAGGAGATGGGGAAAAACCAGTTGTTTAAGGATACACGTGGACCTGTTGCAACAATGAGAAGTACAAGTTGTCATGTCCAAAACGAGATTTACAACGTCGGCGTGGGGGGGGGGGGAAGGGGAGGGAAGAAGAAAGATTGGGATTGGGGAAGGAGGGGGGAGGCTGGGAAGGCAGGTGACGGGTAAACAAAGGAGGAGGCTGCAATGCTTGGTAAGAAATGTATGCATTATCCTGCCCATGTAATTGTAACCCCTCTGTACAGTATGTTCACAAATAAAATTAAATTAAATTAAAAAAAACTGTTACAAAGTAAAGAAATAAATCAGAATAAATTACTATTAATAATAATCATAAGACAAATATATAGAATCAAATATGTAAGACCTGAGGCAATTTGCATTCTTTTGCACTTAATAAGTGAAAATTTTCTAGGTCTTTTAAAATTATCATAAGTTTAATGAAGAAATTATTCTGTCACATCATATGATAATCAGATAAAGCTGATATTTGAGCAAAGAACAGATTGCATTAAGTTTTGGGATGTTAATGTATATACTTATTTTGATTGTGGGAAAATGTGGGGATTTCCACTTTGGGTATATTGTTCTTGCAGGCCGGTGTCATATCAGTGGTTAATTTTAGGAAAGGGTTCCCTTTCCACAAGAACATGCACCTGATCTGTCCTTTTAGCCTTCCCATCATCAATAGCATCAGAGTTGCACACCAACTTGTCTAGCTTGCTACCTTGACTGGCCTGGATCTGCAGTCCTTCCAATCTTAGTTTCTAGATAGCGCAGGATGGTGGAAATGATCCAATTCACCCAGCTATAGATTGAGAAGTAAGTCCACTAAACTTTTGGCTTGGGTTCTGTTTTCAAGCCTCCTAACTAGTTAAGAGTACACATGGTATCCCTTGGTGCCAAGCAGTAAGAATATTTTTAAAGCAACTAGACATATATATGACTTAGGCTTGTGAATACCTCAGAAAAAAGAATAAAAGAGCAGTGAAGCGCAGAGGACAGGGAGAATTTTAACTAGCTATTCAGAGGCTGAATAAGCTTAGCTAGCTACTCGGGAGTCTGAGATCTGAAGACCACTGTTCAATCATGAAAGTACAACGATTATCTCAAAAAAAAAAACAAAAACAAAAACCAGAATTGTAGCAGTGGCTGAAGTGGTAGACCACTATCCTTGGGCACAGAAACTGAGGAATAGTTCCCAGGGACTATGAAGGCTCAAGAATGATGAATGCATTCATGAGCATATGCACATGTGCGTGTGCGTACTCGTACATGCATGCACACATACAAAAACACAAATGAGTATTTCAATGTGTAGTTCTTTATTTTTTTACCTTGCTGTACTTTGTTTCCCTGTATTAGTTCACAAATTAACAAAATCAGCTAAGGACATATTTACATAAAATTCATCATGTTTCTCTAAAATCTACTCTCTCTTTGGAAGCCCGGTTTTATTTGACGCAAAAGTAAATTATTCAGGAAGTCAATTCATCACTCTCAAGTCTATAGTATTAGAAGATTTTTAGTTTCCTCCTAGCAATATGATTTTTTGAAATCCTGCAACAAGCAATATATTTCTTTCACTAGAAGAGAAACCTCTGTCAAACAGTTAATAATAGCTTATTCTCCTCCTGGCATTCATCTGTAGTTTTATTTTCTTCATATATTTCATGATCTCTCTGTGTATGCCAAAGACTGCCGTGAAAATAAAAACACCCTTCTCAGAGCTTAGCATGTGTATACCATTCATAGATACTGAAATTGCCTTGGAATAAATAATGTTCACGCTGACTATCTTGAGAAAGAAGAATTGGTTTTTCAGCCCTTTAGGTAAGAACTTGAGGGAAAGAAACAAAAGGAAAAGTGAAGAACAACTCAGCACATAGATTCAAATGAAACAAAACAACCCAAGAAAACACAAATTAATTCAGTACTCAAGAACCTGCAGGAAATGAAAGATTTTAAAAAAAATCAGCTATGACAAGCTTATGAAATTCATGACTACACGGGAGTGCACTGTTTTGAGGATAGTGGCTAAAGCCCAGACTGAACAGAAAGGTCTGTATACAATGCACCTGTTATTCTAAATTCCAGGCAGAATAAAATCAAATTGATTGAGGCCAAGTTCATACACAAGTAGGAAACCAGTTTCTAGCTGAAAAATAATCAGGATAACTTAGGGCTGGGGGCATGACAAAGTGGTAAGAACACCCATTTAAGGGGCACAAAACACTCAATGCAAACTCTAGTATTAGGGGTATTAAAAAAAAAAGCTATGGTTTTAAATAATTAGAACAATCATAATACTTGAGTATTTGAGTGGAGAAAAATCCATTAGAGAGATAGAATGAACCCACATTGCAATGCTACTTTAGTGATGTTTAGTGGTACTTCAGACAAAATAAAGTTACCTTGCAAATAAACATGGATGTGCATTTGGGTGATGGAAATACTCTACTTACGCAGGTGTAAATTAAATAGATTTTTTGGGTTAGATTGTAGTTCTTGAACTAAGAGCCTGGGTGATGTCCCTGAGCTTTTTCTCTCAAGGCTACCGCTCTAATACTTTGAGCCACAGTTCCAATTCTGATTTTCTATTCGTTGTTTGGAGATAAGAGGGCCATGGACTTTCCTGCCCAGGATGGATTCAAACCATGATCGTCAGATCTCAGCCTCCTGAGTAACCAGGATTCCAGGCATGAGCCGTCAATGTTTTTAATAATTTAGTAAATTGTATAGGTACAGAAGTTATAAATTATCATTGTAACCTTTTTAATATATGTGTGTATGTATAGATCAATGCATACAGTTAGAAATGTATTAACATATTTTTACATCTACAGTAGATTTATGAAATAATCCTTCATTATAAAATAAAATGGAAACAAAAGTTAATAAGGAGCAACACAAAGGGAATTGTTATACGTTACTTTTTGTTGAATGGAATATGAATTGTGAGAAATAGTTTGGGAAAACCATCTCTACTTTAACAAAATGGATAATTGCTATTAATTCCAATCCATCTATTTGCCTATATTGTGCACCCTCACACATGAGTGTCAAAATCAAACCACACTTTTTGCCTTTGTATTTAACACCCCTGATATAATTTAGGGGATAGATGAAGTAATCAAATAAAGATTAAAATAATAATAAGTGAGTCTATGAGTTAGAGCTGAAAAAGATTTTAAATATGATAATAGCTAATTAAAATGCATACTTCTTACTTTTTCTCTGTTGTTATGTCTCTCATGCCCACATAAGGAAAGTGCATAGACTGTTCTCACTAAATTTATGTAATTATTAAAAATGTATTGAAAGAATATGGGCACAGTGTGGTATTAGCTTATTGAGACCTGTATGAGTTAGTGTGTTTTTGAGGACTTTCAATACGTTGTGATGGAGATGAAGGGAAGGATGTGCTTATTCTGGAAACTGGCTAGAGGATTTCACCCAGAAAGATAGTGATGAATTCTTCCAAAAGGTTACAGTAAAATCACTTTCACTGCACTATTCACTGTAGCCATGTTATGGAAACAGCCCAGATGCTCTTTGGCGGAGGATGGTTGGCAAAAGTGTCATATATACATAAGTGGATTGTTCCTATCCATTATGAAGACTATTACGTTATTTGCAAAGAAATGGATAGATCTAAAATTATGTTAAGTAATCGAAGTCAAAGCCAGACACACAAAGGACCCATGTTCTGTCTCATATTTGGAAGCTAGAACTTTATGCAAGTTTATACAGCAATATTAACCAAATCGTGCTATTTGTAGAGGAGTATTTAAAAGATGTAATTTTTTATAAAATTGAACTTTTAATAAAAAAAAATGAATACCAGGAAACTATCACTTGGAAGATGTGAGGGGAAGTCAAAGGGAAGGAATAAAGAGAGTTATGGAGGAAGAAACTGAAGACATAATATTCAATGCAGATAGTATGAAACTAGAAAAAATTAAAGTGTGGTGAGGTTTAGAAGGGTAGGGAAAAGTTATATAAAGATCCATTATACTTAAAAACATGATTTATTGAATGGAAATTGCCTCGTACAACTAGTTAAGATAATAAAAATATAATTAAGAACAATGAAGACATCTGATCTTAAACTGTGTTCTCTTAAACCATGAGTCAACATAATAGTTACCTCCTCAGAAATTTTCTTTGCAGGTATTTTCCTCATAGTGAGAGAAAAATGATCAATGCAATGAGTGTCAATACATCACATTGCACATCATAAAGAAACACAATAAAAATCACAGTAAAAATGTTAGAATTCACCACATGATTAAATAAAGGTAGAATGTGCCAAATGCTAATTGATTATTTTTCCAAGTACTTTACCTGTGGTATCTAATTTAATCCTCACAATAATTCCATAAAGTGGAACTACTTACATTTTTAATTCTCAGATGATGATATTGAAGTCTTCAGAGTTGTAATTCCATGTACAACATTGCACACATGGTAAGTGTTAGCCTGAGGTCCATCTCCAACTGTATCAATTAACCTCATTCTATTTTATGACTAAAATACCAGCATGTAGTCTACAAATTCAAGGAAAAATTCCCAGAATTATTGTGTACACTCATAATATTTCAGTTTACCTTTGTTAGAAAATAGGGAACTGTAATATGAAAACTCAAAGTTCATAATCAATGCATACCTCCCTGGTGAAAGGAACTGCTAAAGTGTAACATTCTTGTTTTCTAGGTCAAAATAGCAGAAATCATATTATATCCCTTCACTCAACACTGCACTGCCTGGGGACCCTATTCTCTGTTTAACACTGTCTTACTGAAAGAATGACCTCCCCAATTCCTGATGGAAAGAGACTGCAGGTTTCATGGACCAATCATTTCCACATTGTAGCTCAACTAAGTTGTTAACCATTAGAAGTATTTTGATTGCTTTTTATACCCAACATTTTGAGAGAAAGGTACTACTTTAAAATGCTATTAAAGCAAGACTGATATAAAAATCACCTTTGATCCCAGATAAATATTTTACCTTTCATGTACCCAAAAATGCAGTCTGACCTATCATTAATGCTAGGAATGAGAGGATAAAAAATCATAGACAACAAGGCCTAAGCATGAATTAAATCCTCTCCAACTTGTGAATACTATTGGTTTAAAAAGACATAAAGGGCTGGGAAGGTGGCTCAGTGGTAGAGCGCTTGCCTAGCATGCATGAAGCCCTGGGTTCGTTTCCTCAGCACCACATAAGCAAAAAGAAAAAAGCCACAACTGGCGCTGTGGCTCAAGTGGAAGAGCGCTAGCCTTGAACTGAAGAGCTGAGGACAGCGCCCAGGCTCAGAGTTCAGGTCCCACTACCAGACTCCCCCCGCCCCCCCAAAAAAAGACATCAATACTACTACATTTGTTTAAAATTTCTTATGATACTGAAGATTCAATTGTAAACTGTTAACACTTGAAAATAACTCATTTTCTTGGGAGTAGGAAACAAAAAACAAGATTAATCTTAATCATTTTCAAAGACATTTATTTATACTACAAATTCACTATTATAACTACAAAGATTCTAAAAATAACTGAAGCATAGTGTCACAAAGGCCATAATTTAACTTCATCATGTACATTCAAAGGACTTTGCTAATAGAAAATAAATTTATACTAATAATTACCTCACCCAATTCACTTCCATTCTTTTACTCTATGTCTTTTAGTTTCATAAAAACTGGCTTTTCATAAAATGATGCATAAAAAGCCTATATACCCACTTACATTTTCAGATTTTAACCATGTTTATTTCAGAAATGTCTTTAGCTGTGTAGTCAATGAACTGAAATAACACTAAAATATTCAAAGGGTTTTCAGAAATTGCAAGACTCACTCTGGGTTGTTATTTATATTGGAAAATATATTCAAAAAGCCATATTTGTTAAAGTTGTGATAGTTACTCCCACAAAAGAACTATTAATGAAGAAACCTTTGTATGTATAATACAACTTCAAATGCATCCACAATCTGGAGGTGGCACATGTTTTTGTTTGTTTTTTCAATGTGTATCTATCAAACATATCCACAATACTGATTTTTCAGTCAATATGATGGGATATTCAAACCTAAAAAATACGGGGTTTATTATCTTAGTGTGAATAGATACAATCTTACAAAGAAAGTTATTTTCAACAGAAATCCGGAAAGAGTTTATCGACCTTGAGTTTCACAGGAATAACCAGAGAGTAATACCTGTTTGGTCAAGTTGGTCAAAATCACTCCATGAGTATATCTTAAAAGTATATCCAATGTAAGAGGTCAAATTCATATTTTGTACTGACAGTCATCTTACAGCAATAACTTACTACCTAATTATATGTGTATCTTCTTACCTAACATATACTGAGAGCTGAAAGTGATCTCTTTTATCTAACTTAATGATGTAAATGCTTTGATTATGATGATGTTATTATTTGACAAATAAAATGTACAGAAGGGTGGTTCCACTGAAATGACTGGACAGAACACTGATAAATAACAAAATTACAACCCAGCTCTTTTTAGCTTCACTCTGTCCACATTGGCAAGCAACATTGCAACCGCACACACACATACACACACACATGTGTGCACATGTAAACACACATAAACATGCATGCCAAATTCAGGGCTTATTGTACAAAAAAGTTCAAATAAAATATTAGTGATTAGGAAAAATGATAATTTGACTTATTACAAAATAATACATAATCCAGTCACCATGGTTGTTATATTTTACCTGTCTCTCCACATGTGACCACTTAATTTATTTTTAGTTCATTCATTCGTTCATTCATTCTTTCATTCATTAGTTTGGTGCTAATACTAGAGCTTGAACTCAGGCCTTGCTCTGTCCCAGAATTTGTTATTATTTTTTGTTTTAGTTTTCTCAAGGCTAGCGTTTTACTGCTTATACTACAGCGCCATTTCTAGATTTTGTTGGTTACTTTCAAACCAGAATCTAATGGACTTTTTTTGTCTGGTTTCAAAGCACAATCATCAGATTTCATCTTTCTGATTAGGTAGGATTAAAGATCTGAGCCACCCGTGTGGCTCCTACTTTTTCCTGTACTTATGTAATGTACATACTTAGATAGTAATTTAAAACTGAGAACATAGAAGCAAGATGTACAGTGATGATATTGTCCTGTCAAAAATTCAAGTTAATAATGTAAATTTCTTCTTAAGACCATACACAAAAAATACTTAAGAAGAAATCTGATGATGATGTGTGTGTGTGTGTGTGCTGTTGCAATATGTTCCACAAATAAGCACTGTGCAGGGGTGTCCAGCCATTCACAGTTATTGCATGAATATGTGCCTTCAGATACCAACTCATGGACAATGTCTAGGTGTCCACTCTAGGCTTCCCGATGAAGAGGGGTATACTCATCCTCATCCCTAGTATTCATATGAGTGGCCTTTTTGGAAAGTAGTCTCTGCACTGTAGTAAGCTGCAAGGCAAGCACTCTACCACTGAGCCACCTTCCCAGCCCAAGGATTAAGATTCTTCTCTTTATGTAGGCGACTAAAAATGTATTTACTAATTTCTATATATGAATTCTATTTCCATCTCTTTTAAAAAATCAAAAAATTGTATGCTCTGTTAATTGATTAGAAGCATGGATTTTGTGGCTAGTTAGGTCATTGCACATCTGTATCTTTCTTCCTCTTTCTCTTTCATGGTTCTCATAGACAATATGGTTGCTCCATAATTATCCTAATTTATTTTGCTTTTATATTTTTGGTTGCATCATTTCACTTTCTGCTCTGCCATTTCCCAAAACAGCACCAAATAAACAGAAAAATCCAGAAGTGGTTCTGTGGCTCAAGTGGTAGAGCCCTTGCCTTGATTTGAAGAGCTAAAGGACAGTGCCCAGGCCCAGAGTTCAGGCCCCACAACTAATTTTTTTTAAAAAAAGAATCTAAATACTTGGTAATTCTACTAACAGATGTGACTGAAATCAGGTGAATTACACTTTTCCTGTACAATGAAGGAATAGATCCAGGCTAGGAAATCAACTAGAGAAGGCAGACAGATTGTATCTGTGACAAAACTTTGTGGAAAATGGAATCGTGGATTACTTACTGGTGATTCATTTGCAGTTGAAGCATGATTCTGAACTATTGCTTGCTGATTGTGAACTATTGCTTTGATCATTATATTCTCCAAGAAGTAAAAGTGAAATTTAATTGATAGCAAAGGACTACTAATACATTTTGACTTCTCATTAAGCATCTTCAATCATCAAAGTCACCTGAAGACAATAGACAGGCCTATTTGTAGATGAAACCAAGTGTCTTTAAAAAAACAAGAATTGGACATTCTTCTTTCTTCTTCAGAGAAGTTTCTCCTTAAGTCTTTAGCCTACTTATTTATTAGGCAGTTGTTTCTTTGAGGATTTGTTGTTGGGGGATTTAATTTTTTGAGTTCCAATTATATTTTAGATATGAGACCCTTGTCCTTTGTATGGCTAGTGAAGATCTTCTCCCAATCCGTGGGCTTTCTATTGATCTTGCTAACTATGTCCTTTGCCATGCAGAAGCTCTGCAACTTCATACAATACCATTTGTGCAAACTTTCTTTCATTTGTTGTGTTTCTGGGTCTCTAATAAGAAAATTTCAGTCTGCACCAAGGAGACCTAGGGTTTCTCCTATTCCATCCTGTAATGTTTTCAGAGTGTCTGCTTTGACTCCGAGGTCTTTGATCCATCAGAAAGAATGACATTGCCCCATTTGTTAGGAAATGGAAAGATTTGGAAAAAATTATATTAAGTGAAGTAAGCCAAGCCCAAAGAAACATAGGTCCCATGGTTTCCCTTATTTGCAATATCTAGTATATGTATGAGTCAAGCAGAGAAAGTCAGATAAGGTGATGTTAAGAAAATGAAACCTGGGCTGGGAACGTGGCTCAGTGGTAGAGTGCTTGCCTTGCATGCCTGAGGCCCTGGGTTTGATTCCTCAGCACCACATAAGCAAGAAGAAAAAAAGCCAGACGTAGCGCTGTGGCTCAGGTGGTAGAGTGCTAGCCATGAGCTGAAGAGCTGAGGGATAGTGCCCAGGCCCAGAGTTCAGGCCCCACGACCGGACCCAAAAAAAAAGAAAAAAGAAAATGAACCCTTAGATATGTATTTAAGTTTTTTTCTTTCATGCATTTGTTTCTAACGCATAAATAAGATTATTTCTTTGTTGCTTTTTATGTCCCTCCCCCACAGTATAACCCCTGCTTTCACTGTATTTGATGTTGGTTTAATTTGAGGAGGGGATGGGGAAAAACAATTCGTTTAAATAAGGATACAGATGGATCCGTTGCAACAATGAGAAGTACAAGTTGTCATGTTGAAAACGAACTTTACAACTTTGGTGGTGGGGGGAGGCTGGGAAGGGATGTGAAGGGTAAACAAAGGAGGAGGCAACAATGCTTGATAATAAATGAACTCATTATCTTGCCCATGTAATTGTAACCCCTCTGTACAGTATGTTCACAATAAAAATTTAAAAAAAATTCAGAATTGTGTAGCTATTTAAAAAAAAACACAAGAATTTAGGTAGTCATACAAAGGACTTCTATTTTACTACTGCATTATACATTTTTTCTAATGTTGGATACCAACATTAGAAAGCTATTAGAAAACTCTTAAACCCTTTTTGTTGACTAGTGAGTTCTTTTACACTATAACATGGTATTTCCCAAATCATTGATATAGAAGTCATTGTTTCCTATTTTCTCATTCCTAGAATAAGCTGCACAGGAAGACCCCACTGGTCCTCAATTTCAGTCTGTACTTTTGAATACTGAGGAAAATCTTTCCTCTGCTCTCTATCAATTCCGTACTATCCAGTTAGAATAATTTAAAATAGTAAAAATGGAAAAAGATAAAGTAAATCATGGTGAAAAAACATATGCAGGAAATTCACCAGATTTTTCTGACCAGTTCAACCAATGTGAACTGTTGGTGAAATACATGGACATCTCATTCCCACTGGCACTCAAAGTCTCTGGTTAGGCAATTCTGAGGAAGACAAGGAACAAGATGAAAAAGTCAGGAATGGTATCAATTGCAAGAAAAAAGTGGAGTAGGATCCAAGCAAATTTATTCTTTGGGATGCCGAAATTAATCAACTTACTATGATGCGGAGACTACTTTCCAAAAAGGCCACCCAGATGAATACTGGGAATGAGGATGATTATACCCCTCTTCATTGGGAAGCCGAGAGTGGACACTTAGACATTGTCCATGAGTTGGTAGCTCAAGGCAGATATTTATGCAATAATTCTGAATGGCTGACAACCCTGCACAGTGCTTATATGTGCAATAATACCAGGGTGGCTTCTTTCTTAATTCATCATGATGCAGATACCAATACCCAAACTAAAGGCCTCTTGACTGCCTTGCATCTTGTTGCTGGAAATAGAAATAGAAAAGATACTCTGTTGAACCATTATATCAAACCAGGTCTGAAGAACAACTTGGAAGAAACTGCATTTAATATTGCAAAAAGGATAAGTATGTATCACTACCTTTTTGAAGTTGTGGAAGGCTGTACAAATTGTTCTCCTGAGTTGTAATGGTTTGGTTAAGTTTCTTATATTTCAAAAATGCCAGTCCATCCTTTGTGTCCCTTAAATTTTTTTTCATAATACAAAGCAACAGCAATATCTTACTTTAAAAATTCATGGATTCCATGGTATTCTTCCAAGTGAATTGCCTGACTTTGATGTCAAAATATATTCAAGAGTTGTTTGTATACATCTATAATGATTTATGCAGAGTTTGTGATTTTTTAAATCAGAAATAATTTTAACTTATCTGTTAAAATGAATAGTATAGAAACTACAGTTGTTCCTGGTAGTTTTCTGAAAAAAAGTATATCTATGTTTGTATAATATCCCTAATCTATTTCATTCGCTCCTAGATATAATACTTGGAATTCTACATTGTTATATAATGTATAGATTCATTAATAAATGCGTCCTTTCAAATTGCATTTCATATAGAAGAAGTTTAAGATTTCTTTTTTTCCTAGGTCCTTATATTATTTTATTTCTTTGGGATAAAATTACAATGTTATCTAATTTCAAGTTTTGTAAAAGTTATGCTGTGTAAAGGCCTTTCTAAGGTGAAGAATTAATACACTGATGTGAAATTAACCTTTAATTCTATGAATTACATGTATTGTTACACTTGTATTTTTATAATTAACTTTTTAATAACTGTTTTTCATTTCTTGCATCAGAAGAATGAAAAATATGGAATACTTCACAAATTTTCATATCATCTTTGTGCAAGTGCCATGTTAATCTCTGTATTGTTGTAATTTGGGTAGACCTGCTTCTGAAGCATATAGTACCCTCTAAATTTAAGTACTTAATGATGCAATCTTTATACAGGCATATATCCATGGTTCCCTATTTGTAACAAGGAACCCTTATTGTTCCTAAAAATGCTATTGATCTTATTTCTCTAAAATTCTGTGTATAGTGGAAAAAACATATCGTTTGGTCCATTGCTCATATTTACAATTTTTTTGTCAATGTCTATTTTGTCGTGTTCATTTTAAATTTGATCATACTTTGAAACATTTTCAGCTAAGTCCAAGTACTTATTTATCAACTCAGTTAGCTTTGTAGAGCTAATGGATTCAAAGTAAGCCTTGCTTAAGAGCTACTTCTAAACTTCTGCAGCATAAAATTTCCTAAATGAGGTCTCAGTGGTACAAATGTCTACCTGAACCTTTACCCTTCTTCCATGTAGAAACAGAACAACCAGAATATTTTACCCTGACAGCATAGATTGTCTTACTGGAACAAAACTATTCTTAGTTACAAGGGATCATAGAGAGATGAACAGTTCAGACAGAATTGTTCAGAATGGAAGTTATTTTATCAAAATTAATTGTTTATTATACTTATCATTTCAAAAGTAGATAAAGCCAAGAAGGTGAAAAAATTGTTCATATGCATGATTACCTACTGTTCTGGCCTGTCTATCATCCAACCAGGCAGGAATTTACGCTACTGACTTTCTATCACCAAATATTTCCATAGCTCCTGGAGAAGGCCTTATGTTTCTCCTTGATATTAGGCCTTAAATTGGTAATGTTTTAATCATAGCGTTTCCTCTTGCCTCTAGGCTGTAAATCTACAAATGGTAAAGCTTTAAGTCTAACTCTACCAAAAACTGAGGTAGAGATAATGGAATAATACTTTAAAACAGAGTTGCCTTTGATTCCCTAACCACAACACAACAATGCAAAACAATTTTTATTATATATATATTTACATATTTTCTATTTATATGTGCTGATTTTGAATTTCACACAGTGAATCTTTCTAGAAAATAATTGAAGACTCATCTCACTTTCTCATTTCCTACATTATTTCAGGACCCCAATTCCTTACAAGAATTAGCAGAAATCAATTGTGAAATGTAAGGCAACTTAAAATGAAAGATGAGATCACAAAATCTGAGAGAAAGTACTGTAATTCAAACTTTCAATTTACAGATGACCAGCCCATACAAGTGAACAAAATCACAAACGAACAAGATTATTTTTAATACTCCTCTCCTAATGATTAATGAAAGATTTCAGTGCAGCCAAAAAAATAGTTCCTGTAGGGCTGGGAAGGTGGCTCAGTGGTAGAGCACTTGCCTTGCATGCCTGAGGCCCTGGGTTCGATTACTCAGCACCACATTAGCAAAAAGAAAAAAGCTGGAAGTGGCACTGTGGCTCAAGTGGTAGAGCGATAGACTTGAGCTGAAGAGCTGAGGGACAGTGCCCAGGCCCAGAGTTCAGGCCCCACAACTAGACCCCCCAAAACAATAGTTTCTGTAATGATAGATCCATAATTGGTCTACCAAGGCTAGGAATACTTGATTTAGAGGTCAAATATAATTTAGAAAAACATTAAGTGGGAAGATCCTTAACGCTTCAAAACACTGGTACTTCAGTAAAACTAGGTTCTGTAGTATAAAAATGTTGTCATTCTCAAACCAATGATAACCTACATTTAATCTCCTGAATGTATATTCATTTTCAAATAAACTGTTAAAAATCACATTTGCAAAAATAACCATTGACAAGTAGATGATAGTGACATTACAACGTTTTCAAGTTTAGGGAGCAAGTTACAATAGAGTTGATTTACGTACCCAGCAATAATACCAAACAAGTTCAACCATTCATTAAAGTGTAGAAATAGTACCCTCACCATTCGTGTTGTTCAGTAGGTGCCTTCCATAAATGTGTTAAATGTATCAGCCTCCCATATTTCAAACCCAAATATTAGCTAACAAAGTAAATTTCATCACATAAGAAGGTACATTTTTAAAAGTCACTAATAGATGCCTTATCATGTGTTGTTTTATGTTTTCCCTATCTTTCTAACATAGTAAGAAATATGATTTTAAGTCTTGAATATGGATACTGATGAGAGATGTGACAAACATAAAATCTGTCTTCTATTTCTGTCATATTCGACTAAGAAGTAAATTTTAGTTTTCTTATTTTTCCAAAACTTATAGGTAGTAGAAAAAATTATCCTATGTAAAATAAATAATCACACACCATTGTACAAAGCCATTTATAAAAACTGGTAGTTAGGAATAAATTCTAAGCCATTTTTAAACTTTCTTATTGATTAAACATTAATCTTCCAAATGAACGAGAATAAAATCATGTCTAAGTGCTTAACATCTCCAGTCTTGCAAATTGTTATTACAGATGAATGAATTATGGAAATATAAGCTGACAACAGTTCAAGTGTATGTGGGAGTGAAACTCCATGGAATGTATATAAACCTTTCAAAGTATTAACAAGCAGTTTAACAGAATGACTATCAGGAAATTGAAACCAGAGAGGAACAATAGTCAAGAAATAGAATGAATGAAAAATGGAACAAGGGGCAAGTACAGCTAGAATACTCAAAGTACATATGTAATAAAGGAAGTGGAAAATCTGAACTACATCTTGGAGAAAGGGTTGGTTGAGATTGATAGAAGGAGTGACTCTGATCCAGGAGCATTAGACAATTAGATGGACAAATTTAATTATAACACACTTGCACAACCTTTTGAAATTCAGTTAAAAACAACAAATAAAAACACACAAAAATCACAACCAAACAGCAATGTCTAGAGCGTATGAATATGACCTCTCAAAATTTTAAGCAGTTAATGAAGAGCAGTCTTTGGGAAAGCAAACAAAGCTGTTCAAAGAGGGCAGTTTGGGGTAGGGGAGAATTTTGAACAGATTTAAAAAGGTTGTCTAAGGTTATAAATCACCCATATCTACTGCAAATATTTTCTTCTGCGAGTGCTCTTTGTCTGAACTGGATACTCCAGTCCTGAGGCACATTTGATAGCTTGTGAAGAAAGAATGGAAGAATCAAGATCAAGAACCTATTACTCCAGTGGAGAGAAAACAGTCCTCTATGTTTTCTCTCAATCTCTTCACTACTCCATTTTCATATGTTTAATAACGTCATGTGATTTTGAATTATCTTTCCTTCTTTGTTCTCACAAAGTAATTGTTCAAAATAATTCATTAAATATTATTTGCCATTATTTTCTATCATGCTGTTTACTTGTTCAAGCGAGTCCATTAAACTTCCCCTTTTCATTTGGTTGCCACGAAAACCCAACAACTATGTTAATGAGGACCAACATTAATGCAACACTTTGTCTCCAAAAATCCAGTCCAAGAACCTATAATCACAAATATTTGGCTATATTTTTTTTCTTTTTTCTTTTACCTTGAAATTTTCTTGTGTCTAAAGTGCCCACAAAAATAAGTACTCCACCACTTTTTGATTCAATCACTTTTAACCTCAAAGATATATTTTGCTAACAAGATATTTAAAGGAAACCTAAGAATACTCCACTTTTATCTTCTCTCTTAATACTTTTATCTTCTCTCTTAAGACTCTCCTTAGATACCATATCAGGAACAGTGAAGTTATTCTTTGCAAAATTATTTCAATAGATTATTTTCCTCTTGGTCTTGTATTTGCTCAACATGATGTATGGAGAAGAATAGAGTTAAATCACAGATTCCTTGGATGACATTGTCTGTTACAAATGACAATACTTCTATCTCCTACTTCTATGTCCTCCTCTTAGCTCTTGCTTGATTTCCAATTAATCACAACTTCTTGGCTTCAAGTCTAGTGAAGCTGAAGGACTATAAGGCGTCACCCACTGCTACATCTTCATGGTTTCTCTTTGAAAACTCTTTTACTTGGAGATGGAATTTATTGTCATGTCTTCATTCAATTTGTTCTGCATTATACTGAGCCAAATAGGCTCTGTAAAATCACTTTAGGTAGCAAAAACATTAAGACAATCTATATCAAAAAGTTTGGCCCCCTCCACTGCTGAAACCAAAATGCTTAGCTAGGGTTTCTAATAACGTGTTTTCTTACCTTTTCAAATTGCTCAATTATTTTCTGATCCCCAAACTTTTAGGCTTATGTAATAAAAGAAGTCTTCACTATCTCATATTAATAAGGATATTATATTTTTGAGCTACTATGAAATGTGAAATCATTAGTTTGAAGTATCTAATCAGATTTTTTTCTATGTTTAAGTGCTTCAAGTGCAAAGGCATTGTGGAAAGTATTAAAACAGAAAAGTGTAAACTCAATACGTTCTTTCATTGTGAAGGGCACTTTCTCCCTAAATATTTTGACCCAAATTATCTTTTTAAGAGAAATACTGTTTAGTAATTAAAGGTCAATTCACAAATTTTGATATCTTATTTAAAAAAAAAACTTTGAATTTAAATTCCACTACAACCTTGTTTCACGCAGTAAGAGTATATTTCCTGGGTAAGGACAATTCTCATGGGAACCTACAAGATTTACAGCAAGGTTTTTGAGGTTTGTTTGTTTACTGTGAAAATGAGCCATCTTATCCACATTGCTCCTTCTCTGCTAAGTCTCCATGAATTTCTTAGCATGAAAGCCTATTTTCCCAGGCAATTTTAAATTTCCTTAATAGGCTAAGTTAAAAAGTTTGAACAATTAAAATTTACCTGTCATAATTTTAAAACTCTTTTGAAATTCCTTTATCAGAATCGCAAATTTACCAATCCTAATTCCACCTTTACCATCAAAAACAGTTAACATGTTGTTTTCATGATATAGTATCCATGAAACTATTATTTTCCAGTGGCTTTGTTATGCATATATATGAACATATAAGCTGATGCTGAGCAAAATGAACTCCAAGATATGGAAAGAGATATTTATTTGCAGTTGTTGTTTTTAATGTACTATGTGATTTCTATTTTCCTTGGGTTTTCCCCCTATGGTTTATCTCCTACTGTGTTTGATTTTGGTGTATTGTGTATCCATTTACCTTAATTAGGGAAGGGAAGAGGAACAACAAAATGGCGACACATAGGACAAAAGGCAAACCAATGCAATAACAATACTCAGAAAACAATATGTTGGAAATGTACATTACAACTTGTGAGGAGTTTTGGGGTGAAGGAAAACTGAGAAAAATGAGAGAGGGTATAAAAAGTTTGAAAAGTTATGTATTCACTGCCTTACAATTGCTAACCCACTGCACATCACATTCACATTAAAATTAAATTTAAAAAATAAGCTGCATGAAATAAAATTTCACTGTATTGGCATAGTAAATATTGTTCTTTATGTAGTAACTTTTTAAAAAATCAGTACTATTTGGCATCTATTTTGAATGAATTACCCCTTCTTTATCGGAGGGCCATCAACTTGAATGTTATTGAACTTGACAATTTTTTCACAATATACTTGCCAATATTTTCAAAAAAGAATTAACTAGTACTTTCTCATACTAAAACCGAAAACCGTTTAATTCTATGGAAACCCATAACTTTTAAAAGTAAATAAGTTGTTAAGAGGACAGAATATGTATGTTCTTCAAAATTCCTATGACTAATAACTACTCACTTTCAAATTCTGAACATTCCATACCTAAGAGATTCAAATAGTACCTGTTTCCATGTTATGTAATTCTGCAATAGATGCATTTTCCAATGCGGTGTTACAGATTGAGAAGTGAACAGAAAAATAGCCACATTCTGGTATAGGATAAAACCATAAAGCATCCATTATAATTAATTTTTCAAGAGTAAGCAATAGTTTATCAGATTAAGCTATTATTTCTATGACCATCAATCCCAAAATTTATACCATAAAGTCATCCTAGAACAACGGTTTTCAACTTGTAGGGTGCACCTCAAAATTCCCTTAATTCACATCACAAATAGCTTATCTCTATTGGGAAAAATACTACACCTCTGCTAATGTGATGCCCTCCATGTTCTGGAAAGAACACCACAATAAACTGGGTTGCATCATTTTTCCTCCACTGGTATTCTTGCAAATATTATTTATATTTATACTTTTTTAACTATCATAGATATTCAGGATGCTAAGATCGGAAGATTACATTCAAAGCCCACCCAGGCAGGAAGGTTCCCTAGATTCTTATCTCCAATAAACTTCTCAGCAAAAGCCAGACACAAGTGATGCTGAGGTTGAAGTGGTAGGGCACAAGCCTTGAGCTTAACAGGCTCAGAGACAGTGTCCAGGTCCAGAGTTCAAGCCCTATGACAAAGCAATAAAACAAAAGCAAAAATAAAAACAAACCCCAAACCTAGCATTTTTCTCACTGTATACAGAGGCACGTAATTAAGGAAATTGCTTCCTGTGTTACATACAGGTAGAAGAAAGAAGATGTCACACAATTATGCTCTTCATACCATGTAACATTAAAGCCTCAAGAAATTTCTTTTTCTACATTTATAAATTAATATCATCAATTTGTTGGCAACTCGGTCTACATTATTCATATCATTTTCTACATGAACAGTTAGAATTATCTATTAACTGAGTTCTAATTATAACTCCTTGAAACAATATGCTAGGCAAGTTGAATGCAAGAAACACTTGTAAATTCGTCAATTAAACCTTCTACCTAAAAAAAAAAATTGTAGTATCCTATAGAATATGAAATTACAAATGAAACCAAAATATTTTTTGAAGTCTAAACTCTAATTTAGCAAGATCTATAAAGACCTACATTAGATAAACTTTGCTATTCCTCCAGGCTGAATCTTTTGTAATCCTTCATCCTTTCCTTGGAATCTAACAGAATGATGATTACTTACTTTTTCAAATTTTGGATGGGAATCATGAACCATTTTGCATCTAGGAATGTTCTGTAATGAAGAGAGCATTTAAAACACAACTGAGGACTATATACCAGTTGCATTTCAATAGAAAACTTGGCTTTTCAAACCATAATGAAGAAATTAGCCCAAACTTCCAACAGTGTATTCCTTTCTTGTTTGGTTTGTTTTATTAAGACAAAATTATACTACCTGGTCCAGGGAAGGTATCAGTAGTAATTGCAGTCTCTAATCTCCTGTCAGTCTGAGTGCTAGAATTCTAACCTTGTATCACATTGCCCCACCATAGTTTCTTGGTTTATTTATTTATTTGTTTGTTTGTTTATTTTTGGGTCCGGTAATGGGGCCTGAACTCTGGGCCTGGGTGCTGTCCCTCAGCTCTTCAGCTCAAAGCCAACGCTCTACCACTTAAACAACAGACCCACTTCTGGCTTTTTTCTTTTGCTTGTGTGGTACTGAGGAATCGAACCCACGGCTTCATGAATGCAAGCCAAGCTCTCTACCACTGAGCCACATTCCCAGCCCCTTCTTGGTTTATTTAATCTAGATATAGATTAGCAATTCTGAACTTCTCCAGTGATATTATCCACTGGACTTCTCAGACTGTTCGTGTACTATTTTCAAAGATGTTCTAACATTTGACACAGGGTATGAACATTTTCAATGCATCTGCCGGGTCTCTGATTCATTACTCCATAGATCAAATCCCTTTAATATTGATTACTTGACTCTCTTATTATCTCTGGTCTTT
The DNA here is from genome assembly GCF_019054845.1 of Dipodomys spectabilis. Taxonomy (NCBI): domain Eukaryota; kingdom Metazoa; phylum Chordata; class Mammalia; order Rodentia; family Heteromyidae; genus Dipodomys; species Dipodomys spectabilis. The sequence goes on along the minus strand of NW_024870919.1, from coordinate 695,215 downwards.
ACCTATGTAATATTCTCAAACTTTTTTGAAGAAAGTTCACTTGAGGATTTTCTCATTTCAAAAATTATCACTTGATTCTAGTTTTACTCAGGACATCTTTTCTACTGTTTTCTAACTTTTCTACATATTCTGAGAGTTGCTTCAAGTGCCTCTGTGTGTATGTGTATGTTTATATGTATGTATGCAAAAGCCTCAAGTTCTTATTCATCATTCTTGCTCATGACTGTTATTCTATCACCTGAGCCATTCTTCCATTCCAGCTTTTGGCTGGTTAATTATAGATAGTGTCTCAGACACTGTTCTGCCCAGGGTGGATGCAAACTGAACTTCCCAGACTCCTTTATATTCTTAGGTTTCATTTATCCAGTAGAATCAACTTTTAAACTACAAACATTTTTTGATTGTAAAGTCTAAGCTGTAGCCCAGATTTTTAACTCAAGAATTCATATAAAGATAGATGAACATACAAATTACATATGCTGAGTGTACACTGTTAGACATGTGATCCTAAGCTGGGTGGTGGTGAGATCTGAGGATTGGGGTTCAAAGCCAGCCCATGTAGGAAAGTCCCGGAGACTCTTTTCTCCAATTTACTGCAAGAAAACTGGAAGCGGCACTGTGGCTCAAGTGGTAGAGCATTAGCCTTGAGCTGAGTAGCAGAGGGACAGTGCCCAGGCCCCGAGTTCAAGTGCCAAGACCACCACCAACAAAAAATATATAAGTAAAGGAAAGAAAAAAATGTGATCTTATCCATCAGTTCATGGCTAGTATAATCCCTCTCTCTGAAGATTGACTTTTTTTTTCCAATTAAGTCCATGCTGTTATATCTGACTTGCATTTGAAACAGAATTATTCTTCCACTCTACTTTCTACAAAGTTATGTCATTAGCAAGCATGATTTAGAAAGGGAGTGGCCTCATACTTCCTGTTTCACGTAGGAGTAATGCTTTCTCTATATCACTTTCGTAAATCTACATACTGGACTTGGCTTTATTGTTTCAACGTGGTCTTATTTGTAGAGCCTTCTGTAGTGTATTGAACCCTTATACTTAAACACAGAATTTCTCTTTCTCTAATTATTGCTATAGTTAACATGAGTTAACAAATTCATGTAAACTTGGGAAATAATGTGCAGCACATACACTCACAAAAGAAATGATCTGAGAATCTTCTCCCCTTTAAAATTCGCCTTAATTTTCAGAGAATTTACAAATTTGGAACTCAATATACTCATGGATAATGTATTTATAAGAAATATAAATTTCATATTTTCTCTTTACTAAGTTGTCTCTGAAACACGTGTTAACACAGGTCCAAAGGTGTCCTTGTGTTATTTCGGTGAAGCGAGAAAACATTCATTATACCTCAAGCAGCACCATAGATTGTTCCCGAAAGTAACTGTTACTGGATGTGGAAACTGATCCCAGGAGAGGAATGGAGCATAGAAATTTGACAAAGTTAAAGTTAACTTGTGCTTTCCTTTTTACTGTAAAAGAAGAGAATCCGAAGGCTTGAAGGAAACTCTGTCCCTGACTTTTTCTAGTGTGTTTTTACTCATATATAATTTTTCTGTAAACTTCTAGTTGAGAGTACTACAAAAAGAAATAATGTGTCATTTGATGTCCAGCATAGAACAAAAGGAAATAACAATAACTGTGTTTTAAATATGATCTATTGCAGGGGCTGGGAAGGTGGCTCAGTGGTAGAGCACTTGCCTTGCATGCCTGAGGCCCTAGGTTAGATTCCTCAGCACCACATAAGCAAAAATAAGCCAGAAGTGATGCTGTGGCTCAAGTGGTAGATCGCTAGCCTTGAGTTGAAGAGCTAAGGTAAAGTGCCCAGGCCCAGAGTTCAGGCCCACGACTGGACCTCCCCCCCCAAAAAAATTCTACTGCAAAGAAACAAAGACATGTTGGTTTAAAAGTGTTTTATGGATGGATATTTCACCCCTGAGATGATTCTTTTGTTGCAGGAGTCAGTTATCAATTCCTTTATTTTGCTCCTGAGTTCTCCAGAGCAATAAGGATTCCAAAAAGGCATCTCGTGCATATGGTCAGCAAAAGGAGCCACTTTTCAGACCAATACTCCTTTAAGGAGGGTCCCAATGAAATATCTGGTTTTTTGTTTGCTTTTTTATTTAGCTTGTGTTGGTTCTGGGGCTTGAACCCAGAGGCTGGACCCTGTCCCTCAACAGTTTTCTTTCCTGCCCACCTACCCCCAGAGCTAGTACTCTACTGCTTGAACCAAAACACCATTTCTGGATTTTTTTGCTGTGTAATTACAGATAAGAGTTTGACAGACTCTCCTACCTGGTTTGGCTTTAAACTAATATAGTAGAAAGCCAAATGACATCAACTGTATAGACTTCTCTTTTCAAAAAGAAATATTAGATGAAGTTTATTGTAAAGCTAATATTTGACAATTTTTTCTTTATTTGTGTGAGCATACCGTACAGAGGAGTTACAATTACATGGGCAAGATAACGAGTGCATTTCTTACCAATAATTGTTGCCTCCTCTTTGTTTCCCCTTCCCATCTCTTACCATATACCCCCTCCCCACACTTGATCCTATCCCTTCCCCACCAAAGTTGTAAAGTTTGTATTTGACATAACGACATGTACATCACATTATTTCAATGGGTCCACCTGTATCCCTAGTTTAACGATTTGTTTTTGGAGAATATGTCCAGCAAAGAATCCATAACATAACTCAGCAAAAGTAGGTGCACTGAATCATTTTGGAATTATTTTCTTTTGCTTGGGAAGATTATTGATCTTGTCGTACCTTTTGGGGAAACTTAAAGTCATATTTCACCTTTTTTGTTGGTTGTGGGGCTTGAACTCTGATCCTGGGTGCTTAGCTACAGCACCACCTCTTGGTTTCTGGTGGTTAATTGAAGGTTAGGGTCTCATGGACTTTCATGACCAGGCTGGTTTTGAACCACAATCCTCTGGTGTCAACCTCCTGAGTAGCTAGGATTACAGGAGTAAACCACCAGCACCTGGGTCATATTTACATTTATGTGCACTGAATGACACTGTGTAGACAAAGAATGGAAATTTTAACCAAATGATGACATTGCAGCATTTCAGAAAAATTGAAGTAGCAATAAATATGTCCTCCTTTTCCATTTTGTTACATTAATGACTGATGAGCTATGGGACCATTACATTAGCATCCTCTGCCATCTGTATAGGTTTATTTAGTATCAGGAAATGTTCATAGAGAAATATAGAAATAATAAAATTTTTAGAAAGCAAAGGAAATAAGGAATGAAAGAATAGCATAGAAGGAGATACATTTATCACTCAGAGATTAGGAGCTAGCCTAATAGATTTAGAATGCTAAAGGCAATGAGGAAAAGCCTAGTTGACAACTAGTACTACAATAACCAAAAATGGTTCTCAAGAACAGTTTCTGTTATACCTTAATTACTATCATTTATTCCTTCTATCTGGAGTTATTCCTTATTTTCTGTCACAACTATTAATTAGCCTCTGCCTTTTTGGTGCCATAACTGACCAAAAAGGTTTCAAAATCACACATAGCCTACCCTTCTCTTTGTGATTATCAGTGATGACACAAATCCTGAAATCGTTGAATTTCCAGAATTAAACTTTCCCTGACATCTAAGCACATTCCTGGCATTAATTGCTGTGACTTAATGAACAAAACTTTTTTCAACACAGTATCTTCATATTAGTAAAGTACATGAATTAGGGACTGTTGTCAGGTGTCAGTATGGAAGGACCAATTATATATTCCAAGTATGGGTTATTTATTTTGCATTTACTAACTGATTTTTTTTTTGTTTTGATTTGTTTTTCTCTTTTTGCCAGTCAAGGGGCTTAAACTCAGGGGTAGGGAATTTTCCTAAGCTTTTTTTTTTCTTGCTCAATGCTAGCTCTTTATCACTTCAGGCACAGCAACACTTCCAGTGGGTTTTTTTTATGTGTTACTAAGGAATTGACCCTAGGGTTTCATGGATGCTAGGCAATCACCGTACCATGAAGCCACATTCCCAGAGCCCTAAATAACATTCTTAAGATGGCAATACATTTTCATTTCGTAACTACGTATCAGAATTTTGGCCAGGTGCTAGAAAATGATGTAGAAAGCAATACAATACAATAAGTCTAGTAAGGCTGGATGGACAATGAAGAACTCTCACGGTCTAGCCAGGGAACAGAGGGGCTTATCTCATGGAGCTGTTTCAACAAGCTGAGAGAGACAGCTCTTGACCCACAGCCAACCTCCAGAATGAGAGGGCCTCCTTGGGTTCCAGCCACATGGGGATGCTGGTCCCCCTCCTCCAGCACCCATTCAACCAGTTCTTGTGAGAGAGAGACAAAAAAATGTAGATGAATGGATCAACAAAATGTAGTATATATACACAATGCAATTCTATGCCTCCATCAGAAAGAATGACATTGCTCTATTTGTTAGGAAATGGAAAGACCTGGAAAAAATTATATTAAGTGAAGTAAGCCAGGCCCAAAGAAACATAGGTCCCATGGTTTCCCTTATTTGCAATAACTAGTATATATCTGAGTCAAGCAGAAATGTTCCGATAAGTTCATGTTAGGAAAATGAACCCTAAGATATGTATTCAATTTGTTTTCTTTCATTCGATTGTTTCTAGTACATTTATAAGATTATTTCTTTGTTACTTTTTATGTGGCTTCCCCATGGTACAATCCCTGCTTTCACTGTATTTGATGTTATAATTTATGGAGGGGAATGGAAAAAACAAATCGTTTAAATAGGGATTACAGGTGGACCCATTGCAACAATGAGACGTAGAATTTGTATTTCGAAAATGAACTTTACCACTTTGGTAGGGGGAGGTGGAGGATGGGGTAGGGGGGCGGGGGGAGGATGTGATGGGAAAGGGAAACAAAGGAGGAGGCTACAATGCTTGATAAGAAATGTACTCATTATCTTCCCCACGTAATTTTAACCCCTCTGTACAGTATTTTCACAATTTAGAAGAAAAAAAAAGATTCGGCTGCTATGGACTAAAAGTTTGGGATAATCCATCTAAATCAATGACTGTGCATGTTGCTACATGTCTACCATCCCAACTACAGACTACCAGGCCTGGTGAAGCATACCTGTCACAGATAGGAGGAACTCGATCCAGCCCAGCCAGAGCATATATTGAGGCTCTGCTTCAGAAATGCCCAAGACAGAAAGGTGGCTCCTCACAGCCAGGGAGAGGACACAAGTAGGGGGTCATGGTGGCCCCAGAGGGTTGTCTGACCCTGAGTAGGGGTGGTTTTGGGGCAGCTACTCACATGTGCTTCTGGGAGAAGTTGCTTGAGGCTGCTCCAGGTAGGGCGAGCAGCGATGGCAGTGCCATTGCCGACACATGGCCTCAGAGAAGAGAACCAGGCCCAGGGACCAGGTTGGGGCTTTACATAGCCTGGCAGGGTGCCATTGCCTGATGTTTGAAATTCTGAACCTTGGGAAGGCGGGAGGGGGCTGGGGTGTAGGCTGGCATCACCATTTCCTTCTATATTCCAGTTGCCTTGAGTCTCTTCTCACCACTCAGCCATCTCTACCTTCCTGAACTGCTGGTAGTGGTGTAAACTAACAGAGGGAATCCAGGTGCTACCAGGCAGCATGGAATGTGGGCGTGGCCACCATTCTTGTGTCTCATTGGTCATAAAGAACAATGAAAGAATGGGGGTGTGGCCAGAATCCTGTGATGCAAACAGTATGGGAGGAGTCAAGAAGATAGCAGCTCCCCCAGCCCTTTTCCCAGGGAACAATGTCCAATTCAGTTGGAGACAAGAGGGTGACCTGCTTCAGCCGAATGGCTGCACAGATTGTTGTGTATGGCTGTTTGTTCCCAGTCCCAGACCTTGAACTGAGGATATGGGCACAGTCTGTGAGCTGCTTTGGCTCAAGGCTGGCCTTCCACAATGAAGCCACAGGGATTCTGGCTTTGTTGGCACTGAAGTTCGACTTTCTTGTCTAGGGTCACTTAGACCATGATCCTCCCATCACAGCCTTGTAAGTATCAAGGAAGACTGTTGAGAGCCACTGGTGCCTGCCTAATCATTGGTCTTACTGATGTTCTTGGACAGACTGGTGAGTTCTCTATCCTTGGTTTTAAGTGGTAGCAGCTGTAGCCCACAGTTGGAATCCTGGTCCTGCCACCTCCAAATGGAAGGAGATCCTTAGAAACTTATTCCTGTCCATATGATTACCGATGGAATATGATGTATGTCATGATTGAAAGAGCATTTCTTGAATGATTCTAGGATAAAATTATATGCAATTATGTTATAGGACATTAATCAATGTTAATTAATGCTTTATGAAGCATTTAAACAATCACATTCATAAAATGGAGGCATAATGAAATACCTAAGAATTACTATACTAATATATAATATAAAGGTGCCATTTTTCTGCCAGGAATGGGATTGGAGCCTATGGTCTTGGTAATTCTGTTGCACTGTGTGGGAAGGGGAAGCTGGCCTCCTTGAAGTCAAGAAATTCAAGTCTGTTCTTTAGGCCTGAAATAGATCCCCACCACTAGAAAACATCCTATTCATGTACAATTTACATATATGATTTATATTTATATACATATGTTGACTCCATATTATATTCAGTGCTTTTATTTTATTTTTTTGTTTTATTCATTTATTGTCCATTTATTTTGACTATTATAGCATATAAAACATTGATTACATTGATTACATAAGATACAGGTCTGCATATGTATTCCACTTCATACCTGACACCCAAGCCTTTCACAGAAAAGGAAAACATGTCTCACCATCAACTTCTTACTTCACAATTCATTTTTGGGGAGTGCTGGCATCTGAACTCATGGCCTACAAGCCTACAAGGCCCAATTTATGAATGGGTGAGTGTCAGCACGCCATCCTGGGGCAAATTGAGCTGACAGGCTGTTCCCAAGACCTGAGATCAAGCCCCAGGTGTTAGCAAAATAAAAACAGATTGACATGCAGATGGCAGTACGCTAATAAATATGTATTTTATAGAGTGTTAGAAATGTCTATACATTATTCAGTTATATAGACTACATTCCTATCAATTCCTGGGTATTAATCATGCGTCCATGTAATTAATATTATTGTTTTCATCCTTATTCTATTAATGAAATCAATCACTGTCCTGAAATTATTGTGTTCCAGTACGTAACAATATTCTTTTTATGCTTCATAAATATTAAATAAAATCAATTAGCCTCCTGAAATGATGCTGCCTAAATTTATAGGAGCATCATTCATGATCAACTCATTGAACCTTGACATTGATAATATTCCATTTTCCTTCCTATGGATGGGAACCATTTCTTAGTATCTCCTGCCATTGGTTGGTGTTAGGAGGGGGCCTATGTTGCCATGTGAGCCTATGAGTTAACAGATATTCCGGCAGCCTTCAGCAATGCAAGGTGAAGTACCCTTTGCAACAGTGTCATTCAGACCCATGTGGGTCACCGTTCAAAGGAAGAAAACATAAAAAGTCCACATTTTTTCTGTGCATAGCTTTCCCTGCAAGACCTGGGGGTCTAGGATCCCCGAAGCAGCTATAGATCTAGTGGCTGCACCCCAGCCTCAGGTGATTGAAGCTGAGGCAGAGTTGCCACCACCTGACTTCAAGCCCGTAATGAGAAAATTAAAATAAAAAAAACTAGCTCCCTGGCTTGCAATTCGTGATATTTATTCTTCCAGGCATTGGATTTGAACCCAGGATCTGGGTAAATCTGAAACAATGTGGATGCAGGGGAAGATCACTGTAGTTGAAGATAAGAAAGTCAGGCCTGTTCACTAGTCCTGAATTCAATCCTCAGCCCTGGAAAACATACTATTTATATACATTGTAAAGATAGGATTTATACTTACCTATAGATGTTCAGTCTATACATTTTTGGTGTGGTTGTCCCTTGAATTTTTTGTTTTATTCATTTATTTACCATTGATTGTACTATGATGATATCCATTCCGTTTATTATATTGATGACATCCTATCACAGAGCATCTAGATTTGTAGAAATATTCTCCATCATGCCTGTATTCTCAGGATCACTCAGGATATTCAGAGAAAAGGAAAACCAGTTTCACACTTGGCTTCTTACTCCACAACCCACTTGATGGTATTGCTGGGATCTGAACTCAGGACCTAGTACTACCAATTGGCCAATAAGTCAAGGAGAACACACAAAGCTGTGAGCAACTAAGCATGTAGTCCATTCCCAGGATCTGACACTGATCCCTAGGGTCGTCCACTATAGTCATAAATTCATAATTTAAATATACAATCTATATTGACATACAGCATCTTGTGTTTAGTGAACTTCTCCTTATTTTGTCTCTATCAATGAGGTATTGGGTATTTTACTAAATATGGTGACAGGTATAACTTTGCTGACATGGATGACAACCTGTTGCTATGGTTATAGGGTGCCTATGAATTTCTCTTCTTGGTTGAGACTCAGGACTTTCACAGGAGAGGAAAACGTGTGAAACAACTGGCTTCTGACATCAGGAGGAAATTTTTGTCAGTGCTGGGATTTGAACTCTGGTCTTGGTAGCTCTGTTGCACTGTGGGGGAAGGGGAAGCTCACCATCCTTGAAGACTAGAATTTCAGGCCTGGTCTAGGGCCTGATTTGAAGCCCCAGCACTGGACAAAATAGCAAGCCCACCTATTTTAAACATAGGATCTCTCTTTACCTAAAGGAGTGGTATACATCTTGCATTCAGTGTAGTTATTCTTTTTATTTTGTGTTTTATTCATGGATGTATTGTGCGTTTTATGGAATATGGTGACAGATATAACTGTGTTGGCATGGATGACAACTTTTCCCATGGCTATGGAATTGCTTATATAGCATTCTCCATCCTCGATGAGACCCAGGACACTCACAGAACAGGAAAACATATGCAACCTTGGTTTTCTCACATCAGAATGAATCTTTTGGCAGTGCTGAAATTTGAACACAAATCCTAGCAGGCCCAATTGGTGAATGGGTCATGGTAAGCACAGCAGCCTGTGAGCCTCTAAGGAGCTAGGCCATTCCCGGTACCTGAGATTGAGCCCTGGTGGGGGGCCAATATACTCATAAATTCATAATTATACAAAGGATCTATATTTCCAAACATGGGTGGGCTGCATCTTGCATTTGGTGTAATCATTCTCTTTATTTTTTATCTTATTCATTGATGTATTGTGTATTTTCTTGAGTATAGGTTGACATATAAATGTGGTGAACTGGATGACAACCTATTCCCATGAGTATAGAGTTGCCTATATATTCTTCATCCTGGCTGAGACCCAGAATTTGCACAGCACAGGAAAACCGGTGCAATGACTAGCTTCGCACATCACAGTGAATTTTTGGCAGTGCTGGGATTCGAACTCGGGGCTTAGGAGGCCCAACTGCCCAATCGGTCCACGTGATCACACTAGACTTTGAGGCACTAAGGAGATGGGCTCTTCCCAGGAACTGAGATCGAGCCACAGTGAAGCCAAAATAGTGCTCAATGCATCATTGAAACATGAGATGTATATTCACATCAGTTTGTGGACTGCATGGTGCATTGTGTGTACTTATTTTGTTTATTTTGTATGCTATTCATGGATGTATTGTGTATTTTCTTATGTATATGATGACAGGTATAACTGGGCTGACATGTATAACAACTTATTCCCATGGCCACAGGGTGGCCCATGCATTCTCCATCCTAGCTGAGCCCCAAGACTTGCACAGGAAAGGAAAACAGATGCAACAATTGGCTTCTGACATCAAGATGAATCTTTTGGCAGGGCTGGGATCTGAACTCAGGGCCTAGCTGGCCCAATTGGTGAATGGGTGCACATGAGCACACCAACCTGTGAGCAACGAAGGAGCTAGGCATTCCCAGTACCTGAGTTTGAGCCACACTGTGGGGAGTATGGGGAGCACAATAGTCACCCATTCATAAGCTGAAGGTAGAATGCAAATAAGCATATATTTGTTTTTTTTTGGGGGGGGGTTCCTGTCTTGGGGCCTGAACTCTAGGCCTGGGTGCTGTTCCTCAGCTCTTCAGCTCAAGGCTAGCGCTGTACCACTTGAGCCATAGCACCACTTCCGGCTTTTTTCTTTTTGCTTACATGGTGCTGAGGAATCGAACCCAGGGTCTCATGCATGCAAGGCCAGCGCTCTACCACTGAGCCACCTTCCCAGCCCCAAATAAGTACATATTTGTATGGAGTAGGATTGATGGTGAACTGTGATTGAATCTAATCTATGAGTTCCTATATTTGGATCTTTTCTGATGCATCCATTTCATGTCTGTGATGATTTAATCATGCTTCATTAACTCTTCTGTACAAATAATCTACACCCCATGAGTCTTGAGTATCATTTCCTACTCGCATCATGCACGAATTTCTCATTCAAGGATGAGATCGATCGCATGCCATGACTCTTCCTAGGTCCAGAAACAAGTATCTCAGGATCTCCTGCCATTCCCTCCTCCTACGGGGACTGAATTCAAGCCTCAGACCTGGAAAAGATGCTCCTTATATATATGTTAATGATAGGATTTATACTTCCGTTTAGATGTTCAGTCCATATTGTGTTTGGTGCATTTATTCATTTTATTTCTTGTTTTGTTCATTTATTTACCATTTATTTTATTGACTCTGATGACACCTATACCATTTATTATATTCATTACATTCTATCACATAGAATCTAGATTTTAGATGTGTTCTCCATCATGCCTGGCAATGTGAGGATCTGAACTCAGTGCCTAGCAGGCCCAATTCATGAATGGGTGAGTTTGAGCATGGGAGCCTCTAGCCAATGAAGCTGTCAAGTGATTCCCAGGCACTGAGATCAACCCCCAGGTTTGGCCAAAAGAGTGATACATGGATAGGCATACAAATAAATATATATTGTTAAAGAGTGCCAGAGCTGGGCTGGGAAGGTGTCTCAGTGGTAGAGTGCTTGCCTTGCATGCACAAGACCCTGGGTTCAATTCCTCAGCACCACATAAGCAAAAAGAAAAAAGCCAGAAGTGGCGCTGTGGCTCAAGTGGTAGAGCACTAGCCTTGAACTGAAGAGCTGAGAGACAGTGCCCAGGCCCAGAGTTCAGACCCCACAACCAGACCTATCTATGATTGAATGACACCTACTATGTTCCTACCAACTTTTAGGTATTTATTATACCACCATTGAAGGAATATTATTCTATTCATGCTTAAAAACCTATACATTAAGATCAATCAGCATTCTAGGACTATTGCATCCAATTTTAGACTAGACGCATATATGAACTACTCATTCAATCTGTATTCCCATGCATAGGAATGAATCTCTTGTGATCTCCTGCCATTGGTGTCAGGATTGGGATTTGAACCCAGGGCTTATGTTGACAGGTTGGGCTATGGCTTCACTGATAGCCCACCAGCCATCAGCAATGGCAGGTCAGGTATACTTTGCAGCCATGTCATTCAGACCCAGGATGGTCACCATGCCAAAAATAAAATCTTAAAATGCCAGCCATCTGCAGCTCACCACATTTTGTGCTTTCCATCTTCTTTTTTCTTCCTGCAAGCCCTCTGGGCCTAGGATCTCAGAATCAGCTATGGGTCTGGAGACTGCACCCCAGTCTAGGGAGGTCCAAGCTGAGGAAATGTTTCCAGGACCTGAGGTCAAGCCCCATGGATGGGCAAAAAATAAATAAATAAATATATATATTAATTATTTAACTAAATAAAAAAATATAGCTCCCTGGTTTGGAATTTCTGCCAGTTTTCTTTCCTAGCCTGGGATTTGAACTCAGGGTGTTGGTAAATTTGTAGCAATGTGAGAGAAGAGTTGCCACTACTTGAGTTCAAACCCCATGCCAACCCAAAATGAAAAACTAAGTCACTGACCTCAGCAGGGTGAGGTAGTTGAGGAGATGGCAGAGAAGGGATGGTAGGGGGAAAACAAAGGAGGATTCAACAATGCTCAATAGGAAATGTACTCATTACCTTGCTCCTATAACTGTAACTCCTCTGTAAACCACTTTTGCAATAAAAAAGTGCAAAATAAAGAGAAAAAATGTCGTTCTCAGAGAAGCACTTTAGAGGTAAGGAAAGGATGTCTGAATAGCTGTACAAATTCCACACTGCTTTTTCTTAATGTTCAGTATGGAACTGAGTAAACATAATTGCTTCCATTAAAAAAAAAAGAAGTCACTGTCTTGGAACTGGGGCCAGTATTTATGCCATTGTTAGGATTTGAGATCACTGACCAGGTAACTCTTTTACACCATGGGTGAAGGCGAAGCTCACTGTCCTTGAGGAAAAGAAATTCAGGCTAGAGTTCCCAGGGCCTGAATGAAGGCTCTGCAATGGAAAAAATATTTCTATACATATTTAATATATGCTATACACATACATATGTATGTTAATTTCATATTATGATTTTTATTTTTGATTTTGTATTTTACTTTTCTTTTAGTGATTGATTGATTATTGTATTTAGTATTATTATACACATAATATTTATTACAATTTGCACATCTATAATAAAATTCTATACAATAATTTAGGATATTGACTCATTTTTATTAATATTTTATTAAGTGTTGAAACATAATACATAATTAAATAGAAGCATTTGTCACAGTCTTCACATGATTAGAGTCTCTCACAAGTATGAGCTTTTTACAATCTTTGGACATTTTCCTATTGGGATTTCTTTCAATGTTTTATAGTCAGAAACCTTTTCCTGAGGATAGGCAAGTGAGGGATAAAATTGTAAGAGTGAGACTAGAAATGTGGCTTAGTGGTAAAGAGCTCGCTTAGCATGCATGAATGTCAGGGTTTAATTTGCAGTGTCACATACACAGAAAAATCCAGTAGCTGTGGAGTGGCCCAAGTGGCTAACCTTGAGGAAAAGGAGCTCAGAGACAGTACCCACGCCCTAAGATCAATCCCAAGGACTGCCTAAAACAATAGACGAGATGTCAGTGGCTCACACATGGAACTCTAGCTTCTCAGGAGGCTGAGAGCTGAAGATCACAGTTCAAAGACAGCCTAATCAAAGAAAGCCTTTTAGACCCTTATCTCCAGTAAACCACGAAAAGACCCCATGTGGCACTGTGGCTCAAGTGGTAAAGTGTTCGCCTTGACCTGAGGGGCACTGAAACATGCACAGTGGAAGTCAAAACAAGGATGAAAGTTAACCCCTCTGACTCGGGTGATCCTGACGGTCGTAAGTCCCCTCCCTATTCCCTCGATTGGACGGGAGGTATGGCACCCTACGAGACCTGTGAGAGGGACTTGCAAGACCCAGATCCCTATCCCATGGAGTTGTCAAGGGCTGGGGAAGTAGCTACTGGAAGGCCTACCCTAGAAAGTAAGGGTCATCCGAGAGCCCATACTCTAGGCCACAGGATTTGCTTCCCCAAGCCTATCCATTCAATCTGTCACCAGGGGCTAACAGGCCCTTGGAGTAGTATCCATGGCAAGCTAAGGATCTTAAAGAGCTCCACAAGGTGGTGGCAGAGGATGGCCCAAACTCTCCTTGGGCCCAGACCCTATTACAGAACACTGCTTAACCCCCATGTGTCCCTAAGGACTGGCTGGATGTGGCCAAAACCGTCCTTACTATTTCTCAGTTTATTAAATGGTGGGATTTCTTTGAGGAGGAATGCAGAGTGTGCGCGGAGAATAACTGGCAGGCTCAACCCACGATGCCTATTACTTATGCCATGTTAGCAGGGATGGGGGAAGGGTACTCCACTGACATCCAACAGGCCACCATACCTGGCCCATACTGTGACCAGATGAGGCAGGCAGGACTTGCCACGTGGTACAAACTGGATGATAGGCCTACTGAGTCCCCCATAGCAGGAGTGAGACAAAAACCGGGTGAGCCTCTACCAGATTTTGTAGACCGAATCCAATCGAGCATTCACAGCAAGCTGCCGGAAGGGAACCTCCATGATCAGTTTGTAAAGCTGCTGGTCTGGGAAGGGATGAATGCAGACCACCGCATGGCCTGCATGGGATTGAGAGAGATCCCTGGGCAGCTGGGTGGTGGCCTCCCAGGATGTGGGAATGCAACAGCACCAGTTCCAATCATTAGCTTTAGCTTTAAAGGCTCAGACATCTGCAATGACTGAAGCTATTACCCAGGAATTGGCAGCTCAGGGTCAAGGAACCCCAAGATCATCTGGGAGAGGACTTGTTTTGCATGCAGGCAGGAGGAGCAGTTTAAGAGGGACTGTTTACAACAATCCCCCACCAATCAGCCTGGGGGCAAACCATCCCCTACACTCTGCCCCAGGGGCAGGGAGGGATACAAGTTTGATTTAGATGGGAAGCCTTTAAACTAGGGGAGGGGCATCCTCCAGCCCAGCTAACTCAAGGATTATCCCCCTTGTGGCAGGGTGACTCAGGCCCATTGGACCGTCCCTCTGGTGGAAGGACTAGGCCCTAAAATGAGTATTCTCGTAGGCGGAAAGAGGTCTCACTGCTTAATGGACACTGGGGCAGAGCGAACCATACTCAGGGAGGAGGAAGTGCCCTTGGACTGGAAGCTTTCACCTGGGCCCCTGTTATTGGGGTAGAGGCAGGAGGAAGTGCACTTGGACTGGAAGCTTCACCTGGGCCCCTGTTGTTGGAGGTAGAGGGCAACACGCAGTTCCAAGAGATGGTTGCCCTTATGACATGGACTAGCCCAAATGGAGAACAGGAAAAGATATGCCCTTTAGTGGCAAAAAAACTCACTGCCAATTTACTAGGACAAGACATTCTAAGATAAATGGGTGCTGTGGTCACTACAGACCATCAAGCATCCTATGATGATATCCTGGATGGGGATGAAGCACAAAGGCTTAAACAGGATCTAGAGGGAGTTAAGGAAAAGGATTTTTTTAACTTTCATAATTACAGAGAAGAACATAGGGGACTGCTCAGGTGCACCCCCAATCCTAAAATGTCACTTCCCCCGGAGTACCTCCCATTAGGTGGAAGCCAGGAAGCCCAATCTGGATGGAACAGTGGCCATTGACAATATCTAACACCCATATTTGTTATTCAAAAAGCCTCCAGGGCTTGGCATATGCTCCAAGATCTACATAAGGTACATGAAAGAATGGAGCTAGTAGGAACGCCCCTAAGAGGCATGCCCTGGATGCCTGCTATAGCTTCAGAATATGCCTTGGTTGTGAAAGATTGTTATTTTCTATCCCCCTGACATGACAATGGAGAGGACCTGAAGCCCTAGTTACTATGGGCAGGGGATTTGGATGTGTTTTTCCCATAGGGGAGACAGCCCCCATTTGAATCCCTGCCAGGAACCTTAAGTTTTTACCCATCTCCTCTATACAGGAGGATGCCCAAGGATAAACTAACTAACAAGGAAAGAAAAACAGCCGTGGCTGAGGCTTGTGTTTAAAAGAGAAAATCCAGAAAGATAACTAATAACTATCCCCAAGGGCAACCAGCCCTTGAGAAGCTCTTTTGTTCTCTAACAATTGCAGATGGCGATACTCCAGCTGTTTGCTGTCCTGACCCTCCCAGTCCTGGCAATGGCCCTACGGAATCTGCATCAACCTCAACGGTTGACCTGGGCAGTGATCAGCGCTGGCAATGCAGAAATCATCAATAGCACCACAAGAGAAGCTGTCCCTTTGATCTGGTGGCCTGACCTTCATTTTGATCACCACCGTATGTCATTTTAATATTACCTGCTTTAATTGTTCTTTTACTAATTGCTTGTATGGCGGCATTGAATCCATACTTATTGTTAAAAAACCACCTTTTGTTACAAGCCCCACCTCTGGACCCTGAAGTGGCAAAGACTGCTATTCCATCCTTCACTAATGTTAAAGGACTGGTAATGACATTTCCTGGCCTGCTAATGCTTTTGCTAATAGTTTTTCTATGCCTTCCTTGCATTATACGTACACTGCAAAACTTGTATGAACTTGGCCAGCCTGTTACATAAGATCAAGCTCCAAGTGAATGAATTTCCCCCCTAGAGGAATTGCAGCCAGAGACAGGTAAGAGGGGGTGTCAGTCTAACCAACCTAATACAGGACCTTCAGCTTTGCTCTGAAGAAGTTCCCGATGACGAGTAAGGCAGACAAGGCAATCCACCCAATGTAAGACAGGTGGGTTTGCTTCTTTAAACAAAGATGGGGGAGATGATGTTGGGAGCCATTGAGAGTAAAGCTCAAAGGTCATTTTGACCCCTGTGCTAGCTTAAAGGCATATACAAGGAACTTGCTTACTTAAAAGACACCAGGTGCCCAGGATTGCTTTGCTATGTCTGCAGTTGGTTTTAAATTTTCCTTATTTTTCTGGACTATAGTAGAATGGCCTGAGTGTGGGGCCCCACGAGGATATACCGTCCCACATGTGTGCAACTCCCAATACCCAGGATGCTCCCATGTTCTAAAGAGGACGACCTTACGAGATACTGATACTGACTTTTATATATGCCCAGGAAATAACTGAACTGCTTCAGACATTTCTAACTGTGGTGGGACTGATGTTCATTACTGTGCTAGGTGAGGATGTGCGGCAACTGGGACAGGATTTTGGATCATGCACAAGGGCCCTCCTTATCCTTGTCTGGCAAATCTCGACCCCCAGACTTCCCTCAAACCCCCTGTGTGGCAAATCCTATTCTTACAAATGTAATCCTGTGAAAACAAGAAAAAAATGAGGGGGAATCTGCAGGGCACATGGGCAGCAAAAAAGTGCTGAGAGAGTAGAGTGGGCTGAGCCCAATTTGCCTTAAGTTCAGTGCGGAACCAGCCCGTGAAAGCTTAGTTGCCTGATAGGGTGTGACCTTGACAGTGGTTGGTTCCTCTTCTTCCCCTGCCATGCCACCCACCCTTTTTGGCTTTAAAAAGGGCTGTTCTCTGTTAATAAATGAGTTTTTCTTCCTGCTTGATTTGGCTCCCCACTGTGTCTGATTGTCTCCCGAGCTGAGGTAGCCTAGGGAACAGGAGAGCACACGGTAACCTTTCCTAGGACCCCGTTCATCTTTCCTGGGACAGACGAAGACCCAACACCTAGGTATATTTTTGCCAGTTCTTGTTTTGAACTCAAGGCATGGGCACTGTCTGTAGCACTCTACTACTTGAGCCACAGTCCCAATTCTGACTTATTCTGTGTATGAGCTACCAAGAAATCGTACCCAGGGCTTCTTGCATGTTAGACAAGCACTCTCTCATTAATCCACATTTCCAGCTCCCTCATCTTTTCCTTAATGGGATTTTACATAAGTATGCTGCCATTTTACGTCCCCAAGTTTAATTTTCTGAATACTGGTTACTTATACGAAACCTGATCTTCTCTTCCCCTGCCTGATTTGTTACTGTTCCTGCATTGGCCTCATAATAAAATGTAAATAAAATCTGCTGAGAGCGTCAGTGTGTCATATAAGGACACAGGCCTGGAACCCTGGAAGAGAAAAGCCATGGGCCTGAAATGAAGAGAATGATGCAGTATGCATAAGGAGCATAACTGAAAAATAAATCAGTAAATAAAAGGAGAAGCATTGCGTAAGGTCTGTTTGCATTCTGGGAGGTAGTATACAGACTAAGTAGGTAGAGCACTGAAAATTTTTTGTGGCCATACTACGGCTTAAACTCAGGGGCCCATGCGTTTCTCAGCTGTTTTTACCAAGGCTGAGGCTTTACCACTTCCACAGCTCCACTTCCAGCCATCTGGTCGTTAATTGGACATAAGCGCCTCCAAAGTTTTCCTTCCTGATCAGGCCTGTGAATCCTGCTCGGCTTTCTCGCTTACAGATGGAGCTCTACTCTCTGGACCACTGGACCACTTCTGGTTTTCTGGTGGTTTATTGGAGATAAGAGTCTCACAGAATTCCTGCTCAGGCTGAATTTGAACGGCAATCTCGCAAATAAGATTCAATCGGGTTTCCTCAGGAAGACACCAAGGACCCCCTCCACAGAAAACCTTAGTCTAAATCTCGAGAGGCACTAGAGAAAAAGAAATACATGAAGACGAGTCTAGTGTGTTCTAGATATTTAAGGTTGGAGACACACAACACTCATAATTACTAGATCATTTTATAGACAAAAGGAGCAATGAAGACAGTATAAGGATCTCTCCAGCTTTTGGTCCTCTCATCTTGAGACAGCAAATTCACTGCAGCTCAATGCTAAGTGACAGAACGTGCGTGTCCTGTGGACATTTGCTCCCAAATCCTGTGACACTCTTTTCTCACTTTTGGCTTCAAACCTGTGATCGAGAGAAGATGAGAAGAGAAAAGCCTTCTCAGAGAAAACAGCTATAAAGAACATTGGGTAGATAATTTATAAATTCAAACCTTTGGAATGACCCTGTTAAGAAGACAGATTGTCCGGATGAAAAAATGAAGAAGAAAAGAAAGAAGGCGCCAGTCGCTTCTCACTGTAATCCCAGCTTCTCAGGAGGCTGAGGTATAGAGAATCTGAATTTGAACCCAGCAAGTATAGCAAAATCCATGACACTGTTATTTCTAAGAGATCACAGGAAACCAAGAAGTGGGTCTGTGATTCAAAGTTAATGCACTACCCTTGAACAAAAGTTCAGGGACAATGCCTAGGCTCATAGTGCAACCCCAGCACCTGCCCCTCAAAAAGAGCCTGTTCCTCCATGTCTTTGGGTATGTATGGATATATTCCTATAGGTGAAGCTCCAGAGTAGTTATGATGAATGGCATCAAGCTAGGAAATTTCTATTCAATAAAATGATTTCATAACAGAGACTGCTTTCATGACAGTGCATAATACAGAGCTCCCCTCACTGTTCCCAGTGTAGCCTGAGGGTTTCTCTGCATCCCAGACCTGCTGGAAAAAGTCTCTCTTGCTGGAAGAAGTCTCTATCATTGTCTGGACAGGCAGACAAAAGCCCTCACTCCTGTACAGCTGTCTAACAAACAACTCCATCTGGGTCAGATAGTGAGGATGATTTGGGGTAGGCTCTGAAGGTCAGGAGAAAAAGGTCTCTTTGTATCCCAAACTATCTCTCTCCCTAGTGCTCTGGTTTGACAGGAGGCCTTTATTTGTGCCCCCTCATGTGGCAGGCCAAGACCTGTGCACTTATCCTGCCTTTCTGAGACTATATTCCGGTGTTCAGATACAATGCTCAATATAATTCAAGAGTCCTCCTGGCAGACAACTAGGGCACCGAACTTAATTGTTTCATTGCCTGTGATGATGGGCCTATGATGCCTCTCCTAGGTTTCTGGAAGCTTGGGAAATCCAAGCACATATCTGATATCACAAAGCTTCCTGTCATCTAGGGCTGGTGAATCTCATCAGGTTTTGAAACATTTGCCCTCTCCTAGTTGGGCCCTGGGTGGCTAGGTTTTGGGGTTGAACACAGGGCCCGAGTGCTGACCATGAGCTCAGTGCAGAAGCCCGGTGCTCTACCATTTTGTGTAACAGCATCAATTCTAGTCTCTGTGTGTGTGTGTGTGTGTGTGTGTGTGTGAGAGAGAGAGAGAGAGAGAGAGGGAGAGAGAGAGAGAGAGAGAGAGTATGCACGCGGATGCACAGGATACACCATTCTTGGAGGTTGAACTCAGTACCTGAGCACTGTACCTAGTTTCTCTTGCACAATCATAACCTTCTCCCACTTGAACCACAGAGCTACTTCAGTATTTTTTTACTGTTGTGGTCCTGAGAAATCAAACCCAGGTTTTCATATTTGCAAAGCATTCTACCCCTAAGGCACATTCCCAGCCCTCTACTTCAGGTATGTTAGTTTGTTTCTCTACATTTTTGTTATTGTAGGAGTTGATGTCTGGGCCTGGATGCTCTTCAGCTCAAGTTTGTGCTCTACCATTTGAGCCAAACACCATTTCAGCTTTTCTGGTGGTCCATTGGAGCTAAGTGTCTCAAGGAGTTTCCTGCCCAGGCTGGCTTTGAACTATGATCCTCAAATCTCATCCTCTTGAGTAGCTAGGATGACAGGCATGAGTGACAAGCACCTAGCTTCCACTTCAGGTTTCTTAGTGGTGAACTGGGACCTTTTGTGTCTTGGATAATTTGCAACCCAGATCCTCAGATATCAGCTTCCTGGGAAGGCAGGATGAGAGACCTCAGCTATAGACCCCTAGGCTGTGGCATCTGCTGCAAGGGTGTCCATGGCTCCAAGCGGTGGAGTGCTAACCATGAGCCCAAGAGGTAAGGGTCAAAGATTAGGCCCCTATTTCAAGGTTTATGACTGAGAAAAAACAAAACAAAACAATTGTCTGAAGTAGACAACTCACTAGTCTACAGTAATACATAATTTTGTCCCTGCCGTGGATACATATATGAGCCTCAATATTCTTGTTTGCATAATCATCTCAGTGGGGAGATCTTACAAGGACCCAATGAAAGAATGCACCTGGTGAAGGACACAGCACATGGCACTCTTTGCATGATTCAGCACACAGCATCCTGTAAAAGACTCAGCACCCAGCACCCAATGCAGGACTCAGCACACTGCAACCTGTGAAGGACTCAGCACATAGCACCATGTGCAGGACTCAACACAGAGTACCCTATGGTTGACTCACACATAGCTCTGTTCCACAAGCTGTCATTAGACTTAGGGCGTTCCAATCAATATCACAATTCTTTGAGGAACATTTCACAAACCACACAAGTTCACACCTAACTGTTTAGTGGGATTTTTTTTTGGGGGGGTGTTAGTCATGGAGATTGAGCTTAAAGATTGGGGATATTATTGTTCTAATAACATTTGCACAAGGCTAGAACTCTACCACTTTGAGCCATATTTCAAAGAGTTTAGGAGACTTCCTGCTAGGTTTTAAAGGCCCAGAGAGGCCAGGATATTGGAGGTAAGCCAGGGTAAGCCAGGGTAACCCATGGAGCTGGGTTGCAGCAGTTTATATCTGGCTAAGTCAGTTTAGGTGGCAGCTGTCAGCATCAGACTCCTAGCTTGCTCTGTCATGTGGTATTTGAAGTCCTGTCCTTCTATAGTTGCCGTTAGAACATTGTACCTCTTTTTGGCAGCAGTCCTGGGTCTTGAGTAAAGGTTTGGCACTGTCCCTAAGCATTTATGCTCAAGGGTAGAACTCAATTGATTGAAAGACAGCAGAACTTCTGGGTTTTCTGTTTATGTGGCACTGAGGAATCGAGCCCAGGGCTTCATGCTCACTAGGTGAGCACTCAACAACCGAGCCCCAGGAGTGAACAAGGTATGAATAGAGATTGATGTATATAAGCATTATATACACAGAAAGATGTGTGTATATTATTAATTTATAGATATTACTACCAATTATTACTTATTAAATTATGTCTCCATTTAATGATGTATCCCAGTTAACAATTAATAAAGCATTAACTAAATTACTCAATATCCTGTTATTGTTTATCACATATGTACATACATCCATACACATAATTTCATATTTTATAGAATGAGACAAATATATATATACATATATATTGTTAAATTATACATCATGTGTTACTTCCAATTATTAGGTATTTATGTTTCCATGCAGTTTTTATTCTGGTAATGCTTAATTGAACTAGCTCCTGAGAGGAGATTTGAGCTGGGACAGCTTCTTTACAGGTTTTGTTTTTGTTTTAGGGATTATAGAAAAATAACAAAAACCTTGGCTCCAACCAGTCCAGTTCTTGGAATGAAAAGAATGCCACTAGGTCCCCCTCCCCTTAACTTAACCCACCTTCATTGTTTTGTTAAATACTGACCAATTAAACAGGTAGCCAGTAATCCAGCTCATGCTGGCATGCTGGCTGGCATAAACTCTACCTTTTTCATATGTATATGTTAAACTCCTTTGTGTATGTTTATGTATACCTTAAGCTCTTCTTTACCATTGAATTCATGAGTCATTTAAACCAAAAGTGATAGGCTGGTTCAAACAGCCATTATGTGACAAAGTGTAACCTCACTGGCCACATGTGTGTGGTCTGGTATGATTGTGCAATCTTTTGGGTGTGTGAAAATCTCATTGGTCACCTACGTGACCAGGCTTCACCTTCTGATTTTTGCCTTTAAAAACCTAAGCATGTGGGCCGCTCAGGGCCACAGTATCGGCTCCCAAGCCTGTGCTGCTGCCCTGGCCGGTCAGTGTAGAAACCTTCTCAATAATGTTGCTTCTTAATATCAACTTTGTTGCGGTGGGCTCTGTAACTCGGATGACTAGGTGGGCTTGCCTGCCTGAGTAGGGGTCTTCCTACTACATAATAAGATATTAAACTTAATCCACATCCTATAATTTTTGTGTCTAATTTTATCCTAGAATGATTCACTAATAATTCAATCTGCTTTTCATTTATTGTAGTAACAATTCTTCCACCTATGACATTTTTTACATTTAGGATATCCTATTACATATAGATTTGCATATACTACATATAGATTTTCATCTGAATTATACATCCTACCTGTCACCAAGCACTTTTAAAGAAAAAGAAAACATGTGTCACGCTCGGCTTCTCATTCCAAGATTACATTTTTTGGCAGTGCCTAAAAGGCTGAATTCATGAATGGCTGAATGTCAGCACAGCAGCCTCTAGGCAATTCAGCTGCCAGGCACTTCTCAGGCCCTGAAATCGAACCCCGTATGCTGACCCCATATTGCGCTTAGTGTACTTATTCATTTTACATTTGTTTTATTCATTTAATTACCATTTATTTTATTGACTGTTATTACCCATGAAATATTTATTACATAGGATAGAGATTTGCCTATGTATGAAACTTCACACCTGATACCCAGGACTTTAACAGAAAAGGAAAACATGTGTCACCATTGGCTTCTTAGTCCATGATTCAATTTTTGTGAGTGCTGGCCTCTGAAGTCACAGCCTACAAGGTCCAATTCATGAATGGATGAGTGTCAGTATGCCAGCCTGAGGCATATTGAGCTGACAAGCATTTCCAGAACATGAGATCCAGCTCCAGGAGTTGAGAAAATTAGAACAGATAGACATGCAGTTGGTAGTACCCAAATAAATATTGATTTTTATAGAGTTTCAGAGATGTCTATACATTATTCGGTTACATAGGTTACATTCCTATCAATTCTTGCGTATTTTGTATACCTCCATGTAATTAATATTATTGTTTTCATCCTTAATTATTAATTAAATCAACCACTGTCCTGAAATTATTTTGTCCATGTAATTAATAGTATTCTTTGACTGTGTCAAAAATATTCATTAAAATCCATTGGCCTCCTAAAATCACTCTATTTATATAGTAGTATTCAGAAACAACTAATTCAACCTTGTCATTTATAATCTTCCATCGGTATTCCTATGAATAGGAAGGAAACTCTCAGGATCTCCCTCCATTGGTAGGGGTCAGGACCTGGCTTCAAACACAGGGCCTATATTGCCATGTTGGCCTATGGCTTCCCTGGTAGCCCGCCAGCCTTCAGCAATACCAAGTTACCAACATTCTTCAACCGTGTCATTCAGATGCAGGATGGTCACCTTGCAAAGAAAACAAATGTAAAATTGGTAGCAATCTGCAAGTTGCCAGTTTTTTTTTCCATTATTTTTTTTCTTGGCAGCCTTTGGGTCCCAAGAACCCAGGTTCGGCTGTGGGTCCAATGGCTGCACCCAGCCTAGAGTGATCAAAGCAGAGGCAGAATTGCCATGACCTGAGCTCAAGCCCTGTGCTTGACAAAAGAAAAATACATACATACATACATATATACATACGTACATATATACATATGTACATACATTAAAAATATATTAAAAAATTATGAGGCTCCTTGGCTTGGAATTCATGCCATTTTTTCTGCCAGGCCAGGGATTTGAACTCAGGGTCTGGGTCAGGGTCTGGGTAAATCTGCAGCACTGTGGGGTATGGGGAAGGTCACCATTCTGGAAGACAAGAATGTCAGGCCTGTTTCTAGGGCCTGAATTCAAGTCTTAGCACTTGAAAAAATAATATTCGTATATATTTTAAGTACATGATTTTTATTGACCTACAAATTTTTACTGCATATTGTAGTTAGTGTATTCATTTTATTTTGTGTTTTATTTGTTCCTTATATACTTTCGTGAATATGATTACACATATAATATTTTTTGCATCTTATTACATAAGACATAGATTTGCCTATGTATTCTACATCATTCCTGAGTCCCAGGAATTTCATCGATAAAGAAACCAAGTGGGACAAGTGGCTTTCCACCAGGATTAAGTTTCTGGCAGTTCTGTGACTTGAACTCAGTGCCTAGCTGGCCCACTTCGTGAGTGGGTAAATGTTAGCACACCAGTCTGATGCAAGAGAAGTTGGCAGCCAAATTTGAGGACCTGAGATCAACCCCTAGGAATGGCCAATATATAAACAGATAGATAATTAGACTGCAATGTGTGTGTGTGTGTGTGTGTGTGTGTGTGTGTGTATGTGTGTGTGTGTTGTTTGCTGCTTTTGACCAGGTCTAGCCCTCTACCACTGGAGCTACACAGCTCTACTTCTGGCTTTGTTGTCACTGAAGTTGGACAGGGATCTCAAGGACTTTCCTGCCTAGTGTGAATTTGACCATGATCCTCCTATCACAGCCTTGTAAACATCAATGAGGACTGCTGAGAGCCACTGATGCCTGCCTAATCATTGGTCTTGCTGTTCTTGGACAGACCAGTGAGTTCCCTATCCTTGAGTTAAAATGGTGGGAGCTGGAGCTCACAGTTGGAATCCTGGTCCTGCCAACTCCAAATGGAAGGAGATCCTTAGATACTCTTTCCTTTCTATATGAATATCAATGGAACGTGATGAATGTTATGATTGAATGGGCAGCTCTTAAATAATTCTAATTATACACATTTATATTATAGGACACATCAATTTTAATCAATACCTCATGAAGCGTTTAAATAATCACATTCATTAAATGGAGGCATAATGAAATACCTAAGAATTGGGCATCACATAGTATAAAGGTGACATTTTTTTCTGCTAGGACTGGGATTGGAACTCATGATCTGGGTAACTCTGTTGCATTGTGTGGAAAGGGGAAGCTAGCCTTCTTGAAGTCAAGAAATTCATATCTGTTCCTTAGGTCTGAAATCGATCCCCAGTACTAGAACACATCTTATTTGTGTAAATTGTAAATATATGATTTATATTTACATACATAGGTTGAGTCCATATTGCATTCAGTGTAGTTATTCATTTTATTTTTTGTTTTATTCATGTGTTTGTGGGGCACATGGGCAGCAAAGATGAGACTGAGAGGAAGGTGAGTGGGCACAGCTCAATTGTTTACCTTAAAATTTGATTGGATAAAGCTTAGGTGCATAATAGGGTGTGACCTTTACAGTAATTGGTTGGTTCCTTTCCCTCCCCTTCCATTTCTCACAGTTTTTCCCTTTAAAAGGTGCTTGTTGTCTGGTAATTAAGGAGTTCTTGCTTGACTTGACTCCCCATTGTGTCTGAATGTCTCCAGGGCTAAGGGACAGGACCTGTGGTACACTTACCATTCCTGGGTTCCATCCATCTTTCGGGGGCAAACAAAGACCCAACATGTATTGACTGTTTATTTTATTGACTAATATGGCACAAAGAACATTGGTTACATTGATTAAATAGGATATAGCTCTGCATATGTATTCCACTTATACCTGATACCCAGGACTTTCACAGAAAAAGAAAACGTGTATCACCATCAGTTTCTTACTCCATGATTCATTGTTTGGGCGTGATGGCATCTGAACTCAAGGCCTACAGGGCCAAATTCATGAATGTGTTTGTGTCAGCATGCCATCCTGGAACAAATTGAGCTGATAGGCTGTTCTCAGAATCTGAGATCAAGCACCAAGGGTTGAGAAAATAAGAACAGATTGACACGCAGATTGTAGTACACTAATATATATATATATATATATATATATATATGTATATATATATATTTACAGAGTGCCAGAGATGTCTATCCATTGTTCAGTTATATAGACTACATTCCTACCAGTTCTTGGGTATTTATTATGCCTCCATGTAATTAATGTTTTTATTTTTATCTTTAATAAACTATTAAGTAAATCAGTGTCCTGAAATTATTGCATCCCTGTGAGAAATAGTATTCTTTTAATGTTTCATAAGATATTAAATAAAATCAATCAGCCGACTGAAATCATGAATTCTAATTGTGTACAATTATCATTCATGAGCATGTCATTCAACTGTGACATTGATAACATTCCATCATAATTCCTGTGGATGGGAACGAATTTTTTAGGATCTCCCACCCTCTGGAAGTGGCATGACTGTATTCGAACTGTAGGCCTATGTTGCCGTATGGGACTATGGCTTCTCCAATAGCCCTCAATTAAAAAAATATTTAGCTCCCTGGTTTGCAATTCATGACATTTTTTCTGCCAGGCCTGGGATCTGAACTCAAGATCTGGGTATATAAGCAGCACCGTGATGGAAGGGAATCTGAACATGCTTGAAGACAAGAAAGTCAGACCTGTTCCCTAGGCCTGAATTCAAGCCTAAGAGCTGGAAAACATACTCCTCATATCCAGTTTAAAGATAGGATTTATACTTCCATACAGATAGTCAGTCCATATGTTGTTGGGTGTGGTTATTCATTTTATTTCTTCTTTTATTCATTTACTTACCATTTATTTCATTGACTCTGATGACCCCTTTACCATGTATTACATTGTTTACATTCTATCACAGCATCCAGATTTGTAAATATGTTCTCCATCATGCCTGACACCCAGGACTCTCACAGAAAAGGAAAACATGTGTCACACTTGGCTTCTTACTACAAGATTAAATTTTTCGAAATGCTGGCATGTGAACTCAGGGTTTAGCAAGGCCAATTCATGAATGGATGAGTGTAAGCATGGAAGCCTTTAGCCAATGAAGCTGTGAGGTGGTTCCCAGGTGTTGAGATCCAGCCCCAGGTTTGGCCAAAATAGTGATACATGTATAGGCACAGGGTGGTATACAAATAAATATATATTAGTAACGAGCGCCAGAGCTGTCTATCCATGATTGCATGACACCTACTACATTCCTACCAACTCTTAGGCATTTATTATATCGCCATTTAAGAAATATTATTCTTTTCATGCATAATAACCTATTAATTAAGATCAATCAGCGTCCTAGGATTATTGCATCCAATTTTAGACTAGACAGAAGCATGATGTACTCTTTCAGTTGGTATTTCTATGCATAGGAACAAGTCTTTTGTAATCTCCTGCCATTGGTAGGTGTCATTACTGGGATTTTTTACCCGGGGCCTATGTTCACAGGTGGGCCTATGGATTCCCTGATAGGAAGCCAGCTTTCAGATATGGCAGGTCAGGTCCACTTTGCAGCCATGTTATAAAGACCTAGGATGGTCACTGTGCAAAGAAAAAAATGTAAAACTCTCAGCCCTCTGCAGCTTGCCACTTTTTGTGCTATGCTACGTATTTTTTTTCTTCTTGAAAGCCCTGTGGGCCTAGGATCCCTGGATTGGCAATGGGTCTGAGGGTGCCCCACCCTAGGGCGATTGAAGCTGAGGCAGAGTTGCCATGACCTGAGTTCAAGCCCCATGTTTGCAAAATAAAGAATAAATAAAAACATTAATTAATTATTTAACTAAATTAAAAAAGAAATAATGCTCCCTTGTTTTGAATTTCTACCAATTTTCTTTCCTAGCCTTGGTTTTGAACTCAGGGTCTTGGTAAATATGTAGCAATGTGAAAGAAAGTGCAGATTTGCCACTACTTGAGTTCAAACCCCATGCAAATCCAAAAATAAAAATTAAGTCACTGAGCTCAGCAGGGGGAGCAGTTGTGGAGATGGGAGGGAAGGAATGGTAGGGGGAAAACAAAGGAGGAGGCAACAATGCTCAATAGGAACTGTATTCTTTACCATGCTCATTTAACTGTAACCCCTCTGTACAACATTCTTACAATAAAAAAATGAAAAAAGTAGTGATTAGACAAGCATTTTGGGGGTAAGAGAAAGTGTCTGAATCAATGTACAAAATTCTGCACTGCGTTTTTTTTAATGTTCAGTATGTAACTGAATAAACATAACTGCTTCCATTAAAAAAAATTAAGTCACTGTCTTGGAACTGAGGCCAGTATTTCCATCATTGCTGGGATTTGATCTAACCATCCAGGTAACTCTTTTGCACCATGGGTGTAGGCAAAGTTCACTGTCCTTGAGGAAAAGAAATTCAGGCTAGAGTTCCCAACGTCTGAATGAAACCCCTGCAATGAAAAAAATATTTCTATATATGTGTAATATATGATAAATATTTACATATGTATGTTTATTACATATTATAATTTTATTAGTGATTTTGCATTTATTTTATTTTTCATTTACTTATTGTTTATTGTATTTAGTATTATTATGCATACAATATTTAGTACATGTTGTACATCTATTATAAATTTATACATAATAATTTAGGACATTGACTGGTTGTTTTTTTTTTTTTTTAAATTTTATTTTATTTTATCATGTGTCTATTGGCCATCCTTCTTTCTTCTTCAGAGAAGCTTCTCTTTAAGTCTTTCGCCCACTTACTTATTGGGCAGTTGTTTCTTTGAGGATTTGTTGTTGGGTGGTTTAATTTTTTGAGTTCCAAGTATATTTTAGATATGAGACCCTTGTCCGTTGTATGGCTAGTAAAGATCTTCTCCCAGTCCGTGGGCTTTCTATTGATCTTGCTAGCTATGTCATTTGCCCTGCAGAAGCTCTGCAACCTTATACAATCCCATTTGTCCAGCCTTTCTTTGATTTGTTGTGTTTCCGGGTCTCTATTCAGAAAATTTCGGCCTGAGCCAAGGAGACCCAGGGTTTCTCCTATTCCATCCTGTAATGTTTTCAGAGTGTCTGCTTTGAGTTCAAGGTCTTTGATCCATTTGGAGTTGATTCTGGTGCAGGGTAATATATAAGGATCTAGCTTTAGTTTTCTACATGTAGTTAACCAGTTTTGCCAGCACCATTTACTGAAGAGGCTGTCTGTCTTCCATTCTATTGTTTTAGCTCCCTTATCGAAGATTAGATGGCTATAGGTCTGTAGGTTCATTTCTGGGTTTTCAAATCTATTCCATTGGTCCTGAGGTCTGTTCTTATGCCAATACCAAGCTGTTTTGATTACTATGGCTTTATAGTAGAGTTTGAAATTTGGTATTGATATTCCTCCAGCAGTGTTCTTTCCGTTGAGGAGCGTTTTTGCTATTCGGGGTCTTTTATTGTTCCATATGAATTTTTGGATTGCCTCTTCTATTTCCTTGAAGAATGAGGGTGGAATTTTGATAGGTATTGCGTTGAATTTGTAGATAGCCTTGGGAAGTATTGCCATTTTCACGATGTTAATCTTTCCAATCCAGGAGCATGGGAGGTTTTGCCATTTTTTAAGTTCTGTGTTGATTTCCTTTTTCAAGATTTTAAAGTTTTCATCATAGAGGTCCTTCACTTCTTTAGTTAAGTTAATTCCTAGGTATTTTATTTTTTGTGGGGCTATTGCAAATGGAGTTGCTTTCCTAACTTCAGCCACACTTATCTCATTGCTGGCATACAGAAAAGCCATTGATTTTTGGGGGTTAATTTTGTAACCTGCTACTTAGCCAAAGTTTTGAATCAGCTTGAGTAATTTGGGAGTGGAGTCTGTGGGATTCTTTAAATACAAGATCATGTCATCTGCAAAGAGGGAGAGTTTTATTTCTTCTTTCCCTATTTGGATCCCCTTTATGTCTGCATCTTGTCTTATTGCTGTAGCTAGGCATTCTAATACTAGATTGAAGAGAAGTGGAGAGAGTGGGCATCCTTGTCTTCTTCCTGAGTTAAGAGGAAATGGCTTTAGTTTTTCACCATTGAGTATAATGCTGGCTGTAGGTTTGTCATATACAGCCTTTATTGTATTGAGGAATGTTCCATGGATTCCTAATTTTTCCAAAACCTTCATCATGAAGGGGTGTTGGATCTTGTAGAATGCTTTTTCTGCATCTATTGAGATAACCATGTGGTTCTCATTCTTGCTCCTGTTGATGTGATGAATAATATTAATTGATTTGCGTATATTGAACCAGCTTTGCATCCCTGAAATGAATCCTGTTTGATCGTGGTGTATGATTTTTTGGATGAATTGTTGAAGTCGGTTGGCCAAAATTTTGTTGAGAAGTTTTGCATCAATGTTCATCAAAGAAATGGGTCTATAGTTCTCTTTCTTTGATGAGTCCCTGCCTGGTTTTGGGATGAGGGTTATGATGGCTTCATAGAATGTGTTCGGTAGTGAGCTTTCTCTTTCAATTTCATTGAAGAGTTGGAGGAGAATTGGTGTGAGCTCTGCTTTGAAGGCCTTGTAAAATTCCGCTGTGAAACCATCTGGTCCTGGACTTTTCTTAGCTGGGAGGTCTCTTATTGCTGTTTCTATTTCAATGCTTGATATGGGCCTGTTAAGATAGTTTGCCTCATCTTGGGTTAGATTTGGCATGTCAATATTTGCTAGGAAGAGGTCCATTTCTGTCAAGTTCTCAAACTTATTAGCATAAAGTTTTGAGAAGTATTCCCTTATAATGTTCTGAATCTTGTTGTTTCCGTGGTGATGTTTCCATTCTCATCTCTGAGTTTATTAATTTGGGTGTGTTCTCTTCTTTTTCTGATAAGATTTGCTAAGGGTCTGTCAATTTTGTTAAGTTTCTCGAAGAACCAACTCTTTGTTTTGTTCATTCTTTCTATAGTTTTTTTGGATTCTAATTCATTTAATTCTGATTTAATTTTGATTATTTCTTTCCGTCTACTGGATTGGGGTTTATCTTGCTGCTCTTTTTCAAGGAGGTTTAGATGTGTCATTAAATTGTTAGTTTCAGATCTCTCCAATTTGTTGATGTAGGAGCTCAGAGCTATAAACTTGCCTCTGAGTACTGCCTTTGCTGTGTCCCAGAGGAGCTGGTATTTTGTGTGTTCATTTTTGTTGAATAGCATGAACATTTGAATTTCCTTTCTAATCTCTTCCATGACCCACTCATGATTCAGCAGTGTATTGTTCAGCCTCCATGTGATACCGGACTTTCTTTGGTGGCTTTTGGTGTTGAGTTCTAACTTTATTCCCTTGTGGTCAGAGAGAATGCAAGGTATAACTTCAATGTTTCTGAGTTTAGACAAGTTTGCTTTGTGGCCTAAAATGTGGTATATTTTAGAAAACGTTCCATGTGCTGCTGAGAAAAACGTGTATTCTGATGCTGCTGGGTGAAATGTTCGGTAAATGTCTGTTAAGTCTAGTTGATCTATGCAGCTGTTTAGAGCTGCGGTTTCTCTGTTGAATTTTTGCCGAGTTGATCTATCTAGTGGGGAGAGTGGTGTGTTAAAATCCCCAACAATTAATGTCTTTGGATCTATATGGGATTTGAGGGAAAGTAGTGTTTCTTTGATAAATTTGGGTGCTCCATTGTTTGGCGAATAGATATTTAGAATTGTAATATCCTCCTGAAGGAGAGATCCTTTAATTAGTATGTAGCGACCTTCTTTATCTCTTTTCACGAATTTTAATTTGAAGTCTATTTTATCTGATATTAGGATTGCAACTCCCGCCTGTTTATGCGGTCCGTTTGCTTGGTAGATTTTGTTCCAGCCTTTAACATTGAAAATGTGTTTGTTTTTACGGGCAAGATGTGACTCCTGTAGGCAGCAGATAGAAGGGTCTTGTTTTTTAATCCAACTAGACAGTCTATGTCGCTTAATTGGAGAGTTCAGTCCGTTAACATTAAGAGATAGGACTGAGAGGTATTTGGGAGTTCCTGCCATGTTATCTACCTTCTTGGGGGCTGCGAAAACTGGGTTCTTCCTATGGTTCTTGGATTCTCAGTTTGGGTGCAGTTTCTTGGCCTTTATTGCGGTCTTGTTGGTTTTCTATGTGTAGGACATCTTTAAGAATCTTTTGTAGGGCTGGTTTGGTGGAGATGTATTGTTTCAATTTTTCTTTGCTATGGAAGGTTTTTATTTGGCCTTCAGTTATGAAGGAGAGTTTAGCTGGGTACAGTATTCTTGGTTGATAGTTGTTTGTATTTAGGGCATGGCATACATCATTCCAGGCTCTTCTTGCTTTGATTGTCTCTGCTGAGAAATCTGAGGTGATTCTAATTGGTTTCCCTTTATAAGTGATTACCCTTTTCTCTCTGACAGCTTTAAGGATCTTTTCCTTTTTCTGAGTTGATCCTGTGTGGATTATAATGTGACGGTGGGATGTCCTATTCTGGTCTGGTCTATTTGGGGTTCTAAAGGCTTCTTGTATCTGGACAGGCCTATCTTTTTGTATGTTTGGGAAGTTCTCTGCTAGGATCCTGTTAAACAGATTTCCTAGACCATTAACTTCTGTTTCTAGGTGCTCCTCTACACCCATTATCCTTAGATTAGGCCTTCTGATGGTGTCTTCCAGGTGTTGGATAGATCTATCATATTTCTTGGACTTGTCTTGGATGGTTGTATGTTCTTTCTCTATAATATCTAGGCTGTCTTCAATCCCTGAGATTCGATCTTCTGCATGGTCTAACCTGCTGTCAAGACTCTCTACTTTGTTTTTTATCTCTTTTCCTTCTAGTTGGTCAGCTTTGATGGCTTCAAGTTCTTTGTTGAAGTTCTGTTTTAGGTCTTGTATGAATTTCTTTACTTCCTTAATTTGGTGTTCAGTGTTTGTCCTCAAATCACTTAGTTGATTGGTTATGGTTTCTTTGGGCTCCCATTCCTTCTGTTGGGTTCCATTCAGCATTCCCTTTGTGGTCTCCCTGACTTCCTTCAGCTCTTTGTTAATGGATTCCATGAATGCCTTTAGTGATCTTTGTGTGTTCTCTACCTGGTCTCTCAATTCCTGTATTACTCTTTGATTAGCTTCCTCCCGTTCGTGGGATTCCTGCAGATCTCTTTGAGTGTTCTCAGCCTGCTCACGCCATTCCTCTCTTTCTCTTTGAGTATTCTCAAGTTGTTCACGCAAATCCTGTATCAGTTTTTGAGTAGCTTCCTCACGCTTATGATATTCCTGTATAAACTTCTGGGATGCCTCCTCTCTCTCCCTATCACGCTCATACAGAGTCCTTTGTACGTTGTCAAACTTTTCATTTATCATGTTTGCCAGCAGTGTTTGTAGAGCTGTTTGGGAACTCTCCTCTGGATTATTCATTATCTGTTCTAACCCCTGATTATCAGGATTGGGAATTGAGATACCCGAATTTGCCATTTTTCTTGTGTTTTTCCGGCTTACTCTGCCCATTTGAGATGAAGATAGCACCAGTTTTGTGCTAGAACACTATCTTAAGGCAACCATCAACCAAAGTTTGCATTTGTACAGTCAATAGTCTACAGATACAATCTAGTTCAACAGATACATCTATTCGACATCAAACAACTATATGTTAAAGGACTTCGAACCGCAGAGAAGAATTTGGAAAACCAGAAATTATTAGGGTTAGGGAGAGATGTGAGTAAAAAATAGGAATAGATTGGTGTGGGGAGGCACAGGGAGAGTTAACTATGTCCTAATCACAATGCAGGAAATAGGTTGGGTAGGATGTAAGTAGAGAGAGAGAGAGAAAAAGAAGAAAGGGAAAGGGGAATGAAAAGAGACCAGAAAATAAAATAGAAACGTAAAAATTAATGTTATTTTAGAGATTAAAAGACCATCTATTTATAGAGGAATATGAATATGTTGAGAGAAAGGGAGGGACATAGAGGAGATGAGAAAAACTTTAAAAAAATGCTTAAAATATTATATAGGTATAAAGAGGTAGTACTGCTATTAATGAATTTAAGTCTCAGAGGTTTTGAATTGAGTAATAAGTTTGTGGATTAAGTGTGTACACAATGGGGGATAGGGTCTACTGGTTAACTACGGGTTTATCTGAGGATGTGCAGGACAAGAGTTAAGTCACATAAAGATGAACAAAGAGGAAAAGATGGAAAGGACAGGAAAGTGAGAAGAAAAGATCAGAAGTTCAGTAGAGCTAGACAAAAAAACAAAAAGATAATTAAGAATGAAAGAAAAAGAGAAAGAAGACAAGAAAAGAAAAGAAAACACACATTCACGTATTCGCGGAGTCTTGGATCCCGGGTCGTCTCTGGTCTGCAAAGTGCAGGATGAAGTTGTCCGCTCCTTGTCGGTTCTTGCTGGTGTTGAGTAGAATCCGCTCGTCTGCTGCGTCTGGCTCCTTCGTCCCGGACTGCGTCTCAGGTATGCCTCCGCAGCGGTGGTCGCCGCTGTGACCCTGCCGCCGCAGTGGCAGCTGCTCAGATGTGTCTGCTTGGCTTCCCCTCTCTTGACTAACTCTCTGTCCTGTGATGGCACACTTGGTGTGATTCTCTGGCTTGGGACTGTTCACTGGAACTCTGAAACTGTTTTCTATGCAAGAGCTTGTTCAGATTCCAGCTTCTCCTCCCTGACTGGTTTTTTATTAATATTTTATTAAGTGTTAAACATGATACATAATTAAATGAAACATTTGTCACAGTCTGCACATGTCTAGAGTCTCTCCCAAGTTTGAACTTTGTCTTCTTTATCTTTAGAACCTTCCTATAGGAATTTCTGAGATGATTTATACTCAGAAGCCTTTTCTTGGGAATAGTCAAGTTGAGGGATAAAATTGTAATGGTGCGCTAGAAATGTGGCTTAGTGGTAGAGAGCTGGCTCAGCATGCATGAATGGTAAGGTTTGAATCCTCAGTGCCACATACTCAGAAAAAGCCAGAAGCTGTGGAGTGGCTCAAGTGGTTCAGCGCTAGGCTTGAAAAAAGGGGCTCAGGGACAGTACCCAGGCCCTTAGTTCAAGCCCCAGGTCAGGCAAAAACAACAGACGAGATGTCTGTGGCTCACAACAGGAAACTTAGCTTCTCAGGAGGCTGAGATCTGAAGACCACAGTTCAAAGACAGCCTAGGCAAGGAAAACCTGTTAGACTCTTATCTCCAATGAACCACAAAAAGACCACATGTGGTGCTGTGGGTCAAGTGGTAGAGTGTTCGCCTTGAGCTGAAGGGCTCAGGGACAGTGCCCAGGCCTGAATTTGTGACCAAAAACTGGAAAAAAGTGAGAGTTAAACAAAGTACTTTTCCCTTTTGCAAATTAGAACATTCTCTGGAAAAAAATGAATGTTCATGTACACCAGAATTGGAGTTAGAGCTCAAGGTTCAATTGTAGCCCATCCATATGCATAGCCTCTCAGATTCTAGCATTATAACCTTGTGTCTTACAGGTTTCTGAAAGGTCCAATATTGAAAGGCCTAATATGCTGCCCAAGCCCTTTGTGATAAGCAGCTGACTTGTAATGCCAACGTTATTACAGTTCTGAACCTAGCAGAGCACCAGTAGCTCATGCCCATCACCTTAGATCAGGAGGCTGAAGTCTGAGGATCACAGGATGAAGCCAGCAAGGGCTGGAAAGTCTATGCCTTTCTGACTTCTACTGCTGAAAGGTCAGATGTTCAAGAGCTTCCTGTCTTTCTCTTGGTAATGAGAAGTTGCTTGCAATCTAAATGTTCTTAGAGTTCTTGAGTTATAAAAGCAGGAAATAAACATCATTGACCAATCCTGGGTTCAAATGTTCTCAGCATCCAAGCCCTAGTCATGTTAGCAGGAAGAACTCCAGTGTAACAATATTTGAAGGCAGAAACCAGTTTCAAAAGCCAGACTAGGCGAAGAGACCTAGGCCTAGGATTAGGAGGCAGAATGTACACACTCAACAGGGAAGTGAGCTGCAAAACCACTTCATTCATTCCAGACACGGCTAGCAATGGGGGGAAACCTAGAACATTTGTCAGAGTTACACAAGGATCAGGCTTTTCTCAGTCTCTTCAAACAATGACTCATTAACCTTCTTCCCTCAGGTGGAGGGTACCTCAGGCTATCTTTTGGTTAACAATAGAGAGCCTTGCTCTTTGGTCTTAGGGAGTGGGTTTTTGACTCTCCATTTGTCAGATTTGAAGGCGCTTCTTCTACCTCTGCCAGTCCATTACCATTCCTTCATTCTCCACATCATTAATCCCCAGTCCAAGGAGAGGCAGGGTCCTTTCTCTTCTGGCTCCAAGCACCTGAGTTAGAACCGGGCTCTGCCCTCTTGACTCTGGGGACCTCGGCTGACTGAGAAGTGGGAGACAGTCTTCCTTCTCTGTGGTTGTGTGAAGACCATGTTGGTGTCCTAGCACACTGCAGAAGGCCTCATGATTGGGTAGTGTTCTCTTCTTTCCTCCTGACATCCAAGACCAATTCTGGCTTTTTCTTGAATGTGCTACTGAGGAGTCAAACCCAGGGCTTCTTGCATTCTAGACAACACTCTTTCACTAAATCACATTCCCAGCCCCCTCATCTTTTTCTTAATGGTAGTTTTTACATAAGTGTGCTACCATTTTATGTCCCCAATTTTAATTTTCTGAATATTGGTTACTTGTAAGAAACCTGATCTTCTCTTCCACTGCCTGGTTTGTGACTGTTCCTGCATTGGCCTCATAATAAAATGTAAATAAAGGCTGCTAAAGGTGACCTGCTTTAGGCAGATGGCTGCACAGATTGTTGTGTATGGCTGTTAACACTCCTCGACCTTGAATTCAGGATCTGGGCACAGTCCGTGAGGTGCTTTACTGAAGGCTAGCCCTCTAACACTGGAGTCATATGGCTATACTTCTGGCTTTGTTGGCCCTGAAGTTGGACAGGGTTCTCAAGGACTTTTCTGCCTAGGGTGACTTTGACCATGATCCTCCTATCCCAACCTTGTAATGAGAAGTGTGATATATATAATCATTTAGCCCTGTATTTGCCATTTTGTATTAGATCTGCTTGAAGAATGCAGCTGCTATTCTACCCTCCCTTGAGCCCCAGACACTCCTGGATCTGGAGCTGAAATTAACGACCCTCTGGCAGGGAGTACCTGAAAAATTACACATTCCAGATCACTTTCCCCCATGCCTAGGATCAGAGATAGTGGCTGCCTGGCAAAACCACTTCCCCCGGGTCAGGGTCAGAGATAGTGGCCGTCTGGCAACCACTTCTCATAAGTTACCCTAGGAGTACCGTCTAATTAGGTTAGAGCACAATAGCTCGCTAGCCTGACCAGTTATTAACCCCAGCCCTTTTCCCACTTTGTATTGCGCCAATCATCTGCTAGAATTCTGATTTAAATTTCCCACGTGGTGTATTGATTCCTTGCCAATACATACTGAGGCCTTACTCCTACCAAAGAACATATAAAAAGTGCTGTAACCCAGTGCTGGGGGCCTCTCTCCGCAATCGGACAAAGTGCACAGAGGGGTCCGTGCTTGAGCTCGTCAATAAACGACTCATTGCCCCTTGCATTGATCTTTGGCCCTGGTGGTTATTTTGGGGGCTACAAGTCTCCGGGCATTATAGTAAGTATCAAGGAGGACTTCTGAGAGCCACTGGTGCCTTCCTAATCATTGGTCTTGCTGATGTTCTTGAACAGACCAGTGAGTTCCCTATCCTCGGATTGAAGTGGTGGGAGCTGGAGCCCACAGTTCGAATCTTGGTCCTGCCACCTCCAAATGGCAGGAGATCATAAGAAACTCATTCCTATCCATATGAATATCAATGGAATGTGATGTATGTCATGATTAAATGGGAAGTTCTTAAATGATTCTCGGATAAAATTGTAAACAATTAGATTATAATACACTGATCAATTTTAATTATTACTTTATGAAACATTTAAACAATCACATTCATTAAATGGAGGCATAATGAAATATTTCAGAAATGTGTGTCACATAGTATAGGGGTGCCATTTTTTCTGCCAGGACTTACTTTAGTTAATTGTTATATCCAATTTTCTGAATGTAATTTGGTATATGAACCTAGGATATATTATAAATCAATTATGCAAACAGTTTTTATCATAAATATTTATAGCAAAATATAGAGGTAAATCCAAATTATATATATTTGAAGACAGTGCTTGGTTAGTCCTCTTCTCATATTCCCCATGCCCTTCATGAGAATAATACACATTGTAAGGTAATGCTTAGAATGTTTTGCTGAAATAGGTTGACTTTAAACCAGTGAGTTACTCTATGCTGCATTTTGTTTACTTTATATCCAGAAAATCTAATTTCTTACTTTGTGGTTTTCCTTAGGCTTTATACTCAGATTTAATCTCTGATGGGTGACAAATAAAGATATAAACATTTTTTAACAGTGGCTAAATTTAGGCTGAGGGATCTAGGTACAATGTAACTCATGCAGATAGGCCTCATAAGTCATGAGACCTTGGTATCAAAATGTTAACCAATGCTTACTGGTGTCATGCTTATGAGATTTTGTGTATTATAAACAGTGGTTATTAGAATGTTTATGGAATCAACATCATTTCATGGGTTAGGAACTGAAGAGAGACATTATACTCAGAACAAAATTTAAGGAGGCATCCAAAATTAGTTAGCAAGATATACATCATGTAACACAATGTTTTAAAAATGCAAACTAAAGGAAATAATTTATGAAAAAACATCAACATTTACAGTAAATACAGAATCACTTTGACTGATTTTTCTTTTACCCCATTTGCTATACAGCTTACATAATGACTTTTCTGGTGATATATTTACTTAGGTCTTGATATTTAGTTGGAGAAGTTATGCTCTTTCATATACTCATTTGACAGATCAAAGCAGAAATGAATTCCATGTCAGAGTCAACATCCATAATAATGTTACAGATGTATCCTGCTACTTTGCCAAAGTTTCAAATCACCTTTAGTAACTGAGGTCTTTTTTTGGATCTAAATAAATAGGTATGCAATTTTGTCAGTAGTAGAAAGATTTTGACCACCATTTGTTAATCTATTATTTTCCAGAAACTACTTCTCTCTTTTCATGAGATTTTTAATTTCATTTATATCATGTTTTGATGTTCTCCTTTAGATTTCCCACATTCAGTCTTCTACAAAGTGTAATTTGGAGTAGTTTAAAGTTATGTACACTCATGTACACTGCTCAGATTTTATTATTTGCATATTTTTTCTTGATAAATCAGTAGGAATTAGTTCTCAATATGGATAATATTGGACTTATTCTTTGCTTTTCTGAATTTATTAAGTATGTCATGATTTTGTTATTCTGTTCTTTTAAATATGTTCAGATATCACTCCACATACAGTCACATTCATTTTAAACAATTTGATCCATCCAAGGGATTTGCTACATTAGGTTCATCTAGATGAATTTAATTACAAATTAATGCAACCGTATTTCTGAGACACAGTTATCTTTATGGCTCTACTCCAAGTTAACATGTATTTCAAGTTTTTATGAGTAAAAATACTGGGCACAACATGTTTTTGTTCCTGGGGGACTTCTACTTTGTTGGTTGTTTTCCAGTTTTGGTGACTTCAATATATGTGTGCATTTTATTTCAATTGTTTTGTTTCAGTATTTTGTTTCAAATAACAGACATTACAAAAATAGTTAATGATTTAGAACTTTTCCAAATATATTCTAAGAGAGACACTTGAAATTTTGTGACAACTGGGAATGGGCAGGTCTTCATAGTGAAGGGCATAACAGAATATCAGATATTGTTTGACATGATTTTCCTCTTGCCTCCTCCTCTTCCTCCTTGCCTTCCTCTTCCTCCTCTTGCCTCACTATTTCCAATGGTATTACTTCAAAGTCTTTAGTGCAAAGAAAATATTTTTGTCTGTATGAACTCAGAATTTTTGATTCAATTGGGACACATTATATATTTAAATTTCATTTTAACTAGAAAATCATCTTTCCCTCATTTAAAATCACAGTTGTGAATTTATAATGCTAAAGTAGCATCTACTAATTTATACGAAATGGTCCAAAATATTTTCACTTCTCACTATATGTAAGATAGAGTGTAATAATATTAATGAGTAATAGAGTATGTAATAATTTCTTTGGGGAAAGTCAATTACAGTGGGTTTTTGTGAGATACTGAGTAATAGTAAATCATATTTGATTCTATTAAAAAATTCCCAGTTACATCTAAAATTTACTGATAGTTATAAATTAATGCTGAAAAATAACATTGTTTATTAGAAAAACCAGAAGTTTCAATAAGCTTGCTTTTTTAAACTTGTCTTGAATCTGGGCGTCGGTGGCTCATGCCTGACATCCTAGCTACCCAAAAGTCTGAGATCTGAGGATAGTGATTCAAAGCCAGTGTGGGCAGAAAAGTATGTGAGACACTTATCGCCAATATATCTCTTGAAAACTAGAAACGGCACTGTGGCTCAAGTGGTACAGTGTTATCCTTGAGCTGAAGTGCTCAGGCACAGTGCCCAGGCCCAGTGTTCAAGCCCCATGACAGGCAAAAAAAAATTGACATGGATTTTTACTTTATTATTTCATGATTTTTAATGTGAAAATACATACAGAAGGTTTTAAAATTGCATGAAGAAAGTAATGAGTACATTTCTTATCAAGCATTGTTGCCTCCTCCCTTGTTTCCCCTTCCCAACCCTTCCCATCTTCCTTTCTGCCCCTTCCCCCCGCCTCCGCCCCCTGCACTAAGGTTGTAAAGTTCGATATTCGACATAACGTCTTGTACATGTCATTGTTGCAATGGGTTCACATGTATCCCAATTTGTTTTTTCCTTCCCCTTCCCAAATTATACCAACATCAAATACAGTGAAAATAGAGGTTATATCTTGGGGGAGGGACATAAAAAGCAACCAAGAAATCATCTTGTAAGTATGCTAGAAACAACAGCAAGAAAGAAAAACCATTTGAGTCCTTAACTTGGTGTTCATTTCACCTAACATCAACTTGTCTGAGAGTTTATGTTTATCTCTGACATATACTAGGTATTGCAAATAAGGGAATCCATGGGTGCTATGTTTCTTTGGGCCTGGATTACTTCACTTAATATAATATTTTCCAAGGCTTTCCATTTCCTAACAAATGGGACAATGCCATTTTTTCTGATGGAGGCATAGTATTCCATTGTGTATATATACCACACTTTTTTTATTGTAAGAATGCCGTACAGAGGAGTTACTGGGCAAGATAGTGAGTACATTTTGTATCAAGGATTGTTGCCGCATTTTATCGATGCACTCATTTACTGAGGGGCATCTTGGTTGGTTCCACATCTTAGGTATGGTAAATAATACTGCAATAAACATAGTGGTGCTGAGAGCTTTAGTATGGGCTTGTTTGTGATCATTTGGTAAATGCCCAAAAGTGGGATTGCTGTGTCATAGGGGAGACTTATATTGAGTCTTTTGAGGATCCTCCATACTATTTTCCAGCATGGTTGAACAAGATTATAGTCCCACCGACATCCTGTCCAGCTTCTGTTGTTATTACAGTTCTTCATTATAGCCATTCGAACAGAAAACACTTTTAAAAAATAAAAATTCAAGAAAAGTTTCAAAATAGAGTTCCTTAATTTTTTGTTTTTTTGGGGGAGGTGAATGGGAAGACCCTGTAGCTCCCTGTGTCCATAACAAGTCTCTTGGTGGACTCTCGGTTCTGCTTTTGTTGTTTGGTTTTCCTATGGCTTGATTGGTTTCTTAAGTCTGTTTGGGCCAGCTAACTGCTCTGTGTTAGGCATGTTTTTTGATCCTCCTCCCAGGCTAGATCAGTGGGAGAGTGCTTGGAGTATCAGAAAAGAGAGAGATGGCTGTTTCCTCTAGTTTGGAGATGCTGTGATGAAGCTATGTTTTGTGTAGGTTTGAGGTCTTTCAGCAAACTGTAGCTTTTCCCTGAGGGACTAACTTTTGAGACACTCACAGAGCCCAGCTTGGAGCTTTTCTCGGGGTTTATATTTACTGAATTTCAATTGTTTGTCTAGGCTTTTGTAGGGAGGGGCAATGTCTGGCTGTGTTTACCTGGTGAAGAAAGTCACTTCTCTGTCGCAGGAGTTTTTCTGCCAGCGCGGGATGGCTTTCTCCTGGGTGGAACGGAGATCATGACTGACATCATAAATCTATTGTGTGATCATGGTATTTCCCCTGCCAGGTAAGTATGTGAAGGGATGGGAAGGGGAAACAAAGGAGGAGGCTATAATGCTTGATAAGTATGTACACATTATCTTGCCCATGTAATTGTAACCCCTCTGTACAGTATTTTCACAATTAAAAAAAAAAAACCTATTGTGACTTATTGTAACATCATAAGCATATTGTGACCTCATCACCATTATGGCATCACCTACTAAGTATAACATCAAAATATTATTATCACTCAATATTGTGACATCATATTGCCATTGTGATATCATTGTTCCATTGGGTTTTTCAAACCTATTTTGACCTCATAACATTTTACAAAAATCGTGGCCTTTGAGACTATTAACTTGTGAACTTGTACACTTATGATGCATAAAACACAAGGCAATCCAATGAGGCACATTGAAGATAATTTTATTTACACTAGAAATGGGCCTGCATTTACCTTGTCCTGTGCTGTACACTCAGTGAAAGCCCAGCCCCAACCACCAAACCTCAGACCTCCAATAGGCATAGTTAATTGGTTTGCAAAACACCAACCCCCCCAAATTATCATCTCCACGCTCCGACCTTCAATAGATAAGGCTTTTTCCTTTTCCCTTATTCCTTCCTTCTTTATAGACCTTTCCTTCATTTCCCTTTTTTCCGTTCCATCACTTCCTTCTTCTCTTTAGGCCTCTCCAGTACACTTCTCTGGCCTGG
This sequence comes from Dipodomys spectabilis, assembly GCF_019054845.1. Classification (NCBI taxonomy): domain Eukaryota; kingdom Metazoa; phylum Chordata; class Mammalia; order Rodentia; family Heteromyidae; genus Dipodomys; species Dipodomys spectabilis. Next base: position 652,587 of record NW_024870919.1, on the reverse strand, counting down.
TGGCCAATTGTCTTTCTTCCCCTCCTGATCTCCCCCAAATTCCTCTTCTCCCAGGTTTTTCCTCTCCTGCTGTCTCACCACTTCCTTCCTTGCAGGTCTTCCCTTGATTTTCTCCAATTCCATTGCTCTGACCATGCAGCCTATATATAGGTTGAACCCCTCCATCACTCCAGTGGGTCTCCTACCTAACAGTGTTCAACCATCACTTCACAAACTGCCTGGTCCCCAATCAATTCTTCACAAATCATCATGTGAGGATGACATTCTACCCCCTCCAGCAGCATGCCCTGCTCACTTGGGTGGCATGCCCCATGCACTGCAGTGGGCCAGGTCATGGGGCAACATTGATTAGTGGGCCTTGCTCATTATTGAGATCATGCTGCTTTATACATCCCCCAGTGTTTTTCATGTCCAATGAAATACTTGATTCCTTCTTACCAAATTCTAAAAATTCCCTTCTCTCCACCCAATGAATAGGCTTAAAATGTGAATTTAATAGAAAACAAGTAAATTATAGAAACACACTAGTCAGCAATAATTAACACTTAGTAAGTCTTATCCTTAACAGTCCATCTTGCAGCCTTCTCTGTATATTGGTCCACTGCCTATTCCACTTGAGACTGATGGATCCAATGCTGTTTTCGTGCTAATTTCATAGGCGACAGTGATGTTATCACCACCAAGTAAGGTCCTTGCCACTTCGGTTCCAATTCAGGAGCATGATGCATTTTTACCCACACCAGCTGTCCAGGCAAGAAAGACTGGGTGGAGTTCCTTATTTTCTTTTTTCAACTCCATTTCTTAGTTTATTTCACTTACCTGGGATCTAGTTTTTGAATTTATTTCTGAAGTGAGACTTGGTATAGATAAACTAAACTATTCTCCCCAAAGAAATTTTCCTTTCAACTGGATTTAATTTCTTATTTTATATTTGAAATTTTATTTTCATCCTAATGTTTATTTTTTAAACACTTATTATGATTATTATCTTTAAATAGTTGTACAAAGATGTTCCCATTCTACAAAAGAGTACACAAATACAAGGTATCTGACAACATTGTCACCCATCCCTCTAACCCTTCCCTTCTCACACTTTTTTGTAAAAATTGAGATAGGTGATTACATATATTTCACATATTTCACAGTATTGTGTAATTGTGATACTTAGTTAAAGTCACAAACACATTTTAACCTTGACAAGGCAAATTATTGTTACCATGGTCCAAAGTTTGTTAATTCATGAGCTTTTACAATCCAAATTATTTTTCCCACCTCAGGTGATATTTACATATTTTTGCTTTTGCTTAATAAGGCTATTCCCTCTTGCCCACTTTCCCTCTCATTCATCTCTTCCCATCACTGTATTTGGGTTGCTTAGTTATTTTTCTTCTATTTCCAGCTGATGGGCCCCTTTGTTGTATGTTCTTCCATTTCCCAATTATTGTGTTCCTCCTCCTGGCTTCCCTCCGTTGTGTGCATATTTCTACCGTCTACATAGTGAAGAACATGGAGTCATTAATGGTGATACAACAAAATGACTGGCTGTCCTTTGATTCTTTAGTTCTGTTTACTTTGTCGTACCTTCTTGCATTTTGGCTTTAGCATCCACGTATCAGGTAGACCCTATGCTGTTTGTCTCATTGTTCTTGGCTTAACTCACTCAAATAATTTGGTCTAGCTCCATCCATTTCCCTGCAAATACCATCATTTTGTCCTTTCTAATGTCTACATGTATTCCATTGTATATAGGTTCTATATTTTTTGGATCCACTTATCAGTTGTGGCTTATCTGGGTTGTTTCCAAATCTTAGCTATTGTGAATAGTGCTGTAATAATCATAGAGGTGTTTATGTCTATATATACTGGTTCCTGTTGTTCAGAGTAGATATCTAGGAGTGGTATGGACAGTTTATAGGACAGGTCAATATTTAGCTTTCGAAGGTACCTCCAGACAGCTTTCCCAAGTGGTTGTATTAGTATACATTCTCACTAGCAATGCAGTAAAGTTTCTTTCTTTGTATCCCTTCCAGAATTTGTCATTGGCTGAATTTAGGATGTGGGCCACATTGACTGGGGTAAGGTGGTATCTCAGAGTTGTTTTTATTTGCATTTCCCTTACAGCCAAGGATGATGAACATTTCCTCATGTGTTTCTTTGCCGTTTTTATCTCTTCTTCTGAGAAGTCTCTTTTTAGCTTCGTTGACCATTTCAAGATTGGTTTGTTAGCTTTGTGAAGGGTTAGTTTCTTGACTTCAGCATATATATTATAATGGATATTATAATATAATGGATATTAGACGCTTGTCTGTTATATTACTGGTAAATATTTTTTCTCATTTCTTCCCATTTCCTGGTAATCTCTATGATTCCTTTTTGTAGGCTTTTATAGTTTTCATGAAACAGACCCTCAATAACTTTGGTTAGGTTAATTCCTAGATACGTTTTTTTTTTTTGAGGGTATTGTGAATGGGGTTGGTTCCTTGATTTCCCTTTGTATTTGTACATTGTTACTATACAGAAAGGTGACTGATTTTGTGGGTTAATTTTGTATCCTGATACTGTGGCAAATTGATTTATAAGCTCTAAGAGTTTGGGGATGGAGCTTTAGGGATTGGTAATTTATAAAATAATGCCATCTGTAAAAAGAGAGAGTTTATCTTCTTCCTGTCCTATGTGGATCCCTGTAATGTCTTTCTCTTGCATTATTGCTCTGGCTAAGAATTCCCGAACTATAGTGAAGAAGCGTGGATAGAATTGGCATCCTTGTCTTGTTCGTGTTTTTAAGGGAATTGTTTGTAGTTTTTCCCCATTAAGTATAATATTGGCCTTTGATGTGCCATGTAAGACTTTTATTATCTTATGTAATGTTCCTTCTATTCTTATTTTTTCCATAGCTTTTAATATAAATGAGTGCAGAATTTTATCAAAAGCCTTTTCTGCATCAATGGAGATAATCTTACGGTTCTTGATCTTGGATCTGTTGATGTGATGGATTAGATTTATTGACTTACATATGTTAAACCATCCCTGCATCTCTAGGATAAAGCCCACTTGGTCATAAGGTATGATTTTTTTGATATGTTTCTGGATTCTGTTGGCTGCAATTTTATGGAGGAGCTTTGTATCTGTCTTATTAAAACAGATTGGTGTGTAGTTTTTTTGTTGGGTCTTTGCCTGTTTTGGGGATGAAAGTGATATTGGCTTCATAGAATGAGTTTGGGATTACTCCCTCTGTTTCTATTTCTCTGAAGAGCTTGAGGAGTGTGGGTTTTAGTTCCCATTAAAGGCATTACAGAATTCTGTAGTGAATCCATCAGGTCCTGGGCTTTTCTTGTTGGAAGATTTCTGATTACATCTACTATCTCATTGTAGGTAATTGACATGTTTAATTGATTTCTTTCTTCTTGGTTATGTTTGGGAAATTTGTATTTTTTCAGTTTATTTACTGAACTGCTGCCCACACCATGTATGGTGGAGAAGCATAGCTTAAAAGGAAGGGGGAGACCCACCTCTGGGCCAGGACTTATCTAGGCTAGGGAAAGGAAGAAGTGTGGCCCGGTGAGGGAAAGGTGTGGCCACACTGGATCTCAATGTGACCTCAGGGTCTGGGACCCTCCTATGGTCAGATGGGAGGTTTGTGACCAGAGATGGCTCAGGATGTGCCCTAGAAGGAGGGGAAGGTGGCTGCTTCCAGGTCTGCTAGTTACCTATGTAACAGATATTGGGCAGTAACTTAGCCAAGAAGGAGGGAGGTATTACTGTTCAGACCTTACATTCCAGCCTTTTGATAATTATGAAAAAGGGTGAAGATTCTCTCTGTCTATTTCCTGTTTGCAAGGGGTCTGGACAGTAGGGGTAAAAGGCTGAAATGAGATCCCATCTGAGAGAAGGCAGCAGGCAACAACTGTCACTTGGACAATGAGTCCTTAGATGAAGTCTGGAGGAGGCAAGTCTCTTGGACGAAGTATGGAGAAGTCTCATGAGGCATTGAGGGGACTGAAAAAATATACTTGAGAGCAAATAAATGGCAAGAGGAAGGACTTTGGGCTGAAAATGTTGGTGGAAATATCCCTATTTACTTCTGACATCTGGCGACTGGGTAGAGAAGAAGGCAATTGACAAAGGCAAGAATATAAATTCCTGTCCAGTTGTAAGTTAGATTGGTATGGACATTAGATGGGCAGTCTTCTTACTTCTATTGGCCTCCCGGCTCTGGTTAATTTTGAAAGGACAGGCACAAAGTGGCTGATTTGTATCATTTCCTCTTACTCCTTTCCATGTTCCTTTGTTCTGCAGACTGGCTTAGTCTAAGTGTTGTTGCTGGGATGGTTTGTCCCAGTTGGTATTCAAGGAGGTTTGAACTCAAGGCCTAGGCACTGACCCTGAGCACTTCTGCTCAAGGCTAGCACTCTACTACTTTGAGTTATAATACTACTTGCAGTGTTCGCTGGTTAGAGTTAAGAGGCTTGAGCCAAGCTTCCACCTTGGCTCTTTGCAGGTTAGTTGGGAGATGGAGTGTTAGGGACTTTTCAGCCCGGGCTGGATTTGAATTGCAACTTTTGTCACGAAAACCCTTTGTTATTTCCAATTAAAGCAGCAAGAAGATCAAATAGAATAAGTAAACCTTACCTGGTCCTTATCAAGAATTGACCAAATATTCTGCAATGACAAAACTTGCTAGATGGGAGAATCTTAGCACAGATATGCCCAATATTTTAGCATCATGTATTCAGTACGAAACTAAACAACACAAAACAAAACAGGCAAAACTCAAATCCTAAAATTTTAAAGAACTATGTTTATACATCTTTGATAACAAAGCACATCAGATTGTTGGGCCTCAGTTACCAGACTCTGTGAAAAGAGCAACTTGTTAGCAAGGCACATTTGCATAGATGGATGGAGGACAAGTAAGGTTTTTGGAAGTGTAAGGATTGGAAGGGGCCAAATCCTTATCCCACCATTTGGCCAAGATGGTGAACTCAAGATGGCAAATTTCTAAAAAAGTGCAAAGAAAGCCTGAACAAAAAATCAAGCCTAGTTTGGCTAGCCTTTTAGAGGGAAAGTGGAATGGGTCCCCTGGACCCAGCCCATGTTGCATGCTTCATGGCACAATACAAATAGTTGTAGAAAAGAAAAGGAGGGATATAGAAAGTTGGACATGATTAGCAGAGAGCAAAGAGATCCTGAAAGTGAACAGACTTCTGACCATTTACAATTGCAGAGGCAAAACTTGTCTAAATCTGAGAAAAGCATAAAAAATTAGGTGCTCTGGCTATCCAGGGAGCACAGGAGGCATTTCAGAGGGGTGACATGGCTCGGGCATGACTTGTAGCACCCCATTAAATGTGGAGGAGAGTCAGTCTGTTGAGTGAAGGAGAGCTGACCAAGCAGAAGCGTTGTCCCTACTTCCTCTAGAGCACTCTAGAGAGAAATAGCCAAGACACCATAACCAAGTATCCTCAGGTTCAGAGGTGACCAGCCTTTCTGCTAAAGACCATAGGAGCTATCTGGCATGGTGCCACATCTGAACAGAGATTGAGCAACAGAGAGCATTACAGAGTAGTTTCACTTGCCAAAGAAAAGAAGTGGTGTGGATGTGGATATGAAGGCCAGCAATGGTATTGGTGAAATATCTCGTGTGGTGTCTCAAGGCAGTTTAGTTCACAGAAAAGGGGTGGTTAGGAAATTCTAACATTTCCAACTCAAAAACCCCATCTGAGTCACAGCATCATATGTAAGGAATATTAAATAGGTAGGTTTCATTTGATAGCCTATTAAGAGAATACTACACACTATTAAGGCAGGAAAAGAAGTTTATTTACCGAACTGCTGCCCCCACCATACATGGTGGAGAAGCAGGACCAAAAAGGGCAGGAGGGATAGCAATTTGTATTTCTGTAGACATTCATCCATCTCTGCTAGTTTTTCCTTCCTTTGTGAGTAGAGTCACTTATGATTGTTATAGAGTCCTTATGATTGTTTGGATGTCTTGGATGTTTGCTGTAATTTTTCCTGTGGTATCTCTGATAATATTGATTTGGGTCTCCTCACTTATTTTGTTAGTTACTCTTGCCAGTGGTCTGTCAGTTTTATTGATTCTTTCTTAAAAACAGGTTTTTGTTTAATTAATTTTATTTATAATGTTCTCAGTCTCTATCTCATTAATTTCAGCTCTTATTTTGGTTATCTCTGTCTAGCAACTTTAGGTTCATTTTTTTCTTGTTTCTGTAGCAGTTTTATTGTATCATAAGATTGTTTATTTGGTCTCTGTTTTCTTGATATGTCCACTGAGAGCAATACATTTGCCCCTCAGGACTGCTTTCGCTGGGTCCTATAGGTTTCTTTGTAATGTTTCTTCATTTTGACTGAATTATAGGAACTTTTTAATTTCTTCTTTAACTTCTTCTGTGACCCATGTGTTGTTCAACTCAGTGCAGTTTAATTTTAATGTGTTTAAGTTTTTTCTACTTTATGTCTTGTTATTGAGAACTAGTTTGATTCCACTGTGGTCAGATAGAATACAGGGTATTATGTTGATCCTCTTGTATTTGCTTAAATTCCTTGTATGAACTAAGAAATGATCTATTATAGAAAAAGTGAAGGGGTTGGCAAGAGTTAGACCCTGCTGGTGTGAATTCCTGTAATTGTAGCTACTCAGGAGGCTCAGATCTGTGTATTCAGGTTCAAAGCCAGACGAGGCAGGAAATTTCATGACGCTTTTTTGGGGTTTTTCAGCACCACACCCTGCGTCATGTCTGGGGTTGTTCACCACCTTTGCCACCATGGGTTGGGCTGGGATGCTTATGCAAGCCGATATGGAGAGGCGCTCCACACCACCATGAGTCAGTGTTAACCAGTGCTGCTGCCTCAGGCTGGGCTAGGCTGCTTATGCGGGCCAGTATGGAGAGGCACAAAAAGCAATTGTTCTGGAGTTGTTCACTGCCACTGTCTCTGCCACAGTTATCACTGCCGCCCCGGGCTGGTCTGGGCTGTTCCTGTGGGCTAGTACCAAGGGGCATTGTGCCCAGAGTCTGGGTGGTTTGCCACTACTGCCAGCTGCTGCTGCTGATCCAGGTTAGGCTAGGCTGTTTACACCAGCAGGACTGAGGTGCCACACTGTGGGTCTAGGGTCGTTCACCACTGCTGACAGCTGCTGCTGCTCCTGACTGGGTTGGGCTGCTTGCACCAGCCAGGCAGAGGTGCCATGCCAGGGAGGGTGAGGGGAATCTTCATGTTGGCTCTGTCTTCTGAGATTTCGGTTTGTATTTTCTGGGTAGGCACTGGACCTTGGGAGTCTTCTGTGAGTCTTGGAATGCTTGTGGGTGTGTGGTACTCGGAGTGTCCAGAGCCAGGCTACTTAAGCAACCTGGCACAAAGCTCCACCACTTAAGCTGCTCAGTGGGGAGCTCCATCACCAACAAGGGGTGGGGGAAGGGTCTTCCCACTTTACTGTCTGTGTAGGTTTTTCCATTTTCTTTTTTCACTTTCTGTATCTCTCTGAGTAATTGCCTTTTTTTGTGAGTCACTTGCGGAAACGGAGCATTGAAATCCAAACTCTGTATTTTGTTGAGGAGAGCTGTGGGGTTTTCCTGCTGTTCCACCACCATCTTGGCCCCTCCCCTTCAGGTGGAGTTTTTCTTAGGTGGCTGCTGGGTTACCAAAGGATAGGTCCATAAAAGAATATGTTGTAAAGCCTACAGATTGTAGTTAGACATTTCTGTTAATATAGCCTTCCCAAATTTAGGAAGCGAAGGGGGTGGTCTACGCCAAAGTATTTCAAAGGGACTAAATCCTTGAACATAAGGGCTACATCTTGCTCAAAGTAGAGCAAAGTGGAGGAGGCTCACCTAGCCATGGACAGTCTCTGTATTTAATGTAGTTAGGTTCTTTGACTGCATGTTCATTCTTTCTAATGCCTTGAACTCTGAGTTCTATAAATGGATTGTAACTTCTAATTTATTCCTAGAGTGTTAGTTAATAATTGAGAACTTGGGCCATGAATGCAGGCCATCTTTGGACCCCACAGCTAAGGGTAAGCCAAATCAAGGAATTATTACATGCCTCAGCTAAGCCTGAAAAAGTGTCCACTATTACTAATAGATACCAATACCCATACTTTCCAGCTTTACCTCTGTGAAGTGCACTTTCCCAAATTCACCATCTGAGTCTCCTCACATATGAATTCTTTCCATAAGTTCCAGCTGTTCAGCATTTACCTGTTGGAAATTACCTCCAAACCTTACAAAGTATTGTCAGGCTAATGCCCCACTGGTTTTCAGAACAGTTTAGGTAGTGGCCTCGGGAAATTTACCAGGGTGCAAATATCTACACGTAAACTGACAGAAAGCTTGAGCCTGTATGCTTTTTTCACAAGTTCAGTGTCAACATTTGCCCACTTATTACAACTGTTTTTGATTCTTCCTTTAATTTTAATGACTAGTAGTTCTAGAAATCCTATTGGTTTTAGAATGATCTCCCAAGCTACCTGATCAGCTCAGATGTTTCCCTATATCTTAGGGTCTCTAGTTTCTTTAACATCTGTTCAGTACTCTGAATCTTGGAGACTTCTTACATTTTATTCTCCTCCTTTTCTCTCAAACTTGCTTTCAAAATCCCACTCTCCTTCTCAATGTGCTCCTTAATCTGTAACTGTTTTGGCAGGGTCACAGTAGAGTTCTTTTGACTGGACAACTGCTGCTCCTTCTCACAACACCTTTGCTTGATTTTCAGCTCCTCCCTGAAGTTCACAAAAGTGCTATTGTGAGGTATTTTTTCCCACCTCCACCAGTTCCATTGGGTCACGAAGCTTCTGCATTACATTTATGGTGAAGATCTCAGCAGTCTTTTGGGACTTTTACTCTAATAGTTTCTCTTTCTAGTTTTCAACTTCAGTGTATTTTTGTGACAGATCTTTCAACTGTTTGTTTAGCCCTTCTGTTTTTCTTCCTAATGCTCTTTCCCTTTCCCTAGCATTCTCTTTCAAAGCATGTGGCCCTTTAACTCTTTCTGAAGAGTAACAATCTCTTTGTTGAGCCTGATATTTTCCTGTTCAGTTTACTTGGCCTCATCTATGACAGCACTTCCCTGTCTTCTCTGCTAATTACTATTTCCTTTTTGCTCTGTTGCTTTGAATTTCTGGTGACAATTTTCAAAGCTTATAATCGACATGTATTTCAGCCTAATACATTCTTATATCGGGTCCAGCTCCTTTTTCAGGTCCACGATTTCTTAATGCAGCATCAGGATCTCTTCTTGGCCTCTCTTGTGGTTAGCAAGGATGGCAGTATTGCTGTCTTGTGCTTCTGTTGGCTTGTGATCACCTAATTTGCCTCATACTCATCCAGGCTAATGAACTTGAATTTCATTTGATTCTGAGTGTTTTCTAGGTTCCTTTTGAGGATTTTCTTCTCATTTTTGACACTCACAAGTTTATATCTTCAAATATTTTCTTCACGTCAAATAATTCTGATTTTTCCAATGTGCTCTTCTATGTGCTTTTAACCTCTTGGTTGCTTTTGACTGGCACATAATGGAGATTCAGTCTTTTATAAGCCTGTGTTTTGAGATAGAAGTGTATGAATTTTTCTTTGCCACATTACTTCTTAAGTTCAGACGGCTGCTTTTTAAATTGAACACAGTTGGAATTCAGAGCCCCAAGTTCCTTTGCATGTTACTCCAGAGATATGAACACATTTTCCAGGTGTTTAATGTGATTACATACCTGTCATTTTCTATCTTTCTCCTCCTTGGATATTCCCTTTCCCAGTGTCCATATTGCTTTCAATAAGCACACTGATCTAGTCCTAGAGGTTCCCTACTGCCATTTGCAAATGAATTCTACTGTCTTTGCCAAGGGTTTCTTGATCCCTAATCTGGTGCTCTTACCAAAACTCAACCCCCTTTCTTAGAGTCTTTTTTATCCAGGGTATCTCTGTTATAAAACACCTACTGGGCATCCACTTCCAACTTAGAATACACCTTTCCCTCAAATCCTTCTAACTTTTGAAGTTTTTTCTAATATCTGGGACTGACTGGGTAACAAATGCCATATTTAGGGCTCTTTGACTCTCCAGGGCTTCAAGATCTATAGGCCTATATGTCCTATAGGCTTCTGGGAGAAGTTCCAGAAAAGCATTATGGTACTCACTGGGGTACTTTACCATCTCACTCACCTTAGATTGATGACTTGGCTTTCTAGCCAATGAGGTATCCCTGCTAATCAAACCTAGCAATAATAGGTAAGCACTTCCATACCTCGATCACAGTTAGTCTCACCTTGGGTAAGTCTGTGAAAAGACTTGTTCCAAATGGTCTGGTTAATAGTGGGGCTACTCTCTGGTGTATGGACTACTTTCAAGTCACCGAGAAGGATTGACTCCCTTTTCTACCAGGTAAAAAGCACCTGTAAAATTTGCTGACAGTCATTCCGGATGTGCCTGTGTGTGAAAATTACTGTCTCTAATGAAAAAAATGAGCCTCTGTTTTTTTTTTTTTTTCCTGAAAAGGATGGAGTTTGCTGTTTCCAGTTATACAGATCACTAGTTGTAAAGGGAACATATATTAAAAAGGGAGCCTGCCCCCATCTCCTTCATGTTCCTGTCTTAAGTATAATAATGGTAACATATTACCTACCACCTCAGGCTGGTAAAAGTAACCACTTTTGGTATGGGAGGACTTAACATTACAGGCGCTGATGGCAAAGAATAGGAAAGAGAATACAACAATGCATTTTCCTCTAAGGGACTCTATAACCCTTGGGGAGAATATTTTTTGGCTATAAGAATTTTAGGCCTTGTTCTTCCATCCTGAGAAAAGGAGTAAACATAGGTGCATACAAGACACAGATAGAACTATTAGCATACACAAACAGACCAATAGCCACAGGCACTTAACTTACATGTCCCATACCTCTCAATGTTGACCTCTGCAGGAGGACTTAGATGACAGAATGTCCCAGATTGCCTCTTGAGGAGGCCGCAGATGACCCCTGGAAAATGTCACATATGTCCTCCTTAGGAGGCCCTAGATAATCTCTCATGGAGGTTCCAAATAGCTCCCCAAGGAAGTGTCAGATGATCGCCAAAGGAGATCCCAGATGTCCTCTCAATGAGGCTGAGATTACCTCTCGAATAGCTCCCAGATGGCCACTCAAAGAGGCGATATATGAACCCCAGAGTAGGGTCCAGATAACCCTCTTGAGAAAGTCACAGATGACCTCCAGAGAAGGTCCTTTATGGCTTCTCAAGGAAGTCCCAGATGATGTCTGAAGACATTCATGCATTTCTCATCAAGGTAACCCAAGCTGACCTCCCAAAGAAGTTTCAGATGACCTCAGGAGGTGGTCCTAGATTGCCTCTTAAGGAAGCCTCAAAGACTACTTTTGAAGAGGTCTCACGTTGCCTCCTGAGGAAGCTCCAGATGACCTCTGGAGAAAGTCCAAGATGGCACCTGGAGAAGGCCCCAGATGACCTCCAGGGTAGATTTCAGATGGCTTCCCATGGAAGCCCTACATGACCTCTCAAGGAGTTCCCAGAAGCCACAAATGACCTCCAGAAGGGGTCCCCAAAACAGGCTGGCAAGCTTTCCCAGACATACCCTTAGAGGGACCTAAATGACTTTTGTTAATGTTGGTCCTCTGGAGACAAACACTCGAGGTAGACTCTTAACCCTGAGGGTTGACACTTTCACCTATGGGGATTTTTCTCTGGGGCCAAGGCTTGATGCTATCCAAATGGATTATCTCGATGGGGTTTCTGAAAATTAGGAACTCTGTAGTTCAAGAGAATCCATCGAGACACATCTAATATAATAAATGTTCTCCAAACCACCAACCCCCAAAATTATGATATCCAAAGTTCCAAACATCAAAGGGCAAGCCTTTTTCCCCCTTCCTTTTGCCTCTCCTTGGCTACAGAACTATATATCCTTCGATGTCTTTCCATTTTTCCCTTCTACCAGTTCCTTCTTCTCTTCAGGCCTCTCCACTCTCCACAGGTATGAACTGCTTTGCCTGGGTCGTCAGTTGCCATCCTTCACCTCCTGCCCCCCCTCAACTTCCTCTCCTCCCAGGTCTTTCCCCTTCTGCTATCACAACACTTCCTTCCTTCCAGGACTTTTCCCTTTTTCTCTTTCTTTTTATTGTTCTGAACAAGTAACCTATATAAATTCTGTACCCCTTCTCTACACCAACTGCCTAACAGTTTTCAACTGTCACATCCCAAACTGCCCACAGCCCAATCACTTCTTAACAGCTCAACATGTAGTGATTAATGCAACAGCCCCTCCCACAGAATGCCCCACCTTCTTTGGTGGCATACTTTGTCCTCTCCAACTGGCTAGGAGATGGTGCCTGACTGATTATCAGACCCTATAGATTATTGGGGTCCTGCTGATTATTACAGTATCTTCCTTGTGAACTAGTAGCTATTGAAATTGGAAATTTGATTTTAATATTACAAACTCGTTGTGATATCACAAACCCATTTTGACATCATCAGCATGACATCACAAACCCATTGTGACAATATTGTTATTGTGACATCATGATTCCATTGTGACATCTCAAATCTATTATGACTTCTTAGCTCCTTTGAAAAATCCATGCCCTTTTCAAAAGCACAGTAACTTTGTGTACTCATATCCTTGTTGTTAACTGACAATTGAGATCAGACATGCCATTATAACATCAAAAAGTGTTTGTGACATCCTCAACAGTGTGACATCACATTTTCATTATGAGAGCATCAGCTCATTGTGATATCACCAAACTCAATGACATAATTTCATTATGACAAGAATTCTCATTGTGACATCATAGACATTGTGAATGCCTATTCTGTGATTTCATTGTATTTCAAATGTGGCATGAGAGTTGATACCAGAAACACATTTTTGTGCCTACATAACAATTTTGTCATCATAATCACTTTGTGATATCACAGTTCCATTGTGATACTACTATCACAATGTAATATCACAAACATCTGTCCTCATAACTTTTGTGACATGCTAACATTGTGATATCTTAGACCTTTTTGCCCTCATAATTTTCCAACCTCATATTTCAGGTATGACATGAGATACCAGAAATCCACTGACATCATGTCCATTGTGACATCACACTGACAGATGTCATGATCATCGTGTCACATTGGGACATCACAAAAGTTTTGATGTCACAATTAGTTGGTGATGCCATAGAGGTAAGGGGTCACAGTAGGTCTATGATGTCACAATTGGTTGGTGATATCCAAATGAATCGCATTTGTCATGAAATCACAGAGAATATGAGTTCACGAATGGACTGGTATCTACAAAGGCATGTGTTGTTGCAAATGTGTTGAAGTCCTAGGAGGATTATGTCACAGTGTGACACAATGGTCATGATGTCTGTCAGTATGATGTCACAAAAGTCATGATGTCACAGTGGATTTCTGATATCACATATCCTAACTGAAAAATTATAAGGTTGAAAAAAGTTTATGAGCTCATAAAGGGCCTAAGACATCACAATTGGAGCACATCACAAGACTTATGAGGACAGTGCCGTCACACAGGCATCAAAGATGGCCCTGAGAGGAAGTTGAGTGGGCAAAGCCTGATTTGTTTAAGTTCAGTGTGTACACAGCTTGTGGAAGCTTAGGTGCATGATAAGGTGTAACCTTTACAGTGATTGGTTGGTTCCATTTCCTCCCCTCCCACGCAGTCTTTTGCTTTAAAAAGGGCTTGCTCTATGTTAATAAATGAGTCCCTGCTTGACTTGAATCCTGCTGCTTCTGATTGTCTCTTAGGCTAAAGGAGGCTGGGGAATGGGTGAGCAGCCACAATTACCTTTCCTTGGACCCTGTCCATCTTTTTTCGGTCAAACGAAGACCTGACATCAGGCTCCCCACATGGGGATCGAAAGGAAAAGATACCAACTGAGGCTAAGCACTCTCTCAGGCTAAGTGAAACCCTTAGTATGGGTAATGCTATTTCACAGAGGAAGGAGGAAGGGGCAACATCAGACCTAGAGGGAGTAAAGGAGGACTTGGGAAGTGAGAAGGAAATGGAATGGGTTAAATTTCACCGAGAAAACACCAAAACTTGCACAGTGGAAGTCAAAAAGGAAGGTGAAAGTTACCCCCTATGATTTGGGTGCCCTTGACGGTCCTCGGTCCCCACACTATTCCCCTGATTGGGGTGGGGAGGTAAGGCTCGTTACGGGACCTGCAAGACCCGGACCCCTACCAACCTTCCATAAAGGGGCCGAGGGCTGGGGAAGTAACCTACTTGGAGTCTTGATATTTACGGGAAGTGCCACATAGGAGTCCGGACCTTAGGCCACAGGATTCACTTCCCCAAGCTTATCCGGTCAATCTGGCACCAGGAGGTAATATGCCCTTGGAATGGTATCCATGGGAAGCTAAGGATCTGAAAGAGCTCCACAAGGAGGTGGTGGAGGATGGCCCGAACTCTCCTTGGGCCCAGACCCTATTACATGACGTTGCTTATCACCTAATTGTGTGTCTGGTGGGATGTGGCCAAAGCCCTCCTCACCAGTTCTCAGTTTATTAAATGGTGTGCCTTCTTTAAGGAGGAATGCAGAGTGCGGAGAGAGAATAACTGGCAGGCTCAACCCGTGATACCTATTACTTATGCCATGTTAACAGGGTTAGGGGAAAGGTACTCCACTGGCGTCCAACAGGCCACAATACCTGGCCCATACAATGACCAGGTGAGACAGGCAGGACTTGCTGTAGGCTAGAAACTGGATGATGGGCCCACTGAATCCCCCATAGCAGGAGTGAGACAAAAACCTGGTGAGCCTCTAGCTGAATTTGTAGACTGAGTCCAACAGAGTATTAACCACAAGCTGTTGGAAGGGAACCTCCAAGATCAGTTTGTAAAGTTACTGGCTTGGGAAGGGGTGAATGCAGACCACTGCATGGCCTGCATAGGATTTAGAGAGAGTTCCATGAGCAGATGTGTGGTGGCCTCACAGGATGTGGTAATGCAACAGCACCAGTCACAATCATAACCTTTAGCTTTACAGGTTCAGACATCTGCAATGACTGAGGCTATTACCCAGGTGCTGGCAGCCCAAGGCTGAAGAACCCGAAAACCATTGGGGAGAGGGACTTGTTTTAAATGCGGGCAGGAGGGGCACTTTAAGAGGGACTATTCACAACAACCCCCCCCCCCCCGCCAAACGGCCCGGGAGGTCCTAACCTCCCCCTACACCCTGCCCCCAGTTGCAGGAAGGGGTACCATTGGAAAAAAAGATTGTCCATCCAAATTTGATGTAAATAGCAAGCCTTTAAACTAGGGGAGTGGTGTCTTCCAGCCCCATTAACTCAAGGAGGAACCCACTCTGCTGTGAATCCCAGGCAGCCTCATGGCAGGATGACCCAGGCCCATAGGACTGTGCCCCTAGAGGAAGGACTCCACCTTAAAATTACTATTTTCATAGGTGGGAAGCAATTTCACTGCCTAATTGACACGGGGGCAGATCAAACCATACTCAGAGAGGAGGAAGTGCCCTTGGACTGGAAGCTTGCACCCGGGCCCCCAATATTGGGGGTAGAGGGCAACTCCCAGTCCAAAGAGATGGTTGCCCATATGAAATGGACTAGACCAGATGGAGAACGGGGAAAGATATGTTCCTTAGTGGCAAAAACCTCACTGCAAATTTACTAGGGCAAGACATGCTAAGATAAATGGATGCCATGGTCACTACACACCATCGAGCATCCTATGATGATATCCTGGATGGAGAAGAAGCACAAAGGCTTAAACAGGATCTAGAGAGAGTTAAGGAAAAGGATTTTTAACTTTCATAATTACAGAGAAGAATATAGGGGATCCGCTCAGGTACACCCTCAATCCTAAAAGCCACTGCTCTTGAGTACCTCCCATTAGGTGGAAACCCAGAAGCCCTATCTTGGTGGAGAAGTGGCCATTGACCAAACCTAAACTTGTAGCCCTCCACTTTCTGGTGAAGGAACAGATAAACCTTTGGCACGTATGTCCTTCTATTAGTCATTGGAAAACACCTGTATTTGTTATTCATAAGGCCTTCTGGGGCTTGGAGTATACTCCAAGATCTAAGTAAGGTAAATGAAAGGATGGAGTTAGTAGGAACGCCCCTAAGAGGCATGCCCTGGACTCCAACTCTACCTTCAGAATATACCTTAGTTGTGATTGATATTAAAAATTGTTTTTTTCTATCCCCTGCATCCAGATGACTAGGAGAAGTTTGCTTTCTCCATCCCTTCTCTTAATTTTTCCCAGCCTGATCGGAGTTTTGAATGGATGGTGCAGCCACAGAGAATGGCCAATCGCCCGACCTTTTGCCAACAATACTTGGCCCCACTTTTAGGGGCTCTGCTGGGTTCAGATACCTCCTTTGCCTATGCCTACATGGATGAAATAATTCTGGGGCACCAAGGCCCGTGATGCCTGGAGGGCCTTTTGGACCAGGTTGTCGCCATATTAAAAATGGGTTTTACCATAACCCTCAATAAAATTCAAAAGGTAACTCCTTTTAAGGTGCTCGTGTCCCACCTGACCTTGACTTAGGCCAGCTCCCTTAAGCCTTTGCTGGATATTCCAGCCTCTCTGAACTTAACCCAACTTCAGAGCCTTTGGAGGGAAATCAGTTGACTGTTGGCATGGGTTCCTCTCCCTAAAGATAGTCTTGTGCCTTATTTGCTCTACTAAAAGACAGAATGGCCCAAAAAGTTATTACAATTTCAGATAGCCATTGGGCAACATTTTTGCAGTTCCAAAAAGCCCTGGATGAAGTTTACCTGAAGGGGTATTCTATTTTTGAGCCCATTTTCCTTTGGTTGTTTGCAGGTGTTACATTGATTTCTGCAGTTTAAACTTTAAGGGGGGAGCCATTAGAGTGGTTTCATACTCCCCTGGGGGTCACACCTAGGGTGTACTCTCAGGCAAGCCAACTTGCAGATGTTATTGTCAAGGGAAGGACACAAGCTCAAAGGCATTATGGCCTCAACCCTCACTCCATTGTTTTTCCTTTTCAGATGGTAGACGTTGAGTGGCTCACTCGAGCCAATGCTCATCCTGCTCTCTCCGAGGATGGGTTCCTAGGCCAAATTGATTGCCATTATAGACCATCCAAATGGACTGTCACGTTATGGCATCTTCCCCTCAAATTACCTTCTCTATTTTCTCCTACGAATCTTCCTGGTGCCCTCCATATTTTTTTCTGATGGAGGTAAAGCAGGCTCTGTGTATGCTGCCTTTGAAGAGCAACAAAAGACCCTGAGCCAACAAATATTTCAACCTTGTCAAGGGTCAGCACAATATAAAGAAATGCTGGCTGTAATTATGGCCCTTCAGGGCATTCAAAAACCCTTTAATTTGTATTCTGATATCCTATATATGATTAACTTGTTCCCTCATATTTCCCAGGCACATATTAAGCTGGATGAAAACCCTATTTCCCCTATTATGGTTACCCTTAAGGGTGTGTTAGAAGGGTGAGAAGCCCCTATTCATATTCAACATTTGAGAGGGCATTCAAAACTTCCTGTGTTTTTATCCCTTGGCAATAATTGGGCGGACCAGTTAGCTACTGGTCCACAAGTATTATCGTTACAAGAGGCTACCTGTTTGCATGATTTCACCCACATTAACTGAAGAGGTCTTCAACATAGATTTCCTCAGAGTCCCGTAAAGGACCTCAAAAAGATAGTACGTACCTGGAAAATATGCCAGCCCTTCTTAAAAGTACCCCCGTTACAACCACCAGCGGTAAATCCCAGAGGCCTTAATCCTGGCAAACAGACATTATTCATTTCCTCGCCTTTGGTATGTTGAAATATATCTTTGTCTGTATAGATACCTACTCAAGAGCATGCTGGGCCACAGCACATACAGGAGAAAGAACTAAACATTCACAAGCACATTTTCTTCAATGCTCTGCCACCTTGGGTCTACTAGCACAAGTTAAAACCGATAATGGACGCTGTTTTGTTAGTAAAGCAATGTCAGAGTTTTTTGACAAATGGCACATTAATCATACTACAGTATTTTCCTATAATCCCCAAGGCCAATCAATTATAGAAAGAAATCACCAATGTCTTAAGGAGAAATTATTAAAACAAAAAGTAGGAGTTAGCCCCCATATACAGTTACAGATAGCTTTGTTTACCATTAACATTTTAAGTTTTACAAAAGGGGCAACTGAATCCAGTTTTCAGAAGCACTGGGGACAACTAAACCCTAAGCCCCAAGTGAAATTCAGGTGGAAGGACCCCCTTGACACAACAATGGCGAGGACCTGACCTGCTAGTTACCATGGGCAGGGGATTTGGATGCATTTTTCCCACAGAGATGTCAACCTCCATTTGGAACCTTGCCAGGAACCTTAAAGTTTTACCCATTTCCTCTATACAGGAGGATGCCCAAGTGTAAACTAACCAACAAGGAAAAAAAAATGGCTATGGTGGCAGAGGCTTGTGTTTAAAGGAGGGAAAGCAAGAAGGATAACTAACCATTCCCAAGGACAATCGGCCCTTGAGAAGCTCTTGTGTTCTCTAAGTATTGCAGATGGCAATACTCAACCTCAGTGGGTGACCTGGGCAGTGATCAGTGCTGGCAATGAAGACATAGCTCCACAAGAGTAGCTGTCCCTTCGACCTGGTGGCTTGACCTTCATTTTGATCACCTCCCTATTTCATTACGTATGGACCATTTAATATTTCTGTAGGAGCTATTTATTTTAATGCTACTTGCTCTAATATTCCTTTTACAAGCCCCACCTCTGGACTCTGACATGGCAAAGACTGCTATCCCATTACTGACTGTTAAAGTACTGCTAATGATATTGCTTGGCCTTGGAATGCTTTTGCTGATGGTTTTTCTATGCCTTTCTTGAATTATATGTGCACTACAAACCTCTTATGAGTTTAGCCAGCCAGTTATAAATATCCCCCAAGAGGAACCACAGCCAGAGATGGGTAAGAGAGGGTGCTAGTCTGACCAACCTAAGACAGGGCCTTCAGCTTCGCTTTGAAGAAGTTCTGGATGAAGGGTAAGACAGACAAGATGATCCACCCAACCTAAGACAGGAGGGTTCTCTCCTTTGAACAAAGACGTGGTGTTGGGAGACAACAGTAAAGCTGAAAGGTCATCTTGACTCCTGTACTCCTTTGAAGGCACAAACAAAGAACTGGGTTAATTGAAAGAATCCAGTTGCTCAGGATTGCTTTGCTATGTCTGCAGAGTTTTTTTTTTTTTTAATTTTCCTTGTTTTTCTGGACTATAGTAGAATGGCCTGAGAGTGGGGGCCCACGAGGATGCACTGTGTCGCATGTGTGGAATTCCCAATACCCAGGCTGCTCCCATGTTCTGAAGAGGACAAGATAAAGACTGTTCCATATGCCCCGGAATTAATCGAACTGTTTCAGACATTTCTAACTATGGTGGGGCTTATATTTATTACTATGCTAGTTGGGGATGTGAGGTAACTGGGATGGGCTCTTGTATCATGCACAAGGGCCCTATCCTTTTCTGGCAAATCTTGCCCCCCAGACTTGCCTCAAACCCCCTGCATAACCAATGCTATTCTTTCCAATGTAATCCTGTTAAAATAACCTTTACAGAGGAAAGGAAAAGGATAACTAACTGGGAGTTGTATCTGCCATTAACACAGAAAGAGGGAATCTGTGGGGCACACAGGCAGCAAAGATGGCCCTGAGAGGAAGTTGATTGAGCAGAGCCTGATTTGTTTACCTTCAGTGTGTAAACCGCTTGTGGAAGCTTAGGTATATGATAAGGTGTTACCTTTACAGTGATTGGTTG
This sequence comes from Dipodomys spectabilis, assembly GCF_019054845.1. Classification (NCBI taxonomy): domain Eukaryota; kingdom Metazoa; phylum Chordata; class Mammalia; order Rodentia; family Heteromyidae; genus Dipodomys; species Dipodomys spectabilis. Next base: position 632,772 of record NW_024870919.1, on the reverse strand, counting down.
GTTCCATTTCCTCTCCTCCCACGCAGTCTTTTGCTTTAAAAAGGTCTTGCTCTGTGTTAATAAACGAGTCCCTTCTTGACTTGACTCACTGCATCTGATTGTCTCCTGGGCTAAGGGAGGCTGAGGAATGGGCGAGCAGCCACACGTAGCTTTCCTGGGACCCTGTCCAGCTTTCGTGGGATGGATGAAGACCCGACAGAAGAGGGCAGTTTGTGATGTCACAGTGTGTTCGTGAAATCACTATAGCACTGTGATGTCACAAAGTAATTGTGATGCCATATATTTATGAGATCACAATGGTTTTCTGATATCAACCCAAATGCCACATTTGAAATAGAATGAACTAAGAGAATAGGCATTTACAATGTGTCTATAACATCGCAATGAAAATTTAATGTCATAATGCTATGAGGTCATTGTAAATTGATGTTGCAAGGAGGTAATGATGTCATAATGACTATGTGTTGTCACACTGGTGATTGGGTCACAAAGGGTTTGTGATATTACAATGGCATATATGAATTCAATTATGTGTTCACAATGAGGATATGGATAAACAAAGGGACTGTGATGTCACAAGTACCATATGTGATTTCAAAGGTACTTAGGGGTCAGGATAACTTTATGATACACTGTTGTGATGAGGTCACAACAGGTCTTTGATGTCATAATGATTTGGTAATATCTCAAACACATGCCCAGTTTCAACTGCTAGTATTTCACAAGGTGCATACAAGTTCAAAGAAGGGGCTTGAAGTCTTAATGGACATGAACTTTTAAAAATGTTATGAGGTCATATTAGGCTTGTGAATACACAATGGGACAGTGATATCATCATGCCCTTGTCAACTCAATACATCATGTCAAAATATTGTTTGGTGTCACAATTAGTTGATGATGCTACATTGGTGATGAGGTCACGAAAGATTGGTGATGTCACAATGTGTTGGGCATGTCACAATGACATGATGGTTATCAATTGTCTTTACCTTACAATGAGTATATGAGTTCACAAAGGGACTTTGGTTTCTCCAATAGTATGTGTTGTCATACATATATTGAAATCCTAAAAGGTTTGTGATGTCAGAATTTGTCACAATGGATATGAAATATGGCAGTGTGATATCACCATAGTCATGATGTCACTGGGAATTTCTGATATCAAATGACATATGTGAAATTTAATGAATTCAACAAGAGATTATTAGTACAAAAAGGCCTCAGATATTAGAATTGCAGCATGTCACAAAAGTTATGATGACAGGATAGGTTTGTGATGTCACGGGGGGTTATGTGATATTGTGATATGTGGTTATTGTGATATCACAGTGGCAACGTGATTTACAAAGGGATTGTAATGTCACAATGGTTATGAGTTCACGATTTGTTTAATACATCAACCTACAGGCCACATTTTAAATAGAATGAAATCACAGAAAAGGCATTCATAATGTGTCTATGATGTCACAAGGACAATATGAAGTTCTAAATCTATCATATCATTTTAGTTGTGTAATTTCCCAATGTGCAGATGTTGTCAAAATGACAATGTGATGTCACAATTGTGATGAACTCACAAATTGTTTTTGATGTTAAAATGTCCTGTCTGATTCTCAATTGTCAATATTTCACAGTGGGGATTTGAATACACAAAGGGAATGTGATGTCACAAATCTATGTATTTTTTCAAAGGATATAAGAAGTCATAATAGATTTGGGATGTAGCAATGTGATCCTTGTGTCAAAACAGCAATGTGATGTTACAATGGGTTTGTGATGTCATACTGGTGATGAGGTCATAATGGATTAGTTATGCCACGACTTTGTAATATGACAATTATTTGTCCAATTTCAATTGCTACTAGATCACCATGAGGACACGGTAAAAACCAGCAGTGCCCCTATGATCCACGGGAACAGATAGTTATCATGGCCTCTTGCTCTGGACCGCCGGAGAGGGGGGCTGCATGCCACTGGAGGGGGCAGGACATGCTGCTGAAGGAGATAGGATGTCAAGCCCAACATAGTGAGCTGCCAAGAAATGATTGGGCATGAACATTTGGGAAGTGATGATTGAAAACAGTTATGCAGGAAATATATTGCAGTGGGGGAAGGGCACAGCCTATATATAGGCTGCATGTTCAGAGCAACAGAAGGGGAGAGAAAAAAGGGGAAAGGCCTGGAAGGAAAGAACTGATGAGACTGCAGGAATGTAAATACCTCGGAGGAGAGGAAATTAAGGGAGAGCAGGAGGTGAAGGATGGCAGCTGGCCACCTGGATAGGGCAGGGCAGGACTGTCAAGAGTAGAGCAGCCTGAAGAGAAGGGAATGGTGGAAGGAAAAAATGAAAAGACCTGAAATGTAAGACAGGTCTGGAGAGAAGGAGGATGAAGAGAAATGAAATAGCCTTGTCCTTTGAAGTGTGGAGTTTTGGAGATCATTATTTTGGGAGATGGTTGTTTGCAGACCAGTTAACAAATGGCTGGGCTGTTCTTTGGAGCTCTGAGGGTTCATAGTTGAGGCTGAATTTAGCTCTGGGCATTCAGCCCAGGTCAAGGTAGTCGCTTATTTCAAAATTTATGAGGACAAGGCAGGTTTGTGATGTTACATTGCATTAATGATATCACAATATCAATATGAGGTCACAAAGGGCTTGTAATGTCACAATTGTGATGGGTTTCTGCAATCAAACTATATGCCACATTTGAGATAGAATGAAATCACAGAATAGGCAATCACATTGTCTCTATGACCTCACAATGAAAATGTGGTGAGTGGCGCTGTAGCTCAAGTGGTAGAGCGCTCGCCTTGAGCTGAAGAGCTGAGGGACAGCGCCCAGGCCCAGAGTTCAAGCCCCACGACCGACAAAAAAAAAAAAAAGAAAAAAAGAAAATGTGATGACATAATGCTATGATGTCATTGTCATTTTGTCACAAATCATTTGTAATGGTACAATGGCATGTCTGATATCAGTTGTCCTTTGTTCACAATGAGGATATAACTACCCAAAAGGACTGTGATGTCACAAAAACCATGTGCTTTTTCAAAGGTACTAAGAGGTCACAACAGGTTTGATATATCACAAGATGATCATGATATCATTGTGGAAATATGATGTCACAATGGGTTTGTGATGTCACAGTGGGGATAAGGTCACACTTGGATAGTGATGTCACTATGAATTTGTAATATCACCATTACATGGTGATATTACTAGATCACAAAGAAGATACGAGTTCACATAAGGTGTTAGAAGTCAGAAAGGCCATGAATTTTGTAAAATATTATGAGTACGTAATATATTGGTGGAAATGCGATGGGACAGAGATATCCCATTGGCAATATAATGTTAACATTACAAGAGATAATATTGTTTTAAAGTCACAAATAGTTGATAATGCCATATAGGTGATGAGGTCATATAGATTTATGATTTCACAATGGGATGGTGATGTCACATCTCATGCTAGGACTCTAATTCACAATGAATATATAAGTTCACAAGGGATAATGATGTATCCAAAGGTATATGTTGGCACAAGTGTAATGAATCTTAACAGGTTTTTGATGTCACAATGAGACTCAATTTTCATGACATCTGGCAATGTGATGTCACAGTGGTCGTGATGTCACAGTGGATTTCTGATATCACATATCATACCTGATGTATTATGAATTAAACAATTTATGAGCTCAGAGAGGCCAGTGATCACACTGGCAGCATGTCAAAACATTTATGATGATAGGACAGTTTTGTGATGTCACAGTGGGTTAGTGATATCATAATGGCAATGTGGTGTCATCAAGGTATTGTGATGTCATAATGGTTATGTTATCACAATCTATTTCTGATATCAACCCACCTGCCGCATTTGAAATAGAACTAAATCACAGAATAGGCATTCCAATGTATCTGTGACATCACAATGACCATGTGATGTCATAATGCTATGAAGTCATTGTTGTTTTATGACGTCACGATGGGCTGATGGTGTCATAATGACAATGTGATGTTACACTGGTGATGATGTCACAAAAATTTTGCCATGTTAAAATGGCATGTCTGATTTCAATTTGCTCAAAATGAGGATATGAGTACACAAAGGGCCTGTGATGACACAAAGGCCAAGCTTTCAAAGCTTCTGAGGTCATAATAGGTTTGGGATGTCACAATATGATCATGGTGGCACAATGACAATGTGGTATCACAATGAGTTTGTCATGTCACCGCACTGATGTGGTCACAATGCGTTAGTGATGTCTCATCCAGTTTTAATATAACAATGACATATGCAACTTCAATTTCTTCTAATTCACTATGAGGATACTGTAATAACCAGTGTTGCCAGAATTATCTGTGGGAGCCCTTAATCATTGTAAATTCTTGGCCTGGCCCATGGGAGAATGTGTGGAATGCCGCCAAAGGTGGAGGTGTCAAGCCTCACTTAGTGAGCTGTCAAGAAGTGATTGAGCATTGGGCAGATTGGGAAGAAATGGTTAAAAATTGTTAGGCAGTAGACCCGTTGGAGTGAGGAGGGGTACAACCTATATATAGGTTGCATTTTCAGAGCATTGGAAGCGGGGATAAAAATGGGAGTTACCCGGATGTAAGAAAGTGATGAGATAACAGAAAGGAAAAAACCTGAGAAGAGAGGAAGATGAGGGAGAGCAGAATGTTGGCAAGTGGTAACTGCGGTAGAGTAGGGCAGGCCTGTGGAGAGTGGAGAGACCTGAAGAGAAGAAGGAAGTGGTGGAAGGGAAAAAGGGGAAGACCTGGAAGGAAGGACAGGTCTGTAGTGAAGGAGGAAGGAATGAAAAGTAAAAAGCCTTGCCCATTGAGGTTTGAAGATTCAGAGAGCATAATTTTTTGGCTGGTCATGTGCAGACCAATTAAGAAAGGGTGGGGCTGCCCATTGGTGGTCTCAGTTAGATGGTCAAGGCTGCTCTTGGACCTGGGTATCCAGTCCAGGATAAGGTAATCTCATCCCCCTTTCTATTGTAAATTGTTTTATATATTAAATGTGACCACATGGTTTGTCTCCTTGCCTTATAGGTCATAAGTACACGAGTTCACAGAAAGAGCTTGAAGTCTCAAAGGCCACGAATTTTCTAAGATGTGATGTGGCCATATAGGTTTGTAAAAACACAATGGGACAGTGATATCACAATGGCAATACCACAATATCATGTCAAAATAATGCTTTGATACCACAATTAGTCGTTGATGCCATTCTCGTGATGAGGTCACAATAAGTTTGTGATTTCACAATGGATTCATGATGTCAGAGTGGCATGGCAGATCTCAATGGTCATTAATTGGCAATGATTACATGAGTTCAAAAAAGGGACTGTAATGTCTCCAAAGGCATGTGTTTTCACAAATGTGATGCCGCTCTCACAGGTTTGTGATGTCACAATGTGATACAATGGTCATGATATCTGGCACTATGATGTAACAGGGGATTTCTGATATCACATGTCATATCAGAAATAAGAGATTTAAAACAGATTATGAGCTCACAAAGGGCCTAACATATGACAATGTCACAAAACTTATAAGGACAGGACTGGTTTGTGATGGCACAGTAGGTTAATGATGTCACAATGGCAATGTGATGTCACAAAGGATTGTGATATCACAATGGTTATATGGTCAAAATGGGTTTCTGAAATAGAATGAATTCACAGAATAGGCCTTCACACTGTTATGTCTATGACATAACAATGTCACTGTGATTTATCATGCTATGATGCCATTGTCATTTGGTGATATCTCAATGAGCTGATGGTGTCACAATGACAATTTTATGTCACTGCTGATTTATGATGTTACAACAGTTATGAGGTCACATTATTTTTCTGATATCAACACACATGTCAAATTCTAAATAGAATGAAAAAGCCTGGCACGGGTGGCTCATGCCTGTAATCCCAGTTACTCAGGAGGCTGAGATCTGAGTATTGCAGTTCAAAGTCACCTCAGGCTGGAAAGTCCATGAGACTCTTATCTCCAATCAAAACCACTAGAAAACCAGAAGCGGTGCTGTGGATCAAGTGATAATGTGCTCGCCTAGAGCTGTAGAGCAGGGACAGCACCCAAGCCCAGATTTCAATTCCCATGACCAACTACAACAACAAAAATGATTAAAAACAGGCATTCACAATCTGTTTATAACATCACAATGACCATGTGATCTCATAATACTATCTTGTCCTAGTTTTATGATGTCAAAAGTAGTTGATGCTTTTTTTTTTTTTTTTAATTTTTTTTAATTTTATTTGAGAACATACTGTACAGAGGGGTTACAATTACATGGGCAGGATAATGCATACATTTCTTGCCAAGCATTGCAGCCTCCTCCTTTGTTTACCCTTCACCTCCCTTCCCAGCCTCCCCCCTCCCTCCCACCCAATCATACCCCCCCTCCGCCCCCCCCCCACCGACACTGTAAAGCTGGTTTTGACATGACATTTTGTACTTCTCATTGTTGCAACAGGTCCACCTGAATCCTTAAACGACTTGTTTGTCCCCATCTCCTCCACAAGTTATACTGACATCAAATATAGTGAAAGCGGGGGTTACACTGTGGGGGAGGGACATACAAAGCAACAAAGAAATAATCTTATAAATGCGTTAGAAACACATGCATGAAAGAAACAAAAACATTAAAATACATATTTGAGGTTTCGTTTTCCTAACATCACATTATCTGACTTTTTCCGCTTGACTCATACCTATACTAGATATTGCAAATAAGGGAAACCATGGGACCTATGTTTCTTTGGGCCTGGCTTACTTCACTTAATATAATTTTTTCCAAGCCTTTCCATTTCCTAACAAATGGGGAAATGTCATTCTTTCTGATGGAGGCATAGAATTCCATTGTGTATATATACCACATCTTCTTGATCCATTCATCTACTGAGGGGCATCTGGGTTGGTTCCATGTCTTAGCTATGGTAAATAATGCTGCAATAAACATAGTTGTGCTGGTAGCTTTAGTGTGGCCTTGTTTGTGATCATTTGGGTAAATGCCCAAAAGTGGGATTGCTGGGTCGTTGGGGAGCTCTATGTGGAGTCTTTTGAGGAACCTCCATACTGCTTTCCAAAGTGGTTGAACAAGTTTACATTCCCACCAACAATGAAGTAAGGTTCCTTTCTGTCCACATCCCCTCCAGCATCTGTTGTTGTTAGAGTTCTTGATTTTTGCTGTTCTAACTGGAGTGAGGTGATATCTCAATGTTGTTTTGATTTGCATTTCTTTTATGGCTAGGGATGTTGAACATTTCTTCATGTGTCTATTGGCCATCCTTCTTTCTTCTTCAGAGAAGCTTCTCCTTAAGTCTTTCGCCCACTTACTTATTGGGCAGTTGTTTCTTTGAGGTTTTGTTGTTGGGTGGTTTAATTTTTTGAGTTCCAAGTATATTTTAGATATGAGACCCTTGTCCATTGTATGGCTAGTAAAGATCTTCTCCCAGTCCGTGGGCTTTCTATTGATCTTGCTAGCTATGTCATTTGCCCTGCAGAAGCTCTGCAACCTTATACAATCCCATTTGTTCAGCCTTTCTTTGATTTGTTGTGTTTCCGGGTCTCTATTCAGAAAATTTCGGCCTGAGCCAAGGAGACCCAGGGTTTCTCCTATTCCATCCTGTAATGTTTTCAGAGTGTCTGCTTTGACTTCGAGGTCTTTGATCCATTTGGAGTTGATTCTGGTGCAGGGTAATATATAAGGATCTAGCTTTAGTTTTCTACATGTAGTTAACCAGTTTTGCCAGCACCATTTACTGAAGAGGCTGTCTGTCTTCCATTCTATTGTTTTAGCTCCCTTATCGAAGATTAGATGGCTATAGGTCTGTAGGTTCATTTCTGGGTTTTCAATTCTATTCCATTGGTCCTGAGGTCTGTTCTTATGCCAATACCAAGCTGTTTTGATTACTATGGCTTTATAGTAGAGTTTGAAATTTGGTATTGATATTCCTCCAGCAGTGTTCTTTCCATTGAGGAGCGTTTTTGCTATTCGGGGTCTTTTATTGTTCCATATGAATTTTTGGATTGCCTCTTCTATTTCCTTGAAGAATGAGGGTGGAATTTTGATAGGTATTGCGTTGAATTTGTAGATAGCCTTGGGAAGTATTGCCATTTTCACGATGTTAATCTTTCCAATCCAGGAGCATGGGAGGTTTTGCCATTTTTTAAGTTCTGTGTTGATTTCCTTTTTCAAGATTTTAAAGTTTTCATCATAGAGGTCCTTCACTTCTTTAGTTAAGTTAATTCCTAGGTATTTTATTTTTTGTGGGGCTATTACAAATGGAGTTGCTTTCCTAATTTCAGCCACACTTTTCTCATTGTTGGCATACAGAAAAGCCATTGATTTTTGGGGGTTAATTTTATAACCTGCTACTTTGCCAAAGTTTTGAATCAGCTTGAGTAATTTGGGAGTGGAGTCTATGGGATTCTTTAAATACAAGATCATGTCATCTGCAAAGAGGGAGAGTTTTATTTCTTCTTTCCCTATTTGGATCCCCTTTATGTCTGCATCTTGTCTTATTGCTGTAGCTAGGCATTCTAATACTAGATTGAAGAGAAGTGGAGAGAGTGGGCATCCTTGTCTTGTTCCTGAGTTAAGAGGAAATGGCTTTAGTTTTTCACCATTGAGTATAATGCTGGCTGTAGGTTTGTCATATACAGCCTTTATTGTATTGAGGAATGTTCCATGGATTCCTAATTTTTCCAAAACCTTCATCATAAAGGGGTGTTGGATCTTGTCGAATGCTTTTTCTGCGTCTATTGAGATAACCATGTGGTTCTTATTCTTGCTCCTGTTGATGTGATGAATAATATTAATTGATTTGCGTATATTGAACCAGCTTTGCATCCCTGAAATGAATCCTGTTTGATCGTGGTGTATGATTTTTTGGATGAATTGTTGAAGTCGATTGGCCAAAATTTTGTTGAGAAGTTTTGCATCAATGTTCATCAAAGAAATGGGTCTATAGTTCTCTTTCTTTGATGAGTCCCTGCCTGGTTTTGGGATGAGGGTTATGATGGCTTCATAGAATGTGTTCGGTAGTGAGCTTTCTCTTTCAATTTCATTGAAGAGTTGGAGGAGAATTGGTGTGAGCTCTGCTTTGAAGGCCTTGTAAAATTCCGCTGTAAAACCATCTGGTCCTGGACTTTTCTTAGCTGGGAGGTCTCTTATTGCTGTTTCTATTTCAATGCTTGATATGGGCCTGTTAAGATAGTTTAACTCATCTTGGTTTAGTTTTGGCATGTCAATATTTGCTAGGAAGAGGTCCATTTCTGTCAAGTTCTCAAACTTATTAGCATAAAGTTTTGAGAAGTATTTCCTTATAATGTTCTGAATTGTTTCCGTGGTGATGTTTCCATTCTCATCTCTGAGTTTATTAATTTGGGTGTGTTCTCTTCTTTTTCTGATAAGATTTGCTAAGGGTCTGTCAATTTTGTTAAGTTTTTCAAAGAACCAACTCTTTGTTTTGTTGATTCTTTCTATAGTTTTGTTGGATTCTAATTCATTTAATTCTGATTTAATTTTGATTATTTCTTTCCATTTACTGGATTGGGGTTTATCTTGCTGCTCTTTTTCAAGGAGGTTTAGATGTGTCATTAAATTGTTAGTTTCAGATCTCTCCAATTTGTTGATGTAGGAGCTCAGAGCTATAAACTTGCCTCTGAGTACTGCCTTTGCTGTGTCCCAGAGGAGCTGGTATTTTGTGTGTTCATTTTTGTTGAATAGCATGAACATTTGAATTTCCTTTCTAATCTCTTCCATGACCCACTCATGATTCAGCAGTGTGTTGTTCAGCCTCCATGTGATACCGGACTTTCTTTGGTGGCTTTTGGTGTTGAGTTCTAACTTTATTCCCTTGTGGTCAGAGAGAATGCAAGGTATAACTTCAATGTTTCTGAATTTAGACAAGTTTGCTTTGTGGCCTAAAATGTGGTCTATTTTAGAAAACGTTCCATGTGCTGCTGAGAAAAACGTGTATTCTGATGCTGCTGGGTGAAATGTTCGGTAAATGTCTGTTAAGTCTAGTTGATCTATGCAGCTGTTTAGATCTGCGGTTTCTCTGTTGAGTTTTTGCCGGGTTGATCTATCTAGTGGGGAGAGTGGTGTGTTAAAATCCCCAACGATTAATGTCTTTGGATCTATATGGGATTTGAGGGAAAGTAGTGTTTCTTTGATAAATTTGGGTGCTCCATTGTTTGGCGAATAGATATTTAGAATTGTAATATCCTCCTGAAGGAGAGATCCTTTAATTAGTATGTAGCGACCTTCTTTATCTCTTTTCATGAATTTTAATTTGAAGTCTATTTTATCTGATATTAGGATTGCAACTCCCGCCTGTTTATGCGGTCCGTTTGCTTGGTAGATTTTGTTCCAGCCTTTAACCTTGAAAATGTGTTTGTTTTTATGGGCAAGATGTGACTCCTGCAGGCAGCAGATAGAAGGGTCTTGTTTTTTAATCCAACTAGACAGTCTATGTCGCTTAATTGGAGAGTTCAGTCCGTTAACATTAAGAGATAGGACTGAGAGGTATTTGGGAGTTCCTGCCATGTTATCTACCTTCTTGGGGGCTGCGAAAACTGGGTTCTTCCTATGGTTCTTGGATTCTCAGTTTGGGTGCAGTTTCTTGGCCTTTATTGTGGTCTTGTTGGTTTTCTATGTGTAGGACATCTTTAAGAATCTTTTGTAGGGCTGGTTTGGTGGAGATGTATTGTTTCAATTTTTCTTTGCTATGGAAGGTTTTTATTTGGCCTTCAGTTATGAAGGAGAGTTTAGCTGGGTACAGTATTCTTGGTTGATAGTTGTTTGTTTTTAGGGCATGGCATACATCATTCCAGGCTCTTCTTGCTTTGATTGTCTCTGCTGAGAAATCTGAGGTGATTCTAATTGGTTTCCCTTTATAAGTGATTACCCTTTTCTCCCTGACAGCTTTAAGGATCTTTTCCTTGTTCTGAGTTGATCCTGTGTGGATTATAATGTGACGGTGGGATGTCCTATTCTGGTCTGGTCTATTTGGGGTTCTAAAGGCTTCTTGTATCTGGACAGGCCTATCTTTTTGCATGTTTGGGAAGTTCTCTGCTAGGATCCTGTTAAACAGATTTCCTAGACCATTAACTTCTGTTTCTAGGTGCTCCTCTACACCCATTATCCTTAGATTAGGCCTTCTGATGGTGTCTTCCAGGTGTTGGATAGATCTATCATATTTCTTGGACTTGTCTTGGATGGTTGTATGTTCTTTCTCTATAATATCTAGGCTGTCTTCAATCCCTGAGATTCGATCTTCTGCATGGTCTAACCTGCTGTCAAGACTCTCTACTTTGTTTTTTATCTCTTTTCCTTCTAGTTGGTCAGCTTTGATGGCTTCAAGTTCTTTGTTGAAGCTCTGTTTTAGGTCTTGTATGAATTTCTTTACTTCCTTAATTTGGTGTTCAGTGTTTGTCCTCAAATCACTTAGTTGATTGGTTATGGTTTCTTTGAGCTCCCATTCCTTCTGTTGGGTTCCATTCAGCATTCCCTTTGTGGTCTCCCTGACTTCCTTCAGCTCTTTGTTAATGGATTCCATGAATGTCTTTAGTGATCTTTGTGTGTTCTCTACCTGGTCTCTCAATTCCTGTATTACTCTTTGATTAGCTTCCTCCCGTTCATGGGATTCCTGCAGATCTCTTTGAGTGTTCTCAGCCTGCTCACGCCATTTCTCCCTTTCTCTTTGAGTATTCTCAAGTTGTTCACGCAAATCCTGTATCAGTTTTTGAGTAGCTTCCTCACGCTTATGATATTCCTGTATAAACTTCTGGGATGCCTCCTCTCTCTCCCTATCACGCTCATACAGAGTCCTTTGTACGTTGTCAAACTTTTCATTTATCATGTTTGCCAGCAGTGTTTGTAGAGCTGTTTGGGAACTCTCCTCTGGATTATTCATTATCTGTTCTAACCCCTGATTATCAGGATTGGGAATTGAGATACCCGAATTTGCCATTTTTCTTGTGTTTTTCCGGCTTACTCTGCCCATTTGAGATGAAGATAGCACCAGTTTTGTGCTAGAACACTATCTTAAGGCAACCATCAACCAAAGTTTGCATTTGTACAGTCAATAGTCCACAGATACAATCTAGTTCAACAGATACATCTATTCGACATCAAACAACTATATGTTAAAGGACTTCGAACCGCAGAGAAGAATTTGGAAAACCAGAAATTATTAGGGTTAGGGAGAGATGTGGGTAAAAAATAGGAATAGATTGGTGTGGGGAGGCACAGGGAGAGTTAACTATGTCCTAATCACAATGCAGGAAATAGGTTGGGTAGGATGTAAGTAGAGAGAGAGAGAAAAAGAAGAAAGGGAAAGGGGAATGAAAAGAGACCAGAAAAAAAATAGAAACGTAAAAATTAATGTTATTTTAGAGATTAAAAGACCATCGATTTATAGAGGAATATGAATATGTTGAGGGAAGGGGAGGGACATAGAGGAGATGAGAAAAACTTTAAAAAAATGCTTAAAATATTGTATAGGTATAAAGAGGTAGTACTGCTATTAATGAATTTAAGTCTCAGAGGTTTTGAATTGAGTAATAAGTTTGTGGATTAAGTGTGTACACAATGGGGGATAGGGTCTACTGGTTAACTACGGGTTTATTTGAGGATGTGCAGGACAAGAGTTAAGTCACATAAAGATGAACAAAGAGGAAAAGATGGAAAGGATAGGAAAGTGAGAAGAAAAGATCAGAAGTTCAGTAGAGCTAGAAAAAAAAAACAAAAAGATAATTAAGAATGAAAGAAAAAGAGAAAGAAGACAAGAAAAGAAAAGAAAACACACATTCACGTATTCCTAAAATAAAAATTATAAGAGGAGAAAAAAAAGAAAAGTTAATGGAAAACAATTATTTTTTCAGAAGAGGCAAAAATTAAAGATTAATAAAAGTTTTAGAAAAGCAAAAAAAATTTTTATATATATATAAGGTAACAAAAAACGAAAAAAAAAACAAAACAAGAAAAAGAAAAAAAGAAAAGAAGAAGAAAAAAAAAGTTCTTTGATTTTTTTTTTTTGGGGGGAGGGGTGGGAAGAGTCCTGTATCTCCCTTTTGTCTGTAACCAGAGTCTGGTTGGAGTCTCTGGTCAGCTTGAGGTCCTGTGGCTTGATTGGTTTCTTAAGTCTGTTTGTTGGAACAGGCAGAAAAATGCTCTGCTTTACCCAAGATTTTGAGATCCCCCTCCCAGGTTAGTTTACTGGGAGGGTGATCTGCTTTGAGAATCACAAAAGAGGGGGATGCAGTGATGAGGCTAGGTTCTGGGTAGAGTTGAGGCTTTTCAACGAACAGTAGCTTTTCCCTGGGGCTATTTTGTGAAAAAAAAAAAAAAAACTCACAGCACCGAGCCTGGAGCCATTCTCAGGGTTTCTGTTTTTCAATTGATTGTGGTGGCTGCTAGAGGGAGGGGCAGCCTCTGGCTCTGGCCACCCAGCGAGGAGAGCCACTCCAATGGCTGGTGCCTGAGCTGGGCGACCCCTCCCTGGATGGAACTGAGTCTGTGAGGTCACCTCGCCGCCAAGTTCCTGTGACCTGCCAAATGACTAGCTCTATTCCAAGGCCTGAGCTGGAGCTAGCCGCTCCTCCGAGCTTTGTCGGTATCCAAGATGGAGATCACCGGTGCTGGGGGGGGAGGGGTGGCCTTCCCTCCTCTGCTCACAGAGAAGGAGTGAGGAAGTGGGGCTTCTACTCACGCGGAGTCTTGGATCTCGGGTCGTCTCTGGTCTGCAAAGTGCAGGATGAAGTTGTCCGCTCCTTGTCGGTTCTTGCTGGTGTTGAGTAGAATCCGCTTGCCCGCTGCGTCTGGCTCCTTAGTCCCGGACTGCGTCTCAGGTAAGCCTCCGCGGCGGTGGTCGCCGCTGCGACCCTGCCGCCGCAGCGGCAGCTGCTCAGATGTGTCTGCTTGGCTTCCCCTCTCTTGACTAACTCTCTGTCCTGTGATGGCACACTTGGTGTGATTCTCTGGCTTGGGACTGTTCACTGGAACTCTGAAACTGTTTTCTATGCAAGAGCTTGTTCAGATTCCAGCTTCTCCTCCGCCATCTTCCCGGAACTGGTAGTTGATGCTTTTATAAAGAGAATGTTATGTCACACTGGTGCTGTCACAAAGTGTTCATGATGTTACAATGGCATGTCTGACATCAATCGTCAGTTCATAATGAGGGTAGAGTTACACAAAGGGACTGTGATGTTACAAAGGCTACGTGTTTTTTCAAAGGTGCTAAGAGATCCTAAAAAGTTTGGGATGTCACAATGTGATAGTGATGTCAAATATCTATGAAAGCTCACAATGGTTTTGTGATGTCACACTGGTGATGAAATCAAAGTTTTGTGAAGTCATATCTCATAATCACATGCCCAATTTCAGTTGCTACTACTTCATAATGAGGATATGATTTCACAGAAGAAGACAAATATAAAAGGCCATGGATTTTCTAAAATGCTATGAAGACATACTAGTTTATTGAAAACACAATGGAACAGTGATCTCACTATGGAAATGTGATGTTGCAATATGACGACTTAATAATGTTTGATACCACAATTGGTGATGCCACACTAGTGATGAGTTTACAAGAGCTGTGTGATGTCACAATGGGTTGGTGACAACAAAATGACACATGTGATCTCAATTGTCAACTCACAATGAGTATATGAGCTCACAAAAGGACTGTGATGTCTCCAAAGGCATGGGTTGTCTCAAAAGTGATGAAGTCCTAATGTGTGTGTTGTCAGAATGTGACAAATGCTCATATTATCTATCAGTGTGATGTCACCATGATCTAAATGTCACACTGGAATCGGGTATCACATTTCATACCTGGATTGGGTAAGAGAGGATTGGAATTTCACAGTGGATTAGTGATATTACTATGGAAATGTAGTGTCACAAAGGGATTGCGCTACCACAATGGCTATTAGATGACAATGTGTTTTTACTATAATAGGTTTGTGCTGTCACAGTTGGTTGGAAATGTCACAATGCCATGGCGATTCTCAAATATCATTAATTCACAATGAAGATATGAGTTCACAAAGGGACTGTGTTGTCTCCAAAGTCATGTGTTGGCACAAATGTGATGAAATCCTAACAGATTTGTGAATTCACGATGTGACACCATGGTCTTGATGTCTATCAATGTGATGTCACAATATTCATAATGTCAGTTTCAATTTCTGATATCATATGTCATACCTGAATTATTATGAGTTTGAAAACAGAATATAAGCTTACTAAAGGCCTAAAATATCCTAATGGCAGCATATCACACAAGTTATGACTAAAAACTCATGGTCTTTGGATCTTAAGATTATTTCTTTGAAATTATATCCTCATTGTGAACTAGTAAATATTGAAATTAGACATGTCATTTTAATAATACAAACTCATAGTGACATCACAAACTCATTGTGATCTCATCAAGACTGTGACATCACAAACACATTGTGACATCACATTGTTGTTGTGCATTCACAATCACATTGTGGCATCACAAAGCAATTGTGAAGTCTTAGCACCTTTAAAAAAACACATGACCTCTGTGGCCTCACAGACCCTTTGTGTACCCATAGTCTCATAGTGAAAATTGTGATCACACATAGCATTGTATCATCACAAATATTTTGTGCAATAATTACGACTGTGAAATCACATTGTCATCATGAAACCATCATCTCATTGTGATGACACCAAACCCCAATGACACCATACCATTTTTTTATTTTTTTCTTCTGTACATTTTTTATTGTAAATATAGTGTACAGAGGGATTACAGTTATATGAGTAAGGTAATGAGTACGTATCCAATCAAACATTGCTGCTTTGATATCACATTGTCACTTTGATGTCATAGACCCATTGTGAATGCCTATTCTTTGATTTCATTCTATTTCAAGTGTGTCATGTGGGTTGATATCAGGAAACCTTTGTGAACTCATTACCTTTGTGACATCAAAATGTCTTTGTCATAGCACATTGCCTTTGTTATATCACTAATCCACTGTGACATCAAATACCTCTCCTGTCCTCATAACTTTTGTGACATGTCATTGTATTATTTTAGGCCCTTTGTGAGTTGAAAATCTGTGTTTGACTTCATATTTCAGATATGACATGAAATATCTAAAATCCAGTGTAACATCATGATATCACACCACTGGACATCATAACCATTGTGTCACTTTGTGACATCTTAGAACTGTTAGTTCTTCACCTTTTTGACTACATATACTTTGGGGACATCAGAATCCCTTCCCAAACCCATATACTCATGGTGAGTTAATGACAATTGAGATCCCACATGCCATTGTGACATCACCAACCCGTTGGGACATCTCAAATCTATTGCGACCTCCTCATCAGTATGGTGTCACCAATTATGACATGAAAACATTATTACATGATGTTGAGACATCACATTGTCATTGTGAAACCAGTGTCCCATTGGGTTTTCACATAGTATGACCTCATACTATGAAGCTTCTTCTATCACCTGGTATCCTCATATTGAATTATGTGTAATTGAAATTGGATATATCATTCTGATATTATAAACTGTGACATTACAAAACCATTGTGACCTCATCAAAAACCCAATGGGACATCTCATTTCCATTGTGATCTTATGAATCACATAAGATTGCCATTCCAAAACAATTATGACCTCTTACCACCTTTGCAAACACACATGACCTCTGTCACATCACAGAATATTTTTTGTATCCATATCCTCATGGGGAACTAATGACAACTGACATCAGACATACCATTGAAATATTAAAAAAATCCTTTCTGACATCGTCATAATTGTGACATCATGTTGCCATTATGACAACATCAGCTCATTTTGACATGTAAAACTACAATGACATCATAGCACTGTAACATTACATTGTCATTCTGATATCATGGACACGTGTTTGCCCTTTATGTTATTTGATTCTATTTCTAATGTGGCATGTCGGTTGATATCAGAAACCCATTGTGAGTTCATGACCATTGTGATTTCATGGTGCCTTATTAGCATCACATTGCCATTGCGATGTCACATTGCCAAATTGATGTCACAAAGGGATTTTGATGTCACAAACGTTATGACATTACAATGAGTTTCTGATATCAACCCACATGCCACATTTCAAATACATTGAAATCACGGATTAGGCATTCATAATGTGACTATGATATCACAATGACATAATGGCAAATGGTATAATGTCATTGTCATTTTGTGATGTCATCATAAGCTAAAGATATCATAACAACAATGTGATATCATACTGGTAATGACGCCACACAGGGTTTATAATGTTACAATGGTTATGAGGTCACAATGTGTTTCTTATACCAACTGATATGCCACATTTAAAATAGAATGAAATCATAGGATATACATTCACAATGTGTCTATGACAGCAAAATGGCAATGCGATGTCATAATGCTATGATGTCACTGTAGCGTGGTGATATCACCATCAGCTGATGGTGTCATAACGACAGTCTAATATCACACTGGTGATGATGTCACAAAGGGTTTGTGATGTCACAGTGGCATGTCACATCTTAATTGCCATTAGTTTATAGTGAGGATATGAGAATGAAATCAAAATGACATACACAAATGAACTGTGATGACACAAAGGCGATTTTTTGGTCAAAAGTGCTAAAGTTCCTAACAGGTTTCTGTTGTCAAAATGTTAATGATATAAAAATGGGTTAGTGATGTCAAAACTAGTTTGTAATATCACATCTTATTACAAATTTCAATTGCTACCAATTCACAGTGATACACGTTCACAGAAAGAGCATGATATCCCAAAGGCCATGAATTTTCTAAGATGTGATGAGGTCATAATAGGTTTGTGAAACTATGATGGTACAGTAATATCAAAATTGTAATATGATGTCAAATTATAATGTCATGTGTGTTATGTCACAATTAGTTGGTGATGCCATAATTGTGATGATTTCAAAAGACATTTGTGATGTGACAATTGCATTCCAGAACTCAATTGCCATTAACTCACAATGAGTATATAAGTTTAGAAGGGGATTGTGAGGATTCCAAAGGCTTTTGTTGGCACAAATGTGATGAACTCAAAACAGATTTGTGATGTGACAATGTGACACAATGGCCATTATATCTAGCAGTGTGATATCACTATATTCATGATGTCACAGTATATTTCTAATATTTCTTGTCATACCTGAAATAATATGAGGTCAAAAATAGAGTGAGCTCTCAATGGGCTTAACATAACATAGTGGCAACATGTCACAAAACTTATTAGGACAGGACATGTTTGAGTTCTCACAGTTGTTTAGATATCACAATGGCAATGTTATGTCACAAAGGGATTGTGATGTCACAATGGTTATGAAGTCAAAATGTGTTTTTGATATGAACCCACATGCCACATTTGAAATATAATGAAATCACATAACAGATATGCATAATGTATATATGATGTCACAATGACAATGTGATGTCATAGTGGTATGATGTCATTACATATTTGTGATGTCACAATGAGCTGATGTCCTAATGACAGTGATGTCACACCAATGATTATATTGTAAATGTTTTGTGATATTACATTGGCATATCGGATCTCAATTGATACACAAAGGTACTGTGATGTCAAAAAGTTATGTGTTTTTTCAAAGGTGCTAAAGATGTCATAATGGGTTTGAGAGGTCTCAAGATGATTGTAATGTCACAATAGCAATGTGACATCATAAAAGTTTGTGATGTCACATTATTGATGAGGTCACAATGGATAGGACAAGTTTGTGATGTCACAACAGGTTAATGATATCACAATGGCACTGTGATGTCACAAAGGGATTTTCATGTCACAATGGCTTTGAGGTCACAATGGATTTCTGATATCCTCCAATATTGCTCACTTGAAATAGAATGAAATCAAAGAATAGGCATTCACAATATGTCTATAATGTCACTATGACATATGATGTCATAATAATAATAATATATTTAAGTTTAGTGATGTCTAAATGGCATGTCTAATTTTATTGGTCATTAGATTACCATGAGGATCCCAAAGGTTGCTATGTGCTGAGTCCTTCAAAAGGCACATTGTGCTGAGTCCATTACACAGGGTTCTTTGTGCTAACTTTTTAAAAGTGTGCTGTGTGCTGTCATCCCAAATGGTGCTATGTTCTGAGTCCTTGAGATGTTGGTATCCCCAACAATCTCTCTCTCTCACACACACACACACACACGCACACACACATACACGGAGGTTCACCGTGCACCTTCTTGGTGTGTGGGGTGGAAGGCAAAGAGTCTCCCCCAGTGGTTGGGCTAAGCAGCAGCTGGATTAAGGGGGAAGCCCTGAGCTGAGGTGAGGCTGTTTCTGCTATGGCCTGGTAGCCTTAGGGCAGAGTCAGGGCAGCACAAGACCAAGGATGGGGAGGGGGTGTGACTGAAGGGCGGACAGGGCAAAGCCAAGGAGGCACATAGCTGCTATAGCCAGGGGCACATGGGTGCTAGTACACTGATGTGGCAGTGGCGGGGCAGCCTGGGAGAGAAGTGGGAGCAGAGAGAGAGAGCAGATAGAAGAGCAGGCACATGCACCAGGGGAGGTGGCATCAATGGCTGGCCTCTTCTGCTCTAGGAGAACAGTTCTAGGCAAGGAGCACAGAGCACAGAAAGCCAGCACAGCAGGCACATCCCTCGCACTGCCCCAGGGAAGCTCAGAGGCTAGGTAGGCCCTAAGTCCAAGGCTCCTGGGCCTGGAGCTCAGCTTCAGGGAGGCGCACTCAGCCCTACCACCCGCCTGCCCTGCCCCAGCCCCCTTTCCTGCCCTTTCTGCGGCACTGCTTTTCAAGCATGTCCCTGCCGGTTCAGACCCGTGGTGACTTTTGGAGTCATGCAGCAATGTTGCACCCCCAGCAGGATTGTGGCCCTGACCTGGTCCCAACCCCCGGTCCTCTGCTCTGGGCCTGAGCGTCCACCAAACCACTGCCATCACTGCCTGGTGCACCTGGAACCACAGCCTACAACTTCTCCCCAAAGCACAAATGAGTGCTGCTCCAGGGACCCACACCTCACGAACTCCCCCTATGCACCCCCTTCTCCCCCACTCTCCCCCCCCCACCGAACCAGAACAGTGACTCACACCTCTCCTCTCATGTTCCAACCACACTCCCCAGGGCCAAGCAGGCCAGCCCTGAGTCTGAGACAAATGCAACCCAGGACTGGAGGTGGGGGAGTGGATGTCGACTCAAAGAACCTACCCCATCCCTAGTGGCCAGCGTCCCAGGAAACAGGGAGATGCAGGAATGGGTGAGAAGGGGGCATCACCTCACCCCTGGCCTGGAGCAGTGGGAGTCACACAGCTGCACATCTGCACCCTTCCCCTCCCTGGTGGGAACCTGGTGGCTTTAGTCAGAGATGGGGAGTAGCACCTCCACACCTGCCTTCTTGTGTCTTTTCCATTTTTCGGTGGGTGGGGGATGTTGGATGCAGAAGATAGGCCCCCACCTTGCTGTGTGAGCCCTTGTCCTCTGTGCTGTTACCCTTTCACCTGAAGAAAGTCCCAGAAAAGCCCACTAGGGGGGTGATGGCACTGGGGGTCAGATAGAAGGTGAATATCGGGGAGATCCCGGAAGATAGCAGAGGAGAAGCTGGAATCTAAACAAGCTCTCCCATAGAAAGCAGTTTTAGAGTTCCAGTGAGCAGTCCTAAGCCAGAGAATCACACCAAGTGTGCCATCACAGGACAGAGAGTCAGGCCAGAGAGGGAAAATCCAGGCAAGGAGACACATCTGAGCTCTTGCCAGCAGCTGCCACCGCGGCAGCAGCGATGGCTGTGGCGGCGCCGGCCATACCTGAGTTACAGAGAGTTCGGGAGGAAGGAGCCAGACACAGCAGGCGAGTGGATTCTACCCAACACCAGCAAGAACCGACAAGGAGCAGACATCTTCATCCTGCAGTTCGCAGACCAGAGACGACCCAGGAACCAAGACTTGGCGTGAGTAGAAGCCTGACAACCTCACTCCTTCTCAGGGAGCAGAGGAGGGAAGGCCACCCCTCCCCCCACCAGTACTGGAGATCTCCATCTTGGATACCTACGAAGCTCGGCAGAGCTGCTAGCTCCAACTCAAGCCTTGGAATAAAATGTATCATTTAGCAGGTCACAAGAACTTAATGGCGGCGTGACCTGCCAGACTCAGCTCCACCCAGGGAAAAGTCACCCAGCTAGAGCGCCAGCCCTAGGAGTGGCTTTCGTCACTGGGTAACCAGAGCTAGAGGCTGCCCCTCCCTCTAGCAGCCTCAACAATCAATTGAAATTCAGTAAACAGAAACCCTGAGAATGGCTCCAGGCTGGGCTCTGTGAGTTTTTCACAAACTAGCCCCCAGTAAAAGAGAGTGTTTTTTGAAAGGCCTCAACTCTACCCAGAACTAGCCTCATCACTGCATCCCCTCTTTGGTATAACTCAAAGCAGATCTGCCTCCCATTGAACTAGCCTGGGAGGAGGATCGCAAAATCCTGGGTAAAGCAGAGCATTTTTCTGCCTGTTTGAACAAACTGACTTAAGAAACCAACCAAGCCACAGGACCACAAGCAGACTAGACTCCAACAATAGGCTGGTTATGGACACAAGGGGGATACAGGATTTTTCCCACCCCTCCCAAAAAAATCAAAGATCTTCCTTCTTCTTCTTCTTCTTCTTCTTCTTCTTCTTCTTCTTCTTCTTCTTCTTCTTCTTCTTCTTCTTCTTCTTCTTCTTCTTCTTCTTCTTCTTCTTCTTCTTCTTCTTCTTCTTCTTCTTTCTTCTTCTTCTTCTTCTTCTTCTTCTTCTTCTTCTTCTTCTTCTTCTTCTTCTTCTTCTTCTTCTTCTTCTTCTTCTTCTTCTTCTTCTTCTTCTTCTTCTTCTTTCTTCTTCTTCCTTTCTTCTCTCTCTCTCTCTCTCTCTCTCTCTCTTATTTTTGGTACCTTATATAAAAAAAATTAAAAAAAAATTTTTTTCTTTTCTAAAACATTTTTTAATCTTTAATTTTTGCCTTTTTAAAAAAATTGTTTTCCAGTAACTTTTTTTTCCTCTTATAAATTTTATTTTAGGGATACCTGAGTGTGCGTTTTGCTTTATTTTTTGTTTTCTTTCCCTCTATTTTTCTTTTTTTAATTATCTTTTTGTTTTTTGTTTAGCTCTACTGACCGTCTGATCTTTTTTTCATCCTTTCTTATCCTTTTCATCTTTTCCTCTCTTTCGTTCTTCTTTATGTGACTTAATTCTTGTCCTGCACATCTTCAGATAAACCCACAGTTAACTATTAGACCCTATCCCCCATTGTGTACACAATTAATCCACAAATTTATTACTCAATTCAAAACCTCTGAGACTTAAATTGCTTAATAGCAGTACTACCTCTTTATACCTATATAATATTTTAAGCATTTTTATTTTTAAATTTTTCACGTCTCCTTTATATCCCTCCCCTTTTCTCAATATATTCACGTTCTTCTCTAAATATCTTGTTTTCGTTTTTTATAATATTATTAATTTTTACTTTTCTATTTTTTCTGGTCACTTTTCTTTTCCCTTTCCCTTTGTACTTTTTTTTTCCTCTCCCTATACTTTCATCCTACCCATTCTATTTCCTGCTTATATAAGACTTAGTTAACTCTCCCTGTGCCTCCCCACATCAAGGTATTCCTGTTTTTTACCCACATCTCTCACTAACCGTAATAATTTCTGGTTTCCAAATACTTCTTTGCGGTTCGTAGCCCATTAACATATAGTTGTTTGATGTTGAATAGATGTATCTGTTGAACTAGATTGTATCTGTAGACTATTGACTGTACAAATTCAGACTTTGGTTGATGCTTGCCTTAAGATAGTGTTCTAGCACAAAACTGGTGCTATTTTCATTCAAATGGGCAAAGTAAGCCGCAAAAACACAAGAAAAATGGCAAATCCGGGTATCTCAATTCCCTATCTTGATAATCAGGGGACAGAACAGATAATGAATAATCCAGAGGAGAATTCCTACATAGTTCTACAAACACTGCTGGCAAACATGATAACTGAAAAGATTGAAAACATACAAAGGACTCTGTATGAGCGTGATAGGGAGAGAGAGGAGGCAATACAAAAGTTTATACAGGAATATCATAAGCGTGAAGAAGCTACTCAAAAACTGATACAGGATTTGCCTGAGCAGCTTGAGAATACTCAAAGAGAAAGGCAGGAATGGCGCGAGCAAGCTGAGAACACTCAAAGAGAACTACAGGAATCCCAAGAACGGGAGGAAGCTAATCAAAGAGTAATACAGGAATTGAGAGAGCAGGAAGAGAATACACAAAGATCACTAAAGGCATTCAAGGGATCCATTAACAAAGAGCTGAAGGAATTCAGGGAGACCTCAAAAGGAATGCTGAATGGAACCCAACAGAAGGAATGGGAGTCCAAGGAAACCATAACCAAACAACTAAGTGATTTGAGAATAAACACTAAACACCAAATTAAGGAAGTAAAGAAGTTCATACTAGATCTAAAACAAAGATTCAACAAAGAATTTGAGGCCAAAAAAGCTGAACAATTAGAAGGAAAGAGATGAAAAACAAAGTAGAAAGTCTTGACAGAAGGTTAGACCATGCAGAAGATTGAATCTCAGGGATTGAAGACAGCCTAGATATTATAGAGAAAGAAAATACAACCATCCAAGACAAATCCAAGAAATATGATAGATCTATTCAACATTTGGAAGACAACATCAGAAGGCCTAATCTAAATATAATGTGTGTAGAGGAGCACCTAGAGACAGAATTTAATGGTCTAGGAAATTTGTGTAACAGAATCCTAGCAGAGAACTTCCCAAACATGCAAAAGGATAGGCCTATTCAGATACAAGAAGCTTTTAGAACCCCAAATAGACCAGACCAGAATAGGACATCCCATCATCACATTATAATCCACACAGGATCAACTCAGACCAAGGAAAAGATCCTTGAAGCGGTTAAGGAGAAAAGATTAATCACCTATAAAGGAAAACCAATTAGAATTACCTCAGGTTTCTCAGCAGAGACAATCAAAGCAAGAAGAGCCTGGAATGATGTATGCCATGCCCTAAAAACAAACAACTATCAACCAAGTATACTGTACCCAGCTTAACTCTCCTTCATACCTGAAGGCCAAATAAAAACCTTCCATAGCAAAGAAAAATTGAAACATCTCCACCAAACCAACCCTACAAATGATTCTTAAAGATGTCCTACACATAGAAAACCAAGACCACAATAAAGGCCAAGGAACAGCACCCAAACTGAGAATCCAAGAACGATAGGAAGAACCCAGTTTTCGCAACCCCCAAGAAGGTGGAAAACATGGCAGGAACTCCCAAGTACCTCTCAGTCCTATCTCTTAACATTAACGGACTTTACTCTCCAATTAAGTGACATAGACTGTCTAGTTGGATTAAAAAACAAGATCCTTCTATATGCTGCCTTCAGGAGTCACATCTTGTCCTTAAAAACACACACATTTTCAATGTGAAAGGCTGGAGCAAAATCTACCAAGCAAACGGCCCCCATAAACAGGCGGGAGTTACAATCCTAATATCAGATAAAATAGACATCAAATTAAAATTCGTGAGAAGAGTTAAAGAAGGTCGCTACATACTAATTAAGGGATCTCTCCTTAAGGAGGATATTACAATACTAAATATCTATTCGCCAAACAATGGAGCACACAAATTTATCCAAGAAACACTGCTTTCCCTCAAATCCCATATAGATCCAAAGACATTAATTGTAGTGGATTTTAACACACCACTCTCCCCACTAGATAGATCAACCCAGCAAAAACTCAACAGAGAAACCGCAGATCTAAACAGCTCTATAGATCAACTAGATTTAACAGACATCTACTGAACATTTCACCCAGCAACATCAGAATACACGATTTTCTCAGCAGCACATGGAACATTTTCTCAAATAGACCACATTTTAGGCCACAAAACAAACGTGTCTAAATTCAGAAACATTGAAGTTATATGTTGCATTCTTTCTGACCACATGGCAATAAAATTAGAACTCAACACCAAAAGCCACCAAAGAAAGTCCGGTATCACATGGAGGCTGAACAACACAGTGCTGAATCACGAGGGGGACATGGAAGAGATTAGAAAGGAAATTCAATGTTCATGATATTCAACAAAAATGAGCACACAAATTACCAGCTCCTCTGGGACACAGCAAAGGCAGTACTCAGAGGCCAATTTATAGCTCTGAGCTCCAACATCAACAAATTGGAGGTATCTGAATCCAACAATTTAATGACACAGCTAAACCTCCCTGAAAAGAGCAGCAATCCAATAGATGGAAAGGAATAATTATAATTGAATCAGAATTAAATGAGTTAAAATCCAAAAAAAATATATAAAGAATCAACAAAACTAAGAGTTGGTTCTTTGAAAAAATTAACAAAATTGACAGACCCTTAGCAAATCTTATCAGAAATAGAAGAGAACACACCCAAATAAATAAATTCAGAGATGAGAATGGAAACATCCCCACGGAAACAACCAAGATTCAGAACATTATAAGGGAATACTTCTCAAAACTTTATGCTAATAGGTTTCAGAACTTGACAGAAATTGACCTTTTCCTAGCAAATATTGACATGCCAAAACTAAACCAAGAAGAGTGAAACCATCTTAACAGGCCCATATCAAGCACTGGAATAGAAACAGCAATAAGAGACCTCCCAGCTAAGAAAAGCCCAGGACCAGATGGTTTTACAGCGGAATTCTACAAGGTCTTAAAAGCAGAGCTCACACCAATACTCCTCCAACTCTTCAATGAAATTGAAAGAGAAAGTTCACTACCGAACACATTCTATGAAGCCAGCAAAACCCTCATCCCAAAACCAGGCCGGGACTCATCAAAGAAAAAGAACTATAGACCCATTTCTTTGATGAACATTGATGCAAAACTTCTCAACAAAATTTTTGCCAATCGACTTCAACAATTCATCCAAAAAATCATAAACCACGATCAAACAGGATTCATTTCAGGGATGCAAAGCTGGTTCAATATACTCAAATGAATTAACATAATTCATCACATCAAGAGGAGCAAGGATAAGAAACACATAGTTTTCTGAATAGATGCAGAAAAAGCAATTGACAAGATCAAATGCCCCTTTATGATGATGGTTCTGGAAAAGCTAGGAATCCATGTTACCTTCGTCAATACAATAAAGGCTGTATATGACAAACCTACAGCCAGCATTATACTCAATGTTTAAAAACTAAAGCCATTTCCTCTTAACACAGAAACAAGACAAGGATGTCCACTCTCTCCACTTCTCTTCCATCTAGTATTAGAATGCCTATGTACAGCAATAAGACAAGATGAAGACATAAAGGGGATCCAAATAGGGAAAGAAGAAATAAAACTCTCCCTCTTTGCAGATGACAAGATCTTATATTTAAAGAATCCCATAGTCTCCACTCCCAAATTACTCAAGCTGATACAAAACTTTGGCAAAGTAGCAGGGTAGAAAATTAACCCCCCAAAATCAATGGCCTTTCTGTATGCCAACTATGAGAAAAGTGGGACTGAAATTAGGAAAGCAACTCCATTTGTAATAGCCCCACAAAAATTAAAATACCTAAGAATTAACTTAACCAAACAAGTGAAGGATCTCTATGATGAAAACTTTAAAATCTTGAAAAAGGAAATCAAAACAGAACTTAGAAAATGGCAAAACCTCCCATGATCCTGGATTGGAAAGGTTAACATCCTGAAAATGGCAATACTTCCTAAGGCTATATACAAATTCAACGCGATACCTATCAAAATTCCAACCTCATTCTTCAAGGAAATAGAAGAGGCAATCCAAAAATTCATATGGAACAATAAAAGACCCCGAATAGCAAAAACGCTCCTCAATGGAAAGAACACTGCTGGAGGAATATCAATACCAAATTTCAAACTCTCCTATAAAGCCATAGTAATCAAAACAGCTTGGTATTGGCATAAGAACAGACCTCAGGACCAATAGAATAGAATTGAAAATCCAGAAATGAACCCACAGACCTGTAGCCATCTAATCTTCGATAAGGGAGCTAAAACAATAGAATGGAAGAAAGACAGCCTCTTCAGTAAATGGTGCTGGTAAAATTGGTTAACTACTTGTACAAAATTAAAGCTAGATCCTTATATATCACCCTGCACCAGAATCAACTCCAAATGGATCAAAGACCTCGAAGTCAAAGCAGACACTCTGAAAGCATTACAGGATGGAATAGGAGAAACCTTAGGTCTCCTTGGCTCAGGCTGAAATTTTCTGAATAGAGACCCGGAAACACAACAAATCAAAGAAAGGTTGGACAAATGGGATTGCATGAAGTTTCAGAGCTTTTGCATGGTAAAGGGCATATCTAGCAAGATCAATAGAAAGCCCACAGATTGCGAGAAGATCTTCACTAGCCATACAACAGACCAGGGTCTCATATCTAAAATATACTTGGCACTCAAAAAATTAAATCCCTCAACAACAAATTCTCAAAGAAACAACTGCTCAATAAATAAGTTGTCTAAAGACTTGAAGAGAAACTTCTCTGAAGAAGAAAGATTTCTGTGTGTGTATTTGCTGTTGTTCTTTTTTAAATACCTAGTGCGAGCCCAGCCACAATTTTTGTTTTCTCCTTCACAGTTTCTTGGCTCCTTTATGGGAAGATTTCAACAGACATTCCTTTCCTCCTATTTCCACCTCTCTCTTCCCCATTTCCTATAGCCCACAGTAGATGCTGGGCCTGCATGTGCCTCCCCTAGGTAACCTGTTGAACCCTGGACTAGAGTGGACACCTGTCCTTCTATCCACAGCCAAAAGTTTCGTGTGGCGAGTGTGACCACAGCCACACTATTCCAGCTAGACATTCTGCTTTTGTTTTTATAGTTGGAGCTAATTCAAGGGTTGGGAATGTGTCTGCCTAACAAAATTAGGGAATGAGGTGGGGGAGAGGGTAGGGCAGGGGCTGTGAAGCTATGACATGGCAGATGGTTCACCATGACCGAGGATGAGAGGGGAACCTTACCTAGGGCATTTATGATCTCTGTGGGCATTCAGGCACATTTCTCTGGACCCCCACTGGTGGAATGGATTCCCTCCTGGGGCATTTCACCAGTTTTCAATCCTCCTGGGAGTCCTGCAGACTCCAATCTGTGTCCCGCCTGGGCTGTTTCCAGCTGGGCAGTGGTACGCAAGTCCATTCCCCCTGCTGGAGTCCTCTCCATATCAGGAGGTGTCAATTAGCTAGGGCTCACTGAATTCCAGTTTCTGCAACCTGCTGTAGGCTGTCTGGAAGGAAAAGGGGACCACTGACTTGGGAACACTTTAAGTTTGATTGGGACAGGGTGTTTCTTTAAGTTGGCAATTTTCACTAATGCTTTGGATTATGGGTCAAATTAGATGGATGATTTAAACCGCCAAAAAATGATGTTCAAAGGTCAGGAAGGTGGCAGAGGAGAAGCTGGCGGCTAAACGAACTCTCCCATAGAAAGCAGTTTTAGAGTTCCAGTGAACACTCCTAGGCTAGAGAAATACACCAAGTATGCATTTACAGCACAGAGAGGTTGGCCAGAAAGGGAAAATCCAGGCAAAAAGACAAATCTGAGCAGTTGCTGGCAGCTGCAGTGGCGGGGGCAACAGCAGTGGCAGCTGTTGCCATATCTTCAACACAGATAGTTCGGGACAAAGGAGCCAGACCCAGCAGGCAAACAGGTACTACTTAACACCAGCAAGAACTGACAAGGAGCAGGTATCTTCACCCTGCAGATCGCAGACCAGAGACGACCTAGGAACCTACCCTCTGGCATGAATAGAAGCCTGACATCCTCACTCCTCAGGGAGCAGAGGAGGGAAGGCACCCATCCCCGACCCCACTACAGGAGATCTCCATCTTTGATACTGACAAAGGCTTGGCTGAACTGCCAGTTCCAACTCAGGCCTTGGGAAAAAACAAAACAGTCATTTAGCAGGTCACAGGAATCTACCCAGACCTGCAAGGCACAACAACACCCAGGAATAAGGCACTCACCCCAGGCAGAAGAAAATCTGCCACCAGGAGTGGATTTCTTCACTCGGTAAACAGAACCAGAGGCTGCCCCTACCTACAACAGCCTAGATAATCCATTGAAATTCAGTAAGCATAAACCCTGAGAAAGGCTCCAGGTTGGGCTCTGTGACTGTCTCAGAAGCTAGGCCCTCACGGAAAAGCTACTGTTTGCTGAAAGGCCTCAACTCTACTCAGAATCTAGCCTCAACACAACATCTCCAAACTAGAGGAAAAAGCCCTCTCCCTCTTTTGCGATACTCAAAACAGATCCCTCTCCCACTGAACTAGGCTGGGAGGAGGATCACAAAATCCTGGGTAAAGCAGAGCATTTTTCTGCTTGCCCAAACAAACTGATTTAATAAACCAATCAAGCCACAGGAAAACCCAACACCACAAGCAAACCAGAGACTCCACCAAGAGACTGGTTATGGACACAAGCGAAATACCGAATCTTCCGATCCCCTCAAAAAAAAAAAAAAAATCAAAGGACTTTCTTTTTTTTGTACCTTATTTTTTATTTTTTTTTAATTTTTAATTTTTAAAAAATTTTAAATTATTTTTTCTTTTCTTCCTAGTATAATTTTTATTTTAGGTGTATATGTGTTTGTGTGCTTTTTTAAAAAAATCTCTACTGACCTTTTGATCCTTTTTTTCACTTTCTTTCTTTTCTCATTCTTTTCATTTCTTCTCTTTCATTTTTTTCTGTGTGACTTAATTGCTGTTCTGCTCACCCTCAAACATACCCGTCATCGATTATTAGATCTTATCCTCTATTGTGTGCACACTTAATCCAGAAATAACTCAACTCAAAACCTCTTAGACTTAAATTCCTTAATAGCAGTATTAAATTTTTATACCCATATAATATTTTAAAACTTTTTTATTTTTCTAGTTTTTCATGTCTCCTTTCTATCCCTCCCCTCCTCTCATCCCATCCCATTCTTCTCTGAATAATATTCTTCCAAACTTGCAGTTTTTAAGGGTTTAACTTTTTAATTTTAATTTTTTCCATTTTTTCTTGTATCTTTTTTCTTTTTCTTCTCTTTTTTCTTTTTCTTTTTTTCACTCTCTCTGCTATCATTCTGTCCAATGCATTACCTTCTTTGAGATTAGGATATGGTTAATTCCACTCTCCCTCACCTTCCCAAATCCCTCTAGTCCTATTTTCCCCACATTTTCCCTAAACCTAATAATTTCTGGTTGCCAAATTCTCCTTTGTGGTTCTTAGGCCATCAAGACATGGTTGTTTGATGTTCAATAGATTGTATCTCTTGAACCAGATTTTATCTGCAGATTTTGGAGTATGCAACTATAGACTTTTGTTGATGTTTACCTTAAAATAGTTTTCTAGAACAAAATTGGTGTTACTCTCATCCCAAATAGGCAGAACAAGCCAAGAAAACAAAAGAAAAATGGCAAGCCCGGGGAACTCAACTCCCACTCATGACAATCAGGGGACAGAACAGATAATGAATAATCCAGAGGAGCGTTCCTGAAAGGCTCTACAAACACTACAGTTAAACAGGGTAAATAAAAAGAGTGAAAACTAGCAAATGTCTCAGTGGGAGGGAGAGGAGGCAAACCAAAGATCAATACAGGAGTCTCCTGAATGTGAGGAAGCTACTCAAAGAGTGATACAGGAATTGCTTGCGCAGATTGAGAACACTCAAAGAGGAAAAAAAGGAATTGCATGAGCAAGTTGAGATCAGTCAAAGTGATAGACAGGAATTGCGTGAACAGGCTGAGAACACTCAAAGAGAACTACATGAAATGTGTGAACGTGAGGATGCTAATCAAAGAGAAATACAGGAACTGAGATCAGGATGAGAATAGACAAAGATTAAAGGAGGCATTCATGAAATCCATAAACAGAGAGCTGAAAGACATCAGTGAGACCGCAAAGGGAATGCTCAGTGGAGCCCAACAGAAGGAATGGGAGTCCAAGGAATCATAACCAATCAACTCAGTAATTTGAGAATAAACACAGAACATCAAATTAAGGAAGTAAAGAAGTCCTTACAAGATCAAGAACAAAGTTCCAACAAAGAATTTTAAGCTCTCAAAGTCAAGCAATTACAAGGAAAAGAAATAAAAAGCAAAGTAGAAAGTCTTGAGAGTAGAATAGACCATGCAGAAGATCGAACCTCGGGGATTGAAGACAGCCTAGATATTAGAGAGAATGAACATACAATCATCCAAGACAAATCCAAGATATATGATAGATCTATTCAACACTTGGAAGATACCATCAGAAGGCCTAATCTGAGGATAATGAGTGTAGAGGAGAACCTAGAAACAGAAGGTAATGGTCTAGGAAATTTGTGTAACAGGATCCTAGCAGAGAACTTCCCAAACGTGCAAAAAGATAGGCCTATTCAGATACAAGAAGTTTTAGAACCTAAAAATAGACCAGACCAGAACAAGACATACCACGGTCACAATATAATCCATACAGGATCAATTTAGGCCAAGGAAAAGATCCTTAAAGCTGTCAAGGAGAAAAGATCAATCACCTATAAAGGGAAAATAAATAGAATCACCTCAGATTTCTCAGCAGAGACAACCAAGAATACTGTACCCAGCTAAACTCTCCTTCATTATGGAAGGTAAAATAAAATTGATCCATAGCAACAAAAAATTGAAACAATATATCTCCACCAAACCATCCCAACAAAAGATTCTTAAAGATGTTCTACACATAGAAAACCAAAAAGACCACAATAAAGACCAAGAAACCACACCCAAGAATCCAAGAACCATAGGAAGAACCCAGTAGCTGCAGCCCCAAATTAGGTGTATAAAATGGCAGGAACTCCCAAATACCTCTCACTCCTATTTCTCAACATTAATGGACTTCATTCTCCAATCAAGCGACATAGACTCTCTAGTTAGATTAAAAAGCAAGATTCTTCTATTTGCTGCCTTTAGGAGTCACATCTCGCCCATAAAAACAAGCATATTTTCAATGTGAAAGGCTGGAACAAAATCTACCAAACAAACAGCCCCCATAAACAGGCAGAAGTTGTAATCCTAATACCATATAAAATAGATTTCAAATTAAAATTAGTGAGAACAGATAAAGAAGGTCACTACATACTAATTAAGGTATCTCTCCTTCAGGAGGACATTACAATTCTAATTATGTATTTGCCAAACAATGGAGCACCCAAATTTATCCAAGAAAAAACAACTTTATCTCAAATCTCATATAGATCCAAAGACATTAATTATTGGAGACTTTAATACACCACTATCCCCACTAGATAGATCAACACGGCAAAAAACTCAGCAGAGAAAATGCAGACCTAAACAAGTGCATAGATCAACTGGATTTCACAGACATCTAACAAATATTTCACCCAGCAGCATCAGAATACATGTTCTTCTCAGCAGCACATGGAACATTTTCCAAAATAGACCACATTTTAGTCACAAAGCAAACTTGTCCAATTTCAGAAACATTGAAATCATCCCATGCATTCTCTCAGATCACAAATAAATAAAATTAGAACTCAAAAACAAAAGCCACCAAAGAAAATCCTGTAACACATGGAGGCTGAACGACACTCTATTTAATCACCAGTGGGTCATGGTAGAGATTAGAAATGAAATTCAAGTTTTCATGATATTAAACAAAAATAAGCACATAAACTATCAGCTCCTCTGGGACACAGAAAAGGCAGTACTCAGAGGCAAGTTTATACCTCTGACTTTGTACATCAACAAATTGGAGAGATCTGAAACCAACAATTTAATGAGACAGCTGAGCCTCCTTGAAAAAGAGCAGCAAGATATCCCCCAATTCAGTAGACAGAAAGAAATAATTAAAATTAAATCAGAATAAATGAATTAGAATCCAAAAGAAACATAGAAAGAATCAACAAAACAAAGAGTTGGTTCTTCAAAAAAATTAACAAAATTGACAGACCCTTAGCAAATCTTATCACAAAAAGAAGAGAACACATCCAAATAAATAAACTCAGAGATGAGAATGGAAACATCACCACAAAATCAACCAAGATTCAGAACATTATAAGGGAACACTTCTCAAAACTTTATGCTGTTTGAGAACTTGGCAGGAATGGAACTTTTCCTAGCAAATATTGACATGCCAAAACTAAACCAAGATGATTTAAACCATATTAATAGGCCCATATCAAGCATTGAAATAGAAACAGCAATAAGAGACCTCCCATCTAAGAAAAGCCCAGGACCAGATGGTTTTACAGCGGAATTCTACAAAGCCTTCATAGTAGAGCTAACACCAATACTCCTTCAACTCTTCAAAGAAATTGAAAGAGAAAGTGCACTACCAAATTCATTCCATGAAGCTATATTAACCCTCATCCCAAAACCAGGCAGGGACTCATCAAAGAAAGAGAACTATAGACCCATATCTTTGATGAACATTGATGAAAAACTTCTCAACAAAATTTTTGCCAATCGACTTCAACAATTCATGAAAAAATCATACAGCACGATCAAACAGGATTCATTTCAGGGATGCAAAGCTGGTTCAATATACTCAAATCAATTAACATAATTCATCACATCAACAGGAACAAGGATGAGAAATACATAGTTATCTGAATAGATGCAAAAAAAGCAATTGACAAGATCAAATGCCCCTTTATGATGAAGATTCTGGAAAAACTAGGAATCCATGTTACCTTCCTCAATACAATAAAGGCTGTATATGACAAACCTACAGCCAGCATTATACTTAATAATGAAAAACTATAGTCATTTCCTCTTAACTCAGGAAAGAGACCAGAATGTCCACTCTCTCCACTTCTCTTCAATCTAGTATTAGAATGCCTAGCTACAGGAATAAGACAAGATGCAAACCGAAAAGGGATCCAAATAGGGAAAGAAGAAGTAAAACACTTCCTCTTTGCAGATGTCATGATCTTGTATTTCAAGAATCCCATAGACTCCACTCCCAAATTACTCAAGCTGATTCAAAACATTGGCAAAGTATCAGGGTATAAAATTAACCCTCAAAAAGCAATGGCTTTTCTGTATACTAACAATGAGAAGAGTGTGGCTGAAATTAAGAAAGCATCTCCATTCGTAATAGCCCCACAAAAAGTAAAATACCTAGGAATTAACTTAACCAAAGAAATGAAGGACCTCTATGATGAAAATTATAAAAACCTGAAAAAGGAAATCAAAAGAGATCATAGAAACTGGCAAAAAACTCCCATGCTCCTGTATTGGAAAGATAAAGATCGTCAAAATGGCAATACTTCACAAGGTTATCTACAACTTCAATGTGATACCTATCCATATTCCAACTTCATTCTTCAAGGAAATTAAAGAGACATTCAAAAAATTCATATGGAACAACAAAAGACCCCGAATA
The DNA here is from genome assembly GCF_019054845.1 of Dipodomys spectabilis. NCBI lineage: Eukaryota > Metazoa > Chordata > Mammalia > Rodentia > Heteromyidae > Dipodomys > Dipodomys spectabilis. The sequence continues at coordinate 598,263 of NW_024870919.1, read as the reverse complement.
GCAAAAATAATCCTTAACAGAAAGAACAGTGCTGGAGGAATATTAATACCAAATTTCAAACTCTACTACAAAGTCATAGTAATCAAAACAGCTTGGTACTGGCACAAGAATAGACCTCAGGACCAATCGAATAGAATTGAAAACCAGAGATGAACCTACAGACCTATAGCCATCTAATCTTTGATAAGGGACCTAAAAATAGAAGGGAAGAAAAACAGCCTCTTCAGTAAATGGTGCTGGCAAAATTGGTTAACTACTTGTAGAAAACTAAAGCTAGATCCTTATATATCACCCTGCACCAGAATCAACACCAAATGGATCAAAGACCTCGGAGTCAAAGCAGACACTCTTAAAAGATTATAGGATGGAATAGGAGAAACCCAAGGACTCCTTGGCACAGGCCAAAATTTTCTTATTAGAGACCCAGAAACACAAGAAATCAAAGAAAGGTTGGACCATGGAATTGCATGAAATTGCAGAGGTTCTGCATGGCAAAGGACATAGCTTGCAAAATCAATAAAAAGCCTATGGATTGGGAGAAGATCTTCACTAGCCATACAACAGACAAGGGTCTCATATCTAAAATATACCTGGAACTTAAAAAATTAAATCTCCCAACAACAAATCCTCAAAGAAACAACTGCCGGATAAATAAGTGGGTTAAAGAATTAAAAAGAAATTTCTCTGAAGAAGAAAGAAGGATGGCCAATAGACACATGAAGAAATGCTCAACCTCCCTAGCCATAAAAGAAATGCAAATCAAAATAACATTGAGATACTCCCTCACCCGAGTGAGAATGGCTGTAATTAAGAACTCTAATAACAACAGTTGCTGGAGGGGATGAATACAGAAGGGAACCTTACTTCATTGTTGGTGGGAGTGTAAACTTGTTCAACCACTTTGGAAAGCATAGGGAGGTTCCTAAAGACTCCACATAGAGCTCCCCTATGACCTGGCAATCCCACTTTTGGGCATTTGCCCAAATGATCACAAACAAGATCACACTAAAGCTACCAGCACGACTATGTTTATTGCAGCTTTATTTACCATAGCTAAGATGGAACCAACCCAGATGCCCCTCAGTAGATGAATGGATCGAGAAAATGTGGTGTATATACGCACTGTAATTTTATGCCTCCATCAGAAAGAATGACATTGCCCCATTTGTTAGGAAATGGAAAGACTTGGAAAAAATTTTATTAAATGAAGTAAGCCAGGCCGAATGAAGCATAGGTCCCATGGTTTCCTTTATTTTCAATATCTAGTATATGTCTGAGTCAAGCAAAAAAGAACAGATAAGTTGATGCTAGTGGAATGAAGCCCGAGATAAGTATTCAAATGTGTTTTCTGTTTTTTTTTCCTTTCACGCTATTGTTTCTATCATATTCATAAGATGATTTCTATGTTGCTCTGTATGTCCCTCCCCACAGTATAACCCATACTTTCACTGTACTTGATGTTGGTATAATTTGTAGAGGTGAAGGGAAAACAAAACAAATTGTTAACTAGGGATACATGTGGACCCCTTGCAACAATGAGCTGTACACATTGTTATGTCGAAAAACAAACTTTACAACTTTGTTGGGGGGGGTGGGGAGAGGTTTGGGTGGGGGTACGAGAGGAGTATGGAAAGGGATGGGAAGGGGAAACAATGAGGAGGCAACAATGTTTGATAAGAAATGTACTTGTTATCTTGCCCATGTAATTGTAACTCCTCTGTATGGTATTCTCACAATAATAATAATAAAAAAAATACGTTCAAAGCAGCACAGGCAGAGTTCCCAAGCCAGATTGTCTCCTGCTTTGAATGTTGTGCCTTGACTGCCTTTCTATGCCCGCTGCTGAATCTCCTCCAGCTCTCTCTAAGGTGAGCACCACAGTGCAGGACATCATGGAGAGCAGAAATTGTGACCTCACCATCCCCATCCTGCCAGCTGTGAGAGAGATGATTCCCAGCACTTGTACTGGACTCTGAGGTATTTAGAGACCTGAGGCTACCTCAAGGATCCTTTCTCTGCAACATGAAACTTGGGGGGGGCGGATGTGATGGACCATCATGTCTGGCCCCATGGGGAGGAGAGGAGGCCCCTTGAACCAGACACTCAGCTCAAGGCAACCTCCTTCACACCGGAGTGGGGAATTGAGTGCCACAGAGCTGGTCAGCCGCTGCACAGATATCTTGGAGAAGATAGGCATCCCAGAGGCCCCAGAATCCAGCGAGTACATTGTGGCTCACATCCTCGGAGCCAAAATAGACAAGTGAAGTGGCACCAGAAGGCCACGAAGAGGGGGAGGGAGAACAGTGGGAAAGCTACATCAGGCTCTCTCCAACAGAGGATAACTTATCTGAATCAGATGGGGTTTTTCTCTAGTATTGTCATAGACAGATACTCATTTATTTTCCCACAAACAGTTACAGAGTGCGCCAGGCTTTGGGGGGCCATAGGCAATGAAAGGTTCTAGAACATGAAGAAACCTTGGTTTGAGCTGGATGCTGGTGCTTCACACCTGCCATCGTGGCTATTTAGGAGGTTGAGAACGGAGGATTGAGACTTTTGGACCAGGCAGGAAAGCCTGTAAGACTCTTGTCTCCAATTAACTACCAAAAACAAAACGTGAGAAGGGGATGTGTGGCTCAAGTCATAAACTGCTAGCCTTGAGTAAAAAGGCTCAGGGACAGCACCTAGTCTATGAGTTAGAGGCCCAGGACTGACACAAAGAAAGGAAAGAGAGAGAGAGAGAGAAAGGAGGGAAGGACAGAGGGAGAAAAAGAGGAAAGGAGGGAAGAAGGGAAAACATGCAAGCCTTGGTTTGGAGTCCCTGGTTCAAGGGAGCCAACCATTCACAATTTCTGTGGGGATAGTTTCAAAGACTAAAGCCAGTATGTAGAACCAAGCCACTGACCCCTTAGCAACTTCCTGACATCCAAGAGCTATGTGGTCACTGATTGCAGAGGAAAGCAGCCTCGGGCAGATCCTAGGGCTCAGGGTTTTTGTTTTTTTTTTTATCATCCCCGACCCCAAGGAGTTTATTTTCTGGTCAGATAAAAAGGAAGTGTCCAAGGGTTAGGGAGGTATTGGGGTGAGGGAATGTCAAGAGTGGGGAGGTAAGGGATAAGCAGGAAGATAAAGAGGGAGGATGAACCCAGGTCAGGTGTATCAGACATTGGAGTCATGATCTTGCCTGACAACCTAGACTACCAGTGATAGAGCCTTTGATCCAGCCACGCTGCTATTAAAAGTCCTGACACCTTGAGTTCACCATTGATGACCTGGCAGTTGTTCGCTGCAGGATGCCTGTGCAGTACATCGTTGGGGCTGGGACTTTCCAGGGCTCACTCTGAAGATGACACCCCAGGTGTTCATTCCACCACCAGAGACAGAGGTAAGCATGCCACTGTCACAGAACAGGCTGGGAATGAGAGTGGGAGTTGGGACCCATGTCACCCTGAGACTTCATAGAGAGGCTGCTAGGGCCCTGTGCCTGCCATTCTCAGAGGCAGAAGTGGATCTCTTTGCTGGCTCAGTCTTTAGTCTAGATGGCAGATCTGGGATTCAGAGTGGGCAGGGTGAAGGTGGGGCAGGGCTGGGTAGAGGCTGGTGGGAAAACCAGAGGCACTGGGCTCTGAGGATGGTTGTTTCTTTGATAATACTCAAAACACAGGAACATTCCTGGGATAGAACACCCCTTTTCACCTTCCCAAGAGAGACCTAAAGACCTCCATTCTCCATCCCTTGATCAAAAAATCCTTTGGTTCCCATATCATGTGTTTGGATAACTAGATCTCACCTCATTGCCCAGTGTTGAGGCAGGACAGTGAGAGATCCTGATTCTTTGATAAGGTTATTGGATCCTCAGTATGAGATTATACTTGAATGTCCTAACTTGGTGCATGGTCAGTCCCATCTAATACTGCCATGATGTAAGACAAAGAATCTAGAGAATCAGAGCCGGATAGGGTCTCTTCTGGGAGGCTTGAGTACTATGTGTTAGCTTTGAGCTCTGGTGTGCCCACCTGCTTGGTTTTCTTGGGTGAGTGTATGCTAGAAAAAGCTTGAAACTAGGGTGTGGGTCTTGTCTTTGATGCTCAAAGCTAGCACTCTGCCATTTGAGCCACAACTCCACTTCCGGGTTTTTTTGGATGTTTAATTGGAGAAAAAGAGTTCTCATGAACTTTGCTGCCAAGGGTTGCATCCAACTGCAGTCCTCAGATCTCAGTCTCCTGAGGGGATAAGATGACAAGCATGGAAAAGTATCTTTGGCTGGGTGCCAGTAGCTCATGGTTGTCTTCCTAGATACTCAGGAGCTGAGATCTGAGGATCATGGTTCAAAGCCAGCTTGGGCAGGAAATACCCTGAGAGTCTTATCTCCAACAAACTACCAGAAAACAGGAAGGGGTGCTGTGGCTGATGTAGTAGAGTGCTCATCTTGAGCTGAAGAGCTCAGGGACAGCACCTAGATCCTGAGTTCAAACACCACAACTTAAAAAAAGAAAGAAAGTAAAGTATGTTTGCCTGCAAAGATGTGGAGGTGTGTGTGGGTGCTGTGATTGAGAAACCAGGTGCTGACCTCACTGTACAGACATTTCTAAGAACTCCTCAAGTTTGCCCCAGTTTGAAGCCACAGTAGGATGGGTGGTGCCTTACCAAGAACTCAAGAGGATGAGGCCTGTGGCAGGCAGGGAGTGGTTGGATGGGTGCAGGGGTGGGATTGTTGTATCTGTATTCTCTCCATGGAAGGATGGATTTGGATGCTGGGTGTCAAAGTTTGAAGTCAAGGGTTGCAAGAAGTTTGTGGCCTGACGAATTGGGTTTCCTCTGACTTTATGAAGGTGGCTGAAGCCGGTCACTGCCGGTGCTCACAACTGTCATCCTAGCTACTCATAAAGCTATAAAGACCACGGTTCTAAGCCAGCTTGTGCAGGAAAGTCTGTGATACTTGATATCCAATGAACCACCAGAATACAGGAAGTGGTGCTGTGTCTCAAGTAGTAGAGTGCTCATTTTCAGATGAAAAGCTGAAGGACAGCACCCTGGCACAGAATTCAAACCCCATGACCAACATTAAACAAAGAGGTGGCCTGATTTTTCCACTTAGCAGTGTGTACGGTAGGAAATTCCTTGCTGGATTATGAGACATTACAGATATGTGAGAGGCTCAATGTTGTGTCTACAGTTAGTCTGAGTATGATAGTGCCATCTTCTCCCAGGTAGGATGTGATCCTAATGGAGGGAGTTCATGGTTCTGTTCTCAGGAACTGCTGAGGCCTTGGAATGTCCATGTGTATCTGTGTGTTTGTGTATGTGTGTGTGTGTGTGTGTGTGTGTGTGTGTGTGTGTGTGTGTGTGTAATTTTCCTTCGTCTTTCTCTGTTCCCTTCCTGGGTGCCTGTCTGCCATTTTCTGACCTCAGATGGTGCCCCTCCTCCACACCAACCAACCTTGCCTTTAGCTTCCTACAATGATTACTAAATTGCCAGAGGCCTGTGTTCCAACTTTTCTCTAGGGCCCAAGTCTGGCTGTCCCAATATTTGGTCACCTCCAGGGGACTCTGGGAAAGCAATGCCAGCTGGCACAGGGTCTCCCCTGCCTCAGAGGGAGGGCCTCAGTCATAGGATGTCCTGTCCTTTTCCTCAGGTGGGCCTCTGACTGCACATCCATCTTAGGAGGCTTGCAGTGGCTTGGGGAATGGGGGTTGCTGGTAACTCTGGCAAATTTGAGCTTGACATCTGACTGAAGGCTGCTCAAGCAAGGAGGATCCAAGGCTACATGAGAGGTGAGGCCAAGGTGGCTTGAAAGTATCTGTCAGTGTCTAGGAAATGTAAATGTACTTTATTGCAGGAAAGTTTATCTTCCGGCACCAGATGGGCCTCTCAGGTCCTTCTAGACAATTCCGGATGCCCAGAATACAGAAGGCACAGACTTTAGATTCCAGGGCCAGGGGACTGGAGGATGAGAGAATGGTATGGCCAATACCTCAATGTTCTGGGGCATTAGTCTTGACCAGGCTATACCTCCCCCCTCTTGTGTACGTTCACTTCTTAACACAGTGTTGGCCACAAACCAGCCACTTGTGGTAGTACTGTGGAAGGGGCAGGAGTGGAAGTGAGATCTAGGATGAACAAAATCTGGATTTATGGCCTGTGAGAGTGGCAAAGGGTGTCTTTATAAAAATCTTAGAGCTGAAACTCAGGGTCTAGGCACTGTCCCTGAACTTCCTTTGCTCAAAGGTAACATTCTACCACTTGAACCACAGCTCACCTTTCCTCTTTTTTACTAGTTTAGTGGAGATAAGAGTTTCATGGACTTTCTTGCCTGGGCTGGCTTCAAGCAGTTATCCTAAGATCTCAGCCTCTTAAGTAGCTAGGATTGCTGATGTGAGCCACAGGCACCTGCTAAGGATGTTAGTGTGTGTGGGGGGGGGTGGGTGGGTGTGTGTGAGTTTACCGGGACTTGAACTTAGAACCTAGGTGCTATCCTTTAGCTTGTTTGTACAAGGTTGGTGCTGTTCCACTTGAACTACAGTACCTCTGCTTCCCAGGTTTTGTTGATTCATTGGAAATGAGTCTACCCAGGCTAGGTTTGAATCTTGATTGATCCTCAGGTGTCAGCCTTGAGTAGCTAGCATGACAGGCATGAGCCACAGGTGCACAGCTGATAATGGCCTTTCTACACAGTGGACTGGAAGCTCCTGAAAGCTTTTCTTTATTTTTACTGTGCCAGTACTTGGGCTTGAACTCAGGTTTTAGGCTCTGGTCTCTTAAATATTTCCCTCAATGCTGGCACTCTACCACTTGAACCACAGCTCCATTTCTGGCTTTCGGTAGTTCATTGGCAAGAAGTGTTTCAATAACTTTCCTCCCCTAGGCTGGGGTTTACCCACAATCTCTGAACCCATCCTCTTGAGTAGCTAGGGTTTACAGAGGTTGGGCCACTGGTGGCATTGTGTAGAAGGTTTTCTTAAGCAAGAGTTCTTCCCTGCATTTGCCCTGACTCCTCCATGAAAGGAGGCCTGAAGGACAGGAGCTGTGAAAATTAGGCTTCTAGACACAGGAAATTGCTGGGGTCCTTGGAGAAAAGTCAAAGCTAATCTTCCCCCTGAACCCCATTCTGGGCCCCACCCTCTGTCCTACCTGTGACTGAATTACAAACCTGACCCACCCTTGAATGTTCTGCTGGACTTGTCTGAGGCCAAAGAACCTTCATTCCACCCACCCTATCTGCTTTACACCACACCTCAGTATCTTTGCCCATGCTGTGTACCTTCTGCCTGAGACTCTATCCTGTTCCACATCTTAGAACTCCTATGGAATTTTGGCACTGCTCATATCACATAATGGATCAAGTCTTTCCTTCCCTTCTCCATCTTTTTTAAAAGTACTGAGTTGCTAGAGATGGAAATTGTGCATGCTGACTGGCAAATGCTCTATATTGGGGTGTGTGTGTGTGTGTGTGTGTGTGTGTGTGTGTGTGTGTGCGCCACACCTCGGGTTTGAATTCATGGCCTAGACACCATCCCTGAGTTTTTATGCTCAAAGCTAGCATTCTACTACTTGTATCACAGCTCTGGCCTTTTGGGTGCTTAATTGGAGAAATGAGTTTCATATAGACTTTCCTGCCTGCTCTGGCTTGTAGTTATGATCCTGAGATCTCAGCCTCCTGAATAGCTAAGATTACAGGAGTGAGCCACCAGCACCTGGCCTCTATCTGTACCCTATAAACTCAGCCCTCCTCTGAGTCCCAGAAGAGTATGTCTCACCAAGGTCACATTTTTTTTTTGCCAGTGTTGGGGCTTGAACTCATGTTCTAGGCATGTTCCTGAGCTGCTTTTGCTCAAGGCTACATTCTATCAGTTAAGCCACAGTGCCACTTATGGCTTTTTCCGTCTATGTGGTACTGAGGAATCAAACCCAGGGCTTCATGCTTGATAGGTAAGCACTGTATCACTAATCCACATTTGCAGCCCAAGGCTCACTTCTAACAGGAGCTATGAGGGTAGGATTTATTTGGGTACCCTTTCAGCACAGAAATCGCTGGCCATTTCATATCTTTGCCAGGATTTGGGACCAGCCTGAGACTCGGAAATGAGGAATGGTGAATGGGTGATAGCCAACATGCCCCAGAGATTTAGGCTCACATCCTACAGATGGATAGAGAATATGGAGACAGAACCTTCCACAAATCCTACAGCCTGGGAACTGTGGCCTCCCTGGAGGCAATGGCTGGCTGCTAGATGTTCCAGTGGGACACTTCAGCCAGAACATAATGCACTCATTGCATATGGCAGCCCAGGCAATCCTTCGGAGCTTCAGTTATTAAATGGCAGAGAAGGGTGCTTTGTTCAAGCTACTTGCTCAGACTTAGTACTCTCTGAAGGCTTGTCCCAGCTTTTCCAGGTTGGGTGTCTAGGCATGGGCAACCTGCTGTATGCCCATCATCCATACATCATCAATCCATACACAGAGACATAGAGTTACTGCCTTCTTTTTTTTTTTTCCTTTGGCAGGTCCGAGTTTGAAATATAAGCCTAGGCGCTATCCCTGATCTCCTCTTTCTCAAGGTTAGTGCTCTACCCTTGAGCCACAGCCCCAACCCATGGGGATATTTTCCTGTGATCTCTTAGAAATAAGAATGTTGGGACTTTCCTGCCCCGGCTGAATTCAAATTGTCATTTTCTACATTTCAGCCTTCTGAGGAGCTTGGATTACATACAAGAGCCACTGACAACCTGACTTACTCTTCCTCTTCCTCCTCCTCCTCCTCCTCCTCCTCCTCTTCCTCCTCCTCCTCCTCCTCCTCTTCCTTCTCCTCCTCCTCCTCCTCCTCCTCCTCCTCCTCCTCCTCCTCCTCCTCCTCCTCCTCCTCCTCCTCCTCCTCCTCCTCCTCCTCCTCCTCCTCCTCCTCCTCCTCCTCCTTCTTCTTCTTCTTCTTCTTCTTCTTCTTCTTCTTCTTCTTCTTCTTCTTCTTCTTCTTCTTCTTCTTCTATCTTCACAGTGTCATTCCAATGGTTTGCATTCGAAGTAAACTACCCAGCCCTGGAGTTCGATTGCCTGGGCTGCCACCAACAAATGGAAGGAGATCCTGACAAACTAGTTTCTATTTATGTGAATGCTATCAAAGTAATAATTAAATTTGCAGTTAATTCATGATTCTATTTGAGAACACAAAAATTATTGGATTTATATCTTCCATTCTAGCACCATGGTATGATTCCCCTAATGGAAATATATTGACTATTTTTTAATTAGTGTTTTTATAAGTATTCAACCATGATACTTCATTCAATTGAGACATAACTTAATAACTAATCATTGGTCACTATATATATATATATATATATATATAATTTAATGATATCCTCACATTCTCTCTCCACACACACACACACACACACACACATCTCTCTCTCTCTCTCTCTCTCCCTCTCTCTCTCTCTCTCTCTCTCTCTCTCTCTCTCTCTCTCTATATATATATATATATATATATATATATATATATCCAGCAATCTACACATCTATCAATGTATATATTGGGCACTACTCTGGCTTGATCACAGGTCCTCAGAACTTCCTGGCAGCTCAGTTTGCCAGAGGCTGGTGTGCTAAGACTGTAACTCCATTTATGGATTGGCCATTGTAGGCTGTGAGTTGAAATCCCAGCATGGCCAAAAACTTATTCATGGATTAAGAAGCCACTTTTGGCACATTTTTTTCTTGAAAAAAAGTCCTGGGTCTCAGTATGATGTATAATTCATATGCAAATATATCCAGTGTGATAGGATGTAATAAATGAAATGTTATATGGGTAATAATACTAAAAAATAAGGGTAATAAACGTCATACTCACTAAACCCATGTATGTGAATAGATATCATATATGAATATTATGTTTTCCTTTGCTGGGGCTTCAGTTCAGACCTTGGGAACTGGTCTGAATTTCTTGTCTTCAAAGAAGGTGAGCTTCCCCTTCACCCACTGTAGCACAGAGTGACTCAGACCCTGAGTTTAAATCCCAGGCCTGCCAGAAAAATGGTGCAAATTCCAAGCCAGGGCTTTATTTTATTAAGTTTTGGCCCAGCACGGGCCTTGAACTCAGTTCTCAGCATTTCTGCTACAGCCAATCCTGGAATCCTAGGACCCGAGTTAAAATATCAGAGTTGTCAAAAAATAACTAAATAAAAAGATTAGGATAAAACTAAGAAGTTCAAGAAGGTGCTTTTATATTTTTTTCCCTTTGCATTGTGACCATACTGAGTCTAAATGACAAATCCCTGAAAGTGTACATGACCTTGCATGCTGATGTTTGCCTGGCTATTAGGGAAGCCATAGACAAAACCTCAACTTAGGCCTGGAGGTCAATTCCCGGGACTGCCACTAATGATTGGCGGGAGATTCTAAGAAATGCATTCCAATATACATCCATACAAATGTTATAAAAGTAACAATTAAATTAGTAGTTAGTGTATGAGTATACTATAAAATTCTACACAACAATTATACTACATTGTCTAATTTTCAATTAATACTTTATTATGTATTCAACCATGATACTTAAAAATGGAAGGAATAATTTAATTGTCAATAATTGGTAGTAATATAATATATGTAATTTCATAATATGCAGACATCTATGTTTTGTTTTATATATTTGTATATATATATGTGTGTGTGTGTGTGTGTGTGTGTGTGTGTGTGTCAATGTACACATTTATCTTTTTATACACTTGTCACTCCTGGGGCTCACTGGTATAGTGATGGTTAGTACATACAAAGCCCTGGATTCAATTCCTCACTACCACATGCACATAAAAATCCAGAAGTTGTGCTTTTGTTCAAGCAGTTGAGCATTAGCTTTGAGCATAAAAGATAGGGACTGTGTCTAGACCCTTACTCAAGACCCAGGATGGGCACCAGACTGAATGTTGTGACTGCAACTCTGTAAAGATAGGACTTCAAATACCTCATCCCAGAGTAAGCCGGGTGTCTGGAGCTGACAGCTGCCAAATAACCTGACTTAGCCAGAGGTATACCACTACAACCAAGCTCCAATCCTTGTACAATCCTAGGTACAGGGCTCATGTCCTGAGTTCAAGCTCCAGGACTAGTGAATGCACAGAGAGAGAGAGAGAGAGAGAGAAAGAGAGAGGGGGGGAGAGAGAGAGAGAGAGAGAGAGAGAGAGAGAGAGAGAGAGAGAGAGAGAGAGTGAGAGAGAGAGAGAGAGAGAGAGAGAAAGCAGAAGTGAAGCTGTGACACAAAATGGTTAAGCATTAGACTTCTGCCCTGAGCACCCAGGTCCTGTGTTCAACCCCAAAACCTAGCCACCCAGGGCCCAACTAGGAGAGGTCAAAGGTTTCACCAGCCATAGATGACAGGAAGTTTGTGATATCCAACACGTGCTTGGATTTCACAAGCCTCCAGAAACCTAGGAGAGGCATCATAGGCCCATCATCAGCCTCTATGAAACATTTCATTAGGTTTAGTGCCCTAGTTTTCTGTCAGAAGGACTCCTGAATTATATTGAGCACTGTACCTTAACACCGGAAAATAGTCTCACAAAGGCAGAATAAGTGCATAGAACTTGGACTGCCATGGGAAATGGCACAAATGAAGGCTTCCTGTCAAACCAGAACACTGGGAAGAGAGATAGCTTGGGGTAAAAAGAGGACTTTTTCTCCTGACCTTCAGAGCCCGCCCACACTCCTCCTTACTAATTGGCCCAGATGGACTTGTTTGTTACACAGCTGTACAGGACTGAGGTCTTTTGTCTTCCTGTCCAGACAATGAGAGAGACTTCTTCCAGCAGGCCTGGGATGCAGAGAAACCCTGAGGCTACACTGGGAGCAGTGAGGGGAGCCCCGGAACACGCAATGTCATAAAAGCAGTCTCTGTGTTATGAACTCATTGTATTGAATACAAATTTCCTAGGTTGATGCCATTCATTATAGCTACTCTGGAGCTTCACCTATAGGAATACATCCATACATACACAAAGACATGGAGGTACAGGTTCTTTTTGAGGAGGCAGGTCCTGGGGTTGAACCATGAGCCTGGGCATTGTCCCTGAGCCCCTTTTACTCAAGGCCAGTGCATTAAGCTTGAGTCAAAGCTCCACTTCTGGGTTTTTCTGTGATCTCTTAGAAATAACATTGCCAAGGACTTTTTTACACTGGATAGATTTAAATTCAGATTCTCTATATCTTAGCCTCCTGAGGATCTGGAATTACAGTCAGCATTCACTGGCACCTTCTTTCTTTTCTACTCCATTTTTTAATCAGGAAAATCTGACTTCTTAATGGGTCATTCCAATGGTTTGAACTTATAAGAGACTACCCAATGTTCATTATAGCTGCTTTCTCTGAGAAGGATTTTCTCTCCTCATCTTCCCCTCTGGTCACAGGTTTGAAGCCAAAAGTGAGAAATGAGTGTCACAGGATTGAGGAGCAAATGTCCACAGGACATGCCAGTTCTGTCATTAACATTGAGCTGCAGTGAATTTACTGTCTCAGGATGAGAGGACTGAAAGCTGGGGCAATCCTCATACTGTCTGCATTGCTCCTTTTGCCTTTAAAGTGATATAATAATTATGAGCGTTTTGTGTCTCCAATCTTAATTATCTAGAACACACTAGAAGCATATTCATGTTTCTGATTTCTCTAGTACCTCTCAACATTTAGACTAAAAGATTTGTGGAGTGGCTCCTAGGGGAATCCCTGAGGAAAGCTACTTGAAGCCTCCTCAGGAGATCACCATTCAAAGCCAGTCCTAGAAGGAATTTCTGTGACATTCTTGTCTCCAATAAACCACCAGAAATCCAGAAGTGGAGCACTGGCCTAGAAGGTAGAGCTCTAGTTTTGAGAGAGAAAGTTGAGCAGGAGATATAGGCCAAACCAGGCAGAAAAGCCTGGGAGTTGCTTATGTTACAGACCTGTGTCCTTATATGATGCACATTGAAGCCCTCAGCAGCCTTTATTTACATTTTATTATGAGGCCAATGCAGGAACAGTCACAAATAATTCAGGGGAAAAAAGATCAGAGTGTATAGAAATAACCGGTATTCAGAAAATTACACTTGAGGACACAAACTGTATCATACTTATGTAAAAACTACGATTAAGAAATAAAGATGAAGGGGCTGGGAATATGGATTAGTGAGAGAGTGCTTGCCTAGCATGCAAGAAGTCCTGGGTTCTTCAGTAGCACATACACAGAAAAAGCCATTATTGGTGCTATGGCTCAAGTAGTAGAGTGCTAGGGAAAGTGCCCAAGTTTTGAGTTCAACCCAAGAAATGTCAAAGGTAGGTAGGTAGTTAGGTAGGTAGGTAGGTAGATAGATAGATAGATAGATAGATAGATAGATAGATAGATAGATAGATAGATAGATAGATAGAAAGAAAGAAAATTGATACATGAATCTGGTCTTGGATATCAGGAGGAAAGAAGGGAACAATTCCCAGTCATGAGGCCTTCTACAGTGTGCCAGGCCACCAGCATTGCCTTCATACAACCACAAAGTAGGAAGACTGTCTCTTTTCCACTTCTCAGGCAGCAAAGTGCCTCAGAGACAAGAAGGCAAAGCCAGGTTCTAACTCAGGTGCTTGGAAACAGAAGAGAAATGGCCCTGCCTCTCTATGGACTGGGAATTTGCATTAACGATGTGGAGAATGAAGGAGAAAGGACTGGCAGAGGTAGAAGAAGGGCCTTCAAACCTGACAGATGTAGAGTCAAAAACACACTCCCTAAGACCAGAGGGCAGTGTTTTTCTAGTCTCTTCCTTCCCTTTCTGCCACTAAACTGACTCACTATTGGTAACCTAAAGATAGCCTGAGGCTCCCTTCACCTGAGGGAGGAAGGTTAGTCATTGTTTGAAGAGGCTGAGAAAAGCCTGACCCTGGTGTAACTCTAACAAATGTTTCAGGTTTCCCCCCATTGTTGGTTGTGCCTGGAATGAATGAATGAAGTGGTTTTGCAGCTCACTTCCCGGTTGAGTATGTACATTCTGCCTCCTAATCCTACAGGCCTAGGTTTCTGCACCTAGCCTGGCTTTTGAAACTGTCCTTCAAATACAGTGTAACACTGGAGTTCTGTCAGCTAGCCGCGCTAGGGCTTGAATCCTGAGAACTTCATTTGAACCTTGGATGGGTCTCTGATGTTTCTTTCCTTCTATAGCTTGAGAACTCTAAGAACATTTAGAGTGAAAGTAACTTCTCATAACCAAGGGAAACACACAAAGCTGTTGAACATCTGAACTTTCAGAAGTGAAAGTAAGAGTGTCATAGACTTTCCTGCCCTTGTTGGCTTCACCCTGTGATCCTCAGACCTCAGGCTCCTGAGCTAGAGTGATGGGTGTGAGCTACTGGTTCTCTGCTAGGTTCAGAACTGTAATGACATTGATAATACAAGTCAACTGCTTATCTCAAAGGGCTTGGGAAACATATTAAGCCTTTCAGCATTGAACCTTTCAAATCCCTTTAGCACACAAGGTTATAATCCTAGAAAATGAGAGGCTGGGCATATGGATGTGCTATACTTGAGCCTTAACCTCTGACTCCAATTCTGGTGTACATCAGCATTCATTTTCCAGAGAATGTTCTCCTAATTAGCAAATAGGAAAAGTACTTTGATTAACCCTTACTTTTTTCCAGTTGTGTGTCTTATATCAAGCCTGGGCCCTGTCCCTGAACAATTCAGCTCAAAGCTAAAACTCTACCACTTGAGTCACAGCACCAAATGGGTTTTTTTGGTGGTATCTTGGACATAAGAATCTAACAGGCTTTCCTTGCCTAGGCTGTCTTTGAACTATGGTCTTCAAATCTCAGCATCCAGAGAAGCTGGGATTTCAGGTGTGAGCCACTGCCATCTGGCCTATTGTTTTTGAGAGTCCTGGGCTTCTTTTTTTCAAGGCTAGCACTCTAGCATTTGAGACACTCCATTGCTTCTGGCTTTTTCTGAGTATGTGGCACTGAAGATTCAAAACCTGGTATTCATGCATGTTGAGCGAGCTCTTTCCACTAAGCCACATTTCTAGGCTTGCCCTTACAATCTTATCCCACAACTTGCCTGTCCTCAAGAAAAGGCTACTGAGTATAAATCATTAAAGAAATCCCTATAGGAAGGTGTTCAAAGATAAAAAGACAACGCTCATCCTTGAGAGATACTCTAAACATGTGAAGACTATGACAAATGCCTCCATTTAATTATGTATCATGTTTCAACAGAAAAAGTTTTAATGAAAAATGAGTCAATGTCCCAAATTATTGTGTATAATTTTATAACAGATGTGCAAAATGTAATAAATATTACGTGTATAATAATACTAAATAAAATAAACAATAAATGACTGAATCAAATAAAAAATAAATACAAAATCAATAAGTTTTCTAAAGCTTAGAATGTTAGAATTTTATAATCTGTATGAACAAAAGTTTTTTTGGTCATGGGCCTGAACTCAGGGGTTATCCCTGTACTCTTCAGCTCAATGCGAGCGATCTACTGCTTGAGTCACAGTGCTACTTCCATTTTTCTAGTCGTTTATTGGAGATAAGGGTCTCACGAACTTTCCTGTCCAGGCTGGCTTTGAACTGCCATCCTCAGATCTCAGCCTCCTGAGTAGCTCTGATTATAGGCATGAGGCACCTGTGCCAGGCACGTGAACAAACTTCTTAAAGTTTATTCTGAGAAAAGAAACTTGGAATACAATTTTAGTATAAATAACTTATAATGCCATGTTTAAGGCACTAATTCAGAAGTATTAATTCATTGTTTGGTTTCTTAGTTTATTTAAAGTTATATTATATATGTATGCATTATTAATATATATACATATATATTATTTAAAACATATATTTGAATTGTACCTAAGAACATATGTGTTCATGTAAAGTTATACAACTGCACAAGCTTCATTATTTTTTTTCCAGTTTGGTTGGTACCATAAATTAGGTGGGATTTTTATATTGCTGTTTTGTTCTCTGTTTTTGGAAGATTTCTCTCCCTTTTATCCCTCTGCGCCCCCCTCCCTACACTTGAACTCAGCTTGCTCTTTCTTGGCTTGGTTGTTCATAGCTGATTTTCTACCACTTCAATCATACCTGCAGCCGGGCTTTCCAGTTAATTGGAGGTGATTTCTCTCAGGCTTTTCTGCCTTCATTGGCTATGAAATTTCATCTTCCAGTTCTCAGCCTCCTGTGTAGCTAGGATTAGAGATGTGAGCCATTGGGGTGCCTAGGGATAAATTAGACTTTGGTTGGTGTTTTCTTTCTGTTTTTCTAAGCATGGGATCATCTACTATAGAACTTCTGTGAATGTCCTGGGTCTGAAGTAAGATATATAATACATATGCAAATCTGTATAGTTCTCATAAGATGTAATGAATTTAATACGTGTTATAAGTGTAGTAATAGTCAATAAATATAATGAATGAATAATAGAAAAATAAATACACTAAAAGAAATATGCAATAAACATAAATATGTAGATATTCATCATTTATTCAAATGTGGATGAATATTACTTAACAGGGCTGGGGATTGAATTCAGGCCTAGGGAACAGGCCTGAATTACTTGTATTCAAAGAGGGTGAGTTTCTCCATCCTCCACAGTGCATTAAAGTTTCCCAGACTCCAAGTTCAAATCCCATGCCTGGAAGAAAAAAAAACGAGCACTAATTCCAAGCCAGGGAGCTCTATTAGTATTTTTAATATTTTTATAATTTTAAAATTTATTTTATTTTTATATATTTTATTACAATTTTATTTTATTTATTTATTCATTTATTTTGTCAAGCACAGGGCTTGAACTCAGATTGTAACAACTCTGCCTCAGCCTCCATCATCCTAAGCTGGGATGGTGCAGCTTCTGGGCCCACAGCCATTCCTCGGATCCTAGGCCTCAGGGGCTGACAGTAAAACAAATTGAAAACGGCACCAAAAAATTTCTGCGAATTGAAGATGGTCGACGGTTTCTCGGTTTTCCTTCCTTGCATGGTGATGATCTCGGGTCCAAATGACACGGCTGCAACCTATAGGTCACCGGGCATTGCTGAAGGTTGGCAGGCTGGCAGCGAAGCCATAGGCTAATCTGGACACCTAGGCCCTGAGTTTGAATCCTGGTCATGCCACTTACAAAGTTTGGAGCGCCTAAGAAACTATTTCCTGTCCATAGGACCACCAGAGGAATGTGATCAATGTCATGGTTGGATGAGTATTTTGTCAATCAGTCTAACATAAAATTAAACCCAGTATTCACAAGATATGGATTGATTTCAATTTATAGTTTATTATACATTAAAAGAATACGTGTGTGTGTGTGTGTGTGTGTGTGTGTGTGTGTGTGTGTGTGTGTGTGTGTGTGTTTTGTCAGTAGTAGGGCCTGAACTCTGGGCTGGACACTCTCTCTCAGCTTTTCAGCTCAGGGCTACTGCTGTAACATTTGAGATACAGAACCATTCCCGGCTTTTTCTGATCATGTTGTGCTGGGGAATCGAACCCTGGGCTCATGCATGCAAGACAAGCACTCTCCCAGTGAGCCACCTTCCCAGCCCCTAAAATACTACTATTGATTAAATAAAGTTCTCACTACATACCTGTGAATCACTAGGAAGGAGAATATGTCATTGAATACTAGATAGATATCACTGGCAGTATCTAAATTTCTAAAGATAAATTTATTTGTATACCACCATCTGCATAGAAAGGTTTTGCTATTTTGGCCATACTTGTGTCTCGATCCCAGGTCCTGGGATCCACCTGGCATCTGAATGTGCTAGAGGCTGTCGTGCTGACTCTCACCCATTCATGAATTGGGCCTTCTAGGCCCTCAGTTCAGGCCCCAGCATTGCCAAAAATGTCTTCTTGGAGTAAGATTCCAAGTGTGATACCTGTTTTCTTTTTCTGTGCAAGTCAAGTGCTGGGTGTCAGGTATGATGTATATAATATGTATGCAAAACTACATGCTATGGAATAGATTTTAATGAATGTAATAAATGTTATAAAACCACTCACAGTCAGTCCGTAAATAAATGGTAAATAAATAAATAAATAATAAAATATGATGAATCATTCCAACAAACACGATATAAACTGAATATAGGGATGGAAGTATAAATCATATAATAAACATGCCTATATATGTTATGTTCTCCAGGGCTGGGGCTTGAATTCAGGCCTAGTTAACAGGTTTGAATTGCTTGTCTTCAAGGGAAGAGAGCTTCCCTTTCTCCCCCCCCCCCCCACCCCACGCAATGCATCAGAGTTCCCCAGATCCCAAGGTGACATCCCTGGCCTGGCAGACAACAAAATAGCATGAAATCCAAGACAGGGAGCTTCAATAGTATTGATAAATACTTAATTAATTTATTTATTGCTTAGCACGGGGCTTGAACTCAGATGGTGGCAACTCTGCCTCAGTTTCCATCACCCTAGGCTGGGATGGTGCAGCCTCTGGACCCACAGCCATCCTGGGTCCAAGCCTCAGGGTCTGACAGGAAAACAAAATGAAAACACCACCCAAAAACGCCGCAAACCACAGAAGGTCAGAAGTTTCTGTTTTTCTTCCTTGCACGGTGGCCATCCTGGGTCTGAATGACATGGCTGCAAACTGTAGGTCACCTGGCATTGCTGAAGGCTGGCGGGCTGTCAGCGAAGCCATAGGCCAACCTGGACACTAGGCCCTGAGTTCGAATCCTGATCATATCACTTAAAAGGGGCTGGAGAGCTTAAGAAACTGTTGCCTGTCCATAGGAACACCAGAGGAATGTGATCAATGCCATGGTTGGATGAGTAGTCCATCAAAGAGTCTAGCATAAAATTAGACCAAATAATCCAGGACACGGATTGATTTTAATTCATAGTTTATTATGCATTAAAAGAATGCTATTGGGGGCTGGGAAGGTGGCTCAGTGGTAGAGTGCTTGCCTTGCATGACTGAGGCCTTGGGTTTGATTCCTCAGCATGACATAAGCAAAAAGAAAAAAGTCAGAAGTGGTGCTCAAGTGGTAGAGTGCTAGCCTTGTGCTGAAGAGCTGAGGGACAGCGCCCAGGCTCAGAGTTCAGGCCCCACGAGCAGACCCAAAGGGAAAAACAAACAAACAAACAAAAAAAACCAAAACCAGAATACTATTGATTAAGTGGAATCCTCACTAAATACATGAGAATCGGTAGGAATGTAGTATATGTCATTGAATACTAAATAGACACCTCTGGCAGTACCTAAATACCTAAATATATATTTATTTATATACCACCATCGTCATAGAAAGTTACAGCTATTTTGTCGAAACGTGGGGATTGATCCCAGGTTCTGGGATCCACTTGGCAGCTGAATGGGCTAGAGGCTGTGGTGCTGACACTCACCCATTCATGAATTGGACCTCTCAGGCCTTCAGATCAGGTCCCATCATTGCCAAAAATTTCTTCCTGGTGTAAGATTTCAAGTGTGACACCTGTTTTCCTTTTCTGTGCAAGTACATAATATGTCTGCAAAGTTACATGCTATGGAATAGATGGGAATAAATGTAATAAATGTTTTAGGTGCACTTACAGTTCATAAAATAAATGCTAAATAAATACATCAATAATAAAACATAGTGAATCACTCAAACAAACACAATATAGACTGAATATATAGATGTAAGTATAAATTATATATTTAATATGTCAATAAATTTTATGAGGTTTTGAATTCAGGCCTAGGGTAGAGTTTAATTAATGCATGATTCTCATAGGAATTGATAGGCAAGACGTATGGCACAACGATTATTTTTAATTAAGAGTTCATGAAGTCTGACAATAAGAATGACATTCAGGAACTGGAGACAATGTGAAAGATCCAAGAATCAGTACTCACATGTTAGATAGGATTCCAACACAGCCCGCCACATCTCCTACTCTATACAAATAGGTATTTATTAGCATACTAACTTCAGCTTATGAATGGATGAATATTGGGCCACCTGGGCTCGATCTCAGGTCCTGGGTACGACCTAACTCCTTCGTTGCTCACAGGCCAGTATCCTCACCTAGATCCTTTGGCCAATTGGGCCTGCTAAGCACTGAGTTCAAAACCCAATACTGGCAAAAGATGAAATCTGATGTGAGAAGTCCATCGATCCACCTGTTTTCCTGTCCTGTGTTATTACTGGGTCTCGAGAGGATGGAGAATTCTATATAGGCAACTCTATAGCCATAGGAATAGGTTGTCATCTGTGTCGACACAGTTATATCTGGCATCATACTCAATAAAACACAAAATGCATCCATGACTAAGACACACAATAAAAAGAATAATTACACTGAACACATGATGCATTCCACACATGTATGTAAATAGCGATCCTATGTGTAAACTAAGTGGGTATATTATTTTTGCCAGTGCTGGGGCTTCACATCAGACCCTGCAACCTGGCCTGTTATTGTAGTCTTCAAGGATGGTGAGCTTCCCTTTCCCCCACAGTGCTATAGATTTACCCAGACTTGAGTTAGAATCCCAGCTGTGGCAGAAAAATGGTGCAAGTTCAGAGCCAGGGTGCTTTATTATTATTATTATTATTACCAAGGAAAGGATTTGAACTAAGTTTGTGGTAACTCTGCTTCAGCTTCAATCATCTTAGGTTGGCGGGCTGCCATTGGCCCATAGCCGATCCTGGGAACCTAGGCCCTGAAGCCTTGCAGGAAAACACACACACACACACACACACACACACACACACACACACGCACAGAAAAAAAGCCGTGGGGTGGATTTTTTACATTTTGTTCCTTTCCACGGTGACCATCCTGGGTCTTAATGACATGCCTACAAAGGGTTCTTCACCTTGCATTGGTGAAGGCTAGCGGGATATCGGGGAAGCCATAGGCCCATGCAGCAATGTAGGCCCTGAGTTTGAGTCCTGCTCCTGACACCTACTAATGGGGGGAATTCCCAAGAGACTCGTTCCTGTGCATCAAAATACCGATGGAATGTGAGCAAACTCATGATTGAATGAGAAGTTTCTGCATGCATCAGTCTAGTCTAAAATTAGGCGCAATGATCCTAGGATGCTGATTGATCTTAATGAATAGTTTATTAAACATGAAAAGAATCCTACTCCTTCAATTCCATTGAAGGTTACTACCTACCTAAGAGTTGGTAGGAACGTACTTGACAGATAGATGTCTCTGGAACTCTATATAAATATATGTATTTATTGGCATACTACCACCTGCCTATCCATGTATGACTATTTTGTCCACCCCTGTGGCTAAATCTCAGGGTCTGGGGCCTCCTGGCAGCTTCCTGGGCTAGAAGTTGCCGTGCTGACACACCCATTCATGAATTGGGTGTGCTAGACCCTGAGTTCAGGTCCCAGCACTGCCAACAATTGGATTGTGGAATAAGAAGCCTAGTGTGACACCTCTTTTCCTTTTCTCTGAGTGTCCTGGGTATAAGAACTACCTTCAACTTATGAAGGGATGATTGCTGTGTGCCTTCCCCCCACCACTTCTACCTAAGGGCTCCATCTCAGGTCCTGTGAAAGGCCTTGCTCATTAGTGCCTCACAGGCTGGTATGCTCACATGGACCCATTTTTCACTTGGGTCTGCTAGGCCCCGAGTTCAGATCCCAGCAGTGCCAAAATTCACCCTGATGTCAGAAGCCAATGGTTGCACCTGTTTTCCTTTCCTGTGCAAGCCCTGGGTCTCAGCTAGGATGGAGAATGCATGGGCCACCCTGTGGCCATGTGAATAGGTTGTTATTCATGTCAGCTCAGTTATACTTGTCATCATATACTCAAGAATATACACAATGCATCCATGAATAGCATACAAAATAGAATAATTACACTAAATGCACAATGCAGTCCACATACAGATATGAATATATATCCCATGTTTAAATGATCTATTCAGGACCATTGTGGCCTCCCTGGGGCTCGATCTCTGTTCCTGGGAAAGGCCCTGTTCCACGGTGGCTCACAGTCTGGTGTGTTCACCATGACCCATTCACCAATTGGGCTTGCTAGGATTTGAGTTCAATTCCCAGCACTGCCAAAAGATTCACCTTGATGTGAGAAGTCAGTCGTTGCACCTATTTTCCTGTGCTGTGCAAGTCCTGGGTCTCAGCTAGGATAGAGAATGCATAGGCAACTCTATACTCATGGGCGTAGGTTGTCATCTAGGTCACAACAGTTATATCTGTCAACCTATACTCAAGAAAATACACAATATATCAATGAATAAGACACAAAATAAAGAGAATGACTACACCAAATGCAAGATGCTGCCCACCCACGTATGGAAATATAGATCCTCAGTTTAAATGATGACTTTATGACTATTTTGGCTCCCACCAGGGCTTCATGTCAGGTTTTGGGAACGGCCTAGCTCCTTAGTTCCTCACAGGCTGGTGTGTTCACCATGACCCATTCACCAATTGGGCCTGCTAGGCCTTGAGTTCAAATCCCAGCATTGCCAAAAGATTCACCTTGATGTGATAAGCCAATTGATCCACCTGTTTTCCTGTCCCATGAAAGTCATGGGTCTCAGTGAGGATGGAGAATTCTATATAGACAACTCTATAGCCATGGGAATAGGTTGTAATCCATGTCAACACAGTTATGTCTATCACCATACTCAATAAAATACACAATACATCCATGAATAAGAACAAAATAAAAAGAATAACTACACTGAATGCAAGATTCATACCACTCCTGTAGGTAAAGAGAGATCCTATGTTTAAAAAAGGTGGGCTTGTTATTTTGTCCAGTGCTGGGGTTTCAAATCAGGCCCTGGACCAGGCCTAACATTCTAGTCTTCAAGAATGGTGAGCTTCCCCTTCCCCCAAAGTGCAACAGAGCTACTCAGACTTCAGTTCAAATTCAGTTTAAATTATGAATTTATTACTATTTGGCCCTCCCTGGTACTTGGTGTCAGGTCCTGGGAATGGCCTATCTCCTTCATTGCTCACAGGCTGATGACCCTTGACCCTTTCCCCAATTGGGCCTGGTAAGCTCTGAGTTCAAATCCCAACACTGCCAAAAGATGAATCCTTATGTGAGAAGCCCATCGATTCACCTGTTTTCCTGTCCTGTGAAAGTCCTGGGTCTCAGCTAGGATGGAGAATACATAGGAAACCCTATAGCCATGACAATAAGTTGTCATCCCTGTAAGCACTGCTATATCTGTCACCTTACTCAGTAAAATACACAATACTTCCATAAGACAGACAATAATGAGAAGTACACCAAATACAAGAGGCTGTCCACACATATATGTAAATATATATCCTATGTTTAAATTATGAATTTATGACTATCGTGGCCACCCTGGGGATCAATGTCAGTTCCTGGGAATGGCCTAACTCCTTTGTTGCTCACAGGTTGGTGTGTTCACCGTGAACTATTTGCCAATTGGTCCTGCTAGGCCGTGAGTTCAGATCCTAGCACTATCAACAATTGGGTCATGGAGTAAGAAGCCAAGTATGAAAACTTTTTTCCTTTTTTCCTTTTTTCCTTTTCTCCTGGGTGTCAGGCATGATGAAGAACACATCTACAAATTTAGATGCCATGTAATAGGATGTCATCAATGTAATAAAGGCAATGGGTGTCATCACTGTAAAATCAATAGTAAATAAATGAATAAAACAAAAAGTACAAGGAACAACCACACCAAACGTGTATGGACTGAGCATCCATAGGTAAGTACAAATCCAGTCTTTACAATGTATATAAATAGTATGTTTTCCAGGGCTGGAGCTTGAATTTTGGCTTAGAGTACCGGCCTGATTTTCTTTTCTTCAAGTACAGTGAGCTTCCCCTTCTTCCACAGTGCTGCAGATTTACCCAGACCCAGAGTTCAAATCCAAAGCCTGGCAGATAAATGGGGTGAATTGCAAGCCAAGGAGCTAATTTCTTTTAATTTTTTTTTGCTCAGCAAGGAGCTTGAACTCAGGTTGTGGCAACTCCGCCTCAGCTTCGATCATACTATGCTGGGGTGCAGCCACTGGACGCGCAGCATATCCTGGGATCCTAGACCCCCAGGCCTTTGTGGCAAAAATATCCAGAAAAATGCGGTGAGATGGCCTTTTTATGTTTTGTTCCTTTGCACGGTGACCCACTTGGGTCTGAATGACACTTTTGCAAAGGGTACTTTACCTTGCATTGCTGAAGGTTGGCAGACTATTGGGGAAGCCATAGGCCCAAGTGGCAATGTAGGCCCTGATTTGGAATCCCGGTCCTGACACAAATCAATGGAAGGATCTACTAAGAGACTCGTTCCCAACCATAGGAATAACAAGGTAATGTTATCAATATCACAGTTGAATTAGTTGATCGTGAATGATGCTCCTATCAAATTAGACCCATCATTTCAGGAGACTGATTTTATTTAACATTTATGAAGCATTAAAATAAAACTATTACAGGAATGCAATAATTTCAGGAAATTGATTGATTTAATAAATAGTTTTCTTAATTTTTATTTATTTTTTATTGTGAAAATACTGTACAGAGTGGTTACAATTACATGGGCAAGATAATGAGTACATTCCTTATCAAGCATTGTAGCCTCATCCTTTTTTTACCTTCCTATCCCTTCCCATCCTTCCTTCCTCCCCACCCAAATATCCCCCCCCCAAGTTGTAATGTTCGTTTTTGACATGACAACTTGTACTCCTCATTGTTGCAACAGGTTCACCTGTATCCTTATTTAAACGACTTGTTTTTCCCCTTCCCTTCCACAAAATATACCGACATCAAATACAGTGAAACAGGGGTTATACTGTGGGGGAGTGACATACAAAGCAACAAAGTAATAATCTTATAACTGCGTAAGAAATAAATGCATGAAAGAAAAAGAAACATTTAAAATACATAACTTAGGGTTCATTTTCCTAACATCACAATATCTGACCTTTTCTGCTTGACGCATACATATATTAGATATTGCAAATAAGGGAAATCATGGGACCTATGTTTCTTTGGGCTTGGCTTACTTCACTTTATATAATTTTTTCAAAGTCTTTCCATTTCCTAAAAAATGGGGCAATGTCATTCTCTCTGATGGAGGCATAGAATTCCATTGTGTATATATACCACATTTTCTTGATCCATTCATCTACTGAGGGGCATCTTGGTTGGTTCCATATCTTAGCTATGGTAAATAATGCTGCAATAAACATAGTTGTGCTGGTAGCTTTAGTGTGGTCTTGTTTGTAAACATTTGAGTAAATGCCCAAAAGTGGGATTGCTGGGTCATAGGGGAGCTCTATGTGGAGTCTTTTCAGGAACCTCCATACTACTTTCCGAGTGGTTGAACAAGTTTACACTCCCACCAACAATGAAGTAAGTTTCCCTTCTGTCCACATCCCCTCCAGCATCTGTTGTTATTAGAGTTCTTGATTTTTGCCATTCTAACTGGGGTGAGGTGGTATCTCAATGTTGTTTTGATTTGCATTTCTTTTATGGCTAGGGAGTTTGAGCATTTCTTCATGTGTCTATTGGCCATTCTTCTTTCTTCTTCAGAGAAGTTTCTCTTCATGTCTTCAGCCCACTTATTTATTGGGCAGTTGTTTCTTGAGTATTTGTTGTTGGGAGATTTAATTTTTTGAGTTCCAAGTATATTTTAGCTATGAGACTCTTGTCCGTTGTATGGTTAGTGAAGATCTTCTCCCAATCAGTGGGCTGTCTATTGATCTTGCTAGCTATGTCCTTTGCCATGCAGAAGCTCTGCAACTTCATGCAATTCCATTTGTCCAACCTTTCTTTGATTTTTGTGTTTCTGGGTCTCTATTAAGAAAATTTTGGCCTGTGCCAAGGAGACCTTGGGTTTCTCCTATTCCATCGTATAATGTTTTCAGAGTGTCTGCTTTGACTCTGAGGTCTTTGATCCATTTGGAGTTGATTCTGGTGCAGGGTGATATATAAGGGTCTAGCTTTAGTTTTCTACAAGTAGTTAACCAATTTTGCCAGCACCATTTACTGAAGAGGCTGTCTTTCTTCCATTCTATTGTTTTAGCTCCCTTATCAAAGATTAGATGGCTATAGGTCTGTAGGTTCGTTTCTGGGTTGTCAATTCTATTCCATTGGTCCTGAGGTCTGTTCTTATGCTAGTACCAAGCTCTTTTGATTACTATGGCTTTATAGTAGAGTTTGAAATTTGGTATTGATATTCTTCCAGCAGTGTTCTTTCTGTTGAGGAGCGTTTTTGCTATTCGGGGTCTTTTATTGTTCGATATGAATTCTTGGATTGCCTCTTCTAATTCCTTGAAGAATGAGGATGGAATTTTGATCGGTATCGCATTGAATTTGTAGGTAGCCTTGGGAAGTATTGCCATTTTCACGATGTTAATCTTTCCAATCCAGGAGCATGGGAGGTTTTGCCATTTTCTAAGTTCTGTTTTGATTTCATTTTTCAAGTTTTTAAAGTTTTCATCATAGAGATCCTTCACTTCTTTGGTAAAGTTAATTCCTAGGTATTTGATTTTTGGTGGGGCTATTACAAATGGAGTTGTTATCCCAATTTCAGCCCCATTTTTCTCATAGTTGGCATACAGAAAAGACTTTGATTTTTGAGGGTTAATTTTCTACCCTGCTATTTGCCAAAGTTTTGAATCAGCTTGAGTAATTTGGGAGTGGATTCTATGGGATTCTGTAAATACAAGATCATGTCATCTGCAAAGAGGGAGTTTTATTTTTTTTTATATGGATCCTCTTTATGTCTGCATCTTGTCTTATTGCTGTAGTAGGCATTCTAATACTAGGTTGAAGAGAAGTGGAGAGAATGGACATCCTTGTCTTGTTCCTGAGTTAAGAGGAAATGGCCTTAATTTTTCACCATTAAGTATAATGCTGGCTGTAAGTTTGTCATATACAGCCTTTATTGCATTGAGGAATGTTCCATGGATTCCTAATTTTTCCAAAACCTTCATCATAAAAGGGTGTTGGATATTGTCGAATGCTTTTTCTGCATCTATTGAGATAACCATGTGGTTCTTATCTTTTCTCCTGTTGGTGTGATGAATAATAGTAATTGATTTGTGTATATTGAACCAGGTTTGCATCCCTGAAATGAATCATGTTTGATCATGGTGTATGATTTTTTGGATGAATTGTTGAAGTCAATTGGCCAAAATTTTGTTGAGAAGTTTTGCATCAATGTTCATCAAAGAAATGGGTCTACAGTTCTCTTTCTTTGATGAGTCCCTGCCTGGTTTTGGGATGAGGGTTATGATGGCTTCATAGAATGTGTTCGGTAGTGCACTTTCAATTTCAATTTCATTGAAGAGTTGAAGGAGTATTGGTGTGAGCTCTACTATGAAGGCCTTGTAGAATTCCGCTGTAAAACCATCTGGTCCTGGAATTTTCTTAGCTGGGAGGACTCTTATTGCTGTTTCTAATTCAATGCTTGATATACGCATGTTAAAGATGGTTTAGCTCCTCTTGATTTAGTTTGGCATGTCAATATTTGCTAGGAAAAGGTCCGTTTCTGCCATGTTCTCAAACTTATTAGCATAAAGTTTTGAGAAGAATTCCCTTAAAATGTTCTGAATCTTGGTTGTTTCCGTGGTGATGTTTCCATTCTCCTCTCTGAGTTTATTTTTTTGGGTGTGTTCTCTTCTTTTTCTGATAAGATTTGCTAAGGGTCTGTCAATTTTGTTAATTTTTTCGAAGAAACAACTCTTTGTTTTGTTGATTCTTTCTATAGTTTTTGGATTCTAATTCATTTAATTCTGATTTAATTTTAATTATTTCTTTCCATCTACTGGATTGGGGTTTATCTTGATGCTCTTTTTCAAGGAGGTTCAGATGTCTCCTTAAATTGTTGGTTTCAGATCTCTCCAATTTGTTGACGTAGGAACTCTGAGCTATAAACTTGCCTCGGAGTACTGCCTTTCCTGTGTCTCAGAGGAGCTGGTAATTTGTGTGCTCATTTTTGTTGAATAGCATGAACATTTGAATTTCCTTTCTAATCTCTTCCTTGACCCACTTGTGTTTCAGCAGTGTGTTGTTCAACCACCATGTGTTAAGGGACTTTCTTCGGTGACTTATGGTGTTGGATTCTAATTTATTCCCTTGTAATCAGAGAGAATGCAAGGTATAACTTCAATGTTTCTGAATTTAGACAAGTTTGCTTTGTGCCCTAAAATGTGGTGTATTTTAGAAAATGTTTCATGTGCTGCTGAGAAAAACCTGTATTCTGATTCTTTGGGTGAAATATTCTGTAGATGTCTGTGAAATCTAGTTGATCTATGCAGTTGTTTAGATCTGCGGTTTCTCTGTTGAGTTTTTGCCGAGTTGATCTTTCTAGTGGGGAGAGTGGTGTATTAAAATCCCCAACAATTAATGTCTTTGCATCTATGTGTGATTTGAGGGAAAGTAGTGTTTCTTGGATAAATTTGGGTGCTCTGTTGTTTGGCCAATAGATATTTAGAATTGTGATATCCTCCTGGAGGAGAGATCCCTTTATTAGTATGTAGCGACCTTCTTTATGTCTTCTCACAAATTTTAATTTGAAGTCTATTTTATGATATTAGCATTGCAACTCCTGCCTGTTTTGCGGGGCCGTTTGCTTGGTAGATATTTTTCCAGCCTTTAACATTGAAAATGTGTTTGTTTTTACGGGCAAGATGTAACTCCTGAAGGCAGCAGAGAGAAGGATCTTGTTTTTTAATCCCACTAGACAGTCTATGTCACTTAACTGGACAGTTAAGTCCATTAATGTTAAGAGATAGGACTGAGAGGTATTTGGGAGTTCCTGCCATGTTATCCACCTTCGTGGGGCCTGCGAAAACTGGGTTCTTCCTATGGTTCTTGGGTTCTCAGTTTGGGTGCAGTTTCTTGGCCTTTATTGTGATCTTGTTGGTTTTCTATGTGTAGGACGTCTTTAAGAATCTTTTGTAGGGCTAGTTTGATGGAGTTATATTGTTTCGATTTTTCTTTGCTATGGAAGGTTTTTATTTGTCCTTCAGTTATGAAGGAGAGTTTAGCTGGGTACAGTATTCTTGGTTGATAGTTGTTTGATTTTAGGGCATGGCATACATCATTCCAGGCTCTTCTTGCTTTGATTGTCTCTGCTGAGAAATCTGAGGTGATTCTAATTTTTTTCCCTTTATAGGTGATTGATCTTTTCTCCTGGACAGCTTTAAGGATGTTTTCTTTGGTCTCAGTTGATCCTGTGTGGATTATAATGTGACAGTGCGATGTCCTGTACTGGTCTGGTCTATTTGGAGTTCTAAAAGCTTCTTGTATTTGAATAGGCCTATATTTTTGCATGTTTGGGAAGTTCTCTGCTAGGATCCTGTTAACCTAATTTCCTAGACCATTAACTTCTGTTTCTAGGTGCTCCTCTACACCCATTATCCTTAGATTAGTCCTTCTGTTGGTGTCTTCCAAGTGTTGGATAGATCTATCATATTTCTTGGATTTGTCTTGGATGGTTGTATGTTCTTTCTCTATAAGGTCTAGGCTGTCTTCATTCTCCGAGATTCGATCTTCTGCATGGTCTAATCTGCTGTCGAGATTTTCTACTTTGTTTTTTATTTCTTTTCCTTCCAGTTGGTCAGCTTTGATGGCTTCAAATTCTTTGTTGAAGTCTTGAATGAACTTCTTTACTTCCTTAATTTGGTGTTCAGTGTTTATTCTCAAATCACTTAGTTGATTAGTTATGGTATCCTTGGACTCCCATTCCTTCTGTTGGGTTCCATTCAGCATTCCCTTTGTCGTCTCCCTGACTTCCTTCAGCTCTTTTTTAATGGATTCCATGAATGCCTTTAGTAGTCGGTGTGTATCCTCATCCTGCTCTCTCAATTCTTGTACTACTCTTTGATTAGCTTCCTCCCTTTCGTGCGATTTCTGTAGTTCTCTTTGAGTGTTCTCTGCCTGCTCACGCCATTCCTGCCTTTCTCTTTGAGTATTCTCAAGCTGCTCACGCAAATCCTGTAACAGTTTTTGAGTATCTTCTTCACGCTTATGATATTCCTGTATAAACTTTTGGATTGCCTCCTCTCTCCCCCTATCACGCTCATAGAGTCCTTTGTATGTTTTCAATCTTTTCATTTATCATGTTTGCCAGCAGTGTTTGTAGTGCTATTTGGGAACTCTCCTATTGATTATTCGTTTTCTGTTCTGTCCCCTGGTTATCATGAGTGGGGCTTGAGATACCTGAACATGCAATTTTTCTTGTGTTTTTCCGGCTTACTCTGCCCATTTAGGATGAAATTAACAACAGTTTTGTGCTAGAAAACTATCTTAAGGCAGCATCAACCAAAGTCTGTATTTGCACAGTCAGTAGTCTGCAGATACAATCTAGTTCAACAGATACATCTATTCAACATCAAACAACTGTATATTAATGGGCTACGAACAGCAAAGAAGAATTTGGTAAACCAGAAATTATTAGGTTTAGGAAGAGATGAGAGAAGGGGAGGGATATAAAGGATATGTGAAAAACTTAAAAATAAAAATACTTAAAATATTATATAGGTATAAAGAGGTTGTACTGCTATTAAGGAATTTAAGTCTAAGAGGTTTTGAATTGAGTAATAAATTTGTGGATTAATTATGTACACAATAGAGGATAAGGTCTAATAATCCACTATGGGTTTATCTGAGGATGTGCAGAACAGTAATTAAGTCACATAAAGAACGAAAGAGAAGAAATGGTGAAAAGGATAAGAAAGAAAGAAAAAAGATCAGAAGTTCAGTAGAGCTATCCAAAAAACAAAACAAAACAAAACAAAAAAACAAAAACAAAAAAAGGGAGAAAAATGCACACACACTTATACCTCTAAATTAAAATTCTAAGAGGAAAAAAATTACTAGAACACAATTTTTTTTCAAGAAAGGTATTAATTAAAGATTTAAAAAAGATTTTAGAAAAAAAATTTTTTTTTTATAAAAGGAACAACAACAAAAAAATTTCTTTGATTTTTTTTTGGAAGGGTTGGCAAAAATCTTGTGTCTCCCTTGTGTGCATAACCAGCCTCTTATTGGAGTCTCTGGTCTGCTTGTTTTTCTGTGGCTTGGTTGGTTATTTAACTCAGCTTCTTTGAACAGGCAGAAAAATGCTCTGCGATCCTCCTCCCAGGTTAGTTCAATGGGAAGAGATGGTTTTTTCCTTGAGTTTGGAGATGCTGTGATGAGGCTAGGATCTGCATAGAGTTGAGGCCTTTCAGCAAACAGTAGCTTTTCTCGGGGGCTGGTTTGGGAGAAACTCACAGAGCCCAGCCCGGAGCCACTCCCAGGGTTTCTGTTTACTGAATTTCAGTTGATTGTTGAGGCTGCTAAAGGGAGGGGCAGCCTCTGGCTCTGATTACCCGGTGAAGAAAGCCACTACTGGAGCTGGCGCCCCAGCTGGGTGACTTTTCCCTGGGTGGAGCTGACTGAGTCTGGCAGGTCAGGTAAGGCTCTTGTGACTTGCTAGATGACTCAGGATTTATTCCAGGGCCTGAGTTGGAGCTAGCAGCTCTGCAGGGCTTTGTTGGTATCCAAGATGGAGGTCTTCGCTACTTGTGGGGAGGGGTGGCCTTCCCTCCTCTGCTCCCTAAGAAGGAGTGAGGATGTCAGGCTTCTACTCACACCAAGTCTTGGTTCCTGGGTTGTCTCTGGTCTGTGAACTGTGGGATGAAGATGTCTGCTCCTTGTCGGTTCTTGCTGGTTTTGAGTGGAATCTGCTCTCCCGCCTTGTCTGGCTCCTTCATCACAGACTCTCTGTGATTCAGGTATGGCGCCTGCGGTCTTGCCCTGCCGCCGTGGCGGCGGCTGCTGGCAAGTGCTCTGGGCTGTCTCCTTACCTGTATTTTCTCTCTCTGGCCTAACTCTCTGTCCTGTGAAGGCACACTTGGTGTGATTCTCTGGCTTAGCACTGTTCACTGGAACTGTAAAACTGCTTTCAATGCGAGAGCTTGTTTAGCCTCCAGCTTCTCCTCCGCCATCTTTCTGGAACTCCAGTGTAACACATTTAAAATAAAGTTATTTCTATGCTTGCCTTCAAATGGCATACTGTTTCCTTTTTTAATACTCTCAACCAGAAGTTTACAAACAAGTTCTATATGAGTAAAGAACACACTCAAAAAAGTCAGGGACAGAGTTTCCTTCAAGCCTTGGATTCTTTTCATGTACAGTAAAAAGGAAAGCAAAAGTTAACTTGAACTTTGTCATTCCTCTATGTTCAATTCCTCTCCTGGGATCAGTTTCCACATCCAGTAACAGTTACTTCCACTTACTTCCAGAAACAATCTATGGTACTGCTCCAGATAAAATGAATATTTTCTGGCTTCATTGAAATAGCAAAAGACACCTTTGGACACTTGGTAACACATGTTTCAGAGACAACTTAGTAAACAGAAAATGTGAAATTTAAATGGCTAATAAATATGTTATCCCTGAGTATATTTTGTTCAAACTTCTTAATTACTCTGTAAATTATGGTGAATTTTAAATGGGAAGAAGGTTCTCAGATCTTTAATTGTGAGTGTATGTGCTGTTCATTAATTTCCCAAGTGTACCTGAGTTAGGAATAAGAGAAACAATAGCAATAATAGGAGAAAGAGAGTTTCTGTGTTTAACTGTAAGGATTCAATACAATATAGAAGACTACAAATATGACAACATTGAAACACTAAAGCCAAGTCTAGCATGTAGAGTGATGGGAGTGATATAGGGAAAACATTACTCCTAACTGGAACATGAAGAATGAGGCCACTCCCTTTCTAAGTTATGCTTGCTAATCCCAAAATTTTGTAAAAAGAATGGAAGAATGATTCTGTTTCCAATGCAAGTCAGATATACGATCATGGACTTAACTGGAAAGAAAGAGTCCATCTTGAGAGAACAGGGATCATACTAGCAATGAACCTGGTGGCTAAGATCACATTAATTTTTCTTTCTTTTTCTCATATATATTTTTTTGCTGTTTTTGGTCATGGCACTTGAACTCTAGCACTGGGCGCTGTCCCTCTGCTATTCAGCTCAAGGCTAGTCTCTACCACTTGAGCCACAGTGCCACTTCCACTTTTATGGTAATTATTGTAAAAAAAAAAAAGTGTCTCCAGTAATTTCCTACCCGGGATGGCTTTGAACCCCTGTCCTCAGATCTCACCACCACTTGGCTTATGATCACATTTCTAGCAGTGTACACTCAGCATATGTAATGTGTATGTTCATCTATCTTTATATGAATTCTTGAGTTAGAAATCTGGGCTACAGCTTACACTTTATACTCACAAAAATGTTTGTAGTTTAAAAGTTAATACTCCTGGAAAAATAAAACCTAAGGATGTAAAGGAGTCTGGGATGTTCAGTTTGCATCCAGCCTGGGCAGAACAGGCTTTGAGACACTACCTATAATTAACCAGCCAAAAGCTGGCATATCAGTCATGATCAAGATTGCTGAATAAGAGCTTGAGATTTTGCATACATACATACAAACATACACAGACACACATAGGCACTTATATGTGCACACAAAAATACAAAATGAAACAATTCTCACAATATGAAGAAAAGTTAGAAAACAATAGAAAATAAGTACTGAGTAAGACTAGAATTAAGTGATAACTTTTAATATTAGAAAGCCCTCAAATGCACTATCTTCAAAAAAGTTGAGAATATTACATAGGTTGGGACCAGAGATAGTAAGAGAGTCAAGTAATCATTATTAATGGGATCAGATCCATGGAGGAATGAATCAGAGACCCAGGCAGGTACATCTGAAAATGTTCATATCCTTTGTCAAATGTAAGAACATCTCTGAAAGTAGTACATAAAGAGTCTGTGCAGTCAGTCTAGTGGATAAGATCATAAGAGAAGTTTAGAATTGCTAGTCTGTTTCTAGATTAAATAAACCAACAAACTATGGCAGGGCAATGTGATACAAGCTTGGAATTCTAGCACTCAGACTAAAACAGGAGATTAGAGAGTGGAATTACATAGCGATATCTTCCCTGGACAAGGTAGTATACTTTTGTCTCAATAAAACAAACCAAACAACAAGAAAGGAATACACAGTTTAAGTTTGGGATAATTTTGTCACTATGTATAGAGAAGTCAAGTTTTCTATGGAAATGCAACTCATATATATCCTCAGTTGTGTTTTAAATGCTCTCTCCATTGCAGAACATTCCTAGATTCAAAATGACTCACGATTTCCATCTAAAATTTGAAAAAGTAAGTAATTACGTTCCTCCTTACACATTGAGAAAAATGCTAGGTTTGGGTTTGGTTTTCATTTTTGTTTTTGCTTTATTGGCTTGTCTTAGAGCTTGAACTCTGGGCCTGGACACTGTCTCTGAACCTGTTTATGCTCAAGGCTTGTACACTACCACTTCAACCTCAGTGTCCCTTTTGTCTGGCTTTTTCTGAAAAGTTTATTGGAGATAAGAATCTAAGGAACCTTCCTGCCTAGGTGGGTTTTGAACCAAAATTTTCTGATCTTAGCAACCTGCATATCTATGATAGTTAAAAAGTATAAATATAAATAATATTTGCATGTGTTGAGAACACAAGAATATCACTGGGGGAACAATGATGCAGCTCAGTTTATTGTGGTGTTCTTTCCAGAACAAGGAGGGCATCACATTAGGAGAGGTGTAGTATTTTTTTCACAATAGAGGTAAGATATTCATGATGTGAATTAAGGAATTTTAAGGTGCACTTTTCAAGTTGGATACTATTGGTCCAGGATAACTTTATGACATAAATCTTGGGATTGATGGTCATAGAAATAATAGCTTACTCTGATAAATAATTGCTTACTCTTTAAGAATTAATTATTACAGATGTTTCATAGTATTATTCTCTATAGAATGTGGCTATTTTTCTGTTGAATTCTCAATCTGTAACACCGCATTGGACACTTTATTTATTGCAGAATTTCATAACATACAAACAGGTACTGTTTTGAATATCTCAGGTATGGAATGTTGAGAATTTAAAAATCAGTAGTTATTAGTCATAGGAATTTTGAATAACCTATATTCTGTCCTCTTAACAACTTATTTACTTTTAAAATTTATGGGTTTCCATAGAATTAAACTGTTTTCGATTTTAGTATGAGAAAAAGTACTAAATTTATTCTTTTTTCAAAATATTGGCAAGTGTATTGTGAAAATATTATCTAGTTGGATAACATTCAAGTTGCTGAGCCTCTGATAAAGAAGGGATAATTAATTCAAATTACATGCCAAATAGTGTAATTTTTAAAAAGTTACTACATAAAGAATAATATTTACTATACCAATACAGTTAAATTATATTTTCTGCAGCTTATTTTTAAAATTTTATTATCAAATTGATGTACAGTGTGGTTACAGTAATTGTAAGGTAGTGAATATATAACTTTCCAAACTTGTTACCGCTCCCTCCTTGTTCTTATAGTTTTCCTTCATCCCTTCACCCCTCAGAAGTTGTAATGTACATTTCCAATATATTGTATTGTGAGTATTGCTATTGCATTGTTTTTGCCCTTTGTCCTTTGTCTCACCATTTTGTTGTTCCTTTTCCCTTCCCTAATTAAGGTAAAAGTATACACAATACACAGGGTACAAAAATCAAATACAGCAGATATAAACCATAGGGGGAAAACCCAAAGAAAATAGAAATCACATAGTACATCTAAAAGAACCACCACAAATAAAAAAATATATTTCCGTATCTTCGAGTTCATTTTGCTCAGCATCAGCTTATATGGTCATATATAACATAACAGAGCCAATGGAAAATAATAGTTGCATGGACACTATTTCATGAAAACATGTTAAATTTTTGATGGTAAAAGTGGAATTAGTATTGGCGAATTCGCGATTCTGATATAGGAATTTCAAAGAGTTTTAAAGTTATGACAGGTAAATTTTAATTGTTCAAACTTTTTAAAAACTTAACTCATTAAGAAAATTTAAATGGCCTAGGAAAGTAGGCTTTCATGCAAAGAAATCTATGGAGACTTAGTAGAGAGGAAGCAATGTGGATGAAGATGGCTCTTTTTAACACTAAACAAACAAACCTCAGAAAACTTGCTGTAAATCCTGTAGGTTCCTTGACAATTGTCCTTACCCAGGAAATATACTCTCACTGTGTGAAACAAGGTTGTAGTGGAATTTAAATTTAAAGTTCTTTAAAAAAAAAGACATCAAAATTTTTGAACTAACCTTTAATTATCAAACTATCAAACAGTAATTATCTAAAAAAGATAATTTGGGTCAAAATATTTTGGGAGAAAGTGCCCTCCACAATGAAAGAAGGTATTGGCTTCACACTTTTCTGTTTGTAATACTTTCCACAATGTCTTTGAACGTGAAGCAGTGAAACATAGAAATCTGATTCGGTACTTCAAACCAATGATTTCACATTTCTAAGTGGCTCACAAAACATAATATCCTTATTAACATGAGAGAGTGAAGACTTCTGTTATTACATAACCCAAAAAGTTATGGGTTCAGAAAAGAATTGAGCAAATGGAAAAAGTTAGAAATAGTGTTCTTAGAAACCCTAGCTAAGCGTATTGGCTTCAGCAGTGGAGGGAGGCCAAAACTTTTTATATAGATTGTGTTTATGTTTTTGCTCCCTAAAGTGATTTTTCAGAGCTGATTTACCTCACTACAATGCAGAACTTATTGAATGAAACATGAAAATAAATTCCACATCTAAATTATGCAACTTAAAAGATTTTTAAAAGAGAAACTATGAAGATGTTGCAGTGGCTGGGCTGTATAGTCCTTCAGCTTCACCAGACTTGAAGCCAAGAAGCTGTGATTAATTGGAAATAAGGCAAGAGCTAAGAGGAAGACATAGAAGTAAGACACAGAAGCATGGTCCTTTTGAAACAGACACTGTCTTCCAAGGTATGGCTGATTTAAATCTATTCTTCTCCATACATCTTGCTGAGCAAATGCAACACCAAGAAAAAAATAATCTATTGAAATAATTCTGCAAAGAATAACTTCACAGTTCCTGATATGGCATCTAAGGAGAGTCTTAAGAGAGAAGATAATAGCGGTGTATTTTTTGGTTTCCTCTTAGCAACTTTTTATCAAAATCTATCTTTGAGGATAGAATTGGATGAACCAAAAAGTAATGGAGTACTTATTTTTCTCCTCACTTTAGACACAAGTAGGCTTTCAACATAAAAGAAAAAAGAAAAAAGTATAGCCATATATTTGTGATCACAGCTTCTTGGACTGGTTTTCTGGAGACAATATACATTAGATTTGTCCTAATTAAAATAGATGTTGTTTCATGGCCACCAAATGCAAGAGGAAAGTTTAATGGATTCACTTGGCCAATAATAGTATGATAGGAAAAATGAGAAATAATATGTAGTGAATTACTTTGACCAATTATGTTGCCAGAACAAAGAAGGAAAATATAATTCAAAGTGAATTTACTTAAAAGTATGAAGAAAAAGTAGCGAAGAGAGATGAAAGCAAAGATAGAGGATTGTTTTCTCTCCAATGGAGTAATGAGTTCTTGATCTTTTTTCTTCCATTCTATCTTCACAAGCTATCAATTGTGGCTCAGGACTGAAGTATCCAGTTCCAACAAAGAGAACTCGCAGAAGACAGATAATATTTGCAGCAGATGTCGGTGAGTTATACCCTTAGACCATCTATTTAAATCTGTTCAGAATCCTCCCCTACCCCAAACTGCTCTCTTTGAACAGCTTTGTTTGTTTTTCCCAAGACTGCCTTTCATTAACTGCTTAAAATTTTAGACAGGTCATATTCATACTCTCTAGAGATGCCTATTTGGTTGTGATTTTTGTGTTTTTATTTGTTGTTGTGTTTTTTAACTGAATTTCAAAAGGTTGTGGTACAATTAAATATATCACTCTAATTATCTGGATCACAGTGACTCATGTTATTCTCAACCAACCACTTCTCCAAGATTTACTTCGATTTACCACTTCCTTTATCACATGTGTATATTGTACTTGCCCCTTGTTCCATATTTTATTCTTTCTATGTCTTTACTATTATTCCCCTCTGGTTTCAACTTACTGATAGTCATTCTGTTAATCTGTCTGTTAATACTTTGAAAGATTTATATACATTCCATGGAGTTTCAATCCTGCATATACTTGAACTGATGTCAGCTTACATTTCCATAATTCATTCATTTGCAATAACAATTTGCAAGACTGCAGACTTGAAGCACCTAGACATGATTATATTCTCATCCATTTGGAAGATTAATCTTTATTCAACAAAAAAGTTTAAAAATGGCTTGGAATATATTCCTAATTACCAATTTTTATAATTGACTTTGTACAATGGTATATTATTATTTTATTTTACATGGGATAATACTTTCTACTACCTATAAGTTTTGGAAAAAGAAAAAAAACTAAGATTTACTACTATAGAAGAATATGATAGAAATAGAAGACAGATTTTGTTTGTCACATCTCTGCTGAGCACTCATATTCAAGATTAAAGTCATATTTATTTCTATGTTAGACAGGGAAAACATAAAACAATGTATGATAAGGCAACTATTCATGACTTTTTAAAATGTTTCTTATTAAGTGATGAAATTTACTTTATAAGCTGAGGTTTGGGGTTTGAAACATGGCAGGCTGATCTATTTAACACATTTCTGGAATGCACCTACTGAACAACACAAATGGTGGGGGCTACTATTTCTACACTTTAATGAATGATTGAACCTGTTTGGCATTAATGCTGGGTAAATAAATCAACTCTATTGTAACTTGCTCCCTACAATTGAAAAACTTGTAATGTCACTAAGTATTATCTACTTATCAAATGTTATTTTGGCAAATGTGATTTTAAAAAGTTTATTTGAAAAGGAATACACTTTCAGGAGATTAAATGTAGGTTATGATTGGTTTGAGAATGACAACATTTTTATACCACAGAATCAAGTTGTACTAAAGTACCAGTGCTTTGAAGCACTAAGGATCTTCTCAATTAATGTTTTTCTGCATTACATTTGACCTCTAAGTCAAGTTTTCCTGGCCTTAGTAGACCATTTATGGATCTATCCTTCCAGGAACTATTTTTGGGCCCATTTATGCTGGACTGAAATCTTAGATTCATCATTAGGGGAGGGGTATTAAAAATAATCTTCTGACACTTTGTGATCTTGTTCACTCATATGGGCTCGTCATTTGTAAATTGAGTTTGAATTACAATAATTTCTCTCAGATTTTGTGAACTCATCCTTCATTTTAAGTAATCTTGCATTTCACAATTACTTGCTGCTAATTCTTGAATCTCAAGGAATTGGGGCCCTGAAATATAAGAAAAGAGAAATTGAGATGGATCTTCAATTACTTTCTGCTGGCATGTTGCATAGGCCTAGCTGAGAAGTCTTGCCCCTGTTATCTGATGATAACATGTAACTGGGACATTGGATCCTAGGACCCATGGGTCCTGAAGAAGAATAATATTTTTTAGACACCATATCATCTAAATTTGGATATAATCTTTAGCAATGCTTCAGAAATATGGAGTAAAACCGTTTGGGGTGAGCGAGTTAAAACAATAAACAGAGCAGCAGAGTAAAACCTCCTATAGATTAGAGGAAAACAACATTGTTTCTTTACCATGTGAATTTAGAAGACCACGAACACTTAGAAGGTATCACAAGTTTATACCGAAGACATTTGCATTGACACTTTTTATATTCTAATATATATTCTAAACTTAATTATTTATATTCCAATTCTACTTATTGGAATAAATATCAATTTATTTGTCAAATTATCAATTAATTATAGTAAGTTTTATTGCGTGAAACATGAAATCAGCACATAAATATAAAATATATAACTATATATAATATAATAAAATGGCACATGTTTTGCATTGCTCTGTTGTGGATTGGGCATAAAAGGCAGCTCTGTTCTAAAGTATTATTCCATTATCTCTACCTCAGTGTTTGGTAGAGTTAGACCTAAAGCTTTCCCATTTGTAGATTTACAACCTGGAGGCAAGATGAGACATTACCAATTTAAGGCCTAATAACAAAGGGAAACATATGGACTTCTGGATCTATAGAAATATTTGGTTTAAGTTCCTGCCTGGTTGGAAGGTAGATAGGCCAGGAAATTAGGTAATCATGCATATGAACAATTTTTCACCTTCTTGGCTTTAGCTCCTTTTGAAATGATAGGTATAATAAACAATTATATTTTGATAAAATAACTTCTAGACTGAACACTTTTGTCTGAAATGCTCATCTGTATATGATCCCTTGTAACTAAGACTAGTTTTGTTCCATTAAGACAATCCATGCTGTTAGGATAAGATATTCTAGTTTTTCTGTTCCTACATAGAAGAAGGATAAAGGTTAAGGTAGACCTCATTTGGGAAAATTTCAACTGCAGAAGTTTAGAAGTAGCTCTTAAGCAAGGCCTACTTTGAATCCTTTAGTTCTACAAAGCTAACTCAGTTGGATAAATAAGTACTTCAAAAAGCCATTCCCTTTGGACCTAGCTATGAATGCTTCAAAATGAAAAAAGACTTAAAATAGTCATTGACAAAATAATTGAAAATGTGAGCAATCGTCTGAACAATATAATTTTTTCCATTATGCACAGAATTTTAGGGAAATAAGATCAGTATCATTGTTAGGAACATTAAGGTTTCCTTGTTACAAATAGGCACCCAAGGATATAAGCCTGTATAAAGATTGCATCATTAAATTGCATACTTCAATTTAGGGGACACTATATGTAATAATACATGTAATTCATATAATTAAAAGTTATTTTCACATCACTGTATTAAATCTTCAAATTAGTGAAGTCTTTACATAGCATAATCTTTAAAAAAACTTTTGAAATTAGACAACATTGTCATTTTATCCCAAAGAAATATACTATAAGGACCTAGGAAAAAAGGAATCTTACACTGTTTCTATATGGAATGCAATCTGAAAGGACACATTTATTAATGAGCCTATATATTATAAAACAATGTAGAATTCAAAGTATTATATCTAGGACAGAATAAAATAGATTATGGATATTATACAAACATAGAATATAGAATACTTTAAAATATAATTTTCCAGACAAACACCAGAAATATGTTCAGTTTCTATACTACTCATTTCAACAGATAAGTTAAAATTCTTTCTGATTAAAAAAAGCACAAACTCTCCAGAAACCATTATAGATGTATACAAATCTCTTTTGAATACATTTTGACATCAAAGTCAGGCAATTCACTTGGAAGAATTCCATGGAATCCATGAATTGTTACAGTAAGGTATTGTTGTTATTTGGATTGTGAAAATATTTTGCATGGACACAAACAATGGAATGGAATTTATGAAATTTAAAAAACTTAACCAAACCGTGGTGACTTAGAAGAGCAATTTGTACAGCCTTCCAAAACTTCAAAGAGATAGTGATATATACTTATCCGTTTGGCAATATCAAATGCAGTTTCTTCCAACTTATTCTTCAGACCTGATTTGACATAATGGTTCAACAGATGAAGATCCAACGTGTTTTTGCTATCTCTGTTCCCAGCAGCAATATGCAAGGGGGTCAAGAGGCCTTTAGTTTGGGAATTGGTATTTGGATCATGATGAAGTAATAAAACAGCCACTCTGGTATTATTCCACGTAAAAGCACTGTGCAGGGGTGTCCAGCCATCTACAGTTATTGCAAGAATATCTGCCGATTGAGCCACCAACTCATGGCAAATGTCTAAGTATACCCTATAGGTTTCCTGATGAAGATGGTTATACTCATCTTCATACCTAGTATTCACATGAGTGGCCTTTTTGGAAAGTAGTCCCTGCACTACTGTAGTAGTAAACAGATTATTTTCAGCAGCCCAAAGAAGAAATTTGCTTGGACCCTTCTCCATTTTTTTCTTGCAATTGATACCATTCCTCACTTTTTCATCGTGTTCCTCATCTTCATGACAATTGCCTAACCAGAGACTTTGAGTGCCATTGGGAATGATGTGTACATGTATTTCCCTAATAGTTCATGTTAGTTGAACTGTTCAGCAAAATCCGGTGAATTTTCTGCATCTGTTTTTTTACTATGATTTATTTTCTCTTTTTCCATTTTTACTATTCGAAATTATTCTAACTGTAGATTAGGGAATTGATGGAGAGCAGAGGAAAGATGTCCCTCCGTATTCAAAGATTCAGACTGAAAATATGGACCAGTGGTGTGTTCATGTGCAGTTTATTCTAGGAATGAGAAAAATGCATGCCTCTGATCAATTTATAGAGCACACAGAATTTTATGTTTTGAAAAAAGATGGAAATAGAATTTATGTATTTATTTGAAATTAGTAAATACATTTATAGCAGTCTACATAAAGAGACGTAGCTTTGACCAAATTGTAGACAAGAATCTAAATCCTTGATAATTGTAGGAAGAGATCTGAATGAAATCAGTTGAATCACACTTTTCCTGTAGAATGAAGGAATAGGTCCATTCAGCAAGAGAAGGCAAGCCAATTATATCTGTGACAAATCTTTGTGGAAAATGGTATCGAGGATTACTTACTGGTGATCCACTTGCACTGGAAGCATGATTCTGAAATATTCCTTGCAGATTCTCAACTATTGCTTTGATCATTATATTCTCCAAGAAGAAAAAGTGAGATTTAATTGATAGCAAAGGACTACTAATACATTTTGACTTCTTATTAAACACCTTCAATCATAGAAACCACTTAAAGACAATAGACAGGCCTACTTTTATAGATGAAAACAAGTGTCTTTAATAGTCATGCAAAGGACTTCTATTTTATTATTGCATTATACATTTTTTCTAATGTTGGATAACAATAAATAATGAATCTATTAGAAAGCTCTTCAAGCTCATATGTCCAATAATGAGTTCTCTTATACTAAATCATGGTATTTTTTGTGTATGGTCTGAAGAAGAAATTTAAATTACTAACTTGATGTTTTGACAGGACAATTTCATCACTGTACATCTTGCTTCTATACTCAATTTTAGATTACGATCTAAGTATGTGAAATAGATAAGTATAGAGGAAAAAGTAGAAGCCACA
The DNA here is from genome assembly GCF_019054845.1 of Dipodomys spectabilis. Taxonomy (NCBI): domain Eukaryota; kingdom Metazoa; phylum Chordata; class Mammalia; order Rodentia; family Heteromyidae; genus Dipodomys; species Dipodomys spectabilis. Next base: position 555,279 of record NW_024870919.1, on the reverse strand, counting down.
CTGGTAGCACATGTCATTAATCCTAGCTAATCAGAAAGATGAAGTCTGAGGTTTGTGGTTTGAAACCAGACCAAACAAAAAAAAAGGCCATTAGATTCTGATTTGAAAGAAACCAACAAAAGCTAGAAATGGGGCTGTGGTACAAGCAGTGAAATGATAGCCTTGAGAAAACTAAAACAAAAAAAATATCAATTTCTGGGACAGAGCCAGGCCCTAAGTTCAAGCCCTATTATTAGCACCAAACAAATGAATGAATGAATTAGTTAATTAATTAAAAATAAATTAAGTGGTCACATGTGGATAGACAAGTAAAACATAAAACCCGTGGTGACTGGATAGTGTATTACTTTTTAGTAAGGCAAATTATCATTTATACTAATCATTAATATTTTATTTGAACTTTTTTGCGCAGTAAGCCCTGAATTTAGCATGTATGTATATGTGTGTGTAAATGTGTGCATGTGCTGTTGCAATGTTGCTTGCCAATATGGACAAGGTGGGACTGAAAAGAGCTAACTGTGTTGCAATATTTTTATTTATCATTGTTTTGTCATGTTATTTCAGTTCGACCCCCCTTCTGTACACTTTATTTGTCAAATAATAACATCATCAGAATCAAATCATTTACATTAAGTTAGATAAAAGAGACAGCTTTAGCTCTTATTATATGCTAGGAAAGAAGATACAGACATAATTAGGTAGTAAGTTATTGCTGTAAGATGACTGTCAGTTCAAAATATGTATTTGACCTCTTAAATTGGTTATAATTTTAAAATATGCCCATGGAGTGAGTTTGACCGACTTGACCAAACCGGTATTACTCTCTGGTTATTCCCGTGAAACACAAGGTGGATAAATTCTGGCTTTCGGTTGAAAATAACTTTCTTTATAAGATCATATCTATTCTCACTAAGAGATAATCAACTCCAAATTTTTACGTTTGAATATCCCATGATATTGACTGAAAATCGGTATTGTTGATAAGCTTGCTAGATATTCCTTTCAAAAACAAACAAACAAAAAGCATGTGTCATCTCCAGATAATGGATGTATTTGAAGTTGTACATGCAAAGGGATCTTCACTAATGGCTCTTTTGTGGGAGTAACTATCGCAACTTAACAAATAAGGCTTTTCGTATATATATAACGAAATATAAATAACATCCCAGAGTGAATCTTGCAACTTCTGAAAAGCCTTTAAATATTTTAGAATTATTTCAGTTCATTGACTAAAAAGCTAAAGACATTTCTGAAATAAATATTGTTAAGATCTGAAAATGTAAGTGCATATAAAGGCTTTTATGCATCATTTTATGAAAATCTAGTTTTTATGAAACTAAATGGAATAGAATAGAAGAATGTAAGTGAATTTTGTAAGCTAATTTATTATTAGTATAACTTTGTTTTCTATTAACACAGTCCTCTGAATGTAGATGATGTGTGTAGATGATGTGTGTCTGTACTTTAGTTATTTTTAGGATCTTTGTATTTAAAGGAGTGGATTTTTGGTATAAATAAAGGTCTTTTAAAATGATTAGGATTAATCTTGTGTTTTGTGTACTACTCCCAAGAAAATGAGTTATTTTCAAGTGTTAATAGTTTATAATTGAATCTTCAGTATCATAAGAAATTTTTAAAAATTTAGTATTGATGACTTTTTAAACCAATTGTATTCACAAGTTGAAGACTCTTTAATTCATGCTTAGGTCTTGGTGTCTATGATTTTTAACTTCTCGTTCCTAGCATTAATGATAGGTCAGAGTGCGTTTTTGGGTATATGAGAGGTAAAATATTTATGTGGGGTCAAAGGTGATTTTTATATCAGTCTTGCTTTAATAACATTTTAAAGAAGTACATTTCTCTCAAAATGTTGCACATCAAAAGCTATCAAATACTTCTCATGGTAAACAACTTAGGTGAGCTACAATGTGGAAATGATTGGTCCATCATACCTGCAGTCTGTTTCCATTCAGAATTGGGCAGGTCATTCTATCTGTAAGACTGTGTTAAACAGAGATGGGGTCGCCAAGCATATCTAGAAATCAAGAATGTTACACTTTAGCAGTTCCTTTCACCAAGGAGGTGTAAATTGACTATGAACTTTCTAACAAAGATAAAGTGAAATATTATTAGAGTGTTCACAATAATTTTGGGAAATTTTCCTAGAATTAGTAGACTAAGTTCTGGTATTTTAGTCATAAAATAAAATGAGGTTATTTGATACAGTGGGAGAGGGGCCACAGGCTAACTCTTACCATGCGTACATGTTGTACTAGTAATTCCAACTCTGAAGACTTCAGTATCATCATCTGAGAATTAAAAATAGAAGCAGATCCACTTTATGGGAATATTGTGAAGATTAAATTAGATACCATAGGTAAAGTACTTGGAAAAACAATCAGCATTTGATACTTTCTACCTATTATTTTATCATGAAATGAATTCTAACATTTTACTGTGATTTTTATATTGTGTCTATTTAGAATACACAATGTGATGTATTGATATTCATTGCATTGGTCACTTTTCTTTCATTATGAGGAAAATACCTGCAAATAATATTTCTGAGTAGGAGACTATTATATTAACTCATGGTTTAAGAGAACGCAGTTTAAGATCAGATGTCTCCATTGATTTTAATTATATTTTTATTAAATAGCTGGTCAAAAGAATTTCTATTCCACAAATCAGTTTATAAATACAATGATCTTCACATAAATTACCCTTCCAAACCTCACCCCACTTTCATTTTTTCTAGTTTCGTACTATCAGCATTGAATATTATACCTTCCCTCTCTTCCTCCATAGCTCTTTATTCCTTCCCTTTGACTTTCTCTCACATCTTCCAAGTGACAGTTTCCTGGTATTCATTTCCTTGAATTTAAAGTTCAATTTTATAAGAAATTACACCGTTTAATTACTCCTCTGCAAATAGCATGCTTTGGTTAATACTATTATGTAATTGTAACCCCTCTGTCCGGTATTTTCACAATACAAAATTTTTCAGTTTTATGGTCGGTATATTTTGAAAAGAATGCCATGACTTTATGAAATAAAAATAGAATCTTTAATGGGTGTATTGTCACTATTGCCACCCAGATTTAAAAAAAAATTCTTAGATTACTACCTCAATTCTTATGCAAAAATAAAAAACGATTACAAAACTAAATGTGAGATGTAAAAACCTACAAAATATAAATGTAAAAATTCATGACATTGGATCAGTAAAGGTTTCAAAAAATGACAAGGAAAGCATTAGCGGTTAAAGAAAAGCAAGAATAAACTGGATAATATCAACTGATAACCTTTCATAATTCACAGGACTATATAACAGAAATGAAAACATATCCAACAGATATAGGAGACATATTTGTTAACACTACAATGTTAACGCTACAATCATTTTGAGTCTAAGTATTTTTATATCTTCTAAATCTATATAAATTTTTCCCGAATTGGGTATTTCTTTAAAGAACATATGTAAATTGATAGTCAATAGGAGGAGCAAATGAAATAAGTTCCTTTTTAATATCTAAGAATAAATCAAAAGAAAACTCACTAGTATGACCATAATATAAAAAGATTATACAAAATATAGTAGTGCAATTGTGGAGAAATTGATATACTCCACATAGCAAATCAATTTGTAACAATACTACAATCATTATATCAAGCAAGTTTTCAAAAGTTCAAAGAGAATTTATAGGATCTATTTATTACACTTCTATGTATGTATTAAAGAGAAGTAAAAAACTTGTTTGGACAGGGAATGTAGTTTACTGACATTGCACTTGAGTAGTATGTGTGAGACCCTGGAAATGATCCCCAAAAACAAGTTTTGAAAAGACACACTATAGAGGAGGTATGCTGGACAAATTCCTGTAACTGAATTTCATATCTATTTTAATGTCTGTTCTAAAATTTACAGTATTTCTATTTGAAGAAATGCAAGTTTGTGAAAATTAGGCTTGGAAAACCTATGACTGTACAATTCACTTCCAAAGCACTAAAATGTATACAATACATGGAGATAATATATTGCGAGTGAATTACATGTCAACAAAAAGAGAGAAACTATTTTTAAAATTACTGCACACAAAATGCAGAATACCTAAAAAGATGTTTTTGGTGTTGGCTTAAAAACTTTGTAAACTACAGCTTTTTAAACAAAGATATAATGTCTGTCTATGTTGAGGTTTTTGTCTGTTTATTTTGAGTTTATACAGAGATAACTCAATCAAAAAGTGTATGATAACTGGAATATCTAGGAATTATGCATCACTTATAAATAATTGATAACCTTTTCTGGAAGAAAATTTGGAAAATCACAGAACACAGAATCTATGCATCTGCATTTTATGAAAGCCATATGTTACTTACTCAATCCAATTGTTTTTCTCTACTTTGCTAGGGAAAAAATATTCTCAAGATAAGAGACAATAGCAGTGAAAAGAAACAAAATACACAATCATCTTGATTTATTTGTGAAAATAACAAATGAAATAAAACAATTCTACTTAAAGGACTCCAATATTAGTAACTAAGAAGATGTTCCTGAATGACAACATCCATTGAATTTTTGGAATTTTAATTTCTACAAACCTGTGACAATTAGCATAAGAAAACAAATATAGTCTTAGAGCAAACCAGCCTTGGAATAACTTTCTTAATTGTTTTGAAATTACATAAGAATTGACACTCATTTGCTTTGGAAACATTTAAATAAGTTTATCATTTATTATAATTCAAATACGAAGCAAGAGTAATTTTATATAATCATTACAAATATCATCTTATAACTATGGCAAAATACAATAAAAGTCCAATCCCAATATAGTACCTATGTATCATTATACTTAATTCCTAATCATTACCTAAATATCTTAAACAAACTAAATATTCATGTCTTTAACATAGATGTAAATATTCCTTACTTTTTACTTAACATTTTCCAGGGGCCTGTATTCATGTTTCTAAGAAATGTTCACAGCAGTTAAAAGATGCTTTTGTGAAATTAATGTGATACATTTTGTTGGAGTTGAGTTGTTGTTGTTGTATGCAAGGCATAAGCATTGTCCCTAAGCCTTTTTATTCTCAAGGACAGCACTCTAGAACTTGAGGCCCAGAGCTAATTTATATTTTTCAGAATCTAACAAGTAGTTTTCTGTCTGGGCTAGCTTCAAACAGAATTTTAAGATCTCATTACACAGAATAGGTTGAATTATAAGAGTGAGTCACTGCCACTTCTTTAGATGTATTTGTTAATTTTAATTATGTTTTAAGATTTTTGTTTCACCATAGTGTATATCTCTCTACAAATAAATTTAGACATATGTATATATTTCTGATGACAAATAATCTCTAAAAATGTATGTCATTCGAAACGTAACATTTAAATATATATATATATATATATATATATATATATATATCTGAAGACAGACTCCCTCTAAAATTTTTCTACTGTTTTTGACTTTTTTCATTTCAAAGATATGCAGTCTATTTTCAAAATGTTTCCTAGCATAAAATAATTAATATTTCAATAGAAAGTAGAGTTTATTACTTTCAAGGGAATTTTAGATATACACTTGATATTGTAGTAACATTTACAGTATATCACTTGAAAAAGTTCTGTCTAAACCCTTAAATATTTTTTTGTAGTGAGGGGGAAAGAGGAAGTTAATTTATACTGGTTAGGAATTTGCAATGCTTCAAAAATCTATTCCATAATTTGTTATGAGCACATGTCAACCTACCTGATGTGGTTTAGTTTTCGTGTTTCTTTATTTGTTCAAAATTTTAATATGGATGTATGCACAGTGGTAACATTAAAATTATTAATCAAAAGAAAAATAATAGCAAAATCATACACACATATCACACTATGATGCTAATAATAATTTTGATGAAGATGATGATGATGACCACAGTGTAGCCTGATAATGACAATGTTGTGATTGAAAAGGTAAAAAAGAACTTTAGACATCATTGAAGGTAGATTTCCCACATTGAATACATAGTTATAAACAGTGTTGGATTACATACAATAAGAATAACGAGAGGAGAGTTTCAATATCAATAAATAAAATCACATAAACAGGTACAGACACTAAAAAACCCTAACCTTATTCCTGCTGTTTCTCTAATGTGTACTCATTTTCTTGGTGGTATTTTTTTCTAATAAATAAAATCATTTATTTCAAACATTTTGATGGACTAAGCTATAGTTTTCAACTAAGTGTTATTAGTTCAAATAACATTCTCATATAGATAGTATTCAAATTAATGTTTCCAATGATATATTAAGAGTATGTTCTTCAGTAAAGCTGTAAACACATGACCCAATTTACATAATACCACTTACATATCTGTAGTTACCATAAAAGGACACAGACTGTAGAGCCAGTAGTTAAAATTTATTTTTATTTCTGCATGAAACTATTTGTGAATTCATACCAACAAATTGAATTTGACTCTTTATTTATAAGCTAAGGTGGAAAATATAAGGACGCTTCAGTTATCTTTTTTCTTGCTCCAGAAGTCAACAAATATATTCTTCAATATTTCTGGTAGATTACCTCCATTTACAGATGAGAAATGTAAGACCAACAGTCAATGTAGTGAGTAAATAATGATACTGGAATTTGTATCTGAGCTCTTCACTCTGTGTGCTTACAAGGAGAGTAACTTGGTGATGGAGAGGACCAATATGAAAAGACTATGTGGAAAAATCATACTTTGTAAACGGTTGTTTTAGGAATAGGGGATCAGTGATGAATAATTGAAACAGGCTGGTGTCAGGCCCATAAAAGGGAGTACATAGAAATTGTATTAGTGAAAGAAACTGAGAAAATCTTCATCATTCATCTTATCTAATGGCAGGGAGTAGAAGGGAAAGAAGAAATCTAAAGTGCCTTCACATCTCTGGCTAGCATTTGTGTTAGTTATATTCTTCGTGATAAAGACTACAGGTGGAAATGATGGATTTAGAGGAAAAAACTCTCAGAAAATTCTAAAGTTTATGTTAAACAGATGCAAAGATAGGTCTGTTTAGATATCATCAAAATATCCACGACCATGAATATGAAAAAATGATAAAAATCAGTGGTATTATTAAAGGGAAGAAGAAAAGGAAAATTCTGACACATGTGTGAGCAATGCATGCAACAGTGTGGACAAGATTAGAAGAAAGAGATAAATAAGGAAACAAAAACGTAATAAACACAGATTTACAGAAGTAAAGGAAGGAACGAATTTGCAGGAATATATTGAAGGAAATATGCTATTTGGATTTGGAAAGTAAAGGACATAGACAAGTTCAAAAAGAACAGTGTTTTGGTGAAAGTCATATTGATAAAATTTTGAGATATGAATGTGAAGTCATGAAATTCTGAATCCATGCATTCAACAGATCCTGTTGATTTTGAATGCAAGGAACAAATGCTTTTATCCTGACCTTAGAAGAATTATACAGATATAACTCTCACTAACTACTTAGAGGTATTCTGTGAATATTTTTGAAGACTTTGTTTCGCCAGGTGAATAAAGATTGAACTACAGCACAGGCAAACCTAATTTGTGCTACAGTTCCAAGGAGTGACCCATGTATCCACACCATTTTGGGATTTTATTGAAATGTCTTTAGATATGTTCGTATATCTTATCAGCCTAATCATTATAAATGTAGGACAAGTAGCACCAAGTATTAGGTTGAACATACAGCTTTACTGATGTGACTGAAGACTCCTCGAATTGATTCTTCTGTAGAATAAAAAATGCCTGAGTAGCCATTGACAAGTCATAACTGCCATATACTCCATTTAAATCTAATTTTTGTTAGGAATATCTCCATGCTGTAATAACCCTGTCAATCAACCTGCTACAAATTCTTATATGTAGAAAGTGCTCTTATAACCTTCAAGTTTTTACTGAATGGAAGAGTTCAGACATTACCCTCACCACTAAGATTAAATGCCCAGAAAGATTAGACATTTTGTGTTAATGCCTTTCTTTTATTTTTTCATACACATTGGCAAGTGGGAAAGGATTCTGATGTAACAATAACACAATTTTGACTTGTACTAACAAAACATCTAGGATCTAGTGTTAATTCATATACTTACTAATTAGTTCCATATTTTGTGGATATTTATATTTCTCCTGGGAAAACAAATGAGTTCCAAGAAAATGCCCCTAAGGAGCCTTTCAATTCCAATATCACTGTTAATGAGATGATGTCTCATAATGCTTTAAATTCTATATCCTCGAATGTAGGTATAGGGTTATACTGTGGAACTTTTCTCCTCAGAGAGTGAGTACTACCCTATTGTTTAACATGGTCAAAGTACCGTGATAAATAGACGGGGCGTATGCAAACAAAAACTGGTAGTGGAACAATGTTCTTAGCAGTTTGTAAAGATGAAATGGAAATAGAGCAACCATGATCTCAAAAGGAATGTGCAAAGAAGACAAAAGCACAAAGTAGAATGTGCCAAGGAAATGTGGAGTAAAATTTCAAATTATGTGCTCAGGAGTGAGGATGTGTTCAAAGTACTGCTTCAGAGAATATAGTTGAATATCTTGGGGGAAAAAACTGCTTTAAATTATTCTGTGATAATTGTACAAGTAGAAGCCCCTAACTCTGACTGTAATCAGCCACAACATCATCAAATTAGGGACTATTTTCCAAGTGCAAAGTGAGAAAAAGAGGGCTCATCACAGTTAGTGTTCAGGTTAAAGTAATGGAAATCACTTAATTTTTCTGATAAATCTTCATTTATTGTTGGAGCACTAAAGTAGGGAAAAGCCAAGTAAATATATTGCATGTTCCTAAATTAAGCTGGATGTATTATATTGTTCTCTATTTTAACTTGGAAGTTATAGATTATATCTTTTTATACTCTGATTTGGGACACTGATCTGCTCTCAGTTATTTCTACTCTTCCCCTTCTTTTGACCATCAGCTTACATAATCTTTATTTAAAGAGACATACTTGAGCTTGCATTTCTAAATTCTTCAAAATTATCTGAATTTCTTCATACTTCTGGCAGCCTCCTAAATCTTTCTCAAGGGAATATTTTGTCACTACCATTTTTATCCTATATGATATCTTCCTGCCTAATGCAGTGCAAAATATACATCATCCAGATATCTCAACACTTGTACCAACATAAAATATTATCTTACTTAGAAACCATGATTTCAGTATATCTGGGGAGGTGGCATCTGTCATTTTTGAATGACCTTAAGTGATACTTACATGAAATCATGTTTTAAACCAATATGCCACTGAGAAGATGAACGAATCGATAAAATCGATGAAATCATTAATACCCACACACACACACACACACACACACACACACACACACACACGGTGGAATTCTATGCTTCCAATTCATAAGGAAATGGAAAGACTTGGAAAAATCCTACTAAGTAAAATAAGCAAGACACAAAGAAACAGATTCCATGGTTTCCCTCATGTGTAATAAGTAGGAAATGTCTAGGATGGTCGTAGCAGATGAGCAGAATGGCTCAAGAACTATGTATATATGACCATATAAGTGGATGCTGAGCAAAATGAACTCCTAGACATTGAAACAAAGGTTTTCCTTTGTGGTTGTTTTTTTTTTTTTTAATGTACTATGTGATTTCTTTTTTCTTTTGTGTTTTCTCCTGTGGTTTATCTCCTGCTGCATATGATTTCAGTATCCTGTGTATTGTATACATATTTATCTTAATTTGGCAAGGGAAGAGGAACAACAAAATGGCGACAGAGAGGACAAAGAGCAAACCAATGCCATAGCAATACTCACAAGACAACATGTTGGAAATTTTCACTCCATCTTGTGAGGGGTATTGGGGAAAAGGAAAAGTGTGAGAAAAATGAGGGAGCGGGTAAAAAGTTCGACATATTATGTATTCACTACATTACAATTACTGAAACCCCTTCTATATATTAAATTGACAATAAAATTAAATTTAAAAATAAGCTACATAAAATAGAATTTCACTGTATTATTATAGTAAATATTATTCTATGTGTATTACCTTTATAAAAGGAACAATATTTGGCTTCTAATTTGAATTAATTGCCCCTTTCTTTATCAGAGGGTCAGCAACTGGAATGTTATCAAACTATACAAAATTTTCAGAATATACTTGCCATTATTTTGAAAAAAAAAAAAACCATTATTTTAGTATTGTCTCATACTAAATAGAAAATAGTTCAATTCTCTGGAAACTCCTAACATTTAAAACTGAATTTTTGTTAAGAGGAGAGAATATATGTGTTCTTCAAAATTCCTATGACTACTAACTACTCATTTTCAAATTCTGAACATGCCATACCAGAGACATTCAAAACAGTGCCTGTTTGCATTTTATTTAATTCTGCAATAGATGCAGCCACATTCTGGGTGAAGATAAAACTATGAAGTATCTATAATAATTAATTCCTCTGGAGTAAACATTTGTTCATCAGAGTAAGCTATTATTTCTATGAAAATCAATCCCAACATTTTATGCAGTGAAGTCATTCTAGCCGAACAATTTCCAACTTGTAAGGTGCACCTTAAAATTCCCTAAATTTCACAGCATGACTAGCTTAACACTATTGTGAAAAAAATATACACTTCTACTAATGTAATGCCCTTTCTATTGTTCTAAGAACACTGCACTAAACTTTGCTGCATCATTTTTCCCCAAGTGATATTCTTGAGATCAGAAAATTTGCAAATATTCTTTTTACTTATCTTTTTTCCTATAATAGATATTCAGGAGGCTAAGATCTGAATATTATGGTTCAAAGCACACCCAGGCAGGAAGGTTTCTTAGATTCTTATCTCCAATGAACTGCTCAGGAAAAGCCAGACAAAAGTGGCACTGAGGTTCAAATGGTAGATAGTAGTCTTGACCAAAAACAGGCACAAGGACCGTGCCCTCAGCCTAAATTTAGCCACAGTTAAAAAAATGTGTACATCTTTATCTGACACCCATCAGAGATTAAACCTGAGTATGAAACCTAAGGAAAATGATAAGGTAAGAATTTAACTTTTCTGGATTTAAGTAAACAAAATGCAGCATAGAGTAACTCATTGGTTTAAAGTCAACCTATTTCTCCAAAACATTCTAAGCATTTCCTTACAATGTGTATTATTCTCAAGAAGGGAATGGAGAATATGAGAATTGGACTAACCAAGTATTGTCTTCAAATATACATAATTTGGATTTACCTCTTTTTTCGTTATAGGCATTTTTGAGAAAACTGTTTGAATAATTAATTTCCTGGTCGGGTATAATATATCTTAGTTTCATATACCAAACTTCATTCAGAAAATGGTATATAGTGATTAAGTAAACATATTCAATAAATGTCATAAAGTATATACCTATAGGAATAATATTTTTAAGAGTGCATTTTAAATATTCTAATATAATTATTTATTTGATGGGAAAATTTCACATTAACAGTAATTAACTGGAATACTTTAACGTTAATTGGACAAGATTGTCTTTCTAAATGAGCAAAACCAATTTCTCCCTTTCTTTATCAAGGAAACAACAGAGGAAAAAATGGAAATTAACATATGAATATACAACAGCTGGAATTATTTTTTGTCTTTTTATTAGCAAATATTAATTTCAAAAAGTGTTTTATTGTGTTATACACATATGTCCATATAATGTAGCCATCTACATTTTATTCCTTTTATTAGTTTTATTATACCATCATACTTACTTATAAAATATTTGAATATATTTATCCACAATATTTCTCTTCATGTCCTCTCTTAATTTTTTCCAAATTTAATCAGTTCCATATTTTAAACCTGGGTCATTCATTGTATTTTCTGGTTCTAGAGTCTGCATATAAGAAATCTAGTATGTGTTTTTCACAGTATGGCAGATTGCATTAATAAGAAGGTTTCCAGTTCTATCCATTTTTTGAAGATGATATGATTTCATTATTATGTGTGGCTAAATAATATATCATTGTGTATATTTATTATAACTTGTTTAGTCAATGAGTGATTAAGGAACATATAGGTTAATTCTGTAGTTATTTATGCTTTTTATGTGGGAGAAGTAAGGATGGAAATAATGATGTTTAGACTGAGAAACATGCTCTTTAGTATGGCACTCTAGTATTTGAAACATCAGCTGCTCTTTCATCAGTATTTCAATACTGCATTATATTTTAAAAATAAAATTTAATTACATTTGCAAAGGTGTTCTCTTTCAGTATCTATATAACTTTTTATTACAGTGTTATATTTAGTATGTCATGTGAGTGAAAATGCATGCATGTTTGTATATATAGCTGACTCTAAGGAAACTGAATGTATGTGAGATACAGGATTCAAATAAAAGTTTCAGACCTGCTAAGATGCTAAACTGAATATGTCCAGTTTGAGGAGTGTGATTTCAAGATCATATTTTGTAGGTTTCATACCAATTAAGTAGATGTTTCTCATCCAAAATCATAAGGAATAAAACAACTACTCTGTTTCATAATCATTTAGTCTTAGTACTCCAGACATTGTAATTAGTGGAAAAAATGATTGAAAGTAAGATGGGTCAGTAGTGAACCTTTAGAAACATTGAATTTTCCCCAAAATCTTCAGATGCACTCTGTGAATAGAAGTTACAATTTTATATATTTATAAATATATTTATAAACATACACATATAATATGATTCTATTTATGTAAATATGTGCATATAATATAAATATATCATATATTTGTTATATTTTAAATGTATCATAAATATTTATTTATATTTAAATGTAATTCATATTATCATATGGACATATATATATATATATATATATATATATATATATATATATATATATATACATATATTTTTTTGGTCAGTCGTGGGGCTTGAACTCTTGGTGTTGGTGCTGTCCCTATGCTCTTCAGCTCAAGGCGAGAGCTCTACTGCTTGAGACATAGCGCCACTTCCTGTTTTCTCGAGGTTTATTAGAGATAAGAATCTCATGGAATTTCCTGCCTGGGCTGGCACTGAACCATGATCCTCAGATCTCAGCCTCCTGAGTAGCTAGGATTACAGTTATGAGCCATCAGTGCCCGGCTATATTTATATCTGAAATTTGTCAGTGGAACAAAAGGTACAGAAACTATTATTCTTAACATGAAAGGACTTCACATTGACAGGTGTAGTTACAAGAAGAAAAACGATAAATATTCACAGTGGCACAAAAATCCCTTAGGTGCCTAGTTCGACAACTCTTTTTTTGAGACACTTCATGTTGTGTACTTGGTTTTCAACCGAAGCGACTATAGAAGGTATTGGACCCTAAACAACACTGACAATTGCCCACTGACAAATACCCACTCCTCTATGACAGATTTAGCAAGGACTATCATGGAGATTCTTGTTAGGGACATGATGAAAAATTTATATGTTAGTTGTGATTACAGAACTGTTTTACACCTGTCACTCAGCCAGTAACTGTATTTAACATAGTTCCTTTGCTCTAACTTATATTTTCTTGGCTCAGGAAATTGTTTTTATTTGTGAAAACTTGGCTGTCCACAACATAGACATGCGTTTTAAATCCTTTTGAAATTACTGTCTGCACAGAGTTCTATGAGATGAACTTCTCTTTACCACTGAAATGAACTTACTCTGATTCAAACTTGGACATCAGCTAGCTTGTTCTCCTTCCCTGAAAACCATCTATATAGACGTCTTTACATGTAAAACAGATCCTCACTTACTTGCAAAAGTCTGTCAGTGAGTCAAACCTAACTCACCCAAGTGAGGTTAATTCATCTCCCATGCTTCCTTTCATTAAAAATGGTAAGAACTGTTTAGCAATGCACATACTTTTTATTGTGAAGTGTGACTCCTATGTTCCATAATGTGAATCAAGCAGAGGAATCAGTTTATGATAGGAAAGATCATTTCAAAGAGTCTTAGACCTTGAAAATTATCCTGAGTATAATTTTTGGAGAAATATCTCTTTTCAAAATAGAGGACTCCTTTATTATTATTCTTATTTTTGTTTGTTTTTTTTGGGGGGGTCGGGTCGTGCGGCCTGAACTCTGGGCCTGGGTGCTGTCCCTCAGCTTTTCAGCTCAAAGCTAGCGCTCTACCACTTGAGCAACAGCGCCACTTCCGGATTTTTTCTTTTTGCTTATGTGGTGCTGAGGAATCGAACCCAGGACCTCAGGCATGCAAGGCAAGCACTCTACCACTGAGCCATCTTCCCAGCCCCTCAATTATTTTTTATATTGTGCTGGTACTGGGGTTTGAACTGCTGGCCTTGAGCTCTATCTAGGCTTTAATTCTCAATGTTTGCTCTATACCACTTAAGCCACACTTGTACTTCTTCCTTTCACCACAACTGGAGAAACGAATCTCTTAGGTTTATCTACTTGGAATAACTTCGAATTGCAATTGTCAAATTTGAACCTACCAAGTAGCTAGATGTAAGCCACTGGTGTTCTGCTACAACTCACTTCTAAAGAATAAATAATCACAAAAATCAGAGAAAAATATTTGTTCAATTATTTATGTGTTGTCTAACAAACCAAATCATTTGCTACTGAAAGAGAAAAATAGAGATGATAGAGATGAATATGGAGGAGCAAGACCCCAAGAAAGAAGGGAAGGGATGATAAATGAGGGGAGGAGAAGGGAAGGGAAGATACGCGAGGAGGGGGAGCTGAGTAGAATTTTCTACTCATCACTAAGGTATTGTTGGACAATCAGTGCTTTTGCATTTATGTAGCCAAAGCTTTCTATTTTTGGTAGTTGTAAACTGAGACATAAAATACCAATTTACAGGTAATAACCTGTTAGTGTGCTTCCTCCTGCACCAAGGAAGCCATAGTAAGGTTACTGTTAGAGAGAAGGCAAGAGTAATCAGTTTAAGTGATTCTGAGAAACAATAATTGACATGCAAGGAATGCTCCCTTGTATGGTGAAATCAAGCATCACTCTTGTTCCCTGCTCCAGACTTCCTCTCAAAAAGAACAGCAAAAACAGAAGAGGAAGGAAATATCTGAGTAATGATCATCTCTCTATTTTCCCTCATCTCTTGACCACTCAAACAATAAAGCCAAAGGAGACTTAACCTGAGCTTGTGGGAGAAATAGGGGGGAAAGTTCATTCTAACAAAGAGAAAGTTGTCAAGTAATAGGGGTGGCATTTCAAATACTGAAATAAACCTTTTATAATTATTAATAAAAAGTAACTTGAAATTTATTGAACATTTAGAAGAATACAGGGCTCACTACATAGTGGAATCTGCATTATTAATACTGACTCCTGCTTCTATCATCAGAAATTGAAGATCTTCCCTAATATTCCAATACTAGGCAAATTACCCTTGATATTCACTTAAACTTTGTGAATATAATGCAGAAAACATGACTTTAAATTTAAACCGGTGAAGTGATAGGTAATGGAAATTCATTATGAATAGCATAATGCTGAGAGCATGGAAATTATTTTTCTTTCGTTTTCTGTGTGTAGAGAAGAAAAAAGGTCTCTTGGATGGCCCTGAAGTTCCAATTCTAAATTTAGGACAGAAGGTGAATAGTAAAGGAGACCTATTTCAGCCATTCAGAGATTAGAAATGTGGAGGAATTTCCTCATTTTTGTAGGTCAAACATGGAAGAGAAGATGTGGCAAGTCCAAAGCCAAATGCCAAAGGCATGAAGTTAAAACCAGTCTCAATAGAGAATCTGGGTTTAAAGAGAGTAGGGTAGAAGAGTGGAGAGGGAAATGGTGGACTAATACATTTATAGTATTCGATGTACATGTGTGAGGATATAAGTAGTAAACTTGAAGGGATGGGGGGGGGGTTGGGGTAAGGGAAGGAAGAAAAATGGAAAGTTTGACAAAGATCCAGATGTATTGCACATTGAAATGCATATACACTCTATTCAACACTGACATGATGAAGCGAAATCCATTTGCACAACTAGCTAAATATTAAAAAGTTTTTGAAGTTTTAATATTGAGCGACCAGAAGCCTAAACCCTTAGAGATAAACAAGATGATAGCATTGACACATTGTTGAGGCTTGTGCTCCTTTCAATATGCAAAATTTAATAAGTGTTGTCTGGGCAAATGTACATTTTATTTTACCAATTCCTTTTTCAAATTGCTTAAAATATAGAGAACCAAATTCCCATATTACTTCACTTCCAATAAAAAAAAATCTTATAGACCTTTAGTTTTCTCAGTTGTTTCTAAATATCTTAATGCAATGCATTAGAAATAATTTCATTCTCATTTAATTTTAAATTTGAAATCACTAAATTCTTTTAAAATCATCTTACTCGGGCACAGGTATAGATAGATAACTGATGTGGGCAGAATCAGAATTATTCAGAAGGCTGTAAATGGATCCTCACCTAGTTTTCTCTCTGCTAGATCATAGAATACAGACTGCCCTAATTGGAAAAAGTTAGCCTTCCCAGGTTTTCTTCATATAAACACTCTATCAACATTTTGTTGTTAGAGGATTATTCAAGATTAGCTATATGTTATTGATAATGACTGAACATTACAGAAAGGTTAGGGAAAACCCTCTACACTTCATTGAGGTTGTGAATTGTGCTTCATAAAGTGTTATGAAATCGCTCCATGAGAAATCTAGCAACCTCATTTCTAAAAAGTCCTTGCATGGTTACTCTTTCTAATAATGTCTCAATTCAAGTACTTCTCCTTGGAGTTCCATACTACTCAATGATGCTGTATTAGCTCCTTGTTATATTTTGCAGACCGGTGTTGGTGATGAAATTTGTGCTTTCCAAAATTGCTCTCCCAATTCCACCCACAAAATGCAGACAAATATTCTGAAAAAACAGTCAGAGGAAGATGGCGGAGGAGAAGCTGCAGGCTAAACAAGCTCTGGCATAGAAAGCAGCTTTAGTGTTCCAGTGAATAATCCTAGACTAGAGAATCACAAGTGTGCCATCACAGTACAGAGAGTTTGGCAAGAGAGGGAAAATCCAGGAAGGAGACAGATCTGAGCACCTGACCTTAGTTGCAGCTCTGGCCAGGGGCGGTGGCAGCAGCAGCTGCCTTAGCCACGATACCAGAGAGAATCTGGGACAAAGGCACCAGATGCAGCGGGTGGGTGGATTCTACTCAACACCAGCAAGAACTGACAAGGATTAGATATGTTCATCCTACAGATCTACAGATCGCACACCTGAGACTATGCAGAAACCAAGATTCTGGCAAGCAGGAACCAAGACTCTGGCGTGAGTAGAACCGTGACATCTTCACTCCTTCTCCGGGAACATAGGAGGAAAGGTCGCCCCCTTCCCCCCCCCACCGCCCCACCATCACCAGAGATCTCCATCTTTGATTCTGACAAAGTCCCGGCTGAGCAACTAGCTCCAACTCAGGCCTTGGAAGAAAAAAAAAAGAGTCATTTAGCAGGTTAGAAGAACCTGATCTGACCTGCCAAGTTCAGCTCCACCCAGGGGAAAGTCATCCAGCTCAGGCAGGGGTTCCTCTGCCCCTGGAGGAGTGACTTCCTTCACTGGGTAAACAGAGCCAGAAGCTGCCCCTCCCTATAGCAACCTAGACAAACAATTGAAATTCAGTAAACATAAACCCTGAAAATGGCTCTAGGCTGGACTCTGTGAGTCTCTCACCAGCTAGCCCCTCAGGGAAAAGCTACTGTTTGCTGAAAGGCCTCAACCATACCCAAAACCTAGCCTCATCACAGCATCTCCAAGCTAGAGAAAACAGCCATCTCCCTATTTTGTGATACTCAAAGCAGATGTCCCTCCCACTGAACTAGACTGGGAGAAGGATCACAAAATCCTGAGTAATGCAGAGCATTTTTCTGCCTGCTCAAACAAACTGACTTAAGAAACCAATCAACCAACAGGAAACCGAACACCACAAACCACGAAACTGGTTACAGACACAGGAGAGATACAGGATCTTCCCATTTTTGCACCCCCCCAAAAAAAATTCAAAGACCTCTTTTTTTGTACCTTTTTTAATTTTAATTTTTTTCTATTAATCTTTTTTTCTCTCATAATTTTTTAATTTTAATTTTTTGTGAACATACTGTACAGAGGGGTTACAATTACATGGTCAAGATAATGAGTACATTTCTTATCAAGCATTGCAGCCTCCTCCTTTGTTTACCCTTCACATCCCTTCCCAGCCTCCCCCGCTCCCCCCCAGCACCCCCCCCCCCCCCCCCGCACCAAAGTTGTAAAGTTCGTTTTTGACATGACAACTTCTATTTCTCATAGTTGCATCGGGTCCACCTGTATCCTTAAACGACTTGTTATTCCTCATCTCCTCCACAAATTATACCAACATCAAATATAGTGAAAGCAGGGATTATACTGTGGGGGAGGGACATACAAAGCTACAAAGAAATAATCTTATAAATGAGTTAGAAACAAATGCATGAAAGAAAAAAATATTTAAATACATATCTTAGGGTTCATTTTCCTAACATCACATTATCTGAACTTTCCTGTTTGACTCATACATATACTAGATATTGCAAATAAGGGAAACCAGGGGACCTATGTTTCTTTGGGCTTGGCTAATTTAACTTAATGTAATTTTTTCCAAGTCTTTCCATTTCCTAACAAATGGGGCAATGTCATTCTTTCTGATGGAGGCATAGAATTCCATTGTGTATATATACCACATTTTCTTGATCCATTCATCTACTGAGGGGCATCTGGGTTGGTAAATAATGCTGCAATAAACATAGTTGTGCTGGTAGCTTTAGTGTGGTCTTGTTTGTAAATATTTGGAAAACCAAACACCACAAACAGACTAAAGACTCCACCAAGAAACTGGTTACAGACACAGGGGAGATACAGGATCTTCCCATTTTTGCACCCCCCCAAAAAAAAAATTCAAAGACCTCTTTTTGTGTACCTTTTTTAATTTTAATTTTAATTTTTTCTATTAATCTTTTTTTCTCTCATAATTTTTATTGTGTGTGTGTGTGTGTGTGTGTGTTTGTGTGTGTGATTTTTTAAAATCTTTTTTGACCTTTTAGTCCTTTTTAAAAATTCTTTTCAAGCTTTTGTCTTTTTTTTTCTTTTTTGCATGACTTAATTGCTTTTCTACTCATCTCCAGAGAAATACCTGTCATTGATTATTAGATCTTATCCCCCATTATGTACATACTTAATCCAGAAATTTATTATTCAAATCACAACCACTTAGGCTTAACTTCTTTAAGAGCAGTATTAAATCTTTATTCCTATGTAATTTTCAAGTAACTAATTTTAAGTATTTTTATTTTTTGGTTTTTCATGTCTCCTTTCTATCCCTTCCCTCATCTCATCCTATCCTTTTCTCCTATAAATATCACTTATTTAAGCTTACATGGTTTTTAAGTGTTTCACTTTTTAAATTTAAATTTTAGTTTTTCCATTTTTTTTCTTTTTTTGTTGTTGGTTTGTTTTAATCTCTCTCCTATCATTCTGTCCAATCATTTTCACTCTCGGAGATTAGGACTTGGTTAAATTCACTTTCCTTTTACTTCTTCACATCCCTCTAAGCCTATTTTCCCCATATTTCTACCTAAAACGAATAATTTCTGGTTTTCCAAATTCTTCTTTGCTGTTTTTAGCCCATTAATCCATAGTTGTTTGGTGCAGAATAGATTATATCTATTGAACTACATTGTATCTATAGCCTTTTGACTGTGTAACTACAGAAATTTGGTTGATGCTTGCCTTAAAATTGTGTTCTAGCACAAAATTGGTGTTTCTTTCATACCAAATGCACAGAAAAAGCTGGAAAAACACAAGAAAAATAGCAAGTCCAGGTCTCTAAACTCCCAGACACAACAATCCGGTAATAGAACAATTAATGAATGATACAGAGAAGAGTTCCCAAAAAGCTCTACAAATACTACTGGTAAACATGATAAAAAAAAAAAAAGAAATGATTGAACACTTGCAAAGGCCTCATGTTTGCGAGATAGGTAGAGAATGGTGGCAAACAAAAGGTTAGTACAGATATCCTCTGAGCATGAGGAAGCTACTCAAAAATTGATACAAGACTTGCGTGAGCAGGCTGAGAACAGTCAGAGGGAAAGACAGGTACTAAGTGAGCAAGCTGAGAACAGTCAAAGAGAAAGACAGGAATTGTGTGAATCGCTGAGAACAGTCAAAGAGAACTACTGGAATTGCATGAACATGAAGAAGCTAATAAAAGTAATAAAGAAACTGCAAGAGCAGGATGAGGAATACAAGGAATCCATAAACAGACAGCAGAAAGAATTCAGGGAGACTACCAATGGAATGCTGAATAGAACCGGACAGAAGGAATGGGAGTCCAAGGAAACCATAACCATTCAACTAAGTGATTTGAGAATAAACACTGAACACCAAATTAAGGAACTAAATAACTTCATACAAGATCTAAAACAAAGGTCCATCAAAGAATTTGAAGCCATCAAAGCTGACGAATTAGAAAGAAAAGAAATAAAAACAAATTAGAAAGTCTTGACAGTAGGTTAGACCAACAGAAGCTCAATTCTCTGGGATTGAAGACAGCCTAAATTTTACAGAAAAAGAACTTACAACTATCCAAGACAAATCCAAGAATATGATAGATCTATCTAACATTTGGAAGACATTATCAGAAGGCTTAATCTGAGGATAATGGGTGTAGAGGAGCACATAGAGACAGAAGTTAATGGTCTAGGAAATTTATTTAACAGGATCCTAACATGCAATAAGATAGGCCTATTCAGATACAAGAAGCTTTTAGAATCCCAAATAGACCAAAGGAGAATAGGACATCCCTGCGTCACTTTATAATATTAACAGGATCAATTCAGACAAAGGAAAAGATCCTTAAAGTTTTCAAGGAGAAAAGATCAATCAATTATAAAGGGAAACCAATTAGAGTCACCTCAGATTTCTTAGTAGAGACACTTAAAGCAAGAAGAGCTTGGAATGATGTAGGCCATGACCTAAAGACAAACAACTATTAATCAAGAATACTGTACTCAGCTAAACTCTCCTTCATAAACGAAGGTCAAATAAAAGCCTTTCATAGCAAAGAAAAACTGAAACAATTTATCTCCACCAAACCAGCCCTAAAAGAAAGTTAAGGATGTCCTACACATAGAAAACCAAAAAGACACCAATAAAGGCGAAGAAAACGAACCTAAACTGCTACTCCAAGAACCATAGGAAGAACCCAGTTGCCGCAGCCCCCAAGAAGGTGGATAGCATGGCAGGAACTCCCAAACACCTCCTAGTCCTAACTCTCAACATTAACAGACTTTATTCTCTAATTAAGCAACATAGACTCTCTAGTTGGATTAAAAAGGAAGATCCTTCTATCTGCTGCCTTCAGGTGTCACACCTTCACCATAAAATAAAAATTTTGAAAGTGAAAGACTGAAACAAAATCTACCAAGCAAACAGCCCCAATAAACAGGCAGGAGTTTCAATCTAAATATCAGATAAATTGGACTTCAAATTAAAAATAGTGAGAAGAACTAAAGAAAGTTGCTACATACTAATTAAGGGATCTCTCCTTCAGGAGGATATCATAATTCCAAAGATCTATTCACCAAACAACAGAGCACACAAATTCATCCAAGAAACACTACATTAATTCAAATCTCACATAGATCCAATGACACTAATTGTTGTGGACTTTAACATACCACTATCCCCACTAGATATATCAAGTGAACAAAGACTCAAAAGACAAACTGCAGATCTAAACAACTGCGGATATCAACTAGACATAAAATATATCTACTGAATATTTCACCTAGCAGCATCAGAATACAAGTTTTTCTCAGCAGCACATAAAACATTTTCCAAAATAGACTACATTTTAGGTCACAAAGCAAACTTGTCCAAATTTAGAAGCATTGAAGTTATACCTTGCATTCTCTCAGACCACAGGGAATAAAATTAGAACTCAATACCAAAAGCCACCAAAGAAAGTCCTGTAACACATGGAGGCTGAACAACACAGAATTGAATGACCAGTGGGTCATGGAAGAGATTAGAAAGGAAATTCAAATGTTCATGATATACAGCAAAAATGAACACAAAAACCATCAGCTCCTTTGGGACACAGCAAAGGCAATACTCAAAGGCAAGTTTATAGCTCTGAGTTCTTACATCAACAAATTTGGAGAGATTTGCAACCAACAATTTAATGAGACACCTGAACCACCTTGAAAAAGAGGAGCAAGATAAGCCCCAATCCAATATACGGAAAGAAATCATAAAAATGACATCAGAATTAACTGAAATCGAACCGATAAAAAAAAATAGAAAGAATCAACAAAAAAAAGAGTTCATTCTTCAAAAAAAATTAACAAAATTGAGCTAGGTTGGTGGTTCAGTGGTAGAGTGCTTGCTTGCATGCCTGAGGCCCTGGGTTCGATTCCTCAGCACCAAATAAGCAAAAAGAAAAAAGCCAGAAGTGGCGCTGTGGCTCAAGTGGTAGAGCACTAGCCTTGAGCGGAAGAGCTGAGGGACAGCGCCCAGGCCCAGAGTTCAGGCCCGATGACAGGACCCAAAAAAAAATTAACAAAATTGACAGACCCTTAGCAAATTTATCAAGAAAGAAGATAACAGACCAAAATAAATAAACTCAGAGATGAGAATGGAAACCACCACAGAGAGGGGGGAAAAAACAAACAAACCAAGATTCAGAATATTATAAGGGAACACTTCTCAAACCTTTATGCTAATAAGTTTGAGAACTTGCAGAAATGGACCTTTTCCTAGCAAATATCGACACGCCGAAACTAAACCAAGATGAGTTAAACAATCTTAACAGGCCCATATCAAGCATTGAAATAGAAACAGCAATAAGAAAAGTTCCATCTAAGAAAAGCCCAGGACCAGATGGATTTACAGACAAATTCTACAAGGCTTTCAAAGCAGAGCACCCACCAATACTCTTTCAACTCTTCAATGAAATTGAAAGAGAAAGTTCACTACCGAACTCAATCTATGAAGTCATGATAACCCTCTTCCCCAACCAGGCAGGGACTCATCAAAGAAAGAGAACTATAGATAAACCCATTGCTGTGAAGAATATTGATGCAAAACTTCTAAACAAAATTTTGGCCAATCGGCTTCAACAATTCATCCAAAAAATCATATACCACGGTCAAACAGGATTCATTTCAGGGATTCAAAAAAGGTTCAATATAAGCAAATCAATTCATATAATTCATCATATCAACAAGAGTAAGGACGCGAATCACATGGTTATCTCAACAGATACAGATAAATCATTTGACAAGATCCAACACCCATATATGATGAAGGCTCTGGAAAAATTAGGAATCCGGACATTCATCAATACAATAAAGGCTGTATATGACAAAATTACAGCCAGTATTATACTTAATGGTGAAAAAGTGAAGCTATTTCCTCTTAACTCAGGAACGAGACAAGGATGTCCACTCTCTCCACTTCTCTTCAATCTAGTATTAGAAAGCCTAGCTACAGCAATAAGACAAATTGCAAACATAAAGGCAATCCAAATAGGGAAAGATGAAGTAAAACTCTCCCTCTTTGCAGATGACATGATCTTGTATAAAAAGAATCCCTCGGACTCCACTCCCAAATTACTCAACATGAATAAAAGCTTTGGCAAAGTAGCTGGATATAAAATTCACCCTCAAAATTCAATGGCTTTTCTGTATGCCAACAATGAGAAATGCATGGCTGAAATTAGGAAAGCAACTCCATTCGTAATAGTTGCACAAAAAATAAAATACCTGTCTGGGAAGGGATGTGAAGGGTAAACAAAGAGGAAGCTGCAATGCTTGATAAGAAATGTACTCATTATTTTGACCATGTAATTGTAACCCCTCTGTACAGTATGTTCACAAAAAATAAAAATTAACATTAAAAAAATACCTAGGAATTAAATAAACCAAATAAGTGAAGGACCTCTATGACGAAAACTTTAAAACCTGAAAAAGGAAATCAAAACAGAACTTAGAAAGTGGAAAAACCTCCCATGCTCCTGGATTGGAAGGATCAACATCCTGAAAATAGCAATTCTTCCCAAGGCTATCTACAAAGTCTATGCGATACCTATCAATATTCC
Organism: Dipodomys spectabilis; assembly: GCF_019054845.1. Taxonomy (NCBI): domain Eukaryota; kingdom Metazoa; phylum Chordata; class Mammalia; order Rodentia; family Heteromyidae; genus Dipodomys; species Dipodomys spectabilis. The sequence continues at coordinate 531,179 of NW_024870919.1, read as the reverse complement.
AACCTCATTCATCAAAGAAATAGAAGAGGCAATCCAAAATTTCATATGGAACAAGAGAAGTCCCCGAATAGCAAATGTGAAGCTTAATAGAATGAACAGTGCTGTAGGAATATCAATACTAAATTTCAAACTCTACTACAAAGCCTTAGTAATCAAAACAGCTTGGTACTGGCATAAGAACAGACCTCAGGACCAATCAAATAGAATTGAAAACCCAGAAATGAACCTACAGACCTATAGCCATCTAATAATCAATAAAAGAGATAAAAAATAGAATGGAAGAAAGACAGCCTCTTCGGTAAATCGTGTTGGCAAAATTGGTTAACTACTTGTAGAAAACTAAGTTTAGATCCTTGTATATCACCTTGCACCAGAATCAACTCCAAATGAATCAAAACCTGCAAGACAAAGCACACACTCTGAAAACATCACAGGATGGAATAGGATAAACCCTAAGTCTCCCTGGCACAGGCTGAAATTTACTTACTAGAGAACCAGAAATATAACACATCAAAGAAAGGCTGGACAAATGGGATTGCATGAAGTTGCAGAGCTTCTGCATGACAAAAGACATTGCTAACAAGCTCAATAGAAAGCCCACGGATTGAGAGAAGTCTTCACAAGACACGGGTCTCATATCTAAAATATACCTGGAACTCAAAAAATTAAATCCCCCAACATCAAATACTTAAAGAAACAACTGCCGTATAAATAAGTTTGCTAGACTTACAGAGAAACTCCTCTGAAGAGCAAAGAAGGATGGCCAATAGACTCATTAAGAAATGTTTAACCTCTAAAGCCATAAAAGAAATGGAAATCAAACAACTTTGAGATACAACCTCACCCCAGTAAGAATGGCTATAATCAAGAACTCTAATAACAACAGATGCTGGAGGGGATGTGGACAGAAGGGAAACTTACTGCATTTTTGAAGGGGGTGTGAACTTGTTCAACCACTTTGGAAAGCACTATGAAGGTTCCTCAAAAGACTCCACATAGAGCTCCACTATGACCCAGCCATCCCTTTTTTGGGCAATTACCCAAATGATCACAAACATGACCATCCTAAAGCTACCAACACAGCTATGTTTATTGTAGCACCATTTACCATACCTAAGATGTGGAACCAACCCAGATGCCCCTAAGTGGATGAATGGATCAAGAATATATATATATATGTATATATATACACAATGGAATTCTATGTCTCCATCAGAAAGAATGGCATTGCCCCATTTGTTAGGAAATGGAAAGAATTGGAAAAAATTAAGTTAAATGTTGAAAGCCAGGCCCAAATAAATAGAGGTCCCATGTTTTCCCTTATTTGCCACTTGTATATGTCTGAGACAAGCAGAAAAGTTCAGATAAGTTGATGTTATGTGAAATGAACCCCAAGATAAGTATTCAAATGTTTTTGCTTTCATGCGATTGTTTCTAACGTATTTATATTATTTCTGTGTTGCTTTGTTTGTCTCTCCCCTACTGTATAACCCCTGCTTTCACTGTATTTGATGTTGGTAGAATTTTTGGAGGGAAGGAAAAATGAATTTGTTTAAGAAGGGATAAAGGTTGACCCATTGTAACAATGAGATATAAAAGTCATTATTTCGAAAAACGAACTTTGTAACTTTTGCCGAAGGAGGGGGGTCAGAGTGACGGGGGGTAGATGGGAAGGGATGGGAAGGGGAAACAAATAAGGAGCCAACAATGCTTGATAAGAAATATACTTATTATCTTGCTCATGTAATTGTAACCCCTCTGTATGGTATTTTCACAATAAAATAAATATATAAATAAATTAAAAGCTAAGTGCATCTTAAAACTTTGGTTTAAGTGTAAGTTTGTGAACATGCTCAATATAATCTCATCATAATACATAAAAACCGTTATATTTCTTATCAAATGTGCTGTTTGTTAAAAGAAAGCAATTTTATCAAGGGTAGTAGTAAAAGGAATGAGTCCCAGCTCAGCTCCTAGCCAGCTGTGATTAAAAACACCAGTAATGAGGTAAGAATTGTTTTGAAATATTTTTTCCACATATCTGTTCCCGTCCTCAGAAAGTTCGAGTATGTAGGAGAAGGTATGAGTATGCCTTAAAATACAGCTTATGAGTAAAGTTGGTATGTAATTGTTGGCTGTGATTTAACATTAAAACTAGCATGTCATTCTGTATGTCCATCTAAAGTCAAGTGTCTTTAACCAGTCTATGTATAATTTTGTAAGCAACTAACCAGGAGATTTGACACTTCATCTGAGGGACGCAGTCTAGCCCAGATCCTGCCTGAACCATCCTACCTCCACCATAGTATACTGCACTCCTGCTTGACTACATCACACACAGCTGAATCTTGGTAAAAGACTGCTTTAGATTTACAAGATCTAAAGCTCTTGTGGGACACTCTCTTTAAACCTTACCCAGCCTGACCTGAAAAAGCTAGCTACGTTGTTATGCTATTGAAACATGTACAGGCCAGGAGAGCCTCTTATACAATTTGGTTATCTGGTTTTCCAGGCAGCCAAACTATGCTCAAACTCTCATCCCATCTATTGAGTTTTGTCATTGCAGAGTTCTGGCAAGTATTTGTTGATCAATTCTTGACAGGGTGCACATAAGTTCTACTTGTTCCCACTGATCTCTGTTTTGCTTTAATTGGAAGTAATAAAGGATTTTTGTGTGGCAAAGACTGCAGTTCAAAGCCATCCCAGGCAGAAAAATCCCTTCAGACTCTCCCAACTAACCAGCAAAATGCCAAGCTGGATGCTGCCTCAAAAATTAACCAGCTAAATGTGTCCTTTTGACTCAAAATGGGAGTATGCTCGCCTTGAGCAGAAGTGCTCAGTGAAAGTCTCAGGCTTTGAGTTCAAAGACCATGTCCCAGTCACAAGCACCTAGATCCCAGGACAATGTGGAAAAGAATAAGAGGAGATGATGTCACATCAGCCACTTTGTGCCTGCCCTTTCAAAATTAACCAGAGCCAAGAAGTCATTAGAAACAAGATGAGAAGCTTGTCCATCTAATGTCCATATCTAAAAAACTTCTAACTGGACAGGAATTTACATTCTTGCCTTTGTTACTGCTATTTATAGGAAATTATCAAGATACTTTATCAGGCCCTTAAATACTCCAATAGTAGTTTCTGACTGGTTATGGGCTGATGATCCAAATGGAACTTTTCTGACATTTTCTCAGGGTGTGTTTTCCTATGTCACTCATATCAACTAGTCCTGCCACCTTGTCAGCCTTTTCCTTGGTCTCAGCATTTTCAAGTTTCTCTCTAACAGGATAACAGCCCTCACTCAAGACTTGGGACTAAATCAAGGCCATCCTATTACTGCTGGCAACCAGAGTCTTTCCTTACACTGCTCTGGACCGAGCACAGACCTGGACCTGAAGATCCCAGCCCCAGTGACTCCTCCACACCCCCATGCCAGCTGGAAGTAGCCAGAAAAGACTATGATGCCCCTCCACCTTTTATACTCCAGGGTTCAAAATGATGGGAATCTTCTTTGTTCTCATAACTCCATGATATTCCTCTCTCAGCCCAATTCTTTTTCTGTATCCAAAGATCCTATATGAAGATCTTGCCTCTCCCCTCTTGGCCCTATCATTTTATGTATCTAACGAGAGAATATGAAGGATTCACCCCCACCCTACTTCCCAGGCCCATACAGACTCCAAGCAAAATCCCAGGTATGAGTGAACTCCTTTGAAGTGCAGGCAGGACAATCCACCTAATCCCAGCTGTGACCTAGGGGCTATTCATTAACCTCTACCACCTTGCTCAGACCTCCTATAAAAACCCAGATCCTGTCCCAGATCCCTCACACAACCTCCAAACCTGCTGGCAGGACTGTGCCCCTCACTGTTCGGCAATAAACAGTCCTCGCCTGTTGATGATAGAGTCCAGCCTATTCCTTTTCCATTCTCCTCCATTTTCCTAACAAGGACAGTCTGTATTGTATGATCCAGAAGAAAGAAACTTAGGTAAGCATCTATTTACAGCCTTCTGAATAATTCTGATTTTGCCCACAACAGCTATCTCTCCATACCTGTGCCTAAGAGGATTTTAAAAGAATTAAGGGATTTAAAATTTAAACTTAAATATAGAATGAAATTGATTCCAATGCATTATATTAAAATATTTAGAAACAACTGAGAAAGCTAAAGGTTTATTAAAAAAATTTACAGCAAGTGAAGTGATAGTGGAATTTGGTTCTCTATATTTTAAGCAATTTGCAAAAAGAATTGGCAAAATAAAATTTACATTTGCAGCAGACTTGACACATTAATTTTTGTATATTGATAGGAGCACAAGCCTCAACAATATGTCAATGCCATCCTCCTTTTTATCTCTAAAGGTTTATGCTTCTGGTCTCTTAATATTAAAACTTCAAAAAATTTTAAATCTTTAGGAAGTTGTGCTAAGTGGTTTCACTTCATCATGTCAGTGATGAATAGAGTGTATGTACATTTCAATGTACATTACATCTGGATCATTGTCAATCTTCCACTTTTCTTCTTTCCCTTACCCCAACTTTTCTTACTTATATTCTCACATATGTACATTGAGTGTTTTGACTGTATTCATCCATTTCCCTCTCCATTCTTCTGCCCTACTCCCCTTAAGCCCAGCTCTCCCTGTGAAGACTCGTTTCAACTTCATGGTATTTTGTTAAATTTCCCTGCCTTTGACATTTGGCTTAGGGCTTTCCACATTCTCTCAACCATGTTTGACCTACATAAATGAGGATATTTCTCCACATTTCTAATCTCTGAATGGCTGAGATAGGTCTCCTTTACTATTCACCTTCTGTCCTAAATTCAGAATTGGACCTTCAGAGCCATCCAATGAAGCATTTTTCTTCTCTACACACTGAAGATGGAAGGAAAATAATTTTCATGCCCTTAGCATGACACTATCCATCATGAATTTCCATCACTTATCACTTCAGCAATCTAATTTTTTAATTTTTATCCATTTTTATTGTAAAAATCGCATACAGTGGGGTTACAGTTACATGAGTAATGTTTTCTGCATCATATTCACACACTTTAAGTGAATATTGAGAGTAATTTACCTAGTATTGGAAGTTTAGGAACGGTCTTCAATTTCTGATGATAGAAGCAGGAGCCAGTATAATTATTCAGATTCCATTATGGAGTGAGAACTTTAGTCTTCTAAATTTTCAATAAATTTGGAGTTATTTTTTTATTAATAATCACCAACGTTTTATTTCAGTATTTGAAACGCTGCCCCAAATATTGTAAAACTTTCCCATTAAGCTAGACTGAACTTTTGCCTCCCATTTTCCCCACTAGTTCAGGTTAAGTCTACTTTGGCTTTATTGTTGAGAGGCCAAGGTATAAGAGTAAACAGAGAGATGATCATTACTCAGGTATCTCCTTCCTCTTCTGTTTGTGCTATTCCTGCTGAGAGGAAGAGTAGATCAGGGAACAAGAGTGATGCTTGACTTCACCATACAAGGGAGCATTGCTTGCATGTCAATTATTAAGTGATTTCAGAATCACTTAAACTGCTTACTCCAGACTTCTCTGAAACAGTAACCTCACTGTGGCACCCTTGGTGCAGAAGGAAACACACTAACAGGTTATTACCTGTAAATTAGTATTGTTTATCTCAACTTACTACTACCAAAAATATAAACCTTTGGCTACATAAATGCAAAGGCACTCATTGGCCAATAATACTTTATAGACAATTCTCCTCAGCTTGCCCCTCCTCTTCTATCCTCCCTTCCCCTCCCCTCATTTACCCTCCCTTTCCTTCTTCTTTCTTTGGGTCTCTATCCTTCATATTTATCTCTAACTTCTCTCTTTCTGTCTTCCAGTAGCAAGTGATTTGGTTTATCAGACAACATAAATAATTGAACAAATATTTTTTTCTCTTCTTTGTGATTTTTTTTAAGAAGTTAGTTCTAGCAGAGCACCAGTGGCTTACACCTATCTACTAGGTAGGTTCAAATTTGACCATTGCAATTCGAAGGTATTCTAACTGAATAAACTTAAGTCATTCTTTTCTCAAGTTGTGGTAAAAGGAAGAAGTGCAGGTGTGGCTCAGGTGGTATAGAGCAAATATTGAGAATTAAAGCCCAGATAGTGCTCAAGACGAGGAGTTCAAACCCCAGTACCAGCACAATATAAAAAAAATGTATTCTTCCTAGTTGAATGGTAATATTTCTCCAAAAATTCATACCCAGGACATTTTTCAAGGTCAACGATTCTTTCAAAGTCTCTTTCATATCTCAACTTTTATTTGAATCCTGTATCTCATTCAGCTTCCTTACAAACATGCATGCATATTCATGTTCACATACATCCCCATACTCACATGACATACTAAATGTAACACTGTAATAAAAATAACATAGATACTGAAAAAGAACACCTTCGCAAATGTAATTAAATTTCTTTTTTTAAATATAATTCATTGTTGAAATACTGATGAAAGAGCAGGTGGGAGGATGTTTCAAATATTAGAGTGCCAATTAAAGATCACGTTTCTCAATCCAAACATCATTATTTCCATCCTTCCTTCTCCCATTAAAAAAATGAATACAGAATTCATGTACCTGTTCCTTAACTGCCGATTGAATAAAGAAATTGTAATATATACGTATATGCATATATACACAATGATATATTATGTAACCACACATAATAATGAAATCACTTCATCTTCAGGAAAATAGATAGGGCTGGAAACCTTCATATTAAACCAATAAGCCATACTGTGAAAAATCAATACTAGATTTCTCATATGCAGACTCTGAATGACCCAAATGTAAAAGATGGAACTGATTAAGTTTGGAAAAAAGTGAATGAGTAGATGCAGAGAAATAGTGTGGAGTAATATGTTCAAATACTTTATAAGTTAGTATGATCACATAATAAAATTTAAGTATAAAAATAGAATAATGAAATTAATAAAGGAATAAAATATAACAAGCTGCATTACGTAGACATATGTGTTTTACCCAATAAAATTACCTTTTGAAATTAATATTTGCTACTAAAAAGACAAAAACTCATTCCAGTTGTTATAGATTCATATATTAATTTCCTTTATTTTCAGTTATTTCCCGGACAAATTAAAAGGAGAAATAGATTTGGTTCATTCAGAAGGACAATCTTGTCCAATTAGCATTAAAATATTCTAGTTAATTACGGTCAATTGAAATTGCTCAATTAACTTAATTATTATATTAGAATATTTCCAATGCTTTCATCAAAATATTATCTCTACAGGTATATACTTTTTGCTATTTATTGAATATGTTTTCTTTACTTAATTGCTATATACCATTTTCTGAATATAGTTTGGTATATGAAACTAGGATATATTATAACTGATCTGAAAATCAATTATTCAAACAGTTTTTTGTTTTATCAAAAATACTTATAGTGAAATGAAGAGATAAATACAAATATGTATATTTGAAGACAATGCTTAGTTAGTCCTCTTCTCACAATCCCCATTCCCTTCTTGAGAATAATACACAGTGTAAGGAAATGCTTAGAATATTTTGGAGAAATAGCTTGACTTTAAACCAATGAGTTACTCTATGCTGCATTTTGTTTACTTTATATCCAGAAAAGCTAAATTCTTACTTTATCGTTTTCCTTAAGCTTTATACTCAGTTTAATCTCTGATGGGTGACAGATAAAGATATAAACATTTTTTAACAGTGGCTTAATTTAGGCTGAGGAATCTAGTTACAACTATAGATAGGCCTTATCAGTCATGAGACTATGATATCGAAATGTTAACCTATGTGTACTGAAATCATGCTTATGAGATTTTGTGTCTTATAAAGAGTGGTTATTAGCTTTGTTTTATAATCAACATCATTTCATGAGTTAGGAACTGAAGTTAGACATTATACTCAGAAAAAATTTAAGGAGGCATCCAAAATTAGTTACCAAGATATACATCATTTAACAGAATGTTTTTAAAATGCAAGCTAAAGGAAATAATTTATGAAAAAAATCAGTTAAATAAATGCAGAATCAGTGTGATTGGCTTTCTTTTACGCCAGTTTGCAATAGGGATTGTATGATGATTTTTCTGTTTATATGTTTATTTATGTCTTGATATTTAGTTGAAGTTATGTTCTTTCATATATTCATTTTTTCAAATCAAAGAGGAAATGAATTCCATGCCAGAGTCAACATCCATAATAATTAGTTAGAGATGTATCCTACTACTTTGCCAAAGTTTCAAATCAGCTCGAGTAACATGGGTCTTTTTTGGAACTAGCTAAATTGCTATGCAATTTTGTCAGTACTAGAAAGATTTTGACCACCAATTATTAAAATAGTATTTTCCAGAAACTACTATTCTCTCTTTTCATGAGATTTTTAATTTCATTTATATAATGTGCTGATGTTTTCCTTTCGATAACCCATATTCAGTCTTCTACAAACAGTGTGATTTAGAGTAGTTTTAAGTTATGTACAGTCATGTACACTGCTCAGATTCTATTATTTGCATATTTGGTTCTTGTTAAATAAGTGGTATTTAGTTCTCAATATGGATACTATTGTACTTATTCATTGGATTTCAGAATTTCTTAGGTATGTCATGATTTTTGTGATTTAATTCATAGCATTTTTTTCTTTTAAATATGTGCAGATATTAATTCATATACAGTAAAAATGTTTTAAACAATTTGATCCATTCAAGAGATTTGCTCTATTAGGGTAATCCGGATAAATTCAATTACAAATTAACACAATCTTGTTTCTGAGACAGTTATCCTTATAGCTGTACTCTAATTAACCTGTATTTGAGGTTTTTGTACAGAAAAAAAACTGGGCACAACATGTTTTTGTTCCTGGGGAAGTTACACTTTGATGGATGTTTTTCCAGCTGTGGTGACATCAACATATGTGTGCATTTTATTTCGATTGTTTTGTGTCTGTATTTTGTTTCATATAACAAAAAGTACAAAGAATCAGTGATTTAGAACTTTTACAACTAGAATTCTAAGAGAGACACTTGAATTTTTATGACAACTGGGAAGGGGCAGGTCTTGGTGGAGGGGGTAGCAAAATTACAGAGATATTGTTTGGTGTGAGTTGAATTCTGCCTCCTTTTGCCTCACTATGGCCAATAGTATTACTTCAAAGTCTTTAGTGAAAAGAAAATAATTTTGTCTGTATGAACTCAGAATTTTTGGTTTAATTGGGACATACTACATATTTATATTTGATTTTAACTCTAAAATATTTTTTGCTTAGTTTTAAATCACAGATGTGAATTTTAATGCTAAAATAGCATCTAGTAAAAAATTTATATGAAATGGCTCAAACTATTTTCATTTCACACTATATGAAATATAGAATGGAATAATAATAGTGTGTAAGATAGTATGTAATAATTGACTTTGTGCAAAATCAATGATAGTGGATTTTAGTGAGATAATGAATAATAGTAAAATTATATTTGAATCTATTAAAAAATCCCAGTTACATCTAAAAATAACTCAGAGTTATAAACTAGTGCTGAAAAAATAAGATTGTATATTGGAAAAAGCCAGAAATTTCAATAAGATTGCATTTTTAAAATTGACTTGGATCTGGGTTTGGTGGCTCATGCCTGTAATCTTCGCTAATCAGGAGTCTGAGATCTGAGGATATTGGTTGAAAACCAGCCTGGGCAGAAAAGTCTGTAAGACTCTTAGCTTATCTTATCCACCTATAAACCAGAAACAGCAATGTGACTCAAGTGGTTCATTGGTATCTTGAGCTGAAGAGCTGAGGGACAGTGCCTGGACCCAGAGTTTAAGAACCACAACCAACAAAAATAAATTGACATGGAGATTTACTTTATTATTTCATGATTTTTATGAGTGGTTGTTCCGTGAAAATGAGCCTACTATTGTCTTAAATTAATCACAAAACCTATCTGATTCTATGACAGCATAAATTTTGTGGGTAAGAGTTAAGACCAAGTTGCCCTTTTGAAAAAATATTAATATCACCCTCCAAAAAAGAGGAAGAAAAAAATGTATGCCAGAAACTTACTCTGTAAATCTAGATGGACTAATAGTCTGTCAGTTTGTTTTAACTTTTAATGAAAAATTGAAGTAATACTGGATAATATGAACCTATTTAAATTTCTTCATTCTTGTCATTTAAGAATCACTTTAAAAAGAAATTCAACACGTGACAGTGTTTTTTCCTTACTTTTCCAAAGAAATGATCATTTCATCATTATAATGTATAGCACAATATACCCAGAAAACATTTGTTAAGGAAATTTTTTTTCCCATTCTTTGGTTTGATTCAGTCTGTGTTTAAAGCTTCATACCACATCTTACCCACCCTATTGTCTGTCTTCTCATTTGAAACATTTCAGTAAGTTTTCCTTCCCTGGAGTGTCAGCCAGCAAAGTTTTACAAAACAGCATGCTTTCTTTCATTGTGCTTTCCAAAATATATCTCACAACTGCCAACAATGAAGGACAACCTGAAACATTTGTGGATTTTCCCACTTATGGGGAAAAGTAATCACTTTCCATACTCCATAGAAACACCTGCTCATAAGCATTAACTGCTCTGTCACTTCCATGCTTTAGAAGAGAAACATTTGTAAATGGCATACATGTTAAATTTTTTTTTTTTAACCACATCTGGTTTGTTTTCAGCAAGGCCTGTCTTCACGGAATAATTTAATAGATTAGTTTTGCAATTATGTAGTTTAATATGGCTCTGAATTGTGGATATAGAATATCCATTTAAATGACTAAATTTTTAAATCCCATAAAATGTATTCCTTCAATTTTCTGGCAAAAGTGTTCTACAATCTAGGTACTTTTAAAAGAAATATTGTATGTTGTTTCCTTGGTGACAACATAGTTGGAAGACGTAAAAATTTCCTATACCATGGTCATCTTAAACCAGATAGATGTACTTGGGTTGGCATGCAAAACTTTTGGGACAGCATTAATGTTTGAATGTTGGATAGGATTTGATTGGGAATTGTGGCAAAATTTCATGGTATGAAAAAAAAGAAAGGCCATACTAATACTTTTATCTGCTACTAATACTTTTATCTGCTACATTGTTATATTAGTTTATTCAAACACACACATACACACATACAAACACACAGATATTCACATTTGTAGTATAAAGACCCACTCTGTCTGCAAGAAAATATTTTGATAGGAGTTCCATAAAATATTTAGTCTTCTGAGATCTCATTAGAATTTACAGAAATATCTAGTTTCTTCCGCCCCTGAAGTCATTATGATTGGTGAAGTTATTGCCATTTGAATTTTGTATGCCCCAGAAAGATCTATGTGTTAAAGAAAAATGACTTTCTATTTCCTCCCATACTGTGGAGAATACCTGAATAGTTATTCTGGAGATTAAGTACCTCAGTGTGAAATTTATGAGAATATACACTCTCATCTAATTTCTTCTTTTCTCTTTTAATCATTCTAGGTCAAAACCATTTATCTTTGACATACTTGCCACCTTGACATTGTCTTTTAACAGGCCCCCAAAGCAACAAAACCAACTGAACATATACTGAAACCTTCAAACTTGTAAATCTGAGGAAGCCTTTCTGTTTAATAAATGGACAGTTTCACTTATTATGGTAGGTTATAAAGCTAACACAGAAGTCTAGTCTTTCTAAAAATGTAAAGTATATTAAATTGGGCTACATTCTAAAATATCTAACTACATGTTTTATTTTCTGTTTTACTTTCTGTTGATGCCAGGGTATAAAGTCAGGGCCTGGATGGTGTTTTTGTGTTCTAGGCCAGTCTACACAGACATTCTGAACTGAAACTCCATTTGCCCTATTGGTTAATTGGAGATAAGAATCTAATGAACTTTCCTACTCAGGCTGACTTTGAACTGTGATAAGCAGATCTCAGCCTTTTAACTAGAGAAGATTATATCCTTGAACCACCAGTGCCTAGCAATGTTGCATATTTTGTGTAATTCCCTTTTTCAGCATTGTGCAGATTCTCCTACTGCAATATCAAAAAACTTAATCTTGTTTTCACTGTATTTGATGTTGGTATAATTTGTGGAGGGGAAGGGAAAAACCAAGTTGTTTAAATAGGGATACAAGTGGACCCAGTGCAACAGTGAGATGTACAAGATGTTATGTAGAAAAATGAAATTTACAACTTTGGCTCAAGATGAGAGAGAGGATCGGGAAGGGGGGATGGAAAGGGATGATAAAGGGATAGAACAGAGGAGGTAACAATGCTTGATAAGAAATGTACTCATTACATTGTCCCTGTAATTGTAACCCCTCTGTATGGTATTTTCACAAAAAAACTTAAAACATAATAAGGATATTTTTAAAGTATATAATGAAGGAAGAATTTTCATCCTTTACAAAATATATGCAAAATCTATGCTAAATCCTTGATATTTTACTGTACCTTTCCTGCAACCAGTTTGATAGACTTTAATACTTGTCATTCCAAGTTTCTCTATATTCTCCTGGAGATTTAATTTTTCATGTATGTATATTCATGTATATGTATATTAATATATATATGTATATGTACCTATCTATATATGTTCCAATGTGGATCACCAGACTTGAAAATTTGCTTTGTTTTGTTTTTAACCTGGTTGGTTCATTATGTGACAATATCTGTGCTCATTCTCATCATTCCTTTATTTACCACACCATCAGCCTTCTAAAATCAGCTTCATTTCCTGGAGAAGAATACCAATCAATCAAACCAATATTCACCCAGGGGAGTTTAATAAAGGAAGCTTTAAGAAAGGAAGATAACATGTGACAACTACAGAATTTCTACAGAGACCTGACACCTTTCACATTTCTGCCTTCCTAATTATACTTAAGAAATCATTGATTAACTGTATAAATATACTGCATTTATATCTTAAGGATCAGTGTTTGTTTTCCAATCTGAACCCTTCTTTTCTATGATTTTTTAATTGGGAAAATACTGTACAGAGGAGTTACAATTACATGGATAAAATAATGAGCACATTTCTTATCAAGCATTGTAGCCTCCTCCTTTGTTTCCCCTTCCCATCCCTTCGTATCCTCCCACCCCCGCCCCCCGTTCCCCACCCCAAAATTGTAAAGTTCATTTTTGGTCATAATGACTTGTACATCTTATTGTTGCAATGGGTCCTCCTGTATCCCTGTTTTAACAATTTGTTTTTTCCCTTCCCCTCCACATATACCAACATCATATATAGTGAAAGCAGGGGTTATACCCTGGGTGAGGGACATCCAAGACAACAACAATATAATCTTATAAATATGTTGGAAACAATCGTATTAAAGATCTCTTTCTCTCTCTTTTTTTGTCAGTCGTAGGGCTTGAGCTCTAGGCCTGGGAGCTGTCCCTGAATAATTCAGCTCAAGGCTCATGCTCTACCACTTGAGCCATAGCGCCACTTCTAGTTTTCTGGTGCTTTTTTTAATTGTGATTAAATGATTACATAATTTCCCAAATTTCACAATATTGTGGGATAATGATGCTGATTTAAAGTCACAAACTCATTGTAACTTTCCTGGAGCAAATTGTCTATCATGGTCTATAACATATAACGGTGTACACATACACAACATACGTATGATCAGCACCATGAGGTTATTTAGTAGTGCTTCGACCAGATGAGTGGAAGTTCTTTGTTTCTTAAGTCCTGTTAATTTTGTCGTATCACCTAATATTTTGGATTTAACATCCACTTATCAGGGAGAGTATGTACCGTTTGTCTCTTTGCTCTTGGCTTACCTCACTCAGCATGATTTCTTCTAGCTCCATCCATTTCCCTGAAAATGCCATTATTTTGTCAATTCTAATGACTGCATAATATTCCATTGTGTATAGATACCACAATTTTTGGATCCATTCCTCTGTGGTGGGGCATCTGGGTTGTTTCCATATCCTAGCTATTGTGAACAGTGCTGCAATAAACATGGAGGTGCATGTGTCTTTGTATGTTGGTTCCTGTTGTTCAGGGTAGATGCCAAGAAGTGGTATGACTGGGTCATAAGGGAGGTCAATCTTCAGCTTTCTGAGGACCCTCCAGACTGCTTTCCAAAGTGGTTGTATAAGTGTACATTCCCACCAGCAGTGTAGTAGGCTTCCTCTTTCTCCGCATCCCCTCCAGCATTTGTCGTTGGCTGACTTGTGGATGTGGGGCATTCTGACTGGGGTAAGGTGGTATCTCAGGGTTGTCTTTATTTGCATTTCCTTCACAACCAGGGATGGTGAACATTTCCTCACGTGTTTCTTTGCCATTTGTATTTCTTCAACTGAGAAGTCCCTTTTTCGTTCCCTTGCCGATTTAGTAATTGGTTTGTTAGGTTTGGGAGGGATTAGTTTCTTGAGTTCCCTGTATATAGTGGATGTTATCCCCTTGTCTGATATATTGCTGGTAAATATTTTTTCCCAATTAGTTGGTTGTCTTTCCAGCTTGGTTGTGATAGATTTAGCTGTACAGATGCTTTTTTATTTTAAAGTAGTCCCATTTGTCGAGTCTCTCTCCAATTTGTTGTAACCCTGGGACTCTGTTCAGGAAGTTCCTTCCTGTGCCTATAAGTTCAAGTGTCTCTCCTACTCTGTCCTGCAGTAGTTTCAGAGATTCAGGTTTAATGTTAAGGTCTTTAATCCGTTTTGAGATGATGTTGGTGCATGGTGATAGGCTAGGGCCCACTTTTAGTTTTCTGCATGTGGCCTCCCAGTTTTCCCAGCACCAGTGGTCTTCAGGTCTGTTTTTGTGCCAGTACCATGCTGTCTTTGTTATAGCACTATAGTTGAGTTTGAAGTTCGGCATGGATATCCCTCCCATGTTGTCTTTATTCCCTAGAATTGTTTTGGCTATTCTAGGTCTTTTGTTGTTCCATATGAAATTTTTGGACTGTTTTCTGTATTTCAGTGATGTTTCTCACTGGGATTTTAATAGGAATTGCATTGAATTTGTATATTAATTTTGTCATTATTACCATTTTCACTATATTAAGTCTGCCTATCCAAGAGCATGGAAGGTCTTTCCACTTCCTACTGTCTTCTGCAATTTCTTTCTATAACTTTTTATAGTTTTCATTAAATAGTTCTTTTACATCTTTGTTTAGGTTAATTCCTAATATTTTATTTTTTGGGAGGTTATTGTGAATGGGGTTGTTCCTTTTATTTCCCTCTCTTGTATATTGTCAGTGTACAGGAAGTCAACTGATTTTTGTTGGTTGATTTTGTATCCTGCTACTTTGCCGAAGTGATTTATGATTTCTAACAGTTTGGGGATGGAGTTTTGGGGATCGTGAAGGTATAGTATCATGTCATCTGCAAAAAGGGATAGTTTAACTTCTTCTTTCCCTATGCGGATCCCTCTAATGTATTTTTCTTGCCTTATTGCCCTGGCTAAGGGTTCCAGGACTATACTGAAGAGGAGTGGAGACAGTGGGCATCCTTGCCTTGTTCTTGATTTTAGGAGAATTTGTTGTAGTTTTCCCCATTAAGTATAATATTGGCTATTGGTCTGTCATAAATGGATTATTGTTTTAAGAAATGTTCCTTCTATTCCTATTTTCTCCAGAGCTTTTAGCATGAATGAATGTTGAATTTTATCAAAGGCCTTTTCTGCATCTGTGGTGATAATCATGTGATTCTTGACCTTGGCTCTGTTGATGTGTTGGATTACATTTATTTACTTATGTATGTTAAACCATCCCTGCATCACTGGGATGAAGCCTACCTGGTCATATTGTATGATTTTTTTCATGTGTTTCTGGATTCTATTAGCTAGAATCTTGTTAAGGATCTTTGCATCCGTGTTCATCAAGGAAATTGGCCTGCAATTCTCTTTTATTGGTTCGATCTTTGCCTGTTTGGCGATACGTGTGATATTGGCTTCGTAGTTTGGGATAGCTCCCTCCTTCTCTGTTTCTCTGAAGATCTTGAGGAGTATGGGTATTAGTTCTTCTTTAAAGGTCTTATAAAATTCTGCTGTGAATCCATCTGGTCCTGGTCTTTTTTATTGTTAGAAGACTTTTGATAGCTTCCTGTATCTGATTGTAGGATATTGGCTTATTTAATTGGTTTACTTCTTCGTTGCTCAGTTTGGGCAACTTGTATTTCTCTAAGAATGCATCCATTTCTGCCAAGTTTTCTTCTTTTAGAGAGTATAACTTTTGAAAGTAGTCCGTTAAGAATGTATGAATATCTTGGGTACATGTTATGATGTTTCCCGTGGCATCCCTAATCCTGTTCATATGGGTTTCCTCTCTTCTTTTTTTAATTAATCTTGCCAATGGACCATCAATTTTGTTTATGTTTTTCAAAGAACCAGCTTTTGGTTTGGTTAATTTTGGCTATAGTTTTCCGATTTGCTAATTGATTAAACTCTGCTCTTAATTTGGTTATCTGGCTCCCTCTAGTAACTTTAGGTTCTATTTTGTCATGTTTTTCCAACTGTTTTAATTCTTTACTTGGTCTGTCTCTATTTTCTTGATATGGGCACTGAGGGCAATACAATTGCCACTCAGGACTGCTTTTGCTGTGTCTCACAAATTACTTTACGAGGTGTTTTCATTTTCATTGAGTTGTTGGAAATTTTTTTATTTCATCTTTGATCTCTTCCATTACCCAGGCATTGCTAACAAGTGTGCTGTTCAATTTCCATGTATTAGAGAAATTTCTGTGATATGCTTTGTTATTGAGAACTAGCTTGATTCCACTGTTGTCAGATAGGATACAGGGGATAATGTTGACCCCTTTGTATTTGCTTAAGTTCCTTGCATGAACTATGATATAGTCTATTTTGGAGAAAGTTCCATGAGCTGCTGAGAAGAATGTGTACTGTGTTGTTTTAGGGTGACATACTCAGTAGATGTCAGATAATTCCGCTTGAAGTATGGCCTCACTTAATTCGGTAGCTTCTTTGCCAATCCTCTGGTTGGTAGACCTGTCCTTTGGGGAGAGTGAGGTGTTAAAGTCTCCTAGTATTATTGTATTGGGATATTCTGTAAGTTTGAAAGTATTTGCTTAACATATCTGGGTGCACCAATGTTGGGGGAATATAAGTTGCTCATGGTATATCCTCCTCTTGGATTGTTCCCTGTATTAATATGTAGTGTCCGTCCTTGTCTTTCTGTATTGATTTTAATGAAAAGTTTATTTTGTCAGATATCAGGATAGCTACACCTGCTTTCTTACTGGGGGCATTTGATTGGTAGATCCTTTTCCATCCTTTACTCTGAATTTGTTTGTATGCTTGGCTGAGAGGTGGGTCTCCTGAAGGCAACAGATGGATGGGTCATGTTTTCGATCCATCTGCAGTTCTTTTTCTTTTGATTGGCAAATTAAGCCCATTAATATTAAGTCCCTGTCATTTCCTGTTTTCCTCACTTTTTCTTCTTTCCTTTCCTTCTGTGCTTGCTCAGTTAGACTTCAATTAATGCCTGTCTGGGTGCAGGTCCCAGTTCCTGGATGCTTTCTTCAGGTTGTGTCCCCCCTCTTAGTATTCTTTGTAATGGTGGCTTAATGTTTATGTATTCATTTAGTTTTTCTTGCTATTAAAAATTTTCAGCTCTCCATCGAATGTGAATGCTAGCTTTGCTGGGTATATCAGTCTGGGTTGGCAGTTATTGGCTCTCAGTGCTCGTATTGTACTTTCCCAGGCCATTCTAGCATTCAGTGTTTGTGTGGAGAGATCTGCAGTGATTCTAATTTTTTCCCATTGTAGTATAGCCCCTTCTTCATGTTTGCTGCATGCAAGATTGTTTCCTTATTATTCAGAGCTATCATTTTTACTATGATGTGTCTAGAAGTGTTTCTCCTGGGATCTTGCTTGTTAGGTGTTCTATATGCTTCTGTTATGTAGGTAAGACGTTCTTTTTTGCGATGGGGAAAAATTTCACCGATTATCTTGTTGAATAGATGTCGCATTCTCTTGCTCTGATATTCCTCACCTTCGTCCACAATTATATGAAGGTTAAATTTCTTGGCACTATGTGCTTTCTCTTGAACTTCCCTTTGGCATAATTTGAGTGATTTTTCCATATCTGTCATTTTTTGGTTCAGTTGGTGTATTCTGTCTTTTGTATCTGACACTCTATATTCCAGTTTGTTCACACTGTTAACTGTGGCTTCCATTGTCGTTTGCATGGAGCAAATGGACTCCTTTATGGATTCGATGTTGGTTCTCAAAGTACTGATCTCACCTCTTAATGAGGTACGTACTGCCTCTATTTTGGCATTTATCTCACTTCTTAGTGAGGTGTATGCTGCCTCTATTTTTGCATGCATTTCTTATTTGATATCCTGCATCTCTTTTGATAGTTCATCCCTGTGCTCTTTCAATTTCTGGTCTATTTCTTGCTTTATTTCTTGAGTCATTGACTCCAGCATCCCTTGGATGTAGCTTTTGTCTTCCATTCCTGCTTTGCTCCGACTGGGGCTCTCCCCTGCATGGCTGCTGGCTATTGGTTATAGCTTGCTATCCTGGGTATTGATAAACCTTGTAATTTTTCTCTGTGATTTTCGAATGGGGGTTCAGGGATTATTGGAGACTAATCTGAAATGTTCTTTTGGTGTGTCTGTCTTTGCTTGGTTGCTGTTTATGTATTTGTAGAGAGAGTCTGTAACTGATTGGGTTCTGTTCCCTACCTGCAGCTGCTGGTCTGTCCTATATAGGATTCTTGGCTCTCTGCTGTGTAGATCACTGGCAATTCCCATATTTGGAAGGTTTGAGCAGCCTAGACTGCTCCTGTTTGCTCCTACGGGTGCTCTTGGCAAGATCGGATGTTCTGGATGCACCCTCCCAGATGCTGGAGTCTGCTATGGGCCCCGAATGTTTTTTTTTGGCCGGTTGTGGGCTGGAACTCTGGGTTTAGATGCTGTTCCTCAGATCTTCAGCTCAAGGCAGGCACCCTACCATTTGAGTCAAAGCCCTTTCTGCTTATATGGTGCTGAGGAATCAGATCCAGGTCCTCATGCAACCAAGACTAGCACTCTACAGCTGAGCCACCTAACCAGCCTGAGCTCCTGCCTATTATCAGGTGCTGGTGGCCTCTGTTGTCCAATTCTCATCCTAGAATATATGGGTCGGGTTCTGGTGGGGTTTGGGCTTCTCTTGTCCTGAGCTTCCAGGTCTTTTGTTGTCACAGGCATGCTTCCCAGGGGGTGCAGTTCCCTGTTTT
Organism: Dipodomys spectabilis; assembly: GCF_019054845.1. NCBI lineage: Eukaryota > Metazoa > Chordata > Mammalia > Rodentia > Heteromyidae > Dipodomys > Dipodomys spectabilis. The sequence goes on along the minus strand of NW_024870919.1, from coordinate 511,998 downwards.
TCTCCCCCTGCTGAAGTTTATGCTCAGTTTTTTATTTCAGTTGGGAGGATTTGGTTGTGTTGCTCAGGCACCAGATCCCCAGGTTTGGTCCCAGCCCCCCACCTGGGGGGCGCAACCCTAGTTGGGCCTGTGCTGCTGTGTATACCACCTAGGTTATGCAGCCTGGGGTACACAGTTCAAATTTCTTCTACTGTTGGGTGTCTTGACCCAGGGGAGCTGTTCCTAGCTTGGGTATTTAATCTCCCCTCTAGGGGCTCTCTTGGTTTAGCCTGGCCAGTGGAGTATGCTCCACAGGCTGGTGGAGCTCTCACACAATTCCCAGTTTTAGTGGGTCCTGTGATCCAGGTGTTGGGGTAGGGAGTCTGGGTCGGAGTCTGGGGATTCCCACCAGCTCTGGTCTCCCTTGAGGGATACACTGTCCCCTGTGGGCTACTCACCCTGGAGCTAGTTGTTTTTGTGTGATATAGGACATCAGTTGCTGTTGCAATCAGAATTCAGATGGGGTGGTTGTGGGCTGGGCTGGGCTGGGCAGTGGTAGCTCTTTGTGATTCTCTTCTGTCTCTGCCTTTGTCTATGCTGTTGGGTCCATGTCATGGGATGGGCCTCTTGCCTCTGCCTGAGGGGTGGGGGTGGGCCTACATACAGGTTCTGAGCTCTGGGGTTTGTCTCTGTTTGCACTCTCCGGATCAGCACCAGTTCCTTGAAGGTCTTCTGCTCTGGTGTTCTGTGGGCGTTCCGTGTAACACTGGTGTTCCCATCATGGGGCCTAGTTCCAGGCTCGGTCGTTTCTCCATTCGTCATAATCGGAGAGTCTGACGCCAGTACCTCAGGTGGCTTCTGTACAGGTTATCTGCAGACAGGTCCCTGTGTCTCTGGGATTCTCACAGCCCCCGCTGGGCCGGCTGGTGGGGGCTTGGTGTGCTACCACATGGCCAGTAAAGATTGGGTGTGTAGCACTGGGGTTCCCATACTGGGGTCGAGCAGCTTTGGCGGGATGGGCCTCTCTGTGCAGATGGAGAGTGAGGGGTGGGGAAGGGATCTTTGTGCAGACTCCCGGCTGGTAGGTTTCTCTGTTCATGGTGATCAGCTGGTCAGCAGAACGGTACCTCAGGCAGCTTCTGTGCAGGTGATCTTCAGGCAGCCCCATGACTCTGGGACTCCAGTAGCCCCCATGGGGCTGGCTGTCCACTTCTTGGCGCTCTGCCGCGTGGCCAGTAAAGGTTGGAGGAGGGGTCTTTCCTCTTCTCTGTTCTTTTTTGTTATTTTCCACCTCCTGTTTTTCTCTGGGTGTTCATCTTTTTGTCATTGTCAGTATCTTGGAACTTGAACTCTATTTTTGGTTGACGAGAGCTGTGACGTTTCTCTACTGCCTTGTTGCCATCTTGGTCCCCCCTCCTTCCATGATTTTTGACATAAACTTTTGGTAGATTTTTTTGATTGTGATGGGATTCCATCCAAAACAAAACCATGTATATCAAAAAAGCCAATGTTTTCAACTCAGTACTAAACAAAAGAGGGAGAAAATTAAGGTTAGCTGTATATGTTAAACACAAACATAGACAATATCAAGATATTTTAGAATTGTTTCCTTTTACTGAATAAAGTGACTCAAACCTATAATATTATCTAATTAGAAAACAGAGATTAGAGAATTCCAGTTCCAGGCAAGCCCAGACACAAAAAGAAGTTTCAGAAACTAACCATTTGCTGGATGCAATGTTTTTGTGCTTGTGTTAGGAGGACCGCAGTCCAAGCAGGCCGAGGCATAGTTATACTACGTAAAAATAAACAATCTTATTATAATCTGCAGGTATGGTAGTAGTAGAGATGCTGTTTCACAAGTATAGGGTTTTGGGTTCAATACTCCAGTATAGCTAGGAATTTAATTATGTGCCACGGTAAGAAAATTGGCATGTCTAAGGTCAAGACTTCATATTCATTTTACAAGCTCTAATAGAATCTTTACCTATTTTGCTATTTTTAAAGTATAACCATAACTTCCATGCCCAAAACAAATAATTTCCTATTAGAGATTTTCTTCTATCCATTAAGTATTATGTTATGTGTTGGATACTGTCCCACTGAAATCATACTAAAGATAAAAATCCCATTGTCTTAGACAGTGACTGCATATGGAAACAGAATCTCAAAGGTAGCATTTAAGTTGGTCTCCTCCAAGAGAAACAGAAGTGTTGGGTCTTCGACTGTCCTGTGGAAGACGGACAAGGTGCAAGGAAAGGTAAGTGCACTGCTCACCCATTCCCCAGCCTCCTTTAGCCTTGGAGACAGTCAAATGCAGAGGGGAGTCAAGTCAAACAGGAACTCATTTATTAGCTCAATGCAAGTACTTTTTATAGCAAAATAAAACCCCATGCACCATTAAAGAAGAGGAAAAGGAACCAACCACTCCCTGTAGAAGTCACCCTATCATGCGCCTAAGTTTCTATACTTTCCCTGCTGTCCACGAGCTGTTTACTCGCTGATGTCACTTTGCGTGATTGTGGTATCCAGTCATATTTTAACATAAACAACTCGGGCTCTGCCCACTCAACTTCGTCTCAGCGCAATTTTTGCTGCCCAACTCCTAGTTAGTTATCCTTTTCCCCTCCTCTATAAAGGTTATTTTAACAGGATTACATTGGTAAGAAGAGCATCGGCCATGCAGGGGGTTCGAAGCCAGTCTGGACAGCGAAATTCACCGTACAAGGTTAGGGCCTTTGGGCATGATTCAAGAAACTGTCCCAGTTACCTCACATCCCCATCTAGCAAAGTAATAAACGTCAGCCGCCCCCCCCCAGTTAGAAATGTCCAAAGCAGTTTGATTACTTCCGGGGCATATATAAAGGTCAGTATCTCGTAAGGTTAACCTCTTTAAAACATGGGAGCAGCCTGGGTATTGGGGTCCCATATATGGGGCACAGTGCATCCTCGTGGGCCACCACACTCAGGCCATCCTTGGTGAAGGGGAGTCCAATCTCCAACATCCCAGTGTCCTCTGGCCAGGTCACAGAGGACAAAATGAAGGTCATGCCATCAGGTTGAAGGGACAGCTTCTCTCCTGGTGCTATTGATGATTTCTCCTTTGCCAGCACTGATCACTCCCCAGGTTACCCATTGAAGTTCATGTAGATTCCGTAGGGCCATTGCCAGGACTGGGAGGGTCAGGACAGTCAACAGTTGGAGTATCAACATCTGCAATTGTTAGGGAACATGAGAGCTTCTCAAGCGCTTTTTGTCCTTGAGGATGATTAGTAGTTATCTTTTTAGCTTTTCCTCTTTAAAACACAAGCTGTGACCACCATAGCCATTTTCATCCTTGTTGGTAAGTTTATCCTTGGGCATCCTCTTGTATAGAGGAAATGGGTAAAAACTTAAATTCCTGACCATGATCAAAATCAGGGCTGTCTCTCCAATGGGAAAAACACATCCAAATCCCCTTCACATGCTAATTAGGGGGTCAGGTCTTCTCCAATGTTGTGTCAGAGGGTCCTTCCACCTGACTTTCACTTGGGGCTTAGGGTTTAATTGTCCCCAGTGATTCTGAAATCTGGATTCAGATGCCCCTTTTGAAAAATTTGAAATGTTAATGGTGAATAAAGCTATCTGTAAATGTATGTGGGGGTTAACTCTCCCTTTTTGTTTTAATTAATGTTCCTTAAGATATTGGTGATTTCTTTCTATACTTGCATGGCCTTGGTGATTATAGGGAATTCCTGTAGTATGATTAATATGACATCTGTCAAAAAAGTCTGACATAGCTTTACTAGCAAAACAGGGTCCAGTATCGATTTTAACTTGTGCTGGTAGACCCAAGGTGACCAAGCATTAAAGAAAGTGTGCTTGTGAATGTTTAGTTTTGTTTTTTTTTTTTTTTGGTCGGTCGTGGGGCTTGAACTCTGGTCCTGGGCGCTGTCCCTCAGCTCTTCAACTCAAGGCGAGCGCTCTACCACTTGAGCTACAGCGCCACTTCCGGTTTTCTGGTGGTTTATTGGAGATAGGAGTCTCATGGTCTCTCCTGCCCGGGCTGGCTTTGAACCATGATCCTCAGATCTCAGCCTCCTGAGTAGCTAGGATTACAGGCGTGAGCCACCAGCGCCCGGCGTGAATGTTTAGTTTTATCTTCTGTATGTGCTGTGCCCCAAGATGCTCTTGAATATAGAATATATAGAATCTATAGAACCAAAAATATATTTAAGCTTACCAAAGGCTGGGAAATGAGTAACATCAGTTTGCCAGAGGATGTTGGGTTTGAGGCCTCTGGGATTTAACCCTAGTGGTTGTAATGGGGGTACTTTTAGGAAGGGCTGGCATGTTTTGGAGATATGTACTATCTTTTTGAGGTCCTTTACAGGAACCTGAGGAATTTATGTTGAAGTTCCCTCCATGACCACACTAAATGCTATCAAGAAACAGAGAAACTGGATGCTGGCAGGAATGTCAAATGGGAAAGCCACTTCTGAAAACATTTTGACAGTTTCCTAGAATATGAAATATGCAGCCACCCACAGTATAGCACAAGAATTGTGCTCTTCAGGCTTTATGTTATAGAAATAAAATGTAACATTCACCCAAAGGCCAAAACACAGAGGATTATACCAGCATTATTTCCTCTACTCAAAGAAATGGAAATCAATTCAGGCTTTCTTCAGTTGAATGGCAAAGTAATTGTGCTACATTCTCTAATGACAGAACCAAAAGGCAATTAGAGTGAGCACAATACAATATTAAGTCATACAAAAACTGGGAATAATCTACCATAGATTTGAAGGCAATCCAAAAAGCTTATTTATTGCATGATGTAGAAGTTGGAGAAAAAAAAATGTGTTGGTTTCCAGGACAAAACAGGCTTGGGATGGCACAAAGAGAAGTAGTGGGTTTAATATAAAAGGGAAGTATGAGACAGACTTATTTTTTGTTGAAGGAACATATCTTTAAATATGTTATGTTCACATAGAGTTGATAAAATTATATTGGACTTAATATGTGCACAAAATAAAGTAACTGAAGTCTGCATAAAGTACTTGTGAAATATTAATGTCCTATTTGTGATGTATACTAGAAATATTTAAATAAATTGGAAAAAGTATTCAAGGCATTTATCTGTGATCTTCCAGCATCATAAAGATCCATAATAACCTCAGTAGAATTCAATGATATCTAGAAAACAGAAGTGAATATTTAATGTTTACATTGAAAACTAGTCTGGGTCCAAGGTTGAGATGAAATATACCTTGCTAATTAAAAGGCAGAGATTTAGAAGACTGATATCAGGGCCAATTCTGACAAAAAAAAGCTTGAGAAACTACAAAAACAAAGAAAGCTAGATATAATATAATTTTCCTGTTATTTCCACATTTGTGGAAGACATAGGTCAGAGATGATTGCTCAAGGGAGGCTTGGCTTGAAAAATAATCTAAAGTATTTAGAACCTTAGTAACTTCAAGCACCAGTAGTGACAAAGGAAAAAAGAAAAGAAGAAAATAGAAAAGGAAACAAGGATAGAAAAGGAACTATTTCCTCTCGTTCTTGTAGTTTTAAGTAATTGGGTACAAAAAATGAAAGTATTTGGTTTACTGTTTGAGGATTCAGGCCTCTCAAATATGAAAGCATTAATTTCAAATTATTATTGTATTACTACTATTTATTAACTTATTATTAGACCTTCTTGGAGATTGAACCCATGGCTTTGTATATATTAGTCTAGTTCTACAACTGAGCTATACCCCAGCTCTCTTGTATAGTTTTGGAAATTGATTATGAATTCTTAAATAGTTAGCTATTCTAATTTTCAGCTTATGTTTTCTCTCCCATCTTTTCCCCTATGTATTTTAGTTTATGTGTTGAAAACTTTCCTCAATTTTATCTTCTAAACTTAGAATTTCACTTTTGAGTTTCCAGAGAGGTTGGTTATTTTATGACATCTTTTAAAATTGTAAACATATATATGTATTTCATATGTATGATTGATTCTTAGAGTTGTTTGCAATAAGCAACATTTATATGGTCATATGCACATACGTATTGAGCCATTGTGATCCTCTCCTAAGAATAGCTTCCCTTGTTCTTGCCATGTGAATGTTTAGAGTGCTGTTAGTTAATCATATCCAAGTGCAATTATTTGTCTTTTATTATCTATTGGATTAACTTGTAGATTTATGGACATATCTAGTTATTAGAAATGAGGAAAACCATGTAGCATATGTTTAATGGGATCAAGCTTATTTCACTTAATATCATTTTTTCGTAGTCTTTCCATTTCTTCAGGAATGGGTAATACCATTCTTTCCAATGGAAGCACAGAATTCCATCAATAAACAGAATTGAAGATCCAGAAATGAATACACTCCTATAGGCACATAATCTTTGATAAGAAAGCCAGAAACACAGGATGGAAGAAAAACAGCCTCTTCAAAAAATTGTGCTGGTAGAATTGGCTGTAAACAGAAAACTTAAGTTAGATCCTTATATATCCCCCTGCACCAGAATTGATTCCAAATGGATAGAAAACCTCAATGTAAGTCCAGATACCTTGAGAATGTTATAGGAAGACTTAGGGGACAGATGAGGTCTGCTTGGCACAGGTCAAAACTTACAAAGTAAGTCTGGATAAATGAGATTACATCAAAACAAATTAATCATTTGTCAGACTCAAAAGCCATGAAAAAAATGACAGTGTAGTACACAATTATTAGGGAGCAAACCTACAGATGAGAGTCTCAGCCAATGCTTAACCCTTTCTTCCTTTTCTTTTTTCATTTTTTTTAATTGTGGAAATAAATACAGAGGAGTTACAATTACATGGGAAAGATAACGAGTACATTTCTTATCAAGCATTGTTGCATCCTCTTTGTTTCCCCTTCCCCTACATTCCTATACACCCTCACATCCTCTCACCTCTTCTCCCCCACCAAAGTTGTAAAGTTTGTTTTTTGACATAACTACTTGTACATTCTCCCTTTTCTAACTAGGTTATTTATACTGGGTTTACATGAATGTAAGAGTTTTCTGGTGGGGATTAGTAAGAAAACAACTAATGCTAAGACAGAGATAGTATTTGAAATAAGTTGTAGCTGGAGAAAGGGAAGGATTAAGGAAGGAGGCTTTAGTTCAAACCCTTGGCTTGGTACAAACTAAGTAAGGTATATCTGCACCAGGGAAGGGGGATAAAACAGGAATGGTTAAAAAACAAAAGGACTGCTCTGAAGCCTCAAAATAAGGACCCCAGTCTGTGTCAACCCAACTGTCTCTACTATGAGGTTTTATTTAAAGTAACAAGCACCATTTAATATTTTTGCAGAGTGGGATGGTGCATAGTCAAAGGCAATATCTCCTATGTCAGGTAATCCAATCTACTCTTTCATGTTACCCAATAGCCAGGTTTCAATACAAATGAATACAATGAGATTGTACAAATGAGACTGATTTTTTCCTCCATTGAATAAAAATTCTGTCAAATGATTTCTGTCTTCAAGTTGTTTACACATTTCTCGTGATTTTTTCCATTATCTTGTCTTCATTATTGAGGTTCATAATACTTTTTTGTTGTTGTATTGTGTTTATATGTCATCTTTAGGGTTTAAACTCGATGTTTCTCCCTTGTATTTTTTGCTCATGGCAGATAACACTCTATCCTTGAGCCAAAATCTCACCTTCTGCTTCTTCACATTTATGTCTGTTTAGACTGACATTGAACTAAATTATTCAGGTTTATCCTCCTGAGTTCTAGGATTGTACACATGAATAACTAGCACCAATCTTTGCTTTACAGTTAATTATGTGGTAGAAGAAAGTGGAAGTATATTTGTGCTTAGTGTGCAATTTTCAAATACAAGTTTGAATCAACTTGATATAATGTAACTATTAACAATTTTAAGAGTTAAATCAATGAATATTACACATTCCCACAGAAATATAATTGAAAACAAAAGGCATAATGGTTTTCTTAAAACAAGCAATGGAACCATGAATTTCTTTCACTTAACAAATCATGTTTTATATAACTTTAATTATCAGACTTCTTTGACTAAAAGTAAATCTATTAATTTTATACCACAAGATACAAAGTGATTATAGTTAAGAATAGATATTTCATCACAGTCAGAAGAAAAGTTTTCGAGCATCCTCACTATAAAGAAATTTAACATGCAGTAATTAATGGATACAATGTAGCTTGATCATTACACAACATATACATGAATGGGATTACCACTCCATACTTCAAAAATGTGTAAAAAATAATTATGTAGCTAGGTGCCAGTGGCTCATGCTTATAACCCTAGCTACTAAGGAGTCTGAGAGCTGAGAATCATGGTTAAAAGCCAGCCTAGGCAGGAAAGTCTGTGAGACTATTATCTCCAATGCACCACCAGAAAAATGGCAGTGGCTCAAGTGCACTAGTCTTGAACTGAAAAGCTGAGGAACATTGTCCTGGCCCAGACTTCAAGCCCCACGACTGACAAAAATTAAAAATAAACATTTATAAATTAACAAATACTTTGACATAAATGTTAAAATATATATTGTAAAAAATTTTAAATACTTACTAGATATACTAGTTTATATAAATATAGAGAAGTGTTTTCTGGATTTAGTTGTCATTGAATCAACTTTGTAAATCACACGTTTCTTACTCAATTCATATTTGTATGTTTATATACTTTAAAACCTTAAATATAATTAACTGATAAGTGATAAACAGTGCTGTTTTAGGAATCTCCCTTGGCTTTCTAACATTAACCTTTCTACCTTAAAATCGATATGCCCTCCAAACTTATCAGAAGTTTCATCTCATTGGAGCAGAAAAGTTTAAGCCATAATCTTTGTTTGGAACAACTATAACATTTTACATATATTTCACTTTTAGTTTAAGAATAAAAACAGGGGGCTGGGAAGGTGGCTCAGTGGTAGAATGCTTGCCTTGCATGCCTGAGGCCCTGGGTTTGATTCCTCAGCACCACATAAGCAAAAAGAAAAAAGCCAGAAGAGGCTCTGTGGCTCAATTGGTAGAGCACTAGCTTTGGACTGAAGAGCAGAGGGACAGCGCCCAGGCCCAGAGTTCAGGCCCCATAACCGGAACCCCCCCCTATAAAAAGAACCAAAACGTTCAAGTAATCGTAACAAAGCTAGTAATTCCAGTAATAGCAAAAAGTCTTATGAGCTTTTCAGTCTCTTAAGAGATGAAAATCTTTAATTATACATCTATTTTTTTCTGCCTAATATCTTAGGAAGATCTTTTTGTGTAACCTTGTGTTCCTGATTAGACAACCAAAAAAGGGCAATAGTGAAAATAGAAAAGGAAAATACTTGAAAACATTTAAAAAAGCAATCACAGACACTCCTATTTTCACCGGGTTCAATGAGAATATACATTAAAGTATCACGTTTTTGTTGCATTAAAAGAACAATAATTAAACTTTAATTAGTAGTGACGAAGGGAACAGAAAACTTTGTTTGAAGACAGCTTGACTTTGAACAATTCAACATAAGCATAATGTATTTATCTTGTTTTTCTAGGTAATTGCCAAAATAATAGAGAACAACACCCAAAGACAGGAAAACACCTAAGCCAAACCAGTAAACTTTTGTGTATAAAATAATTGTGTGGGTCTGACTCTTTCAAAGTCAGGCTTGCAAAGAGGGAAGTGTATTTGCTTTGGTGTGAACAATAAAAAATATGAAAATACTTTATTAATCTTTATCATATCTTGGCTAGGACTTCTCGTGTTGGAGAAGAGGAAAGGTATAAAAACTTCAAGATTGTTTGACTATTCCACAAAATCATTCTTATTTATCAGCTATCTGGGTTATAAGCTGCAAACCCTTGAGTATTAATAAAGGGTCATTTCCTAAGAGAGGAAAGTTGCTGTGTAAACAAACCTAAAATATCCAAGACTTAGCATAGTGGAAACTATTTTCTACCTATATCACAAACTGTAGGTGTAGATTTTGTTTCCCATTGTTCCAGGGGACCCATTTTTGTTATCTTCTTTTTCACCATCTAGTGATCCTATAATATCCTATACCATCCTGGTATGGCTGTATCTTTACTGGATTCTCTAATTTCTGTTGGAAATTTAGGAGGGATAGAAAATAGACTTTCTGTTTCTGTTTTACCTTATTTTTTTATTACTTTAGTAACTGTAACACAAAATGACAGAAATTATCTTTATAATATTAGGAGACAGTCTACATTTCCATATTCTTACCCTAGGCTTCTACATAACTTTGGTCCTTAGTGATCCCCAAATGTGAAAATAAAAGAAGGGAGCTTCTTATTTAAATATTATTTAGAATTTCAAGACTTGCTTTATGTAAGGCCCTTAGTAGTATGTACATCATACATGTGTACAAAGCCGGTGGCCAAATTTTCTTATTCTCAGAATCTAGGGTATGTGATGTCTCTGTAGTTGCATCAGGAAAAGGCTGTAGTTTTGAATTAGTTTACTAATCCAAATCTGCTGTAAAAAATTCTACAAGTTAATTGGCTTGAATAATGCCTGTTTATCATTTTATAGTTCTAAAGGACAGAAATCTAAAGGAAATCTCACTAGATTAAAATCGAGCCACCTACAGCGCTAACATATTTTTCAAATGATTCTAGTGGAAAAGGCATTTATTCCTGTTCTGTTTTCCAGAAATTCAGAATCTGAGTTGTTGTTTTTTCCTTTATCTTTGAATGTAGCATCCTTACCTCTTTCTGATGTTTGTTACCTAATCATGTGCATACCAATTACACCTGGGACTTTTAAGTATCCATTTGAGTATACTTCCCCAATCTGACAATTATTCAAATATGTTTTCCTTGGGTAATGAAAGGTGATTTAATTTGTCAATTAAACCCTCTACTTACAGTCAGCATTGTATTATTGTTACATCAGAATCCTTCCCTACAAGCAAATGAATATGAGAAAATGAAAGAAAGGCATTAAAGCAAATTGTCTTTTTAGGCATTTAATCGTAGTGGTGAATGTCCTGTCTGAACTCTTCAATTCAATAAAAGCTTGACGTTTATAAGAGCACTTGCTACATATAAAAATTTGTGGCAGGTTGATTAACAGGGTTATTTCAGCATGGAGATATCCCTAACAAAAATTAGATTTCAATATAGTATATGGCAGTTATGATGTTTCAATGACTATTGAGGCATTTTCTATTCTAAAGAATCACTTCGAGGAGTCTTTAGTCACATCAGTAAAGCTATATGTTTAAACTAATACTTGGTGTTACTCGTCCTACATTTATTATTAATAGGCTGATAAGATATCCAAACATATCCAAAGATATTTCTATAAAATCCTAAACTGATGTGGATACATGGGCCACTCATTGGAAATGTAGGACAAATTAGGGTTGTCTGTGCTGTAGTTCAATCCATAATCTCCTGGCTAAACAAAGGCTTCGAAAATATTCACAGAATTCCTCTAAGTAAAGTTCAGAACAGTTATATTTGTATAACTCTTCTAAGGTCAGGATAAAAGCATTTGTTCCCAACATTTAAAATCAACAGGATCTGTTGAATTCATGGATACAGAATTTTATGGCTTCACATTCATATCTAAAAATTTTATCAATATAATTTTCACCAAAACACTGAATTGAATTTGTCTATGTCCTTTTAATTTTCAAATCCAAGTAGCATATTTCCTTGAATATCTTCCTGCAAATTCTTTCCTTCCTTTATTTCCATAAATTTGTGTTTATTACTTTTTTGTTTCCTTATTTATCTCTTCCATCATGTCCACACTGCTGCTCACATTGCTCACACTTGTGTCTGAAATTTATTTTTCCTCTTCCCTTCAATAATGCCCCTAATTTTATTATTCTTTTTCAGATTTCTGGCCATGGATATTTTGATGATGTCTAAACAGACCTATCTTTCCATTTGTTTAATATAAACTTTAGAACTATCAGAATTTTTTCCCTAAATCCATCATTTCCACCTGTGTTCCTTATCACTAAGAATAACACTAACACAGTTCCCAGCCAAACATATGGAAGCATTTTAGATTTCTTCTTATCCTTCTACTCCTTCACATTAGATAAGATGAATGATCAAGTTTTTCTCAGTTTCTGTCACTAATATTATTTGTATGTACTCCTTTTTATGCCCCTGGCACCAGCCTGTTTCATTCACTCATCACTGTCACCTAGTCCTAAAACAACCATTTCCAAAATGGCATTTTTCCCATAGTCTTTTCATATTGGTCCTCTCCATCACCAAATTACTCTCCTTGTAAGCACACAGAGTGAAGAGCTCAGACAAAAATTCTAGTATCATTATTTCCTCTCTACATTGACTGTTGGCCTTACATTTCTCATCTGTAAATGAATGTAATATACAAGAAATAATGAAGAATATATTTTTTGACGTGTAGAGAAAGAAAAAATGAAAATTGAAGTGTCCTTACATTTTCGACCTTAGCTTTCAAATAAGGAAAGAGTCAAATTCAGTTTGTTGGTATAAAATCACAAATTGTTTCATGCAGAAATAAAAATAAATTTTACCTCCTGGCTTTAAAGCCTATGTCTTTCTAAGGTAACTACAGATATGTAAGTGGTTTTACGTAAATTGTGTCATGCGTTTACAGCTGTAGTGAAGAACATACTTTTAATATATCATTGGAAAACATTGGTGATTGAATAGTATCTATAGGAGAATGTTATTTGAACTAACCACACTAACTTGAAAACTACATCTTAGTCCATCAAATCTGGAAATAAACAATTTTATTTATAAGAAAATAATAAAACCAAGAAAAGTGAGTATACATTAGGGAGACTGCAGAAATAACATTAGCGTTTTTACAGTCTCTACTTATTTATGTGATTGTATTTCTTCATATTGAAACTCTGCTCTTGTTATTCTTATTGTATGTAATCCAATGCTGTATATTACTATGTATTCAATGTGGGAAATCTAGCTTCAAAAACGTAAAACTTTTTCTTTTCAATCACAATATTGTCATTAGCAGGGTACACTGTGGTCATCATCTTCACCAAAATTATTGTTAGCATCATAAGTGGTAACTATGGAAAGTCTGATATGTATGTATGATTTTGCAATTATTTGTATATTGATTAATAATACAAATGTGCATGCATCCATATTAGAATTTTGAACAAATAAAGAATCAAAAAAAACTAAACCATAACAGGAAAATTGACTGTGCTTATAACAAATGTGCTTATAACAAATTATGGAATAGATTTTTGAAGGATTGCAAATTCCTAACCAGTATGAACTAACTTCCTCTCTACCCACCACTACACAAAAATATTTAAGAGTTTGAACAGAATTATTTCAAGTAATACATTGTAAATGTTACTAAAATATCATGTGTATATCTAAAATTCCCTTGAAAGTAATAAACTACATTCTATTGAAATATTTGTTATTTTATTCTAGGAAACTTTTGGGAAAATAGACGGTATGTCTTTGAAATGAAAAAGTCAAAAAGAATAGCATAAAAGTTTTAAAGGGAGTCTGTCTTCAGAAATATATATATATATATATATATATACATATATATATATATATATACACATTATGTGTGTGTATATATATATATATATATACATATTATGTGTAAAAAGACAGACATTTTTAGAGATAATTTGTCATCAGAAATATAAACATATCTCTAAATTTATGTACAGAATGATGTACATTATAGTTTAACAAAAATCTTAAAATATAATTAAAATTTAAAATATACATCAAACCAAGTGCCAGGGACTCACGCCTATAATTCAAGCTATTATGGGTAATGAGATCTTAGAACTGTGTTCAAAACTAACCCAGACAGAAAAGTACTTGTTAGATTCTTATCACCAATTAACCACTAAAAACAAGAGTTAGCTCTGTGACTCAAGTTGTAGAGTGCTGGCTTTGAGCATAAAAAGGCTTAGGGACAATGCCCAGGCCTTGCAAACAACAATAACAACAACACAATATATCACATTAATTTCATAAAAGCATCTTTTAACTGCTATGAACATTATTTAGAAACATGAATACATGCCCCTGGAAAACGTTAAGTAAAAATTATAAAATATTTACATCCATGTTAAAGACGTGACTATTTAGATTGTTTAAGATATTTAGGTAATGATTAGAAATAAAGAATAATGATTATATATTGGGACTGATCTTTTATTCTATTTTATGATAGTAATAAAATGATATTTGTAATGATTATATAAAATTACTCTTCTTTGGTATTGGAAATATAGTAAGTGTTAAACATTTTTAAATGATTTCCATAGGAAAGGATCATTTTCATAATGGTATCAATTCTTTTGTAATTTCAAAAAAATTAAGAAAATTATTCCAAGACTGGTTTGCTCCAAGACTATATTTGTTTGCTTGTTCAAATTTTCATATGTTGGTAGAAATTAAAATTTCAAAAATTCAGTGGATGTTGGCATTCAGGAACTTCTTCATAGATACTAATATTGGAGTCCCTTAAGTGGAATTATTTTGTTTCATTTGTTATTTTCACAAATAAATCAAGACAATTGTGTATTTTGTTTCTTTTCACTGATATTGGCTCTTATCTTGAGAATACTTTTTCCTAGCAAAGTAGAGAAAAGCACTTTGATTGAGCAAGTGACATATGATTTTCATAAAATGCAGATGCATAGATTTGGGTCTTTTGTCATTTGCTAACAGTTTCTTCCAGAAAAGGTTATCAATTACTTATAAGTGATGCATAATTCCTAGATATTCCATTTATCACATACACTTTTTGATTGAGTTATCTCTGCCTAAACTCAAAATAACAACCAAAAACCCCAAAATAAACAGAAATCACATCTTTGTTTCAAAAGCTGTAGTTTACAAAGAATTTTTAGCCAACACCGAAAACATCTTTTTAGGTATTCTGCAATCTGTGTGAAGTATTTTTAACAATAGTTATTTTTTGCTTACATGAAATTCTCATGCATAAATTATCTCCTTTTATTGTATATATTTTAGTGCTTTGGAAATGAATGGTACGATCATAGGTTTTCCAAGCCTAATTTTTACAAACTTGCATTTCTTCAAATAGAAATGCTGTAATTTTAGAACAGACATTAAAATACATATAAAATTCAATTACAGGAATTTGTCCAGCATACATCCTCTATAGTGTGTCTTTTCAAAATTTGTTTTGAGAGATTATTTCCAGGGTCTCACACATAATATTCAAGGCCACTGTCAATGAACTACATTCCTTGCCCAAAAAAGATTTCACTTCTCTTTAATATATACATGTAAGTGTAATGGCTGGATCCTATACAATTCTCTTTAACCTTTTGAAGACTTGAAAACTTGCTTCCTAAAATAATTGCAGTATTATACAAATCATTCTGCTATGTGGACTATATCAATTTCTCCACAAATGCATTACTATATTTTGTGTCATCTTTTTATATGATGGTCATATTAGTGAGTTTTCTTTTTAATTTTTCTTAGATACTAAACAGGAGCTTAATTCATAGGCTCCTCCAATTGACTATTAATTTACATACGTTCTTTAAAGAAATATCATGTTCAGGAAAATACTTACATAGAATTAGAAGATATAAAAGTACCTAATTCTCAGGATCATTGTAGCGTTAATATTATAGCATTAACAAATGTGTGCCGTCTATCTGTTGGATATGTTTTCACTTCTTTCATAGAATTATGAAAGGTTATCAGTTGATATTAACCAGTTTATTCTTGCTTTTCTTTAGCCAGTAATGTTTTCCATGTCAAATTTTTAGAAACCTTCACGGATGCAATGTTGTAAATTTTTACATTTATGTTTTATAGGTTTTTATATTTCACACTTAGTTTGATAATCATTTTTTATTTTTAATTTTTGTATATGGTTTGAGGTAATAGTCTAAGATCGTTCTTTAAATCTATAGAGGTCACAGTGCCAATACACCCATTTAAGATTCTATTTTTATTTCATAAAGTCATGGCATCCTTTTAAAAATCTATTCACCATAAAACTATGAATTTATTTTGATAAATGTCTTACATTCTTCTATGTGTCGTTTCTTATAGTAGAGCTATGTTGTCTTCACTACTAAACATAGTAATAAGATTCAAATCTAGTATGAGGGCTCAAGCTACACCATTTTACAAGATTGTTCTGACTGACCTGTACTTCTTCAATTTACATACAAGTTTATTGAGCAGGTGGACCAATATTCTACAGAAATATCTAGATGTTTGCTAGTCACTCATATTTTGTACCTTGTGAAACACAAGAACCCAAATATTATATATAGAAAAATGTCTTTAGAGAATGCTTGAAGCATCTAAAATTAATTTAGGAATGAGTTAAGATTTAGATAACACTATAGCATAATAAAGCTGAATGATAATGACTTGAATTGTAATACAGAGGAGAGTGAGAGGGGGTAGAATGATGAACCACATAGGAGCTGTATGTCATTGTTATTGTGTTTCAAAAGACAGAAAGACTTTAAAGAAGAGAAGGAGGATAATAATCAAAGTGTTCTGAATCAAGTTTCTTTTTAATACACCTAGTAGTGTGGACTGAGAGTCAGAGAAGGTGCAAAAAATAAAGCATTGTATGGACATGTTACAATATAAAGAAACTGTAATAGAATATGATAATTAAATTCCAAAGAAATAAGAGAAAGAATGGGTAAACTCTAAAGGCAAAAAGAATGAAGAAAGAAATAAAGGAAAGTAAAACCTTTATCAATAAGAAAGGCAAGAGTTTGGAAATGGAAAGGCAGTGGAAATATTCTATATAACAATGCAATAACAATGCAAATCGCTAACGTGGATAGACTATGGATCACATTTTATCATATATAATTTTGATAAAACATACTAGGAATGAAAATTTAGAAGTCATAATTTAAAACACTATTTACATTTTATCTAAACTGTAGAGTTCAGTGGTAAAACCTTAGCCTAGCATATGTGTAACAATGGTGTGATCTGCCAAGGATTACAAAGTACACAGAAAGCACACACACACATACAAACACATAAACCCACACAGACACACACACACACCACATACACACATTTGGAATATTGATATTATCATATTAAACAGAGGAATTTATCACTAATAGTAAAAGTAGGTTAATATATGAAATAATATTGCTCATACTATTTAAAAGTTTAGTAGAAATAAAATAGTCACAATATACTTGAATTCTTATAGATTAAGTAAATTGAAAATTAAGAAATAGAAGACTGGAGAACCTTTGCAAACCAGTTTTAAATAATAACCATTTTGAAACAGGTATCCTTTTATTTTGACAAAAGATTGATGTTATTGGTGTTTTAACTTAAAATTTAGAATATGAAAACCAGGTGTTCTATATCTCACTAGGGATTGCTATATCTCTAATCATTTCACTCTGGATATTTTTTATAATAAGATCTCATAGTTTCTCAAGTTCTCGCGAATTACAAACCTATATGCAGTTCCTACCCTAGGTAGAAAATGAAAGCTACAAATCACCATGCCCAGCTCAAACTTTTTAAATTCAAGTACAAATATTTACAAAAAAATGACCAGGTAATGAAGCCTTTCTTAATAAAGTATGTGCTTCTTGAAAATACAGAAAGTATTTGTTACATGGAAAAATATCTTTAGAAATATAAGAAAATAAATTTATTTAAATTCACCAACCATACAAAAATTGAGAAAATAATTTTAAATATTCACATGTTAAATATTTTAAAAGCAAAATATACGTGTCTGAATTATTTACATGTGTAAAAATCATTCACAAGTAAATTAACTAATCCTACAACTCTGAGAAAAGCACCCTAAAGAAACAAAAGAAAATAAGTTATTAAGTTCAAATCTTGAAATTTAGAAAATAAAATGAAGTGTACTCTTTAGTTGGCTTAAGTAACTGTAAACCATTTGTCTATCAATGTTATAATAAAATTCATGAATAATGAAAGCAAAAGTACCCATTGATCAATAGCAACAGCAAAAGCATCAGCAGTTGTTTGAGTGTAGAAAAAAAATCGATGGCGGGGATAACAACATTCCTTCCATAAGTAATGAACTCATTACCTTACTTATGTGACTAACCCTTGTGTACATCACCTTTACGATAAAATTAAATTGAATTTAATAATAAACAAAATAATATACCAATCAAGAATTCTTAGAAGCAATTGTTAAAAACTTTGTAAAAAACTGCTCCAAGTACCCAAGGAATATACTTTGATGATACTAGTTAAATACTTAAACTTCAGCAGTGCTCAAAAAGTTTAAAAACTGTTACACAGTAAAGTAATAAATCAGAATAATAAATTACTATAATAATCATTAGGTGAATTTTTAATGGTAGTCAATTATGTAAGAAATGAGGCAAATTGCCATTCGTTTGCACTTAATAATTGAAAAAGAATTTTCTAGGTCTTTTTAAATATATCACAAGTTTAATGAAGAAACTATTCTGCGACATCGTAGCATAATCAGTTAAAGATGATATTAGAGCAAAGAACAGATTGTACTATGTTTTTGGATGTTAATGTATATACTTATTTTGGTTGTGGGAAATTGTGGGGATTTCAACTTGGGGTATTATTCTTGCTAGGCTGGCATCATATCAGTGTTTAACTTTAAGATAGGGTTTCCCTTTCGACAAGAACATTCACCTGATCTGTTGTTAGCCTTCCATTCATCAATGGTATCAGAGTTGTATACCAATTTATCGAGCTTCTTACCTTGGCTGGCCTGGATCTGCAGTCTTTCCAATCTTAGTTTCTATGTAGTGCAGGATGGTGGAAATGATCCAATGCACCCAGCTATAGATAGAGATGGAAGTCCACTAAAATTTGGCCTGGGTTCTGGTGCCAAGCAGTAACAGTATTTTTAAAGCAATTAGACATATATATCACTTAGACTTGTGATTACCTCAGGCAAAGAATTAAAGAGCAGTGAAGCACAGAGGACAGGCAGAATTTTAATTACCTACTCAGAGGCTGAATCAGCATAGCTTGCTACTCTGGAGGCTGAGATCTGAAGACCACTGTTCAAAGCCAGTCCATTCATGAAAATACATGCGATTATCTCCAAAAAACCAGAAGTGGAGCAGAGACTCAAGTGGTAGACCACTATCCTTGGGCACAGAAGCTTAGAGCTAGTGCCCAGGCACTATCAAGCCTCAGGAATGATGAATACATGCATGAGCACATGAACATGCGTGTGTGTGTGCACACCCACAAATACACACCCAAATGAGTATTTCAATGCAGAGTCCTTAATTTTTTTCACCTTGCTGTACTTTATTTCCCTGTATTTGTTCACCAATTAACAAAATCAGCTAAGCACCTATTTACATACAACTCATTATGTTTCTCTAAAATCTACTCTCTTTTTGGAAGCCTGCTTTTATTTCATCCAAAAGGAAATTATTCAGGAGGTCAGTTCAGCTCCTTCAACTCTGTAGTGTTAGATGATTGTTTAGGTTCTTCCTAGCAATATGATTTTTTGAAATCGTACATAAAGCAGCATATTTCTTTCACGAGAAAGGAAGCCTCTGTCAAACAATTAATAATAGGTTTTTCTCCTCCTGGCAAGCATCTGTAGTTTTATCATCTTCATAAAATTCATGATCAGTCTGTGTATGCCAAAGACTGCTCTGAAAATAAAAAGACCCTTCTCAGCTCTTAGCATTCATATGTCATTCATAGATATGAAGGTGTTTTAAATATTTTTGAAATTTCTTTGGACTAAATAATGTTCACCTTGAATATCTTGAGAAAGAAAAATTGGTTTCTCAGCCCTTTTGGTAAGAACTGGAGTGAAAGAAACAAAAGGAAAAATAAGGAAGAACTAAACACATACATTCAAATGAAACAAGACAACCCAAGAAAACACAAATTAATTCAGTACAATCAGCTATGATAAGCTTATGAAAATTCTGACTCTATGGGAGTGCTCTGTTGTGAGGATAGTGGTTAAATACCAGACTGAACAGAAAGATCTGTACACAATGTCAGGCACCTGTTATTCTAAATTCAAGGAAGAATAACATAAAGTGGACTGAGCCCACGATCATACCCAAGTAGGAAGCCAGATTCTATCTGAAAATTAATCTGGATAATTTAGGGCTGGGGCATGACAAAGTGGTAAGAACACCCATGTAGGAGACACAAGACACCCAATTCAAACTCTAACATTATGTGTATTAAAGAAAAAACCTATTACTTTACATAATTGGAACAATAATAAGATTTGAGTATTTGAGTGGAGAAAAATCCATGAGACAGATAGAGTGAACCCATGTTGCAATGCTTTCTACTTAAATGAAAATCTTATGTGATACTCCAGGCATAACAGAGTTACCTTGCAAATGAGCATAGATGTGCATTTGGGTGATGGAAATACTCTACTTACATAGAGGTAAATTAAATATTTTTTTGGTAGATTTTAGTTCTTGAACTAAGAGCCTGGGTGAAGTCCCTGAGCTTTTTCTCTCAATGCTACCACTCTACTACTTTGAGCCACAGTCCAAATTCTGATTTTCTGTTGGTTGTTTGGAGATAAGAGGCTCATGGACTTTCCTGCCCAGCATGGCTTCAAATCCTGATCGTCAGATCTTAGCCTCCTGAGTTACCAGGATTCCAGGCATGAGACATCGATGTTTTTAATAAGTTAGTAAATTGTACAGTTACAGAAATTATAAATTATCATTATAACCTGTATAATATATGTGTGTATGTACATATCAATGCAAATGGAAAGAAATATTTTAATATATTCAAATCATCCTTCATTATAAAATAAAATGGCAACAAACATTAATGAGGAGCAAAACAAAGGGAATTGTCACATGTTTCTTGTTGTTGAATGGAATATGAATTGTGAGAATTAGTTTGTGAAAACCATCTTTCCTTTAACAAAATGGATAATGGCTATTAATTCCAATACATTTATTTACCCATATTGTGTATCCTCACAGATAGTGTCAAAATCAAACCACATATTTTGTCTTTGTATTTAAACCAACTGTTATAATTTAGGGGATAGATGAAGTAATCAAATAAAGATTAATATAATAGTAAGTGAGGTTATGAGTCAGAAATGATAATTATTTTAAATATGATAATAGCTAATTAAATTTCTTACATAAAATCTATTGTCATGTCTCTCATTCCCACATTACGAAAGTACATAGAAGGTTCTCACTAAATTATGTGTCCAATCATGAAAAAAATGTATTGAAAGAATATGGGCACCGTGTGGTTTTAACTTATTGAGACTGATAGGAAGTAGTGTGTTTTTGAGGATTTGCACAACGTTGTGATGGAGATGAAGGGTGGGATGTACTTATTCTGTAAAATTGGCTAGAGGATTTCTCCTGGAAAAACAGTGATGAATTCTTCCAAAATGTTACAGTAAAATCACTTTCACAACCATGTTCACTGTTGCACTATTCACCATAGCCAAGTTATGGAAACAGCCCAGATGCCCTTTGGCAGAGGACTAGTTGGAGAAAGTGTGGCACATATACAAAATTGGATTGCTCCTATCCATAGAGAAGATTGTTACATCATTTGCAAAGAAATGGATAGATCCAAAAATATGTTAAATAAACGAAGTCAGAGCCAGACAAATAAAGGACCCATGTTCTGTCGTGTATTTGGAAGCTAGAACTTTATGCAAGTTTACACATCAGAATTAACCAAAGCATACTATTTACAGAGGAGGAGTTAAAAGGTGTAATTTCTTATAAAATTGAATTTTTAATCCCACAAAATGAATACCAGGAAACTATCACTCAGAAGACGTGAGGGAAAGTCAAAGGGAAGAAATAGTGTTATGGAGGAAGAGTGTGAGGGCATAACATTCAATGCAGATAGTATGAAACTTGAAAAAATGAAAGTGGAATGTGGAAAGGTATGTAAAGATCCCTTATACTCATAAACTGATTGTTGAATGGAAATTCCTCATACAACCGTTTAATTAAAATTTAATTAAAAACAATGTAGACATCTAATCTTAAACTGTGTTCCCTTAAACCATGAGTCAATATAATAGTTTCCTCCTCAAAAATTTTCTTTGCAGGTATTTTCCTTATAATGACAGAAAAGTGAACAACGCAATGAATATCAGTACATCACATTGCATATCCTAAATAGATGCAATATAAAAATCACATTGAAAATGTAAGAATTCATCACATGATAAAATAACAGGTAGGAAGTATCA
Source organism: Dipodomys spectabilis (assembly GCF_019054845.1). Taxonomy (NCBI): domain Eukaryota; kingdom Metazoa; phylum Chordata; class Mammalia; order Rodentia; family Heteromyidae; genus Dipodomys; species Dipodomys spectabilis. The sequence goes on along the minus strand of NW_024870919.1, from coordinate 489,796 downwards.
AATGCTGATTGTTTTTCCAAGTACTTTACCTATGGTATCTAATTTAATCCTCACAATAATCCCATAAAGTGGAACTATTTCTATTTTTAATTCTCAGATGATGATACTGAAGTCTTCACAGTTGGAATTACTAGTATAATATTGCACACATGGTAAGTGTTAGCCTACAGCCAATTTCCACCATATCAAATAACCTCTTTGTATTTTATGACTAAAATTCCAGCACGTTGCCTACTAATTATAGGCAAAAATCCCAGAATTATTTGTGTATATTCTGATAATATTTCACTTTATCTTTGTTAGAAAATAGGTAACTAAGCCGGATGCTGGAAGCTCACACCTGTATTCCTAAGTATTCAGGTGGCTGAGATCTGAGGATCCCAGTTCAAAGCCAGCCCGGGCAGGAAAGTCCATGAGACTCTTATCTTTAATAAACCTCTAGTAAACCGGAAGTGGCACTGTGGCTCAAGCGGTAGAGCACTGACCTTGATTCCAAGAGCGCAGGGACAGCGCCCAAGCCCAGAGTTCAAGCCCCACGACTGATCAAAAAAAAAAAAAAAACTAAACAGGTAATTGTAATATGAAAACTAAAAGTTCATAAGCAATTTATACCTCGCTGGTGAAAGGTACTGCTAAACTATAACATTCTTGATTTCTAGCTCAAAATACTAGAAATCACATTCTATCACATGTGTCATCACTGCACTGCCTGGGGACCCCATGTCTGTTTAACACTGTCATACTGAAAGAATGACTTGCCCAGGCAGTCATTCCTGATGGAAACATATTGCAGGTCTTATGGACCAATCATTTCCATATTGTAGCCCACCTAAATTGCCTACCATTAGAGGTATTTTGATTGCTTTTTATACACAACATTTTGACAGAAATATACTACTTTAAAATATTATTAAAGTAAGACTGACATAAAAATCGCTTTGGCTCCAGGTAAATATTTTACCTTTCATATACCCCAAAATGCAGTCTGACCTATCATTAATGTTAGGAATGAGAGGTTAAAAATCATAGACACCAAGACCTAAGCATGAATTAAAGACTCTCCAATTTGTGAACACAATTGTTTTAAAAAGACATCAATACTACTGCATTTTTAAAATTCTCTATGATAATGATAACGTTAATGATAATGATAAAGTATTAGCACTTGCAAATAAGTCATTTTCTTGGGAATAGGACACAAAACACAAGATTAATCCTAATCATTTTAAAAGACCTTTATTTATACTGCAAATTCCCTCTTAAAATTATAAAAGTTCTAAAACTAACTGAAGTAGAGAGACACAAAGAAAATAATGCATCATCTACATTCAAAGGTCTGTGTTAATAGAAAAGAAAGTTATAACAAAAATTAGCTTACCAAATTCACTTACATTCTTTTATTCTATTTCATTTACTTTCATAACATCTGAGTTTTCATAAAATTATGCATAAAAAGCCTATATACCTACTTACATTTTCTGATCTTAACAATATTTATTTCAAAAATGTCTTTAGCTATATAGTCAATGAACTGAAATAGTACTAAAATATTCAAAGGCTTTTCAGTAATTTACGACTCACTCTGGGATGTTATTTATATTGGAAAAAATATCCAAAATGCGATAGTTAAAGTTGCGATAGTTACTTCCATAAAAGAGCCATTAGTGAAGATCCCTTTGCATTTACAAAACAACTTCAAACGCATCCACATTCTTGATGTGACACATGCTTTTTGTTTGTTTGTTTGTGAAATGTATATCTAACAAGCATTTCCACAATACTGGTTTTCAGTCAATATGATGGGATATTCAAACCTAATAAATATGGGGTTGATTATCTTAGTGAGAATAGATATGAACTTACAAAGGAAGTTATTTTCAAAAGAAATCTGGAAAGAGTTTATCCACCTTGTGCTGCACAGAAATAACCAGAAAGTAATACTTGTGTGATCTGGTCGGTCAAACTCACTCCATGAGTATATCTTAAATGTATAAACAATTTAACAGGTCAAATACATATTTGTACTGACAATCATCTTACGGCAATAACTTGCTACCTAATTATGTCTGTATCTTCTCACCTAACATATAGTAAGAACTGAATGTGGTCTCTTTTTATCTAAATTAATGTTGTAAATGCTTTGATTATGATGATGTTATAATTTGACAACTAAACTGTACAGAAGGGTGGTTCCACTGACATGACATGACAGAACACTGATAAATAAAATATTGCAACACAGTTAGCTCTTTTTAGCCTCAACTTGTCCACATTGGCAAGCAATATTGCCACATCACACGCACACATATACACATACATGTGCGCACATGTACACAAACATATACATGCATGGTAAATTCAGGATTTATTGTACAAAGAAGTTCAAATAAAATATTAGTAATTAGGACAAAAGATAATTTTCCTTATTACAAAATAATACACAATCCAGTCACTACGGGTGTTACATTTTGCTTGCTTTGCCACATGTGACCACTTAATTTATTTTAATTAATTCATTCATTCATTTGTTTGGTGTTAATATTAAGGTTTGAACTCAGGGCTTGGCTCTGTCCTAAAATTTGTTGTTTTTTCGTTTTAGTCTTCTCAAGGCTAGCATTTAACATCTTGTACCACAGTTCCATTTCTAGCTTTTGCTGATTACTTTCAAATCAGAATCTAATGATTATTTTTTGCTTGAATTGGCTTCAAATCACAATCCTCAGATTTCATCTTTCTGAATAGCTAGGATTAAAGACATGAGCCAACAGTGTGGCTTCTACTTTTTCCTCTATAGTTATCTAAAGCACATACTTTGATAGTAATTTAAAACTTCTTAAGACCATAAACAAAAAATACCATGATATAATATGAGAAATCACTATTGAACATATGAACTTTAAGAGCTTTCTAATAGATCCATTAATTATTGTTATCCAACATTAGAAAAAATGTATAATGCAGTAGTAAAATAGAAGTCCTTCGTAGGACTACTTAAATTCCTTGATTTTTTGAAGACACTTGTTTTCATCTAAAATGCAGGCCTGTTTATTGTCTTCATGTGATTTTCATGATTAAAGTTGCTTAGTTACAAGTCGAAGAGGATTTGTAGTATTTGCTATCAATTAAATCTCACCTTTTCTTCTTGGAGAATATAATGATTAAAGCAATAATTCAGAATCACCAAGCAATAGTTCAGAATCACACTTCCAGCGCAAATGGCAATATCATTTTCCACAAAGTTTTGCCACAGATACAATCTGCCTGCCTTTTCTAGCTGCTTTCCTAGCCTGGACATATTCTTTAATTGTACAGGAAAAGTGTGATTCAACTGATTTCAGTCAGATCTGTTACTAGAATTATTAAGGATTTAGATTCTTGTCTGTAATTTGGTAAAAGCCATTTCTCTTTATGTAAGCTACTAACAATGTATGTACTAATTTCAAGTAAATACATACATTCTATTTCCAACTTTTCAAAAAATAAAATTTTGTTTGTTGTATAAATTAATCAGAGGTATGGATTTTGTGGCTAACTAAATCATTGCACATCTGTCTCTCTCTTCCTTTCTCTCTTTCATGGTTCTCATAGATAATATGATTGCTTCATAATTATCTTAATTTAATTTGCTTTTTTATTTTTGGTTGCAACATTTCACTTTCTGCTCTGCCATTTCTTAAATCATTTAAATAGAAGGCATTGTTTCATATTTTCTCATTCCTAGAATAAGCTGAACCTGAAGAGACCACTGGTCCTCATTTTCAGTCTGTACCTTTGAATACCGAGGAACATCTTTCCTCTTCTCTCCATCAATTCCCTATTCCCCAGTTAGAATAATTTAGAATAGTAAAAAGACAAAAAGAGAATATAAATGATGGTGAAAAAACATGTGCAAATGTTCATTGGATATTTCTGACCAGTTCAAACTACGTGAACTACTAGGGAAATACATGGACACCTCATTCCTACTGGCTCTCAAAGTCATTGGTTAGGCAACTCATGATGATGAGGAACAAGATGAACAAGTGAGGAATGGTATCAATTGCAAGAAAAAAATGGAGAAGGATCCAAGCAAATTTCTTCTTTGGGCTGCCAAAAATAATCGGCTTACTACAGTGCAGAGACTATTTCTCAAAAATGCCACTCATGTGAATACGAGGTATGACAATGAGTATATCCCTCTTCATCGAGAAGCCAACAGTGGACACTTAGACATTGTCCGTGAGTTGGTGGCTCAAGCGGCACATGCAATAACTGTAGATGGCTGGACAGCCCTTCACAGTGCATATATGTGGAATAATGCCAGAGTGGCTTCTTACTTACTTCATCATAATGTAGATACCAATGCCAAAACTGAAGGCCTCTTGACCCCCTTGCACCTTGCTGTTGAGAATTGAGATAGCAAAGATATGCTGGATCTCTTTCTGTTGAAGCATTATGTCAAACCAGGCCTGAAAAACAACTTGGAAGAAACTGCATTTGGTATTCCCAAAAGGATAAATATGTATCACTACATCTTTGAAGTTGTGGAAGGCTGTACAAAATGTTCTCCTAAGTCCTAATGGTTCGGTTAAGTTTCTTAAATTTCAAAAATGTCAGTACATACTTTGTGCACATACAAAATATTTTCACAATCCAAATAACAGCAATATCCTTTTTTGGACGGTTGTGGGGTTTGAACTTTGGGTCTTTGCGCTATCCCCGTACTCTTCATTTCAAGGCGAGTGTTCTACAGCTTGAGCTACTGCTTCACTTCCAGTTTTCTATTGGTTTATTGAAGATAAGAGCCTTATGGACTTTCCTGCCCGGGCTGGCTTTTAACTTCAATCCTCAGGTTTCATCCTCCTGAATAGCTAGCATTACAGGCGTGAGCCACCGGCACTTACTGTAAAAATTCACGGATTCCGTGGAATTCTTCCAAGTAAATTGCTTGCCTTTGATTTCAAAATGTATTCAAGAAGTTTTGTATACATTTATAATGATATCTACAGACTTTGTGATTTTTTCAATCAGAAGTAATTTAAACTTATCTGTAGTAAAGAAACTAAAGTATTTCTGGTCATTGTCTGAAAAAAGCATATTTTAAAATATTCTATATTCTATGTTTGTATAATGTCCATAATCTATTTTATTCTTCCTAGATATACTTTGAGTTTTACATTGTTTTATAATTTGTAGGTTCATTAATGTGTCCTTTCAGATTGCATTCCATATAGAAACAGTTTAAGATTCCTTTTTTTCCTAGGTCCTTATAGTATGATTTTTTTGGGATAAAATATCGATGGTGTCAAATTTCAAAAGTTTTGTAAAGGTTATGTAAAAGGTTTTGTAAAGGCCTTTCTAAGGTGAAGATTTAATACACTGATGTCAAACTTACTTTTAATTATATGAATTACGTGTATTGTTACACTTCTAATTTTGTAATCAACTTTTTAATAACTGCTTTTCTTTTCTTGTATCTGAAGAATGAAAAATATGGAATACTTCATAAATCTACATATCATCCTTGTGCAAGTGCCATGTTAAACATTTATTGAAATTAGTGTATACACTGCTGAAACATGTAGTATCCTCTAAATTTAAGTAGTTAATGATGCAATCTTTTACAGGCTTATATCCTTGTGTGCCTATTTGTAACAAGAAAACCTTATTGTTCCTAACAATGCTATTGATCTTATTTCCCTATAATTCTCGGAATAGTGGAAAAAATTATATTTTTCTGTCGATTGCTTACATTTGCAATATTTTGTCAATGACTATTTATTTTTATTTTTTTATTTTTATTTTTTTATTATTTTTTGTGAACATACTGTACAGAGGGGTTACAATTACATGGGCAAAATAATGAGTACATTTCTTTTTTTTTTTTTTGTCGGTCGTGGTGCTTGAACTCTGGGCCTGGGCGCTGTCCCTCAGCTCTTCAGCTCAAAGCGAGCGCTCTACCACTTGAGCTACAGCGCCACTTCTGGTTTTCTGGTGGTTTATTGGAGATAGGAGTCTCACGGTCTCTCCTGCCCGGGCTGGTTTGAACCTCGATCCTCAGATCTCAGCCTCCTGAGTAGCTAGGATTACAGGCATGAGCCACCAGCGCCCGGCCCATGAGTACATTTCTTACCAAGCATTGCAGCCTCCTCCTTTGTTTACCCTTCACATCCCTTCCCAGCCTCCCCCCACCCAATCCCACCCCCCCCCTACTCCCTCCCCCCCCCCCCCCCCCCGCACCAAAGTTGTAAAGTTTGTTTTCGACATGACAACTTGTACTTTTCATAGTTGCAACGGGTCCACCTGTATCCTTAAGCGACTTGTTTTCCCCATCTCCTCCACAAATTATACCGACATCAAATATAGTGAAAGCAGGGGTTATACTGTGAGGGAGGGACATATAAAGCAACAAAGAAATAATCTTATAAATGCATTAGAATCAAATGCATGAAAGAAAAACACATTTAAATACATATCTAAGGGAACATTTTCCTAACATCTCATTATCTGACCTTTTCTGCTTGACTCATACATATACTAGATATTGCAAATATGGGAAAACATGGGACCTATGTTTCTTTGGGCTTGGCTTACTTCACTTAATATAATTTTTTCCAAACCTTTCCATTTCCTAACAAATGGGGAAATGTCATTCTTTCTGATGGAAGCATAGAATTCCATTGTGTATATATACCACATTTTCTTGATCCATTCATCTACTGAGGGACATCTGGGTTGGTTCCTGATCTTAGCTATGGTAAATAATGCTGCAATAAACATAGTTGTGCTGGTAGCTTTAGTGTGGTTTTGTTTGTAAACATTTGGGTAAATGTCCAAAAATGGGATTGCTGGGTCATAGGCCAGCTCTATGTGACGTCTTTTCAGGAACCTCCATACTGCTTTCCAAATTGGTTGAACAAGTTTACACTCCCACCAACAACGAAGTAAGGTTCCCTTCTGTCCACATCCTCTCCAGCATCTGTTGTTGTTAGAGTTCTTGATTATAGCCATTCTAACTGGGGTGAGGTGATATCTCAATGTTGTTTTGATTTGCGTTTCTTTTATGGCTAGGGAGGTTGAGCATTTCTTCATGTGTCTATTGGCCATCCTTCTTTCTTCTTCAGAGACGTTTCTCTTCATGACTTTAGCCCACTTATTTATTGGGCAGTTGTTTCTTTGAGGATTTGTTGTTGGGGGATTTAATTTTTTGAGTTCCAAGTATATTTTAGATATGAGACCCTTGTCCGTTGTATGGCTAGTGAATATCTTCTCCCAATCCGTGGGCTTAATTATTATTAATCTTGCTAGCTATGTCTTTTGCCATGCAGAAGCTCTTTTTCATTTGGGATTTGATCGTACTTTCAAATATTTATAGTTAGGTCCAAAGTTGATGGCTTTTTCAAGTACTTGTGGAGATAATGGATTCAAAGTAAGCCTTGCTTAAGAGCTACTTCTAAATTTCTGCAGCTGAAAATTTTCCAAATGAGGTCTTACTGACACAAATGTCTATCTGACCCTTTACCCTTCTTGCATGTAGAACAGGCCAACAAGAATATCTTACCTTGACACCCTAGATTGTCTTACTGGAATAAAAAAATGTTGGTTACAAGGGATCACAGAGAGACGAACAGTTCAGACAATACTGTACAGACTAGAAGGTATTTTATCAGAATATAATTATTTTCTATACCTACCATTTCAAAAGTAGCTAAAGCCAAGAAGGTGAAAAAAAATTTCATATGCATGATTACCTAATGTACTGGCCTGTCTATCACCCAAGTAGGCAGGAACTTACACTATTCTCTTTCTATCATCAAATATTTTCATAGTTGCAGAAGTCCATATGTTTCTCCTCGTTATTAGTCTTTAAATTGGTAATGTTTTAATCACAATGTTTCCTCTTGCCTCCAGGCTGTAAATCTACAAAAATATTAAACCTTTAGTTCTAACTCTATCCAACACTGAGGTAGAGATAATGGAATAATACTTTAAAACAGAGTTGCCTTTGATAACCTAACCACAAAAGAACAAGGCATAACAAGTGCCTTTTTTATTATCTTATATATAGTCATATATTTTATCTTTATAAGTGCTGATTTTTTTATTTTACATGGTGAAACTTACTAGAATTAGTTGATAATTTGACAAATGAATTGGTATTTCTTTATTACAGTAAGTAGAATTGGAATATAAACAATTATGTTTAGAATATACATTAGAATATAATTAGTATCAATGCAATATCTTCGGTATAAACTTGTGATTCCGTCTAAGTGTTCTTGTCCTTCTGAATTCACATGGAAAAAAAACAATGTTTTCCTCTAACCTATAATGGATTTTATTCTGCTGCTCTGTTTATTGTTTTAACTCGCTTGTCCCAAAATGATTTTCTTCATATTTTTGAAGCATTCCTACTGATTATGCACAAATTTTGCTGATATGATATCTAAAAAATACTATTCTTCTGCAGGACCCTTGAGTCCTAGGATCCCAGGTTCCAGTTACCTACATGATCACCTAGGCCCATGCAACAGGCAAACAGAAAGTAATTGAAAACACATCTCAATTCCTCATTTCTCATATTTTAGGGCCCCAATTCCTTGAGATGCAAGAATTAGCAGTAAGCAATTGTAAAATGCAAGGCAACTTAAAACGAAAGATGAAATCACAAAATCTGAGAGAAAGTACTCTAATTCAAACTTTCAATTTACAGATGACCAGCCCATATGAGTGAACAAGATCACAAAGTGTCATAAGATTATTTTTAATACTCCCCCTAGTGACTAATGAAATATTTAGGTCCAGAATAAGTGGGCCAAAAAATAGGTCCTGGAAGGAATCCTTAATTGGTCTACCAAGAAGCAGAAAACTTGACTTAGAGGTCAAATGTAATTCAGAAAAACAATTATTGAGAAGATCATTAGGGCTTCAAAACACTGGTATTTCAGTACAACTTGGGTCTGTGGCATAAAAATGTTGTTATTCTCAAACCAATGATAATCTCCATTTAATCTCCTGAAAGTGTATTCCTTTTCAAATAAAATTTTTAAAATCACATTCAGCAAAATAACATTTGACAAGTAGATGATACTTACATTACAAGCTTTTCAAGTGTAGGGAGCAAGTTACAATAGAGTTGATTTATTTAACCAGCACTAATGCCAAAAAGGTTCAATGATTCATTAAAGTGTAGAAATAGTACCACCTACCATTTGTGTTGTTCAGTAGGTGCCTTCCAGAAATGTGTTAAATAGATAAGCCTCCCATATTTCAAACCCAAAAGTTAGCTAATAAAGTAAATTTAATCACTTAAGAAGGTACATTTTAAAAAGTCACAAATAATTGCCTTATCATATGCTGTTTTATGTTTTCCCTATCTGTCTAACATAGTAAGAAATATGAATTTAAGTCTTGAATTTGGGTACTCTTCAGAGATGTGACAAACATAAAATCTGTCTTCTATTTCTATCATATTCCTCTATAGTCGTAAATTTAGTTTTCTTCTTTTTCCAAAACTTATAAGTAGTAGAAAGTATTATCCCATGTAAAATAAAATAATCACAAACCATTGTACAAAACCATTTATAAAAGCTGGTAGTTAGGAATATTTTCTAAGACATTTTTAAACTTTCTTGTTTACTGAAGATTAATCTTCCAAATGGATAATAATAAAATCATGTCTAGGTGCTTCACGTCTCCAGTCTTGCAAATAGTTACTGCAGATGAATGAAGTATGGAAATGTAAGCTGACATCAGTTCAAGTATATGCAACATTGACATTCCATGGAATGTATATAAAGCTTGTAAACTGTTAACAGACAGTTTAACAGAATGACTATTAGGAAGTTGAAAGCAGAGAGAAATAATAGTAAAGACATGAAATGAATGAAAAATGGAACAAGGGGCTAGTACACCTAAAATACTCAATGTACACGTATGATAAAGGAATTGATAAATCAGATATAAATCTTGGAGAGGGGGTTGGTTGAGAATGATAGAAGTGACTGATCTAGGAGCATTCGACAATTAGATGGATATATTTAATTGCAACACACTTGCACAACCTTTTAAATTCAGTTAAAAATAAAACAAAAAACAAAAACACACAAAAATCACAAACAAACAGCAATCTCTAGAGTATGAATATGACCTCTCAAAATTTTAAGCAGTTAATGAAGAGCAGTCTTGGGAAAAGCAAACTAAGCTGTTCAAAGTGGGCAGTTAGGGGTAGGGGAGAATTTTGAACAGATTTAAGTAGATTGTCTCAGATTATAAATCATCTACATCTGCTGCAAATATTATCTTTCTTCTGCGAGTTCTCTTTGTCTGAACTGGATACTCCAGTCCTGAGACACCCTTGATAGATTGTGAAGATAGAATGGAAGAAACAAGCTCAAGGATCCATTACGCCACTGGACAGAAAACAATCCTCGATGGTTACTCTCATCTCTCTACACTACTCTTTCTTCATACTTTTAAGTAAATTCATTTTGAATTATATTGTTCCTTCTTTGTTTTGGCAAAGTAATTGGTCAAAGTAATTCCCTAAACATTATTGGCCATTTTTCCATCATGCTGTTTACATGTCCAAACGAGTCCAGTAAACTTCCCTCTTGCATTTGGTTGCCATGAAACAACATCTATGTTAATGAGGAGAAATCTAATGTAAACCTTTTCTCCAGAAAACCAGTCCAAGAAGCTGTGATCACAAACATTTGGCTTCATTTTTTTCCTTTTTCTTTTACCTTGAAAGTCTTCTTGTGTCTAAAGCCCAGAAAAATAAGAACTCCATCACTCTTTGGTTCAATCAATTCAAAGATATATTTTGCTAATATGATGCTTAGAGGAAACCGAAAAATTCTGCACTTTTATGTTCTCTCTTATGACTCTCGTTAGATACCATATCAGGAACAGTGAAGTGATTCTTTGCAAAATTATTTCAATAGATTATTTTTCTCTTGATCTTGCATTTGCTCTATAATATGTATGGAGGAGAATAGTATTAAATCACTCATACCTGGGAAGACAGTGTCTGGTAAAAAGGACAATGCTTACATATTCTACTTCTATGTCCTCCTCTTAGCTCTTGCCTGATTTCCAATTATTCACAGCTTCTTGGCTTCAAGTCTAGTGAAGCTGAAGGACTATAAATCCTCCCCCACTGCTACATGTTCATGATTTCTCTTTTAAAAGTCTTTTAAGTTGCCTCTTTTGGATGTGGAATTTATTTTCATGTCTTCATTCAATCTGTTCTGCGTTGTAGTGAGCCAAATCGGCTCTGTAAAATCACTTTAGGTCGCAAAAATATTGACAAAATGTATATCAAAAAGTTTTGGCCTCCCTCCACTGCTGAAGCCAATACACTTAGCTAGGGCTTCTAAGAACACTGTATTCTGACATTTTCAATTTGTTCAATTCTTTTCCGAACCCAAAACTTTTTTGTCTTATGTAAGAAGAGAAGTCTTCACTACGTCACTATTATATTTTGTGTGCCACTTACAAATGTGAAATTATTGGTTTGAAATATCCAATAGATTTTTTGTGTGTTTCAAAGCTTCACGTGTAAAGATATTGTAGAAAGTGTTACAAAAAGAAAAGTGTAAACCCAATACTTTCTTTCATTGTTAGGGCACTTTCTCCCTAAATATTTTGACCCAAATTATCTTTTTCAGAGTATTACTGTTTGGTAATTAAAGGTTAATTCACAAATTTTGACGTCTTATTTTTTATAAACTTTGAATTTATATTCCCTACAACCTTGTTTCACACAGTGAGAGGATATTTCCCGGGTAAGGACAATTCTCAAGGGAACCTACAGAATTTACAGCAAGGTTTCTGAGGTTTGTTTAATGTGAAAAAAGCCATCTTCATCCTCATTGCTCCCTCTCTACTAAGTCTCTATGGATTTCTTTGCATGAAAACCTATTCTCCCAGGCAATTTCTTAATAGGCTAAGTTGTTAAAAATATTTGAACAATTAAAATTTAACTGTCATAACTTTAAAATTCTTTTGAAATTTCTTTATCAGAATCACGAATTCACCAATCCTAATTACACCTTTACCATAAAAAAGTTAACACGTTTTTTTTTCATGTTATAGTGTCCATGTAACTATTATTTTCCAATGGCTTTGTTATGCGTACATCTGACCATTTAAGCTGATGCTGAGCAAAATGAACTCCACGATTTGGAAACAGATTTTTTTCATTTGTGGTTGTTGTTTTTGATGTAATATGTGATTTCTGTTTTCTTTGGGTTTTCCCCCTATGGTTTATCCCTGCTGTATTTGATTTTGTATTGTATATAAATTTACCTTAATTAGGAACGGAAGAGGAAAAACAAAATGGTGAGCAAAGGACAAAGGGAAAACCAATGCAATAGCAATATGCACAAGACAATATGTTTGAAATGTACATTACAACTTGTGAGAGGTGAAGGGGTAAAAGAAAACTGTGAGAAAAATGAGGTAGGAGTAACAAGTTTGAAAAGTTAGGAGTTCACTACCTTACAACTACTGTAACCCCACTGTACATCACTTTGGTAATAAAATTTTAAAAATAAGCTGCATAAAATATAAATTCACTGTACTGATATGGCAAATATTATTCTTCATGTAGTAACTTTTAAAAGTCAATACTATTTGGCATCTAATTTGAATTAATTACCCCTTCCTTATCAGTGGACCATCAACTTGACTGTTATCCAACTAGACAATATTTTCACAATGAACTTGCCAATATTTTGAAAAAAGAATAAATTTAGTATATTCTCATTCTAAAACCGAAAACAGTTTATTTCTAAGGAAACCCATAACTTTTAAAATAAATAAATTGTTAAGAGGACAGAATATATGTGTTCTTAAAATTTGTATCAGTAATAACTACTCATTTTTAAATTCTCAACATTCCAAACCTGAGAGGTTCAAACAGTACCTGTTTGCATATTATGAAATTCTGGAATAGATGCAGTTTCCAATGGGGTCTTACAGATTGAGAAGTCAACAGAAAAATAGAAACATTCTGTTAGAGGATAAAACTATGAAGCATTTGTAATAATTAATTTTTCATGAGTAAGCAATTGATTATCAGTGTAAACCATTATTTCTATGACCGTCAATTCCAAGATTTATGCCATAAAGTCATACTAGCCCAACAGTTTCCAACTTGTAGGGTGTATCTTAAAATTCCTTAATTCACATCATGAATAGCTTATCTCTATAGTGAAAATACTACACCTCTGCTAATGTGATGCCCTCCTTATTCTGGAAAGAACACCACAATAAACTGAGCTGCATCATTTTTCCCACAGTGTTACTCTTGAGATCAGAACACTTGCAAATATTATTTATATTTATACTTTATAACTATATTATATATATTCAGGATGCTAACAATATAAAATTATGGTTCAAAGCCCACCCAGGCAGGAAGATTTTTAGACTCTTATCTCCAATAAACTTCTCAGAAAAAGCCAGACACAAGTGGCAGTGAGATTGAAGTGGTAGGGCATGAGCCTTGAGCTCAGCGACAATATCCAGGATGAGAGTTCAAACCCTAGGACAAACCAATAAAACAGAAACAAAAATAAAATTGAACCCTAAACCTAGCATTTTTATCATTGTGTACAGGCGCACATAATTAAGGAAATTGTTTCTTGTTACATATATGTAGAAGAAAGAAGATGTCACGCAATTATTCTATTCATACCATGTTATACCAAAGACTCAAAAAACGCTTCATGTTCCACTTAGGAGTACTGCTTTTTCTATATCAATCCCATAAATCTACATACTGGACTTGGCTTCAATGTTTTAATGTTGTCTTATTTGTAGAGATTTTTATATTGTATTGAACACTTATACTTAAACACAAAACTTCTATTTTTCCTATTATTGCTATTGGTTCTCTTATTTTTACCTCATGTGCCCTTGGGAAATTAATGCACAGCACACACACTCACAAGAAAATCATCTGAGATCTTTCTTACCGTTTAAAATTCACCTTACTTTATAGAGCACTTAAGAAGTTTGATCTCAATCTACTCATGGATAATGTATTTATAAGCAATTTAAATTTCATATTTTCTCTTTACTAAGTTGTCTCTGAAACATGTGTGACCTCATGTCCAAAGCTGTCCTTGTGCTATTTCAATGAAGCCAAAAAGCATTCATTTTATCTGGAGCAGCGCCATATATTCTTACTGGAAGTAAATGGAAGTAACTTTTACTGGATGTGAAAATTGATTCCAGGAGAGGAATTGAACATAGCGGAATGAGAAAATTCAAGTTAACTTTTGCTTTCCTCTTTATTGTAAGAGAAAAGAATCCAAGGCTTGAAGGAACCTCTGTCATTGACTTTTTTGAGTGTCTTCTTTACTCATATAAAACTTCTAGTTGAGAGTATTACAAAAGGAAACAATGGTTGTTTCCAGGCCAGCATATAACAAAAGGAAATAACTTTTTTTTAAAAAAGTGTTCTACTACAAAGAAAAAAACCACGGAGGTTAAAAAGTCTTACGGATGAATGTTTCACTCCTGAGATGATTCTTTTTTGGCAGGAGTCACTTATCAATTCCTTTAGTCTGGTCCTGAATTTTCTATAGCAATAAGGATTCCAAAAAAGCAGGATCCAATGAGTATGATCGGCAAAAGCAACCTTTTCTCAGACCAGTACTCCTTTAAAGAGGGACCCAAAGAAATACCTAGGATTTCCTTTGTTTGGTTGTTTGTATAGTTTGTGCTGGTTCTGGGGCTTGAACTCAGAAGCTGGAACTCGTCCCTGTGCAGTTGTCTTTCCTGCCCACCTGCCCCCAAAACTAGTACTCTACTGCTTGAGCCAAAAATCAACTTCTGATTTTTTGGTGTTTAATTACAGATAAGAGTTGGACAGACTCTCCTAAATGGGTTGGCATTGAGATGAGATAGTAAGAAAGCTAAGTGACATCAATTGTATAGACTTCTCTTTTGAACCAAGAAATATTAGGTGAAGTTTATTATAAAACCAATGTTTGACAATTTTTAAAAGAGAATATGTCCAGCAAAGAAGCCATGACTTAAATAACTCAGCAAAAGTAGGTGCACTGAATCATTTAGGAATTACTTTCTCTGCTTGGGAAGATTAATCTTGAATTCATCATTCCTTTTGGGGAAACAAAGTTTTATTTGCACTTTTTTGTTGGTTGTGAGGCCGGAACTCTGATCCTGGTCATTGTCCCTCAGCTCTTCAGGTCAAGTTAAGTGCTCTACGACTTTAGATACAGCACCACTTCTGATTTCCAGTGGTTAATTGAAGATAAGAGTCTCATGGACTTTCCTGACCAGGCTGGCTTTGAACCACAATCCTCTGGTCTCAACCTATTGAGTAGCTAGGATTACAGGCATGGGCCACCAACACCTCGCTCATATTTGCATTTATTGCAATTAATGACACTAAGTAGACAAAGAATGGAAATCTGAATCAAATGATGTGACATTGTAGCTTTTCAGAAAAATTGAGATAGCAATAAATATGTCCTCCTTTTCCATTTTGTTATATTAATGGCTCATGAGCTATGGAAACCTTACATTAGCATTCTCTTCCATATGTGTAGGTGTATTTAGTATCAGGAAATGTTCATAGAGATATAGAGAAAGACAGATTTTTAGAAAACAAAGGAGATCAGGTATGAAAGAACAGCAAAAGAGATACATTTATCACCCAGAGATTAAGAACTAGCTTAAGAGATTTAGAATGCTAAAGGCAATGAGCAATAACCTTGGTTGATAACTAATTCTTCAATAACCAAAAATGGTTCTCTAGAATGCTTTCTGCTATATCTTAGTTACTATTATTTATTCCTTCCACCTGGAGTTATTCCTTCTCTTCTGTCAAAACTGTTAATTAGCCGCTGCTTTTTGGTGCTATGACTGGCCTACAAAGTTTCCAAATCTCAGTTTACCCTTCTCATTGTGATTAGCAGTGACAACTGAAAAGCCTGGAATCTTTGAATTTACAAAATTAATCTTCACCTGATATCTAAGCCCATTCCTGGCATTAACTGTCATGACCTAATGAAAAAACATTTTTTTCAAAACAGTATCGTAATATAAGTAAAGTACATGAATTAGGGACTATTGTCAGGTATCAGTATGGAAGGAGGAATTATATATTTCAAGTATGGGTTCTTTATTTTGCATTTAATAACTAAATGTTTATTGTTGCTTCTGTTGTTGTTGTTGTTGTTTTGCCAGTCCTGGGGCTTAAACTCAGGACTAGGGAATTATTCCTCAGCTTTTTTGTTGTTGTTGTTCAAGGCTAACACTCTACCACTTGAGGCACAGCACTACTTCCAGTGTTTCTTTTTCTGTTTTTGTGGTACTGAGGAATTAAACCCAGGGTTTTGTGCATGCTAGGCAATCACCGTACCATAAAAACACATTCACAGAGCCCTAAATGACTTCCTTAAAATGGCATTACATTTTCATTCCATAACTATATATCATAATTTTGGCCAGAAATTTTTGCTAGACAAGGACTTTGAACATAATACTAAGTCCAACAAGGCTAGATGTACAATGAATGACTGTCATGGTCTAGCCATGGACAAAGGGCCTTACCTCATGGAGCTGGTACAACAGACTGAACGAGACAGCTCCTGACCCACAGCCCACCTCCAGAATTAGAGGGCCTCTAATTCTGGAGCCACAAGGGGATGCTGGCCTCCTCCTCCAGCACCCATTCTATCAGTTCCTTAGAGAGAGAGAGAGAGAGAGAGAGAGAGAGAGAAAGAAGGTCAGAATTACACTTAAGGCAGGTGCCGGTGGCTCAGGCCTCTAATCCTAACTACACAGGAAGCTGAGATGTGAGGATCATGATTCATAGCCTGCCCAGGCAGGAACATCTGTGAGACTCATCTCCAAAAGAACCACCAAAAAACCGGAAGTGGTGCTGTGACTCAATTGGTAGAGTGCTACCCTTGAGCTGTGAAGCTTGGGAACAACAACCAGGCCCAGAGTTTAAGCCCCATGACTGACAAGAAGTGGACCTTCCCATCACATGAAGTGGACTGAATAGCACTCATTGTCCTAGAGAGCATGGCAGAGAAGTCAGACCAAGCTTCTTGTCAGCTGGGAGTCATGAGTAGGTCACCTGGTTTCTCTGTGCCTAAGTTTCTCCAGTTGCAAAACTGAACAAAGTGAAGGATTCCCTTCCTCATAGGGGTAGAGTAATAATGAAAGAGAGCCATGTTTTTTTTCATAATCCCATACCAGTCGCCCCATTAATAACACACACCATCTAAGCCCTTTCCAGGTATCTTCCTGTCATATGCTCACAGAATTGCTGAGAACAGGATCTGACAGCCCCTCCCTCTGTACCTGGCCCTGCTCTAGAGATCCCTGTGTATTAATCCCTTGTTTCCTCAAAACTGTCCCATGATGATACTGAGGTCCAATAGTTGAGGCCCTACCCCGAGCTTCACCTGTGGTCAAGAATCAGCTGCCATGGACTGAGTTTGGGATATTCCATCTAAACCATTGACTGAGCATGGTGCTACATGTCTATCATCCCAACTACAGAGGACCGGGCCTGGTGGCACATGCCCATCACAGATAGGAGTACCACGATCCAGCCCAGCCTGAGCATATATGAAGTCTTAATCTCGGAAATGCCCGACAGAAAAGCTTGGCTCGCATGGTCAAATACGTGAGTGGCAAGCCTAAGGCCTTGAGGTCAAACCCTAATATGCCAAAAAGAACCAGAGGCCCAGTGCCAGAGGCTCATGCCTATAATCCTAGATCTGAAAATCACAGCTCAAGATTTAAAATAGGGTTTGCCTGCCTATCAGACGTCATGATGAGAAGACCCAAAGTCTGACGTATGCTGTTGCACTCCATATTAGCAGGGCTCACATCCTTACTAAGTTCTCTGTCTCCTGGGAAACCAATCCCTAAGCGCCGCACTCCCAGGTCCTCCCAAGCTTCCACTGTTACCAACCAGGCCCAAGGGAGTACACAGCTCCAGGGCACACAGATCCCTTGTTCTTCTAATTTAACATTGCTGAGTCCCCTTCAAGCGTCTTACCCTTTCAGGCCCCCGACCTCAGCTGTGAAGCCCATGCACCCCTCAAAGATAGCAGGTAGAAGTTACCAAAGCATCCAGCCTCCATGTTACAACCCACTTCTACACACAAACACACTCATTCAGACTGGTGAGAGAAGGCTCGTCCATGCAGTACCTGCAATTTGCCAACTGATCAGTCACTTGAGCACAGTCAGTCTGTACAAGGAGAAAGATCATCTATCTCTCTGTGTCTCTCTGTCTCTCTCTCTGTCTCTCTGTCTCTCTGTCTCTCTCTGTCTCTGTCTGTCTGTCTGTCTGTCTGTCTCTCTCTCTCACTCTCTCTCTCTCTCTCTCTCTCTCTCTCTCTCTCTCTCTCTCTCTCTCACACACACACACACACACACACCGACTCAGAACAGTGCCTCTCTTGAGTTTGTTGGAGACCAGATGGACCGGGAGGACCAGCATAAGCTGGCAGAGCTGGGAAATGTGATCACCTGGAAGAACTGTTGACAGCTGGGAGGGGTTGAAAGTCCACGTGTATGTGTTTGTGTGTGTGAGTGTGGAGGGATGTTCCCCCCAGATATTATCCTTCTGTTTTGACCCCTGCACCCTCATCTCCCTACTGGGCTTTTCTGGAACCCTCTTCACATGAAAGTGTGACCAAGCACAGAAGACAAGGGCTCACACAACAAGGGGTTGTTTATCTTCTGTATCCAACACCCCCCACCCCCAGAGAAAAGGATAAGACCCCAAAAGGCAGATGTGGACATGCTGCTCCCCATCTCTGACTAAAGCCACCAAGTTCCCACCAGGGAAAGGAAGGGTGCAGACTCACTGCTATGAGTCTCCCACTGTTCCAGGCCAGAGGCTCTGTGGCTCCCACTCCTCACCCAACACTGTATTTTCTAGGACACTGGCTGCTAGGGATAGTTTGGGGTCCTCAGGTCTACACCCACACCCACCCCTGGGGCACATTTTTGGCAGGACCTGGGCCAGACTGTGGGACATGGGAGAGGCACAGTTTTGGGGAAAGGGTGGAGGATATGGGGTCACGGGGTGGGGGAATGTGCGGCAGCCACTCACATATGGCACTGGGAGAAGCTACTGGCAGCTGCTCTGGGTGGGGCGAGCAGTGATGGCAGAGGCATGACGGACACTCAGGCCCAGAGCAGAGGACACAGGGGCAAGGACCATGTCAGGGATGCCAGCCGTCAGCACACCAATGCACCATTGCCTGAGGACTCCAAGAACACTGCGGATCTGAGCCAGTAGCACCACCTTTGAAATGCTGTGCTGTGGGGAAATGAGGGAGGGGGCCAGGGTGCGGGCCGGCCTGTGTTGAGTTTGAGCAAAGCCTCTCCTCCTAGGCCTCAAGTCTCTTACTCACTATTTAGCCAACTCTACATTCCTCAACTGCTGGTAGTGATTTCATTCAACAGAGGGAAAACCAGTGCTACAGGGAATCATGGAATGTGGGCGTGGCTGCCATTCTTGTATCCCATTGGGCAGAAAGAACCATGAAATAAAGGGGGTGTGGCCAGAATCCTGTGATGCAGGCAGAATGGGCAGAGTCAAGGTGACAGCAGCCCCTTTTCCAGGGAACATTGTCCAACCATTTGGGGACAAGAGGGTGACCTTATTTACCCAGATGGCTGCACAGATTGTTGTGTATGTCTGTTTGCTGCCAGTCCTGGACCTTGAACTTGGGATCTGGGCACAATCCATGAGCTGCTTTTGCTCAAGGCTAGCCCACTACCACTGGAGACACACATCTCTACTTCTGGCTTTGCTGGCACTCAAGTTGGAAAGGGGTCTCAAGGACTTTCCTGACTAGGGCGACTTTGACCATGATCCTCCTATCACAGTCTTGTAAGTATCAAGGAGAGCTGGTGAGAGCCACTGGTGCCTGTCTACTCATTGGTCTTGCTGATTTTCTTGGATAGACCGGAGAGTTCCCCATCCCTGGGTTTCAGTGGTAGGAGTTGGAGCCCACAGTTTGAATCTTGGTCCTGCCACCTCCAAATGGCAGGAGATGCTAAGAAACTCATTCTTATTCATATGATTATCAATGAAATGTGATGTATGTCATGATTGAATGGGCAGTTCTTGAATGATTCTAGGATAAAATTATTCACAATTATATTATAGGACACTGGTTGATACTTTATGAAGCATTTAAACAATCCCATTCATTAAACGGAGGCATAATGAAATACCTAAGAATTGGGCCTCAGATAGTATAAAGGTGTTATTTTTTCTGCCAGGACTGAAATTTTATCTCATGGTCTGGGTAACACTGTTGCACTGTGAGGGAAGGGGAAGCTTGCCTCCTTGAAGTCAAAAAATTCAAGTCTGTTCCTTAGGCATGAAATCGATCCTCACCACTAGAAAACATCCTATTTGTGTACATTTTAAATATATGATTTATATTTATATACATATGTTGACTCCATATTTTGTTCAGTGTCTTAATTTATTTTATTTTTTGTTTTATTCATGTATTGACTTCATTTGATTGACTATTATGACACATAGAACAGTGATTACATTGATTACATAGGATAGAGTCTGCATATTTATTCCACTTCATACCTGACACTCAGGACTTTTACAAAAAAGGAAAACATGTGTTACCATCAGCTTCGTACTCCACAATTCATTTTTTGGGAATGCTGGCATCTGAACTCACAGCCTACAATGCCCAATTAATGAATGGGTGAGTGTCAGCATGCCATTCTGGGGCAAATTTAGCTGACAGGCAGTTCCCAGGACCTAAGATTGAGCCCTAGGGGTTGACAAAATAAGAACAGATTGACAAGCAGATGGTAGTACACTAATAAATATATTTCTTTATAGAGTGCCAGAGATGTCTATACATTATTCAATTATATAGACTACATTCCTACCAATTTTTATTTATTATGCCTCCATGTAATTAACGTTATTGTTTTCATCCTAAGTAAATCAGTGTCCTGAAATTATTGCATTCGTGTAAGTAATAATATTCTTTTAATACTTTGTAAATATTAAATATAATCAGTCTCCTGAAATCATGCTGTCTTATTTTATAGGAGCATCATCCACTATCAACTCATTCAACAGTGACATTGATAACATTCGAATGTTATTCCTATGGATGGGAAGGAGTCTCTTATTATCTCCTGCCATTGATTGGTGTCAGGATGGGGATTCGAAATCAGAGCGTACATTGCTACGTGGACCTATGGCTTCCCGAATAGCCCAACAACCTTCAGCAATTCAAGGTGAAGTACCCTTTGCAACAGTGTCATTCAGAACTAGGACGGTAACCGTGCAAAGGAAGAAATCATAAAAAGTCCATCTCGCCGCATTTTTTTCTGTGCAATTTTTTCCATACAAGGCCTGGGGGTCTAGGATCCCAGGATCAGTTGTGGGTCCAGTGGCTGCACCCCAGCATAGGGTGATCATAGGCTGAGGCAGAGTTTCCATGACTTTAATTCAAGCCATTTGTTGAGCAAAAAACAAAAAAAATAAATAAATAAAAGAAATTAGCTCCCAGTATTGCTATTCACCCTTTTATTCGGCCAGGCTTTGGATTTGAACTCAGGGTCTGGGTAAATCTGCAGTACTATGGAAGAAGGGGAAGCTCACCAAACTTGAAGATAAGAAAGTCAGGCCTGTACTCTAGGCCTGAATTCAGGGCCAGGCATGGAAAACAGACTTTTTATATACATTGTAAAGCCAGGATTTGTACTTACCTATGGATGTTCAGTCCATACGCGTTTGGTGTGGTTGTTCCTTGTACTTTTTCATTTATTCATTTATTTACTGTTGATTTTACTATGATAATACCCATTCCGTTTATTACATTGAGAGCATCCTATAACATGGCATCCAGATTTGTAGACATGTTCTCCATCATGCCTCACACCCAGGACTCTCAGAGAAAAAGAAAAAATGTTTCACACTCTGCTTACTGCATGATCCAATTGTTGGTAGTGCTGGGATCTTAACTCAGGGCATAGCAGGACCAATTGGTGAATACTTCAAGGTGAACACACCAGTCTGTGAGCAACTACGGAGTTAGGCCATACCCAGGATTTGCTATTGATCCCTAGGGTGGCCACGATATTCATAAATTCATTATTTAAACATAGGATCTATATTTACATACATGTGGACAGCATCTTGCATTTGGTGTACTTCTCCTTATTTTCTGCCTTATCCATGGAAGTATTGTGTATTTTACTGAGTATTTTGACAGTGCTTACATGTATGACAGCCTATTGCCATGGCTACAGGATTTTCTGTTCATTCTCCATCCTAGCTGAGACCCAGGATTTTCACAGGAAAAGAAAACAGGTGAATCGATGGGCTTCTCACATCAGGATTAAACTTTTGGCAGTGTTGGGATTTGAATTCAGGGGCTAGCAGGCACAAATGGGGAAAGGGTCAAGGTCAGGCCACCAGCCTGTGAGAAACGGAGGAGATACACCATTCTCAGTACCTGACATTGAGTCCCAAGGAGGGCCAGATAGTCAAAAATTCATATTTTAAACGTAGGATCTATATTTACATACATATGTGGACAGCATCTTCCATTCAGCACACTTTTCCTTATTTTTTGTCTAATTCATGGAGCTTTTGTGTATTTTACTGAGTATGGTGACAGGTATAAGTGTGCTGACATGGATGACAAACTGTTCTCATGGTTATAGGGTTGCCTATGCATTCTCCATCCTAGTTGAGACCTGGGATTTTCACAAGAGAGGAAATCATGTGCAAGACCTGGCTTCTGACAGGACAATGAATCTTTGCTCAGTGCTAGGATTTAAACTGAGGTCTGGGTAGCTCTGTTTCACTTTGCGGGTAGGAGAAGCTCACCATCCTTGAAGACTAGAATGTTAGGCCTGGTTCAGGGCCTGATTTGAAGCCCCAGAACTGGACAAAATAACAGGCACACCTTGTTTAAACATAAGATCCCTCTTTACCTACAGGTGTGGTATGGATCTTGCATTCAGTGTAGTTATTCTTTTTATTTTGTGTTTTATTCATGGATGTATTCTGTATTTTATTAAGAATTGTGATAGATTTAACTGTGCTAACATGGATGATAAACTATTCCCATGGCTATAGAGTTGCCTATATAGAATTCTCCATCCTCGCTGAGACCCAGGACTTTCACAGGACAGGAAAACAGGTGGATTGATTGGCTTCTCCCATCAAGGTGAATCTTTTGACAGTGATGAGATTTGAAGTCAAGGCCTATCAGGCCAAATTGCTGAATGGATCATGGTGAACCCACCAGCCTGTGAGCCACTAAGGAGCTAGGCCATCCCAAGGACCTGAGATGGAGCCCTGGTGGGGGCCAATATAGTCATAAATTCATCATTTAAACAGAGGATCTATATTTCAATACATGGGTGGGTAGCATCTTGCATTCAGTGTAGTCATTCTCTTTATTTTGTGTCTCATTCATTGATGTATTGTGTATTTTCCTGAGTACAGGATGACAGATATAACTGTGATGACCTAGGGGACAACCTGTTCCCATGAGTATAGAGTTGCTTATGCATTCTCCATCCTAGCTGATACCCAGGACTTGCACAGCACAGGAAATCAGGTCTAACGACTGGCTTCTCACATCAGGGTGAATTTTTGGCAGTGCTCTGATTCGAACTTTGGGCCTAGGAGGACCAACTGCCCAATGGGTTCATATGAGCACACCAGTCTGTGAGCCATTAAGGAGCTGGGTCTTTGCCAGGAACAGAGATTGAGCCCCAGGGAGGCCACAATAATCCTGAATGCATCATTTAAACATGGGATGTATATTCACATCCATGTGTGAACTGCATTGTGCATTTAGAGTAGTTATTCTGTTTTGTATGCTATTCATGGATGTATTGTGTATTTTCTTGAGTATATGATGACAAGTATAACGGAACTGACATGGATAACAACCTATTTCCCTGGCCACAACATAGCCCATGCATTCTCCATCCTAGCTGAGACCCAGGACTTACACAGGAAAGGAAAACAGGTGCAACAATTGGCTTCTGACATCAGGATGAATTTTTGGCACTGCTGGGATCTGAACTTTGTGCCTAGCAGGCCCAATTGACGAATGGGTCCATGTGAGCACACCAGCCTATGAGCCACTAAGGAGCAAAGCCATTCCCAGGACCTGAGATTGAGCCCCCAGGTGTGTGTGTGGGGGGGCATCGGGAGGGCACACAACAGTCATCCATTCATAAGTTGAAGATAGTATGAAAATAAGTACATATTTGTATGGAGTAGGAGAGACAGTGACCTGTGTTGGAATCCAATCTACAATGTGTCTACTGATTCATGGATATTTCCAGATGCCTCCATTTCATGACTGTCATTATTGTCACGCTTAATCACCACTTCTTCACAAATAAGTGATACCCTATGAATCTTGCCTAACATTTCCTACTGACATCATGCAGAAACTACTCATTCAAGGATGAGATCCATTGTATTCCATGATTTTCCTGGTCCAGAAACTAGTATATCAGAATTTCCTGCCACTGCCTTCTCATAGGACGTCTGAATTCAAGCCTCAGGTGTGGAAAACGTACTCCTTACATACATTTTAAAGATAGAATTTATACTTCTATTCAGATGCTCAATACATATCGTGTGTGGTGTGGTCAGATTTATACTTCCATACAGATGTTCAGTCCATATTGTGTTTGGTGTGGTTATTAATTTTATTTCTTGTTTTATTCATTTATTTACCATTCATTTTATTGACTCTGATGACACGTATGCCATTTATTACATTGTTTACATTCTATCACATAGCATCTAGATTTGTAGATGTGTTCTCCATCATGCCTGACACCCAGGACTCTCCCAAAAAAGGAAAATATGTGACACACTCAGATTTTCAATCAAAAATTAAATTTTTGACAATACTGGGATCTGAACTCAGGGCCTAGCAGGCCCAATTCAAGAATGTGTGAGTATGAGCACGGAAGCCTCTAGCCAATGACACAGTCAGGTGATTCCCAGGCACTGAGATCAAGCCTCAAGTTTGGCCAAAAGAGCAATACATAGATAGGCAGACAGTGGGATACAAATAAATATATAGCGTTGAGAACATGGCTCAGAGGTAGAGCGCTTGCCTTGCATGCATGAGGCCCTGGGTTCGATTCCCCAGCACCACATAAGAAAAAGAAAAAAGAGCCGGAAGTGGCGCTGTGGTTCAAGTGGTAGATTGCTAGCCTTCAGCTGAAGAGAAGAGGGACAGAGCCCAAGCCCAGAGTTCAGGCCCCACGACTGGACCCCCACCCCCCAAAAATAAATAAATATTTATTAGTAAAGAGTGTCAGAACCGTCTATCTATGATTGAATGACATCTACTACATCCCTACCAACTCTTAGGTATTTATTATATTGCCATTGAAATAATATTATTCTTTTCATGTTTAATAAACTATTAAGATCAATTAGCATTGTAGGATTATTGCCTCTATTTTAGACTAGACAAATGCAGGAACTACTCTTTCAATCGGTATTCCTTTGCATAGGAACAAGTCTTTTGTGATCTCCTGCCATTGGTAGGTGTAAGAATCAGGATTAGAACCCAGGGCTGATGTTGTCATTTTGGATTATGGCTTTCCTGATTGCCTGCCAGCCATCAGCAATGTTAGGTCAGATCCACTTTGCAACTGTGTCATTCAGAACCAGGATGGTGACTGTGCAAAGAAAAAATTGTAAAAAACCCCAGCTCACCACTTTTTATGCTGTTCTGCTTTTTATTTTTTTACTTCCTGCAAGCCCACTGGGCCTAGAGTCCCAGGATCAGCTATGGATCCGGAGGCTGCACCCCAGCCTAGGAAGATCAAAGTTGAGGCAGAGTTGCCAAGACCTGAGTTCAAGCCATGTGTTTGGCAAAATTAACTAGCTAACTAACTAACTAACTAACTAAATTAAAAAAAATAAAGCTCCATGGTTTGAAATTTCTGCCAGTTTTCTTTCCTAGCCTGACATTTCAATTTAGCGTCTGGTAAATCCGTAGCAATGTGAGGGAAGGTGCAGAGTTGCCAGTACTTGAGTTCAAACCCCATGCCAAGCCAAAAATAAATAAGTCACTGAGCTCGGCATTGAAAGGTGGTTGTGGAGATGGGAGGGAAGGGATAGTGGGAAAACAAAGAGGCAACAATGCTCAATACGAAATGTTCTCATTACTTAGCTCATGTAACTGTAACCCCTCTGTACAACATTTTTACAATTAAAAAATGTACAAAAACTAATGAGGTGCTCAAGAAGCACTTTGGGGAAAATGGAAGGGTATCTGAACACTGTACAAAATTCTACACTGCTTTTTTTAATGTTCAGTATGGAACTGAATAAACATAACTGCTTCCATTACAAACATTAAGTCACTGTCTTGGAACTGGGGCCAATATTTCTGCTACTGATGGGTTTTGAGATCACCGTCCAGGTAACTCTTTTACACCATTTGTGAAGGGGAAGCTCACTGTCCTTGAGGAAAAAAAAAATTCAAGCTAGAGTTGCCAGGGCCTGAATTAAGGCCCTGCAATGGAAAAGGTATTTATATACATGTGTAATATTTGATATATATGTACATATGTATGTTTGTTTCATATTATGATTATTATTATTGATTTTGTATTTATTTTTATTTTATACATTTTATTTTTATGGTATTTAGTATTATTATAAACATAATATTTATTATGTTTTGTACATCTATTATAAAATTATACACAATAATTTAGGACATTGACTCATTTTTCATTAATACTTTATTAAGTGTTGAATCATGATACATAATTAAATTGAACCATTAGTCACATTCAACATGTGTTTAGAGTCTGCCACCAGTATGAGATTTGTCTTATCTTTGGACAACTTCCTATAGGGATTTTTTCAGATGATTTATACTCTGAAGCCTTTTCTTGAGGATAGGCAAATTGAGGGATAAAATTGTAAGCTTGGGGCTGGGAATGTGGCTTAGTGGTAGAGAGCTTGCTCAGCATGCATGAATGCCAGGGTTTGAATCCTCAGTGCCACATAGTCAGAAAAAGCCAGAAGCTGTGGAATGGCTCAAGTGGTAGAGTGCTAGGCTTGAGATAAAGGAGCTCAAAGACAGTACCCAGGTCCAAGTTCAAGCCCCAGGTCTGGCAAAAACAATAGGCCAGACGCCGATGGCTCATACATGGAATCGTTCCATCTCAGGAGGCTGAGATATGAAGACCACAGTTTGAAGACAGCCTCGGGATGGAAAGCCTGTTAGACTCTTACCTACAATGAACCCCAAAAGACCCCATGGGGCCCTGTGAGTCTAGTGGCAGAGTGTTCACCTTGAGCTGAAGGGCTCAGGGACGGTGCCCAGGCTTCGATTTGAGAGACACAACTGGAAAAATAGTGAGGTATAATCAAAGTCCTTTTCCTATTTGCTAATTATGAGAATAATTTCTGGAAAATGAACTCTGATGTACAACAGAATTGGAGTCCGAGCTCAAGGTTCAAGTATAATATATCCATATTCGCAGCATCTCAGACTCTACAATTATAACCTTGTGTCCTACAGGGTTCTGAATGGTCTATTGTTGAAGGGCTTAATATACTCCCCAAGCTCTATTTGATAAGCAGTTGACTTGTATTGTCAATGTTACTACAGTTCTGAACCTAGCAGAGAACCAATAGCTCATGTCCATCACCCTAGCTCAGGAGACCGAGGTCTCAGGATCACAGGGTGAAGCCAGCCAGGCCAGGAAATTCTATGACACTCTGACTTCTGCTTCTGAAAGGTGTGTTTCCTCTGTTTCCCTTGGTGATAAGAAGTTACTTGCACTCTCAATGTTCTTAGATTTCTCGAACTATAGAAGTAGGAAAGAAATATCATTGACCCATCCTGGGTTCAAATGAAGTTCTCAGGATGCAAGACCTAGCTCTGTTAGCAGATGAAGTCCAATGTAACACTGTATTTGAAGGACAGAAACCAGTTGCAAAGGCCAGGCTAGGTGCAGAGCCCTCGGCCTGCAGGATTAGGAGGCAGAATGTACACACTCAACAACAGGGAACTGAGCTGCAAAAACACTTATTCACTCCAGGCACAGGCAGCAACGGGGGAAAACCTGTAACATTTGTTACAGTTACACCAGGGTCAGGCTTTTCTCAGCTTCTTCAAACAAGGACTAATTAACCTTCCTCCCTCAGGTGAAGGGAGACTCAGTCTATCTTTAGTTAGCAATAGAGAGCCAGATTAGTGGGGGAGAGGGAAGGAACAGAGTAGAAAAACCCTGTTCTCTGGTCTTAGGGACTGGGTTTTTGTTGTTTTTTTTTTTTTTTTTGCCCGTCACGGGGCTTGAACTCTGGGCCTGGGCGCTATCTCAAGGCAAGCGCTCTACAACTTGAGCCACAGTGCCACTTCTGCTTATGTGGTGCTGAGAAATCGAACCCAGGGCCTCATGCTTGCAAGGCAAGCACTCTACTACTGAGCCACTTTCCCAGCCCCGGGTTTTTGACTCTCCATCTATCAGATTTGAAGGCCCTTCTTCATCTCTGCAAATCCATTCTTCTTCCTTCATTCTCCACATCATTAATGCAAATCCCCAGTCCAAGGAGAAGCAGGGTCTTTCTTCTTCTGTCTCCAAGCACCTGATTCTGCCCTCGTGACTCTGGGGGCTCTTGGCTACCTGAGTAGTGGACCAGAGACCATCTCCCTGCTCTGTGGTTGTGTGAAGGTGATGCTGGTTTCCTGGCACACTACAGAAGACTTCATGATTGGGAAGTGTTCCCTTCTTTTCCTGCCACCCAAAACCAGATTCATCTATCAACTTTCTTTTTTCTATCATCTTTCTCTCTTTCTTTCTTTCTTTCTCTCTTTCTTTCTTTCTCTTTCTTTCTCTGTTTCTTTCTCTCTTTCTCTCTTTCTTTCTTTCTTTCTTTCTTTCTTTCTTTCTTTCTTTCTTTCTTTCTTTCTTTCTTTCTTTCTTTCTTTCTTTCTTTCTTTCTTTCTTTCTTTCTTTCTCTCTCTCTCTCTCTCTCTCTTTCTTTCTTTCTTTTTCTACCTACCTACCTACCTACCAACCTACCTACATACCTATCTAGCTATCCCTTTTCCAGTCCTTGGGTTGAACTCAAGGCCTAGGCACTGTGTACAGCTCTCTGCTACTTGAGCCACAGCACCAATTCTGGGTTTTTCTGTGTATGTGCTGCTGAGAAATCGAACCCAGGGCTTCTTGCATGCTAGGTAAAAACTCTCTCACTAATCCACATTCCCAGCCCCCTCATATTTTTCTTAATGGTAGTTTTACGTAAGTATGCTACCATTTTAAGTTCGCAAGTTTAATTTTCTGAATACCAGTTACTTCTATGAAACCTGATCTTCTCTTCCTCTGCCTGATTTTTGACTGTTCCTGTATTGGTCTCATAATAAAATGTAAATAAATGCTGCTGAAAGCTTAAGTGTGCATCATATAAGGACACAGGCCTGGAAACCTGGAAGAGAAAAGCGATGGGCCTGACATGAAGAGAATGATGTAGTGTGCACAATTACAATATCTGAAAAGTAAACCAGTGAATAAAAGCAGAATCATTGCATAGGTATGTTTGCACTCGGGGAGGTAATATATATACACACATAAGTAGGTAGGGTACTGATACATAAACTTGGCCTTCTCTTTTTGAATGTTTTGTGGCCATCCTAAGACTTAAACTCAGGGCCTGATGTGTTCCTGAGCTGTTTTGCTCAAGGCTGAGGCTCTACCACCACCACAGCTCCACTTCCAGCCATCTGGCCATTAATTGGACATAAGCAACTCCCAGGCTTTCCTGCCTGGTCTGCCTTGTATCTCCGGCTCGGTTTTCATTCTCAAAGCTGGAGCTCTACCCTCTGGGCCTCTGATACACTTCTGTTTCTGTGGTGGTTTATTGGAGACAAGAGTCTCACAGACTTTCCTGCTCAGCTGGCTTTGAATGGCAATCTCTCACTAGGCTTCAAGTGGCTTTACTCAGGGATTCGCCAGAGAGCCACTCCACACAAACCTTTAGTCTAAATCTTGAGAGGTACTACAGAAAAATGGAAACATGAAAATGCTACTAGTGTGTTTTAGATACTTAATGTTGGAGACACAAAACACTCATAATTATTAGTTCATTTTATAGGCAAAAGGAGCAATGCAGACAGTATGAGGATCGCTCCAGCTTTCAGTCCTCACATCCTGAGACAGTAAATTCACTGCAGCTCAATGCTAACTGACAGAACTGGCATGTCCTGTGGATATTTGCTCCCAAATCCTCTGACACTCATTTCTCACTTTTGGCCTCAAATTTGTGACTAGATGGTAAGATGAGGAGAGAAAATCCTTCTCAGTGAAATCAGCTATAAAGAACATTGGAGTAGTTTACTTATAAATTCAAACCATTGGAATGACCATGTTAAGAAGTCAAATTGTCACGGTGAAAAAATTAAGAAGTAAATTTGTATTTTTTAATTTTTGTCTGCCATGGGGCTTGAACACTGGGACTGGTCATTGTCCTTTTGCTTTTCAGCTCAAGGTGAGTGTTCTACCAATTAAGCCACGGTGTCACATCCCCATTTGTTAGGAAATGAAAAGACTTGGAAAAATTTATATTAAGTGAAATAAGCCAGGCCCAAAGAAATATAGGTCCCATGGTTCCCCTTATTTGTCATAACTAATATATGTCTGAGACAAACAGAAACTGTCAGATAACTTGATGTTAGTTGAAATGAATCCCACAATAAGGATTCAAATATTTTTCTTACTTGCAATTGTTACCAACATATTTATAAGATGATTTCTTTGTTGCTTTGTATGTATGTCCACCATCGTATAAGCCCTGCTTTCACTGTATTTGATGTTGATATAATTTGTGGAGGCAAAGGGAAAAAAACACACTGCTTAAATAGGGTTAGAGGTGAACCCATTACACAATTAGATGTAGAAGACATTATGTCGAAAAACGAATTTTACAACTTTGGTTGTGTGGAGGGTTTGGGGAGTGGGGATACGGGTAATAGAGGGGTGTGGGGTGGGGAGGTGGAGAGGTGAAGGGATGGTATGGGGAAACAAAGGAGCAGACAACAATGCTTGATAAGAAATGTACTCATTATCTTGCCCATGTAGTTGTAACTCCTCTGTATGGTATTTTCACAATAATAAAAAAATTAAAAATTAAAAAAATGAAGAAGAAAAGAAAGAATGTGCCAGTGGCTGCTGACGGTAATCCCCGCTCCTCAGGAGGCTGAGATGTAGAGAATCTGAATTTGAATCCAAACAGCTTAAGAAAGTCCATGACACTATTATTTCTAAGAGATCACAGAAAAACCCAGAAATGAGGCTGTGACTTAAGCTTAATGCAGTACCCTTGAGCAAAAGGAGCTCAGGGACAACACCTAGGCTCATAGTTCAACCCCGGGACCTGCCCCCTCAAAAAGAGCCTGTACTTCTATGTCTTTGTGTATGTATGGATGTATTCCTATTGGTGAAGCTCCTGAGTAGCTATGATGAATGGCACCAAGCTAGAAAATTTGTTTTCAACACAATGAGTTCATAACACAGAGACTTCTTTCCAGACAGTGCATGTTCCGGGGCTTCCTTGACTGTTTCCTGTGGGTTTCTCTGTATCCCAGGATTGCTGGAAGAAGTCGCTCTCATTGTCTGGACAGGCAGACAATAAGCCTCAGTCCTGTACCACTGGGTAACAAACAAATCCATCTGGGTCAGATAGTTAGGAAGAGTGTGGGCGGGCTCTGAAGGTCAGGAGAAAAAGGCCTCTTTGTACTCCAAGTTATGTCTATCCCCAGTACTCTCTCTTAAAATGAAGCCTTCATTTGTGCTACCTCCCATGCCAGGCCAAGTTCTGTGCATTTATCCTGCCTTTGTGGGACTATATTCCGGTGTTCAGATACATGCTCAATAAAATTCAGGAGTTCTTCTGGCAGACAATTAGGGCACTGAACCTAATGAAATGTTTCATTGCTGGCGATGATGCGCCTATGATGCCTCTCCTAGGTTTCCAGAAGCTTGGGAAATCCAAGCACATGTCTGATATCACAAAGCTTCCTGTCAGATAAGGCTGGTGAACTCATCAGGTTTTGAAACCTTTGGCCTCTCCTAGTTGTGCCCTGGGTGGCTGGGTTTGGGGGTTAAACACAGGGCCTGGGTGCTGACCATGAGCTCTGAGCAGAAGTGTAGTCCTTTACCATTTTGTGTCACAGCTTCACTTCTGCTTTCTCTCTCTCTCTCTCTCTCTCTCTCTCTCTCTCTCTCTCTCTCTCTCTCTCTCTCTCTCTCTCTCTCTCTCTCTTTCTCTGTGTGTGTGTATGTATGTGCATACACTAGTCCTGGAGCTTGAACTGAGGACCTGAGTACTGTACTTAGTTTCTCTCATGCAAGGATTGCCCTCTCCTACATGAATCAGGGCTACTTCAGGTCTTTTCCTAGTGATGTGGCCCTGAGAAATCAAGCCCAAGCTTTCATATATGCAAAGCACTCTACTCACAAGGCACATTCCTAGCCCTCTAGTTACGTTTTTGTTAGTTTATTTCTGTCTTTTTTTATTTTTGTCAGTTGTAGGAGTTGAAGTCTGGGCCTGGGTGCTGTCCCTGAGCAATTCAGCTCAAATCTTGTGCTCTACCACTTGAGCCACAGAGTCACTTCAGGTTTTCTAGTGGTTCATTGGAGCTAAGTGTCTCAAGGACTTTCCTGCCCAAATTAGCTTTGAACCATGATCCTCATATCTCATCCTCGCGTGTAGCTAGGATGACCGGCATGACCCAAAAACACCCACCTTCCACTTCAGGTTTCTTAGTGGTGAGTGGGAGATAATAGTCTCATGGTATATTTTATGTCCGTGATAATTTGGAACCCAGATCCTCAGATCTCAACTTCCTGAGACGGCAGGATGACAGACCTCGACTATAGGACCCTAAGCTATGGCACTTTGCTCCAATGGGGTCATTGGTTCCACATGGTGGATTGCTAGCCATGAGCCCAAGAAGTAACAGTCAGTGCTTAGGCCCTGATTTCAAGGTTCATGACTGAGAAAAAAACAAAACAAACAATTGTCTACAGTAGACAACTCATTAGTTTTCAGTAATACATAATTTTGTCCCTGCCATGGGGACCTATCTGAGCCTCAATATTCTTGTCTGCATAATCATCTTAGTTGTGGAGCTCTTACAAGGACAGGAAGAAAGAATTCACCCTTTGAAGGAGGACAAAACACATAACATTATTTACAGGACTCAGCACACAGCATCCTGTGAAAGACTCAGCACCCAGCACCCAATGAAGGACTCAGCACACTACACACTGTGAAGGACTCAGCACGTAACATCTTGTGCAAGAGTCAACACACAGCACCCCATGAAGGACCCAGCACCCCAGGAAGGACTCATCACATAGCTGTATCCCACAAGCTGTCATTAGTATTAGGGTGCTTTCATCAGTATTGCCATTCTTTCAGAAACACATCACAAAGTGCACAAAGTTCACATCTAATGATTCAGAGGAGTGGGTTTTTTGTGTGTGGGGGGGTCAGCCACGGAGATTGTACTGCCCTAAGAGATTTTGTTTAAGGCTAGAGCTCTACCACTTTGAGCCACAGATCAGAGTTTCACAGACATCCTGCCAGGGCTGGGTTTTAAACCCACCAATGTCAGATCTCAGCCCCCGAGTATCTTGGATGACAGGGGTGAGCGAGCCAGCAGGCATCTGATTCCGTGGCTGGGTTCCAGTGGTATACCTCTGGCTAAATCAGATTAGATGGCAGCTGTCAGCACCAGACTCCTGGTTTGCTCTGTGACGAGGTACTTGAAGTCCTATCCTTATAGAGTTGCAGTCACCACATTCAATCTTTTTGTGGTGCCAGTCCCAGGTTTGAGTAAGTGTTTAGACCCAGCCCTTAACCTTTTATGCTCAAAGCTAGTGCTAGACTGCTTGAGCGACAGCACATCTTCTGGAATTTTATGTGCATGTGGTAGTGAGGAATCGAATCCAGGACTTTGTATGTACTAGCCTTCACTATACCACTGAGACCCAGGAGTGACAAGTGTATAAACAGATAAATGTGTAGATTGGCATATATATATACATAAACATGTATATATATATATATATATATATGTATAAAACAAGAGAAAGATGTTTGTATATTATGAAATTACATATCCTATATTACTACCAATTATTTACAATTAAATTATTCCTTCCATTTTTAAGTATCATGATTGAATACATAATAAGTATTAGTTGAAAATTAGTCAATGTAGTATAATTGTTGTGTATAATTTTATAATAAACTCATTAACTACTAATTTAATTGTTACTTTTTTAACATTCCATTTGTATGCATGTATATTGGAATGTGTTTCTTAGTATCTCCCACCAATCATTAGTGGCAGTACCGGAATTTGACTTCCAGGCCTAAGTTGAGGTTTGGGGTATGGCTTCCCTAATAGAAAGACAAATGTCAGCATGCAAGGTCGTATACACTTTCTGGGCCTTGTCATTTAGACCCAAGATGGTCGCAATGCAAGGGGAAAAAAAAATGTAAAACCACCTTCTTGAACTTCTCCATTTTATCCTTCTCCCTTTTTTTTTTTTTTTGCCTTGCCCAAGATTTGAAATTGGGTCCTAGGATCCCAGGGTGAGCTGTGTCAGAGATGCAAAGATCTGAGTTCAAGCCCCATGGTTGGCCAAAAAAAAGGCCCTGGCTTGGAACTTGCTCCATTTTTCTGGCAGGCCTGGGATTTGAACTCAGGGTCTGGATAATACTGTGGCAATGTGGGTAAAGGGGAAAGGCTCACCATCCTTGAAGACAAGAAATTCAGACCAGTTCCCAGGGCCTGCATTGAAGCTCTAGCACTGGAAAAAATAATCTTCATATATGATATCTATTTACATACATGGTTTGAGTGAGTATGACGTTTAGTACCCTTATTTGTTTAGTATTATTACAATATAACATTTCACTTATTACATCCTAACACATAGGATATATTGGCAAACAGATATCTAGTTAGGTACGTAGGTAGGTAGGTAGGTAGATAGAAAGTTAGATAGATAGATAAATAGATAGACAGACAGACAGACAGAGATAGATGATAGATAGATAGATAGATAGATAGATAGATAGATAGATAGATAGATAGATAGATAGATAGATAGATAGATAGATAGATGATAGATGATAGATAGATAGATAGATAGATAGATAGATAGATAGATAGATAGATAGATAGATAGATAGATAGATAGATGATAGATAGATGATTGATGAATCTAGTCTTGGATGTCAGAAGTAAAGTTGGCAACAATTCCCAGTAATGAGAACTTCTGCAGTGTGCTAGGCCACCAGCATCACCTTCACACAACCACAGAGCAGGAAGACTGTCCCTTTTCCACTTCTCAGGTAGCCAAGGGCCACAGAGACAAGAGGGCAGAACTAGATTCTAACTCAGGTGCTTGGAGAGAGAAGAGATACAGCCCTGCCTTTAGTTGGTCTGAGGATTTACAATAATTATATGGAGAATGCAGGAAGAAGAATAGACTGGCAGAACTAAAAGAAGGGCCTGTATATCTGACAGATGAGTCAAAAAACCACGCCCTAAGACCAGAGAGTGGGGTTATTCTACTCTGTTCCTCCCCACTCCCCCACATAACTGGCTCTCTATTGGCAAGCTAAAGATAGACTGAGGCTCCCTTCACCTGAGGAAGGAAGGTTAGTCATTGTTTGAAGAGGCTGAGCAAAGCCTGACACTGGTGTAATTCTAAAAAATGTTTCAGGTTTCCCCATATTTCTGCCTGTGCCTGGAATGAATGAACTGGTTTTGCAGCTCACTTCCCTGTTGAGTGTGTACATTCTGCTCTTAATCTGACAGGCCTGTTCTCTGTACCTAGCCTGGCTTTTGAAACTGTTTTCTGTCCTTCAAATACAGTGTTACACTGGAGTCCTTCCTGCAAATAGTGCGAGGGCTTGGATCCTGAGAACTTCATCTGAACCCAGGATGGGTCAATAATGTTTCTTTCTTGCTTCTATAGCTCAAGAACTCTAAGAACATTTAGAGTGCATGTACTTCTCAACACCAAGGGAAACACAGGAAGCTCTTGAACATCTTGAACAATTTTCAGAAGTGGAAGTCAGAGTGTCACAGACTTTCCTGTCCTGGCTGGCTTCACCCTGTGAATCCTGAGACCTCAGCTTCCTGAGCTAGGGGGATGGGCCTCTGCTAGGTTCAGAACTGTAATGAAATTGACAATACAAGTCAACTGCTTATCACAAAGAGCTTGGGGAGCATATTAAGCTTTTCAACATTGGACCTTTCAGTACCCTGTAGGACAGAAGGTTACAATGCTAGAGTCTGAGAGGCTGAGCATATGGATGTGCTGCACTCAAACCGGGAGCTCTGACTCCAATTCTGGTGTACATCAGTGTTCATTTTCCAAAGAATGTTCTCATAATTAACAAGTAGGAAAAGTACTTTGATTAACCCTCACTTTTTTCCAATTGTGTTTCAAACTCAAGATTGGGCACTGTCCATGAGCCCTTCAGCTCAAAGCGAATACTCCACCACTTGAGCCACAGCACCACATGGGGTCTTTTGGTGGTACACTGAAGAGAAGAGTCTAACAGGCTTTGCCTGCCTAGGCTGCATTGAACTGTGTTCTTCAGCTCTCAGCCTCCTGAGATACTAGGGTTCCAGGTGTGAGCCACTGGCATCTGGCCTATTGTTTTTGACAGTCCTGGGGCTTGATCTTAGGGCCTGTGTACTGTCTCTGAGCTTCTTTTTCTCAAGGATAGCGCTCTACCACTTGAGCCACTCCACAGCTTCTGGCTTTTTCTGAGTATGTGGCACTGAGGATTCAAACCCTGGCATTCACGCATGCTGAGTGCACTCTTTTCTACTAAGCAACATTTTAAGCCCCACCCTGACAATTTTCCTCCTCACTTGCCTATCCTCAAGAAAAGGCTTCTGACTACAAACCAGCTAAAGAAATCCCAATAGGAAGAAGTCCAAAGATAAGATAAAGCTCATACTTGGGAGAGATTCTAAACATGTGAGGACTGTGACAAATGCTCCATTTAATTATGTATTATGTTTCAACACAATAAAATACTAATGAAAAATTAATTAATGTCCTAAATTATTGTGTATAATTTTATAATAGAAGTGCAAAATTTAATAAATATTATGTGTATAATAATAATAAATATAATAATAAATTAATGAATCAAAGTAAAATAAAATACCAAATCAATAATAAAAATTATAATATGAAATTAACATATGTAAGTATATATCTTATATTCCACATGTATAGAAATATTTTTTTCCTTTGCAGGGCCTTCATTCAGGCCCTGGGAACTCTAGCCTGAATTTCTTTTCCTCAAAGACTGTGAGTTTCACCTTCACCCATGGTGCAAAAAAGTTACCTAGACGGTGGGCTCCAATCCTAGCAGTGGCAGAAATACTAGCCCCAGTTCCAAGACAGTGACTTAATTTTTTTAAATGGAAGCAGTTATGTTTATTCAGTTCCATACTGAACATTAAAAAAAAAAAAAACAGTGTAGAATTTTGTAGAGCTATTCAGACATCCTTCCCTTACCTCAAAGTGCTTCTCTGAGAACTACAATCTTTTTTTGTGCATTTTATTATTGTAAAAATGTTGTACAGAGTGGTTACCGTTACAGGAGCAAGGTAATGAGTACATTTCCTATTGAGCATTTTTGACTCCTGCTTTTTTTCCCCCTTACCATCCCTTCCCTCCCATCTCCACAACTACCTCCCCCTACCGATGTCAGTGACTTAGTTTTTCATTTTTGGTTGACACTCAAGTAGTGGCAACACTTCCCTCACAGTTCTACAGATTTACCAAGACCCTGAGTTCAAATCCCAGGCTGGGAATGAAAACTGGCAGTAATTGAAAAACTGGGGGCATTATTTTTTTAATTTAGTTAAATAATTAATTTTTTATTTATTCTTTTTTTTTTTTGGCCAACCATGGGGCTTGAACTCAGCTTGTGGAAACTCTATCTCAGCTTGGATCTCCCTAGGCTGGGGTGCAGTCTCTGGACCCATATCCGATCCTGAGATCCTAGGCCCAGAGGGCTTTCAGGAAGAAAAAAAAAGATGGGAAGCACAAAAAAATGGAGAGCTGCAGAGGACTGGGTTTTTACAATTTTTTTCTTTACACGGTGACCATCCTGGGTATGAATGATACGGCTGCAAAGTGGACCTGACCTGCGGATGGCAAGTGGGCTATCAGTGAAGTCATAGGCCAACTTGTCAACATAAGCCCTGGGTTCAAATCCCAGTCCTGACACCAATGGCAGGAGATCACAAGAGACTCTTTCCTATGCTTAGGAATACAGATTGAAAGAGTAGTTCATGCATCGGTCTAGTCTAAGATTGGATGCAATAATCCTAGAATGCTGCTTGATCTTAAGTAATAGTTTATTAAGCATGAAAAGAATAATATTCCTTCAATGGCGGTATAATAAATACCTAAGAGTTGGTAGAAACATAGTAGGTGTTATTCAATCATAAATAGACCGCTCTAGCACTCTTTACCTATATCTATTTATTTGTATACCACTGTCTGCCTATTCATGTATCACTGTTTTGGCCAAACCTGGCGGTCGATCTGAGCACCTATGGACAATCTGACAGCTTCATTGGCTAGAGGCTGCCATGCTCAAACTCATCCATTCATGAATTGGGCCTGCTAGGTTCTGAGTTCAGATCCTAGCACTGCCAAAATTTAATCTTGATGTAAGAAGCCGAGTGTGACACATGTTTTCCTTTTCTGGGAGAGTCCTGGGTGTCAGGCATGATGGAGAACATATCTACAAATCTAGATGTTATGTGATAGGATGTAAACAATGTACTAAGTGGTATAGGTGTCATCAGAGTCAATAAAATGGTAAATAAATGACTAAAACAAGAAATACAATGAATAACCACACAAAACACAATATGGACTGAACATCTGTACCAAAGTATAAATCCTATCTTTTTTTGGTTATTTTTTTTTGGGGGGGGGTCCAGTCATGGAGCCTGAAATCTGGGCCTGGGCACTGTCCCTCAGCTCTTCAGCTCAAGGCTAGCGATCTACAACTTGAGCCTCAGTGCCACTTCCGGCTTTTTTCCTTTTTGGTAATGTGGTGCTGAGGAATCGAACCCAGGGCCTCAGGCATACAAGGCAAGCACTCTACCACTGAGCCACCTTCCAATCCCCTATGAATCGTATCTTTAAAATGTATATAAGAAGTATCTTTTCCAGGAATGAGGCTTGAGTTCAGCCCCTCTATGAAGAGGGAATGGCGGGAGACCCTGAGATACTCGTTTCTGTACCTATGACGAGTCATGGTATGTCATCGATCTCATCCCTGAATGAGTAGTTCGTGCATGATGCAAGTAGGAAATGATGGGCAAGACTCATGGAGTATTGATTATTTCCAAAGAAGAGTTGATGAAGCATGACAATAATCATCAGCATTATGAAATGGAGACATAAGGAAAGATCCAAGAATCAGTAGTCACACAGATTGAATTCCATCACAGGTCACTATCTCTACTACTTTATACAAATATGTACTTATTTGCATACTACCTTCAGCTTATGAATAGATGAATATTATCCTCTCCACTTTCCCCCAGTGGGAGCTCAATTTCAGGTCCTGGGAACGTCCTAGCTCCTTCGTGGCTCCCAGGCTGGTGTGCTCATGTGGACCCATTCGCCAATTGGGCCTGCTAGGCCCCGAGTTCAGATCCCAGCCCTGCCAAAACATTCATCATCTTCATGTCAGAAGCCAATTGTTACACCTATTTTCCTTGCACCTGTGCAAGTCCTGGGTTTCAGTGATGATGGAGAATGTATAGACAACTCTCTACTCATGGGAAAAGGTTGTCATCCAGTTCACCAGATTTATTTCTGTCATCCTATACTCAAGGAAATACCCAGTACATCAATGAATAAGCCACAAAATAAAAAGAATGACTACACTGAACGCAAGATGCCGCCCACCTCTTTGGAAATATAGATCCTCTGTTTAATTATGAATTTATGACTATATTGGCCCCCACCAGGGCTCCATCAAAGGTCCCAGGAATGGCCTAGATCCTTAGGGGCTCACTGGCTCGTGTGCTCACCATGACCATTCACCAATTGGACCCGTTAGGCCCTGAGTTCAAATTCCAGCACAACGAAAGGATTCATTCTGATGTGAGAAGCCTATAGTTGCATATGTTTTTCTGTCCTGTGAAAGTTCTGGGTCTCATTGAGGATGGACAATTCTATATAGGCAACTCTATAGCCATGGGAATAGGTTGTCATCCATGTTAGCACAGTGATATCTGTCACCATACTCAATAAAATACAAAATACATCCATGAATAAGACACAAAATAAAAAGAATAACTACACAGAATGCAAGATGCATACCACACCTGTAGGCAAAGAGAGAGCCTATATTTAAGAAAGGTGGGCTTGCTATTTTCTCCAGTGCTGGGGCTTCAAATCATGCTCTGGACAAGGCCTGACAGTCTAGTCTTCAAGGATGGTGAGCTTCTCCTACCCCCAAAGTGCAACAGAGCTACTCATATCTGAGTTCAAAACCCAGCACTGACAAAAAATTCATCCTGATGTCAGATGACAGTTATTACACACGTTTTCCTCTCCTGTGAAAGTCCTGGCTCTCAACTAGGATGGAGAATGCATAGGCAACCCTATAACCATGGGAACAGATTGTCATCCATGTCAACACAGTTATACTTGTCACCATACTTAATAAAACACACAATACCTCCACGAATAAGACACAAAATAAGGAGAAGTGCACTGAACTCAAATTCCTGTCCACACATGTATGTCAATATAGATCCTACTTTTAAATTATGAATTTATGACTATGGTGTACCTGGGGATCAATGGCAGATCCTGGGAATGGCCTAGCTCCTTAGTTGCTCACAAATTGGTGTGTTCACCTTGCCCGGAGTTCAGATCCCAGTACTACCAACAAGTGGTTCATGGAGAAAGAAGCCGAGTGTGAAACTTGTTTTCTTTTTCTCTGAGAATCCTGGATGTCAGGCATGATGGAGAACATTTCTACAAATCTAGATGCTCTGTAATAGGATGTCATCAATGTAATGAACGGAATGGGTTTCATCATAGTAAAATCAACGGTAAATGAAACAAAAATTATATGGAACAACCACACCATATATGTATGGATTGAAAATCTATAGGTAAGTATAAACCCTATCTTTACAATGTATACACATAGTACGTTTTCCAGGGCTGGAGCTTGAATTCATGACTAGTCAACTGGCCTGACTTTCTAATCCTCAAGTAAGGTGATCTTCCCCTTCATCCACATTGCTGCAGATTTACCCACATCCGGAGTTCTAATACAAAACCTAGAAGAATAAACAGCACGAATTGCAAGCCAGGGAGCTAATTTTTATTTTTTAATTTTTCTCAGCACGGGGATTGAACTCAGGTCATGGCAACTCTGCCTGAGCATTGATCAACCTATGTGGGGGTGCAGGCATTGGACCTAAAGCTGCTTCTGGGATGCTAGACCCCAGGCCTTGTAGGGAAAACAATGCACAGAAAAAAATGTGGCCTTTTTATGTTTTCTTCCTTTGTACGGTGACCCTCCTCGGTCTGAATGACACTGTTGCAAAGGGTACTTCACCTTGCATTGCTGTATGATGGCAGACTATCAGGGGAGCCATAGGCCCACCTGGCAACATAGGCCCGGATTTTGAGTCTCCGTGCTGAAACCAATGGCAGGAAATATTAAGAAACTGGTTTCCATCCATAGGAATAACAGTGACATGTTATCAGTGTCACGGTTGAATGAGTTGATCATGAATGATGCTCCTATAAAATTAGACAGCATCATTCCAGGAGGCTGATTTATTTTATTTATTATTTATGAAGCATTAAAGAATATTATTACTTACAGGAACGCAATAATTTCAGGACACTGGTTGATTTCATTAATAGTTGAAGGATGAAAACAATAACATTAATTTCATGGAGGTATAATAAATATCCAAGAATTGGTATGAATGTAGTCTATATAACTGAATAATGTATAGACATCTCTGGCACTCTATAAGGATGTATATTTATTAGCATACTGCCATCTGCATGTAAATCTGTTCTTAATTTGTTAAACCCTGGGGCATGATCTTAGATCCTGGAAACTGCCTGTCCGCTCAATTTGCCCCAGGATTTTGTGTTGACACTCACCCACTCATTAATTTGGCCCTGTAGGCCACGAGTTCAGTTGCCAGCACTCCCAAACAATGAATCGTTGAGTAAGAACCTGATGGCGATTCAGGTTTTCCTTTTCTGTGAATGTCCGGTGTGTCAGGTATGAAATGAAATACATATGCAGACCTATAACCTATGTAATCAATGTAATAAATGTTCTGTGCACCATAATAGTCAGTAAAATAAATGGTCAATAAATAAATAAAACAAAAAACTACACTGAAGGCAATATGGTGTCAACATATATATATATATGTAGTGCAACAGAGTTACCCAGACCATGAGTTCAAATCCCAGGCCTGGCAGAAAAAATGGCACCTCTATACTATGTGAGGTCCATAATGAATATTATGCCTCCATTTTATTAATGTGATTCTTTAAATGCCTCATAAAGTATTAACTAAAATCGATCAGTGTCCTATAATATATTTGTGCATAATTTTATCCTATAATCATTCAAGTACTGCTCATTTAATCATAACATACATCACATTCCGTTGGTAATCATATGGATAGGAAGAAATTTCTTAGGATCTCCTGCTATTTGGAGGTGGCAGGATCAGGATTCCAACTGTAGGCTCCAGCTTCCACCACTTCAACCCAAGGATAGGGATCTCATCGATCTGTCCAAGGACATCAGCAAGACCAATAGTTAGGCAGGCATCAGTGGCTCTCAGCAGTCCTCCATTATACTTACAAGCTCTGATAGGAGGATCATGGTCTAAGTCACCCTAGGCAGGAAAGTCCTTGAGACCTCTGTCCAACTATAGTGCCAACAAAGCCAGAAGCCCTGTGGCTCCAGTGTGGAGGGCCAGTCTTGAGCAAAAACAGCTCACAGACTGTGGCCAGATCCTGAGTTCAAAGTCCAGGACTGGCAACAAATGGACATACACCGCTATCTTTGCAGCCATCCAACTAAAGCAGGTCACCCTCTTGTCCCCAACTGAATTGGACAGAGTTCCATGGGAAAAGAGCTGGGGGACCTGCTGTCATCATTACTCTGCCCATGCTGCTTGCATAACAGGATTCTGGCCACATCCCCATTCTTTCATGTTTCTTTCTGACCAATGGGATAAAAGAATTGTGGCCATGCCCCATATTCCATGATGCCCAGTAGCACCAGGATTCCCTCTATTAGTTTACACCACTACCAGTAGTTGAGGAAAGTAGAGGTGGCTGAGTGGTGAGCAAGAGACTCGATGTGACTTTGGAGTATAGTAGGATATTGATGCACTAGCCCACCCTTATCTCCCACCCCCTTCCCACCTTCCCGAGGTGCAGGGTTTTAAACCTCAGGCAATGGCCCGCTGCCAGCCAGCCTAAGGCCCAACCTGGTCCCTGCCATTGGTCCTCTGTTCTAGACCCATGAGTCCATAATGCTGCCACCTTGGCTGCTTACCCCACCTGGAGCAGCAGCCAACAGCTTCTCCCAGAAACTCAGGTGAGTTGCTGCCCTAACACCACCCCAGCCCGGGTCAGACACCCCTCTGGGGCCACCATGATCCCCTGCTTGTTTTCCCTCCCTGGCTCTGAAGAGCAACCTTTCTGTCTTGGGCATTTCTGAGATAGAGACTCTATGCTCAGGCTGGGGTGGATCGTGGTCTTCCTATCTGTGACAGGTATGATCCATCAGGCCTGGTCCTCTGTTGGGAGGGTAGACATGTAGCGCCATGCTCAGTCATCAGTTTAGATGGATTATCCTAAACTCTTAGTCCACCACAGGTGAAGCTCTGGGTAGGGCCTCAACCATCGGACATCAGTCTCCTCACAGGACATTTGTGAGGAACCAAGGGATTTATACAGAGGGACCTCTGGAGCATGGCTAGGCAAAGAGGGAGTGGCCTTCAGATAAGGTTCTCAGCAATTCTGTGAGCATATGATAGGAAGATACCCAGAAAGGGCTCAGGTGGGGCCTGTTATTAATCGTGCAATTTGTGGGATTATGAAACAAAACATGTCTCTCTTCCATCATTACCTTGTCCCCATAAGGAAGGGGATCCTTCATTCTGTGGAATTTTCCAGCTGGGGAAACCGAGGCACTGAGAAGCTAGATGACCTATTTATGATGTCAAATTCACAGGAAGCTCAGCCTGACTTCTCTACCATGCTCCCTAGGACAATGGGTGCTATTCAGTTTACTTCTTTTGGTGGGAAGTACACTTTTTGTCAGTTGTGGGACTTGAACTCTAGGCCTGGACATGGTTCCCCAGCTCCTCAACTCAAGGCTAGTGCTCTACCACTTGAGCACACAGTGCCACTTCCAGTTTTCTGGTATTTCTTTGGAGATAAAAGTCTCACAGATGTTCCTGCCCAGCTGGCTATGAACCATGATCCTCATATCTCAGCCTCCTGTGTAATTAGGATTAGAGTTCTGAGCCACCGGCACCCGACTTAACTGTAATTCTGACTTTCTTTCTCTCTCTCACTCTCACAGGTGAGAGAGTGAATGGGTGAATGGGTGCTGGAGGAGGTGACCCAGAGTCCCCATGTTGTTGGTACCCAAAGTGTCCCTCTCATTCTGGAGGTTGGCTGTGGGTCAAGAGCTGTCTCACTCAACCT
This sequence comes from Dipodomys spectabilis, assembly GCF_019054845.1. Lineage (NCBI taxonomy): Eukaryota > Metazoa > Chordata > Mammalia > Rodentia > Heteromyidae > Dipodomys > Dipodomys spectabilis. The sequence continues at coordinate 444,925 of NW_024870919.1, read as the reverse complement.
GTTGAAATAGCTCCACGAGGTAAGCCCCTCTGTGCCCTGGCTAGACCGTGATGGTTATTCATTGTCCATCCAGCCTTACTCGACTTATTGTATTTTATTGTTTTCTACATCATTTTCTAGCACCTGGCCAAAATTATGATACATAAGTACGGGATGAAAATGTAATGCCATCTTACGAAAGTCATTTAGGGCTCTGTGAATGTGGCTTCATGATACAGTGATTGCCTAGCATGCATGAAACCCTGGGTTCAGTTCCTCAGAAAAAAACCTGGAAGTAGTTCTGTGCCTCAACTGGTAGAGTGCTAACCTTGAGCAAAAACAACAGAAAAAAAAAGCTCAGGAATAATTCCCTACCCCTGAGTTTAAGCCCTTGGACTGGCAAAAAAAAAAAAAAAAGCATTTGGCTAGTAAATGCAAAATATAAAAACCTTACTTGGAATATATAATTGCCCCTTCCATACTGACACCTGACAATAATCCCTAATTCATTTGCTTTACTTATATTAGGATACTGTGTTGAAAAAAGAGTATTGTTTATTAGGTTACAGCAATTATTGCCATGAATATGCTTAGATGTCAGGTGAAGATTAATTCGGGAAATTCAAAGATTCCAGGATTTTGTGTGGTCACTGCTAATCACAAAGAGAAGGGTAGTCTAAGTGAGATTTAGAAATCTTTTTGGTCAGTCATGACACCAAAAAGGCAGAGGGTAATTAACAGTTGTGACAGTAGAGAAGGAATTACTCCAGACCGAAGGAAAAACTGATAGTAGCTAAGGTATACTAGAAACTGCTCTAGAGAACCATTTTTAGTTATTGAAGAACTAGTTATCAATCCTCATTGCCCTTAGCATTCTAAATCTCTTAGGCTAGCTCTTAATCTCTGTGTGATAAATGTATCTCCTTCTATGCTGTTCTTTCATACTTGATCTCCTTTGCTTTCTAAAAATCTCAATCTTTTTATATTTCTCTATGAACATTTCCTGATAATGAAAACACCTATACAGATGGCAGAAGATATTAATATAAGGGTCCCATAGCTCATGAGTCATTAATGTAACAACATGGAAAAGGAGGACATATTTATTGCTACCTCAAATTTTCTGAAAAGCTGCAATGTTATCATTTGGTTCAAATTTCCATTCTTTGGCTACATAGTGTCATTCAGTGCACATAAATGCAAATATGAACCGGGTGCTGGTGGCTCACTCCTGTAGTCCTAGCTACTCAGGAGGTTGAGACCAGAGGATTGTGGTTCAAAGTCAGCCTCGCCAGGAAAGCCCATGAGACTCATATTTTCAATTAACCATCAGAAACCCAGAAGTGGTAATAGCTAAAGTGGTAGAGTGCTCAACTTGAGCTCAAGAGCTGAGGGACAGTGCCCAGGATCAGAGTTCAAGCCCCATGACCAAGTGCAAATATGAATTTAATTTTCCGTGAAAAGAACAACAAGATCAATAATCTTCCCTAGCAGAAAAAATAATTCCAAAATATTTCAGTACACCTGCTTTTGCTGAGTTATTTAAATTACAGCTTTCCTTTCTGGACATTGTCTCTTCTTTTTAAAATTGCCAAATATTAGCTTTACAGTCAACTTCATCTAGTATTTCTTGTTTCAAAAGAGAAGACTATACAGTTGATGTCACTTAGCTTTCTTACTATCTTAGGTCAAAACCGACCCAGGCAGGAGAGTCTGTCAAACACTTATCTCTAATTAAACACCAAAAAAAAAAAAAAAAAAAAAACAGAAGTGGAGTTTTAGCTCAAGCAGTAGAGTACTAGCTTTGGGGGCAGGTGGGCAGGAAAGTCAACTGTTCAGGGACAGGGTCTAGCCTCATGGTCCAGCACAAACTAAAAAAACAATCAAATTAAAAATCTCAAATATTTCACTTAAAGGAGTGCTAGTCTGAGAAGAGCCTCCTTTTGCTGATCATACTCACTGGATTCTGCTTTTTTGGAATCATTATTGCTCTGGAGAACTTAGAACCAGACTAAAGGACTTGATAACTGTCTCCTGCAACAAGAGAATCATCTCAGGGGTGAAATATCCATCCATAATAAAACCTTCATGTCTTTTTTTCTTTGCTGTAGAACACCTTTAAAACAACATTATATTTGTGTTCTATGCTGGCCTTCAAATGGCACATTATTTCTTTTTGTAATACTCTCAAATAGAAGTTTACAGAAAAGTTTTATATGAATATAGAACACACTTGAAAAATCGGGGACAGAATTTCTTTCAAGCCTTGGATTCTTTTCTTATAGGGTAAAAAGGAAAGCACAAGTTAACTTGAACTTTGTCATTCCTCTATATTCAATTCTTCTCCTGGGATCAGTTTCCACATCCAGTAACTGTTACTTTCAGTAACAATCGATGGTGTTGCCTGAGGCATAATGAGTGTTTTCTGGGTTTACTGAAATAACACAAGGACACCTTTGTACCTGAGGTAACACGTGTTTCCGAGACAACTTAGTAAAGGGAAAATATGAAATTTTATTGCTTATAAATACATTATCCATGAGTACATTGACTTCAAACTTTGTAAGTTCTCTGTAAATTAAGGTGGATTTTAAATGGGAAGAAGGTTCTCAGATCATTCTTTTTGTGAGTTTATGTGCTGCGCATTATTTCCCGTGTACATGAGTTAACAGTAAGGGAAACAATAGCAATAATAGGAGAAAGAGAAGTCCTGTGTTTAAGTATAAGGATTCAATTCACTATAGAATGAATGCCAGAGCCTTCCAGCAACAAAAGGGAATACTGATTTATGGAGCAAGGATAAGAAAAAAAAAAGACATAAGGCAAAGATTGGGGTCAGGAGGTCTGCAGCTCAAGACTGCAGCACCTTTTACTTCTAACTTTCCCTAATATATACTGTTAGAGTTCAAGAAGTAGTATAAGGTTACTATAGTCCAGAAAAACAAGGAAAATTTCAGTAAAAACAGAGTGCAGTAAAAACAAGACAAGTTCAACTGGTTGAAAGTAAAACAAACTCTGCAGACATAGCAAAGCAATCCCGGGCACCTGGTGTCTTTCAAATAAGCCAGTTCCTTGTACGTGCCTTCAAGCGAGCACAAGGGTCAAGATGACCTTTGAACTTTACTGTTGGCTCCCAACAATAAAAGACGCTACAAATAAGACAACATTGATACAATAAAGCCAAGTCCAGTATGTAGATTTGTGGGAGTGATATAGAGAAAGCATTACTCCTGCATGGACCACGAAGTATGAGGCCACTCCCTTTCTAAATCATGCTTCCAAATCAAGCAACTTTATAGAAAGTAGAATGGAAGAATAATTCTGGCTCTAATGCAAGTCAGATGTAAGAGCATGGACTTAACTGGAAAAATGTCCATCTTGAGAGAGCAGGGATTATACTAGCAATGAACTGGTGGCTAAACTTACATTTCTTTTTCTTTCCTTCACTTACATATATATTTTTTTTGTTGGTGGTAGTCTTGGCACTTGAAATCTGGGCCTGGGCACTGTCCCTCTGCTATGCAGCTCAAGGCTTATGCTTTACCTCTTGAGCCACAGTGCCACTTCCAGTTTTGTTATAGTTAATTGGAGAAAAGAGTCTCTGGGACTTTCCTACCTGGGCTGGCTTTGAACCCCAATCCTGAAATCTTACTGCCACCCATCTTAAGATTACATTTCTAACACTGTCCACTCAGCATATGTAACATGTATGTTCATCTATCTTTATATGAATTCGTGCATTAAAAACTGGGATACACCTTAGACTTTACACTCACAAACATGTTTGTAGTTCAAAAGTTGATACTACTGGAGAAATAAAACCTAAGAATGTAAAGGAGTCTGGGAAGTTCAGTTTGCATCCAGCCTGGGCAGAGCAGTCTTTGAGACACTATCTATAATTAACCAGCCAAAAGCTGGACTGGAAAAATGCCTCAGGTGATTAAATACCAGTCATGAGCAAGATTGATGAATAAGAGCTAAGGCTTTTGCATACGTACATACAAACATACACATACATACAGAGGCACTATTATGTGCACACACAAATACACAAATGAAACACTCTCAGAATATGTAGAAAAGTTAGAAAACAATAGAAAATATGTCCTGAGAAAGACTAGAATCAAGGGATAAGTTTTAATATTAGAAAGTCCTCAAGTGAACTTTCTTCAAAAAAGTTTGAGACTATTACCTAGGTAAGGATCAGAGATAGTAAGAGAGTCATGTAATCAAAATTAAAGGGATTGGATCCATGGAGGAATGAATCAGAGACCTCTGCAGGTGCATCTGAAAATGTTCATAGCCTATGTCAAATGTTAGAACATCTTTGAAAATAGTTCATGAACACTCTGAGCAGTCTAGTGGATAATATCACGGGAGAAGTTCAGAATTGCTAGTCTGTATCTAGAGTAAATAAACCAAGAAACTATGGCTGGGCAATGTGATACAAGCCTAAAATTCTAGCATTCAGACTAAGACAAGAGATTAGAGAGTGGAATTACATAGTGATACCTTCCCTGGACCAGGTAGTATAATTTAGTCTTATTAAAACAAACCAAACAAGAAAGAAATACACAGTTGGAAGTCTGGGCTTATTTTGTCACTATGATTTGAGAAGTCAACTTTCTTATTGAAATGCAACTCATATATAATCCTCAGTTGTGTTTTAAATGCTCTCTTCATTACAGAACATTCCTAGATGCAAAATGGCTCATGATTCCCATCCAAAATTTGAAAAAGTAAGTAATCATCATTCTGTTGGATTCCAAAGAAATGATGGATTACAAAAGCTAAATTATAATCTAGATTTAAAATATTTGGTTTTGTAAGTAATTTCATATACTATCGGATATGACAAAATTCTTTTTAAGTAGAGGGTTTAATTGACAAATTCACAAATGATCATGATTTCCCTTAATTGCAATATCTAGTATAGGTATGAGTCAAGCGGAAAAGGTCAGATAATGTGATGTTAGGAAAACGAACCCTTAAATATGTATTTTAATGTTTTCGTTTCATTCATGCATGTGTTTCTAACGCATTTATAAGATTATTTCTTTGTTGCTTTGTATGTCCCTCCCCCACAGTGTAACCCCTGCTTTCACTATATTTGATGTCAGTATAACATGTGGAGGAGATGGGGACAAGGGTCTCATATCTAAAATATACTTGGAACTCAAAAAATTAAACCACCCAACAACAAATCCTCAAAGAAACAACTGCCCAATAAGTAAGTGGGCGAAAGACTTAAAGAGAAGCTTCTCAGAAGAAGAAGGAAGGATGGCCAATAGACACATGAAGAAATGTTCAACATCCCTAGCCATAAAAGAAATGCAAATCAAAACAACATTGAGATATCACCTCACTCCAGTTAGAACAGCAAAAATCAAGAACTCTAACAACAACAGATGCTGGAGGGGATGTGGACAGAAAGGAACCTTACTTCATTGTTGGTGGGAATGTAAACTTGTTCAACCACTTTGGAAAGCAGTATGGAGGTTCCTCAAAAGACTCCACATAGAGCTCCCCAACGACCCAGCAATCCCACTTTTGGGCATTTACCCAAATGATCACAAACAAGGCCACACTAAAGCTACCAGCACAACTATGTTTATTGCAGCATTATTTACCATAGATAAGACATGGAACCAACCCAGATGTGGTATATATACACAATGGAATTCTATGCCTCCATCAGAAAGAATGACATTTCCCCATTTGTTAGGAAATGGAAAGGCTTGGAAAAAATTATATTAAGTGAAGTAAGCCAGGCCCAAAGAAACATAGGTCCCATGGTTTCCCTTATTTGCAATATCTAGTATAGGTATGAGTCAAGCGGAAAAAGTCAGATAATGTGATGTTAGGAAAACGAAACCTCAAATATGTATTTTAATGTTTTTGTTTCTTTCATGCATGTGTTTCTAACGCATTTATAAGATTATTTCTTTGTTGCTTTGTATGTCCCTCCCCCACAGTGTAACCCCCGCTTTCACTATATTTGATATCAGTATAACATGTGGAGGAGATGGGGACAAACAAGTCGTTTAAGGATTCAGGTGGACCTGTTGCAACAATGAGAAGTACAAAATGTCATGTCAAAATCAGCTTTACAATGTCGGTGGGAGGGGGTATGATTGGGTGGGAGGGAGGGGGGAGACTGGGAAGGGAGGTGAAGGGTAAACAAAGGAGGAGGCTGCAATGCTTGGTAAGAAATGTATGCATTATCCTGCCCATGTAATTGTAACCCCTCTGTACAGTATGTTCTCAAATAAAATAAAATAAAATTAAAAAAAATTTAAAAAAAAACCAGCTTTACAATGTCGGTGTGGGGGGGGAGGGGGGGTATTATTGGGTGGGGGGGAGGGGGGAGGCTGGGAAGGGAGGTGAAGGGTAAACAAAGGAGGAGGCTGCAATGCTTGGTAAGAAATATATGCATTATCCTGCCCATGTAATTGTAACCCCTCTGTACAGTATGTTCTCAAATAAAATAAAATTAAATTGAAAAAAAAAAGAACTCTAATAACAACAGAAGCTGGAGGGGATGTGGACAGAAGGAAACCTTACTGTATTGTTGGTGGGGGTGTAAACTTGTTCAACCACTTTGGAAAGTAGTATGGAAGTTCCTCAAAAGAATCCACATAGAGCTCCCCTATTTCCCAGCAATCCCACTTTTGGGCATTTACCAAAATGATCACAAACATAACCATACTAAAGCTACCAGCACAACTATGTTTTTGCAGCATTATTTACCATAGCTAAGATATGGAACCAACCCAGATGCCCCTTAGTAGATGAATGGATCAAGAAAATGTGGTATATATACACAATGGAATTCTATGCCTCCATCAGAAAGAATGACATTGCCCCATGTGTTAGGAAATGGAAAGACTTGGAAAAAATTATATTAAGTGAAGTAAGCCAGGCCCAAAGAAATATAGGTCCCATGGTTTCCCTTATTTGCAATAACTAGTATATTTGTGAGACAAGCAAAAACGGTCAGATAAGTTGAAATTAGGTGAAATGAACCCAAAGATAAGAACTCAAATGGTGTTTTTTCTCTTGCTATTGTTTCTAGCATATTTCTAAGATGATTTCTTTGTTGCTTTGTATGTCCCTCCCCCATTGTATAACCCCTGTTTTCACTGTATTTGATGTTGGTATAATTTGTGGAAGAGAAGGGAAAAATAAATTCTTTAAATAGGGTTACAGGTGGACCCATTGCAACAATCAGACGTACAACACGTTATGTCGGACAACGAACTTTACAACTTTGACACATGGGTTGGTTTGGGGGTGGGGAGTTGGGAAGGGATGGTAAGGGGAGACAAAGGAGAGGGCAACAATGCTTGATAAGAAATGTAATCATTACCTTGCTCATGTAATTGTAACCCCTCTGTACATATTTTCACAATAAAAATATCATGAAATTTAAAAGAAAAATTCACAAATGATTCTTGTATTTTATAAGCCTAGAATGTTCTTTCAAGTGAGTTATAATTAGAACTTAGTTAATAGATAATACCAACAATTCATGTATAAAATGATAATGTGAATAATGTAGACAGAGTTGCCAACAAAGAGAATAATTGTGTGACATCTAATTTCTTCTACCTGTATGTAACAAAGGAATCAGTTTCCTTAATTACGTGCCTCCTTATACAATGAGAAAAAAGCTAGGTTTGGGGGTCGTTTTTTTTTTTTTATTGGTTTGTACTAGGGCTTGAACTCTGGGCCTGGACACTGTCTCTAAGCTTGTTTATGCTCAAGGCTCATGCCCTAGCACTTCAACCTCAGTGCCACTTTTGTCTGGCTTTTGCTGTGAAGTTTATTGGAGATAAGAATTTGGGGAATCTTCCTGCCTGGGTAGGCTTTGAACTGTAATCTTCCGATCTTAGCATCCAGAATATCTATGATATTTAAAAAAGAATAAATATAAATAATATTTGCAAGTATTCTGATCTCAAGAATACGTGGGTGAAAAATGATGCAACCTAGATTATTGTGGTGTTCTTTCCAGAACAGGAAGGGCATCACATTAGCATAGGTGTAGTATTTTTTCACAATAGAGATAAGCTATTCTTGATGTGAATTAAGGGAATTTTAAGGGAATGAATTTCCCTTAAAAGTGTTGGGCTAGGATGACTTAATGGCATAAATCTTGATTGATGGTCTTAGATATAATAGCTTACTCTGATAAACAGTTGTTTACTCTTCAAGAATTAATTATTAGAGATGCTTCATAGTTTTATTTTCTACCAGAAACTACATCTATAGTAGAATTACATAACATGCAAACAGGTACTGTTTTGAATCTCTCAGGTATGGAATGTTCAAAATTTGAAAATGAGTAGTTATCAGTCATAGGAATTTTGAAGAACAAATATATATTCTGTCCTCTTAACAACTTATTTACTTTTAAAAGTTATGGGTTTCCATAGAATTAAACTGTTTTCAGTTTTAGTATGAGTATGTATTAAATATTTTTTTTCAAAATATTGGAAATTATATTGTGAAAATATTGTCTAGTTAAATAACATTCAAGTTGATGGTCCTCTGTTAAAAAGGGGTAATTAATTCTAATTAGATGTCAAATAGAATTTATTTTTAAAAAGTTACTACACTAAGAATAATATTTATTATACCAATACAGTGAAATTTTATTTCATGCAGCTTACTTTTTAAATTTAATTTAATTGTCAATGTGATGTACAGTGGGGTTACAGTAATTGTAAGGTAGTGAACACATAACTTTTCAAACTTGTTACCTCTGCTTTCATTTTTCTCACAGTTTTGCTTCACCGCTTCACCTGTGACATGTTGTAATGTACATTTCCAACATATTGTCTTCTGAGTATTACTGTTGCATTGGTTTGCCCTTTGTCCTTTGTCTCGCCATTTTGTTGTTCTCTTACCTTCCCCAATTAAGGTAAATATATACACAATACAAAGGGTACCAAAATCAAATACAGCAGGAGATAAACCATAAGGGAAAAACACACAGAAAATAGAAATCACACAGTACATTAAAAACAACAACCGCAAATAAAAATTTCTGTTTTCACATCTTGGAGTTCATTTTGCTCAACATCAGCTTATATGGTCATATATATGCATTACAGAGCCACTGGAAAATAATAGTTTCATGGACACTATATCATGAAAATAACATGTGAAATGTTTTTGATGATAAAAGTGGAATTAAGGGTGGTGAATTCATGATTCTGATAAAGGAATTTCAAAAAGTTTTAAAATTATGAAAGGTAAATTTTAATTGTTCAAACATTTTTAACAACTTAGCCTATGAAGAAAATTTAAAATTGTCTGGGAACATAGGCTTTCATGCAAAGAAATCCATGGAGACTTAGTGGATAGAGAGCAATGTGGGTGAAGATGGCTCATTTTCACACTAAACAAACAAACCTCAGAAACCTTGCTATAAATCCTGTAGCTTCCCTTGAGAATTGTCCTTACCAAGGAAATATACTCCCATATGTGAAACAAGGTTGTAGTGGAATTTAAATTCAAAGTTCTTTAAAAAAGACATCAAAATTTGTGAATTGACCTTTAATTACCAAACAGTAATTTCCTGAAAAAGATAATTTGGGTCAAAATATTTAAGTAGAAAGTGCCCTCCACAATGAAAGAAGATATTGCGTTTACACTTTTCTAATTGTAAAATTTTGCTCAATGTTTTTGCACGTGAAGCACTGAAACACAGAAAAATATCTGATTGAATACTTCAAACCAATAATTTCACATTTCTAAGTAGCTCAAATATATAATATCCTTATTAACATCAGATAGTGAAGACTTCCCTTATTACATAAGCCAAAAAGTTTTGGGATCAGAAAAAAATTTAGCAAATTGAAAAGGTAAGAAAACGGTGTTATTAGAAGACCTAGCTGAGCGTATTGGCTTCAGAAGTGGAGGAAAGCCAAAACTTTTTGACATGGATTGCCTTAATATTTTTGCTACCTAAAGTGATTTTACAGAGCCTATTTGGCTCACTACAATGAAGGACAGATTGAATGAAGACATGAAAATAAATTCCACATCCAAATAAAAGGGTTTTAAAAGAGAAACCATGAAGATGTAGCAGTGGGGGAGGCCTTACAGTCTTTCAGCTTCACAAGACTTGAAGCCAAGAAGGTGTGATTAGTTGGAAATCAGGCAAGAGCTAAGAGGAGGACATAGAAGTAGGACATAGAAGTATTGTCCGTTTTAACAGACCCTGTCATCCAAGGTATGGGTGATTTAACTCTATTCTTCTCCATACATCTTGTTGAGCAAATGCAAGAACAAGAGAAAAATAATCCATTGAAATAATTTTGCAAAGAATGACTTCACTGTTCCTGATATGGCATCTAAGCATCGTGTTAGCAAAATATATCTTTGAGTTTAGAAGTAATTGAAGCAAATAGTGGTAGAGTACTTATTTTTCTGGGCACTTTAGACACAAGAAGACTTTCAAGGTAAAAGAAAAAAAGTATAGCTAAATATTTGTGATCACAGCATCTTGGACTGGTTTTTTGGAGACAAAATTTTACATTAGATTTTGTCCTCATTAACATAGATGTTGGGTTTTTGTGGCAACCAAATGCAAGGGGGAAGTTTAATGGACTCACTTGGACAAGTAAACAGCATGATAGACTTAAAATGGCCATTAATATTTAGGGAAGTAGTTTGACCATTTACTTTGCCAGAACAAAGAAGGAAAGATATAATTCCAAATCACTTGACTTAAAAGTATGAAAAAAGAGTAGTGAAGAGAGATGAGAGAAAACATAGAGGACTGTTTTCTCTCCAGTGGAGTAATGGGTTCTTGATCTTGTTTCTTCCATTCTATCCTCACAAGCTATAAAGTATGTTTCAGGAATGGAGTATCCAGTTCAGACAAAGACAACTCGCAGAAGAAAATATTTGTATCAGATATAGGTGATTTATAACCTTAGGCAATCTATTTAAATCTGTTCAAAATTCTCCCCTAACCCAAACTGCCCACTTTGAACAGCTTTGTTTGCTTTTCCCAAGACTGCCCTTCACTATTTAAAATTTAGAGGTCATATTTATACACTCTAGAGATTTCTGTTTCCTTGTGATTTTTATGTGTTTTTGTTTTTCGTTGTGTTTTTTCACTGAATTTCAAAAGGTTGTGCAAGTGTGTTACAATTAAATATGTCCATCTAATTGTACAATGCTCCTAGATGAGTCACTCCTTCTATTATTCTCAACCAACCCCTTCTCCAAGATTTATTTCAGACTTACCACTTACCTTATCATATGTGTACATTGAGTATTCTAGTTGTACTTGCCTCTTGTTCCATTATTCATTATTCCATTATTGTACTATTATTCATTTTCTGGTTTCAGTTTCCTGATAGTCATTCTGTTAAACTGTCTGGTAATAATTTGAAAGGTTTATATGCATTCCATGGAGTTTCAATTCTGCATATACTTTAACCGATGTCTGCTTATATTTCCATAATTTATTCATCTGCTATAACAATTTGCAAGAGTGGAGACGTTAAGCACCTAGACATGATTTTATTCTTATCCATTTCGAAGACTAATCTTTAGTCAACAAGAAAGTTAAAAAATGGCTTAGAATGTATTCCTAACTACCAGCTTTTATAAATGGCTTTGTACGATGGGTTGTGATTATTTTATTTTATATGGGATAATATTAAAATTTACTACTATATAGGAATACGATAGAAATAGAAGACAGATTTCATGTTTGTCATATCTCTGATGAGAACCCATATTCTAAACTTAAAGTCATATTTCTTACTATGTTAGACAGATAGGGAAAAGATGAAACAACATATGATATGGCAACTATTCATGACTTTTTAAAATATACCTCATTATGTGACGAAATTTACTTCATTAGTCAATGTTTGTGTTTGAAATTTGGGAGGCTTATGTATTTAACACATTTCTGGAAGGCACATACTGAAAATTACAAATGGTGGTGGTACTATTTCTACACTTTAATGAATGGTTGAACCTGTTTCCCATTAGTGCTGGGTAAATAAATCAACTCTATTGTAACTTGCACCCTACTCTTGAAAAGCTTGTAAAGTCACTAAGCATCATTTACTTGTCAAATGTTATTTTGGTGAATGTGATTTTAAAAAGTTTATTTGAAAAGGAATATATTTTCACGAGATTAAATGTAGATTATCATTAGTTTGAGAATGACAACATTTTAATACTACAGGACCAAGTTTTACTGAAGAACCAGTATTTTGAAGCAATAAGGATCTTCTCAATTAATGTTTTTCTGAATTATATTTGACCTCTAAGTCAAGTTTTCCTAGCCTTGGTAGACCAATTATGGATATATCATTCCAGGAACTTTTTTGGCCTACTTATGCTGGACTGAAATCTTTCATTAATCATTAGAAGAGGGGTATTAAAAATTATTTTATGACAATTGTGATCTTGTTCACTCATATGGGCTGGTCATCTGTAAATTGAAAGTTTGAATTACTGTACTTTCTCTTAGATTTTGTGATTTCATCTTTCATTTTAAGTTGCCTTGCATTTCACAATTGCTTACTGCTAATTCCTCTGTCATAAAGAATCGGGGCCCAGAAATATTATAGGAAATGAAAAATTGAGATGGGTCTTCAATTACTTTCTGTTGGCATGTTGCATGGGCCAAGGTGAGAAGTCTTGATCTTGTTATCTGATGCTGTAGATACTTGGGACCTGGATCTTAGCACCCGTGGGTTCTGCAGAAGTATAATAGCTTTTAGACATCATATCAGCAAAATTTGGGTATGATCTGTAGGAATGCTTCAGAAATATGGAGAAAAACATTTTGGGACTAGCGAGTTAAAACAATAAACAGAGAAGCAGAGTAAAATTCCTTACAGATTAAAGGAAAACAACAATTTATTTTACCATGTGAATTCAGAAAAACAAGTACACTTAGAAGGTATCACAAGTTTATACTGAAGACATTGCATCGAGACTTTTTATATTCTCATATATATTCTAAGCCTAATTATTTATTATGATGTCATTTTAGTTTTAATGTGCATTTATTTGATGACTGATGATGTTTTTCTTGTGCTTATTTTGCACAAGATGTATTTTACTGGTCTCTGATTGATTTTTTTATTTATTTTACTTTTTGTAGTTTTTTTAAAATGTGAAAATACTATATAGAGGGGTTAAAATTACATGGGCAAGATAATGAGTACATCAACAATCCATCCAAAAGATCATACACCACAATCAAACAGGATTCACTCAGGGATGCAAAGCTGGTTCAATATACGCAAAACAATTAAAATAATTCATTAAATCAACAGGAGCAAGGATAAGAACCACATGCTTATCTCAATAAATGGAGAAAAAGCATTCGACAAGATCCAACACCCCTTTAAGATGAATTTCTTGGAAAAATCAGGAATCCATGGAACATTCCTCAATACAATAAAGGCTGTATATGACAAATCTACAGCCAGCATTACACTTAGTGGTGAAAAACTAAAGCCATTTCCTCTTAACTCAGGAGCAAGACAAGGATGTCCACTCTATCCACTTCTCTTCAATCTAGCATTAGAATGCCTAGCTACAGCAATAAGACCAGATGTAAACATAAAGGGGATCCAAATAGGGAAAGAAGTAAAACTCTCCCTCTTTGCAGATGACATGACCTTGTATTTAAAGATCCCATAGACTTCACTCCCAAATTACTGAAGATGATTCAAAACTTTGGCAAAGTAGTAGGGTATAAAATTAACCCTCAAAAATCAATGGCTGTTCTGTACGCCAACAATGAAAAAAGTGTGGCAGAAATTAGGAAAGCAACTCCATTCATAATAGCCCCACAAAAAAAGAAAATAACTAGGAATTAACCAAAGAAGTGAAGGACCTCTATGATGAAAACTTTTAAAACTTGAAAAAGGAAATCAAAACAAAATTTAGAAAGTAGAAAAACACTCCCATGCTCCTGGATTGGAAAGATCAACATCGTGAAAATGGCAATACTTCCCAAGGCTATCTACAAATTTAATGCGATACCTATCAAAATTCCAACCTCATTCTTCAAGGAAATAGAAGAGGCAATCCAAAACTTCATATGGAACAATAAAAGACCCCGAATAGCAAAAACAATCCTCAATAGAAAGAACAGTGCTGGAGGAATATTATTAACCAAATTTCAAACTCTACTATAAAGCCATATTAATCAAAGAGCTTGGTACTGGCACAAGAACAGACCTCAGGACCAATGGAATAGAATTGAAAACCCAGAAATGAACCTACAGACATATAGCCAGGTAATATTCGATGAGGGAGCTAAAAAAATAGAATGGAAGAAAGACAGCCTCTTCAGTAAATGGTGATGGCAAAATTGGTTAACTACTTGCAGAAAACTAAAGCTAGATCCCTATATATCACCCTGCACTAGAATCAACTCCAAATGGATCAAAGACCTCAAAGTCAAAGCAGACACCCTGAAAAAATACAGGATGGAATAAGAGAAACCCTAGGACTCCTTGGCCCAGGCAGATATTTTCTTAATAGAGACTCAGAAATGCAACAAATCAAAGAAGGTTGGACAAATGGGATTGCATGAACTTGCAGAGCTTCTGCATGGCAAAGGACATAGCTAGCAAGGTCAATAGAAAGCCTACGGATTGGGACAAGATCTTCACTAGCCATACAATGGACAAGGTATCATATCTAAAATATACCTGGAATTCAAAAAAATTAAATCCCCCAACAACAAATCCTCAAAGAAACAACTGGCCAATAAATAAGTGGACTAAAGACTTAAAGAGAAACTTCTCTGAAGAGGAAAGGATGGTCAATAGACACATGAAGAAATGCTCAAACTCCCTAGCCATAAAAGAAATGCAAATCATAACAACATTGAGATACCACCTCACTCCAGGTAGAATGGGTAAAATCAAGAACTCTAAAAACAACAGATGCTGGAGGGGATGCGGACAGAAGGGAATCTTACTGCATTGTTGGTGGGAGTGTAAACTTGCTCTATGCCTCCATCTAATTGATTTTTTTAACATTAGGTTTTCAGAATTCTACGTAGAGTCTCGATTTGCGGCATTCTTCAGGTACAAGATTTGCAAATATTTTATCCTTGACTATGGTTACCCTTCATCATCATTGTCGTAGTCGTCGTCATCATCATCATCATCATCACTATTATTATTACTATTATTACTTTTGTACATGTATGTATGCTCCTGAAAATTGAACTCAGGGTCCCTGAGATATGTTGCATTTTCTTAAAAATTTACCCTTTAAATGAAGCCTCACTTCTGCATTTTTGCTGATTAGTCACAGATAATATTTTCAGGGACTGTATTTTGTGTGATGGATTCAAAAAACAATACTCATATCACAGCCTCCCAAGTAGCTGGGATGAGATACATGAGCCCTGTGCTCCCAAATTCTATTCACTACGTTTATATGAGCTTCCACACACCAAATTATTTTACAGTTTTATTGAGTTCTACTATATCAAGTTTTTCTTTTTTTCTTTTTCTTTTTATTGTTCAAATACTATAGAAATGGGTTACAATTACAGGGACAAGGTAATGAGTACATTTCTTATCAAGCATTGTAGCCCCCTTCCCATCCCTTCCCATACTCTCCCCCATACTCCGTCCCCCCACCCAATGCTCCCCCCCCAACAAAGTTGTAAAGTTCGTTTTCCACATAACGTCTTGTACATCTCATTGTTGCATTGGATCCACCTGTATCCCTATTTTTAAACAATTTGTTTTTTCCCTTCCCCTCCACAAATTTACCAGCCTCAAATACAGTGAAAGCAGGGGTTATACCATGGGGTTGGGACATGCAAAGCAACAAAGTGATAATCTTATAAATGTGTTTGAAACAATCACCTGAAAGGGAAAAAAACAATTAAATACATATCTTAGGGTTCATTTCTCTAACATCAACTTATATGACCTTTTCTGCTTGACCCAAACATGTACTAGTTATTGCAAATAAGGGAAAACATAGGACTTAAGTTTCTTTGGGCCTGGCTTACTTCACTTACTATATTATTTTCCATGTCTTTCCATTTCCTAACAAATGGGGCAATGTCATTCTTTCTGATGTAGGCATAGAATTCCATTGTGTATATATACCATGTTTTCTTGATCCATTCATCTACTGTGGGGCATCTGGGTTGGTTCCCTATCTAAGCTATGGTAAATAATGTTGTAATAAACATAGTCGTGCTGGTAGCTTTCTTATGGTCCTGTTTGTGATCATTTGGGTAAATGCCCAAAAGTGGGATTGCTGGATCATAGGGGAGCTCTATGTGGAGACTTTTGAGGAACCTCTATACCGCTTTCCAAAGTGGTTGAACAAGTTTACACTCCCACCGACAATGCAGTAAGGTTACCTTCTGTCCATATCCCCTCCCGCATCTGTTGTTATTAGAGTTCTTTAGTATGGCCATTCTAACTGGGGTAAGGTGGTATCTCAATGTTGTTTTGATTTGCATTTCTTTTATGGGTAGGGAGGTTGAGCATTTCTTCATGTGTCTATTGGTCATCCTTCTTTCCTCTTCAGAGAAGTTTCTCTTTAAGTCTTTAGCCCACTTATTTATTGGGCAGTTGTTTCTTTGAAGATTTATTGTTGGGGGATATAATTTTTTGAGTTCCAGGTATATTTTAGATATGAGACCCTTGTTTGTTATAAGGCAAGTGAAGATCTTCTCCCAATCCGTGGGCTTTCTATTGATCTTGCTAACTATGTCCTTTGCCATGCAGAAGCTCTGCAATTTCATGCAATCCCATTTGTCCAACCTTCTTTGATTTGTTGTGTTTCTGGGTCTCTATTAAGAAAATATCTGCCTGGGCCAAGGAGTCCTAGGGTTTCTCTTATCCCATCCTGTATTGTTTTCAGGGTGTCTGCTTTGACTTTGAGGTCCTTGATCCATTTGGAGTTGATTCTAGTGCAGGGTGATATATAGGGATCTAGCTTTAGCTTTCTGCAAGTAGTTAACCAATTTTGCCATCACCATTTACTGAAGAGGCTGTCTTTCTTCCATTCTAGTTTTTTAGCTCCCTTATCACATCAAGTTTTTCTTTCCTATAAGTTTATTGCCTGAGTTAAAAATGATTCATCTCCAAAATTGTCAAGAAATCTTTCTTTGCTTTACATTTATATCACTCTATTTCGTTTATATGCCATGTTTTAATCTTGCTTGTAGCTAATATTTGAATAAATTGTTATGTTTAAGTCAATGTTCATTTTTTAATTCTCCCCAATACTGTCTAATTTATCACTACTTATTGAAGAGAATGTAATTCGACAAACTTTTGGTTTTACTCCTTATTAATATTCCTTGATAATAATTTTGTGGATTTAATCTGGTACTTTACAGACCCATTGAACTGTGTAATCTTTCCTCTACAAATGTAACAATTTTACACTAACAGCTTAATATTGGTCAGAGAAATATATTCCAGTTTATATTCAATTGTCAGTGAGTCAAAGAATGCTGGTCAGGTGATTTAGAAATTATCATAAACATAAATATTAATGCCAATCAAAAACTTTAACTTTCCTGAATAAGTTATCAAAAAATACAAATATATATCTCTGTAATAATATACCAACAACCAAAGAACATATGGAAAGGTTATATCATACTTAGACATTGCATACATATAGAGATTAGTAGAAATAGAAACAACAATAAAATATACCTGCACAACAACTATGTAGAAATTGGAATCCTTGTACATTGTGGCTTGGCACTTAAAGCAATATAGCCAGATTGTTAAACATACTGGCAATCATTAAAATATTACACATAGAGTTGCATCTATGATCCAGCATTTGCAATCATAATTTTATATACAATATATATTTCAACATATGTCCAATGAGACACATGTACAAGAATATACATAGCAAAAGTTTTTAGAATACCATATAATAAAATATTGAAATTGCCCTTGAGTACGTTACACAAGTATATACATGAATACAAAACAATATGCTCTATCCATGAAAAAAATTTACATGGACTTACTTACTTGGGAAACACTAATATTGCATGGGAGAAATGGATAAAACAGACTACATTTTCTAATTATATGAGCTTTTTAAAATTGACACATCTGTAGTGGTAGACTATGAAGTAATGGTTGGTCAAGTGGAGAGTAGGTTGAAATGATGACAGGAAGTGTGAGCTAATAAATATTGGAGTATTTTGAGAGGGCAGTGATGATAAAATATTCTAGAACTGAAGGTGATGTTCATAGTACATCTCTTTGACATTCTAAAAATCATTGTACTTTATCAAAGAATTACAGATTGCATTTGCATTAACCTTAGTAAAAATTTTTGAATAGTGAGTGAATCTGAGTGATAATTTAGAATTTTAAATCACAGAATTCTGTAAGGTATAAGTTTAGCATGTTGATGAATAAGAGTATAAATAAAATATAATCTGTGACATATCCTCTGAGTGAATATATATGACATTGTGAGTCAGTGAATATTCTACAAAATTAAGTAAATTGAGGGATAAGATAGAATTGAGATGGATGAGCGATAATGAACCTCAAGGTGCATTGTATTAGCCATGAAATGTGGATTAATTGTAGACTGTTTGCCTTGCATGTGTGAAGCCCTGTGTTTGATTCCTCATTACTACATAAACAATAAAGCTTGAATTGGCACTATGACACAAGTCATAGAGTGTTAGCATGAGGTAAAGAAGCTCAAAGACATTGCCAAGGCCCAGGACTAGTCAAAAATAAAAAGGATGCATTGTATTAAGCCGGGCACTAGCGGCTCATGCCTGTTTTACTAGATACTCAGGAGGCTGAGGATTGAGGTTTGAAACCATCCCTGTCGGGAAAGTCTGTGAGATTCTTATCTCCAATTAAAACAGATTGTATTCTGCTCTTTTCATAGGAAACCATAGAGGTGATATTTTGGCCTCATTTTTTTTTCTTAATTGTGAAAATAACTTACAGGGGGTTTACAATTAAATGACCAATGTAATGAGTACATTTCTTTTTCTTTCATTTTTTTTTTGGGGGGGGGTCCAGTCGTGGGACCTTAACTTTGGGCCTGAGCGCTGTTCCTCAGCTCTTCAGCTCAAGGCTAGTGCTCTACCACTTGAGCCACAGCGCCAGTTCTGGCTTTTTTCTTTTTGCTTATGTTGTGTTGAGGAATCGAACCCAGGGCCTCATGCATGCAAGGCAAGAGCTCTACCACTGAGCCACCTTCCCAGCCCCAGTTCTGAAGTTTTTAGTACAATTGTCTTAAGATATAACATAAGTTATTAAAATTAATATTAATCTAGATAACATTTATAATTACTCATAACACTTTTGAGTACAACTGTTGGTATTTTTTTCTATAGCCAAAAGAAATATTCTGAGTAAAAGAAAGAGATGAAGTTGGAAGAAACAAGAAAGATAGAAAGTTCAAAAGAAAGAAAGGAAGAAGGAAAGAAAGGAAGGAAGAAAGGAAGTAAGAAGGAGAGAAAGAGAGAGAAGTAGGGATGGAGGGAAGGAAAGAAGGAAGGAAGAAAGGAAGGAACAAAACAATTTAATTTATAAAATCTATTTAGCCCAGAAGAGGCAATCCAAAAATTCATATGGAACAATAAAAGACCCTGAATAGCAAAAACGCTCCTCAACGGCAAAACACTGCTGGATGAATATCAATACAAATTTCAAACTCTACTATAAAGCCATAGTAATCAAAACAGCTTGGTATTGGCATAAGAACAGACCTCAGGACCAATGGAATAGAATTGAAAACCCAGAAATGAACCTACAGACCTATAGCCATCTAATCTTCGATAAGGGAGCTAAAACAATAGAATGAAAGACAGACAGGCTCTTCAGTAAATGGTGCTAGCAAAACTGGTTAACTACATGTAGAAAACTAAAGCTAGATCCTTATATATCACCCTGCACAAGAATCAACTACAAATGGATCAAAGACCTTGAACTCAAAGCAGACACTCTGAAAACATTACAGGATGGAATAGGAGAAACCCTAGGTCTCCTTGCCTTAGCCCGAAATTTTCTGAATAGAGACCCGGAAACACAACAAATCAAAGAAAGGTTGGACAAATGGGATTGTATAAGGTTGCAGAGCTTCTGCAGGGCAAATGACATAGCTAGCAAGATCAATAGAAAGCCCACGGATTGGGAGAAGATCTTTACTAGCCATACAACGGACAAGGGTCTCATATCTAAAATATACTTGGAACTCAAAAAATTAAACTACCCAACAACAAATCCTCAAAGAAACAACTGCCCAATAAGTAAGTGGGCGAAAGACTTAAAGAGAAGCTTCTCTGAAGAAGAAAGAAGGATGGCCAATAGACACATGAAGAAATGTTCAACCTCCCTACCCATAAAAGAAATGCAAATCAAAACAACATTGAGATATCACCTCACTCCAGTTAGAACGGCAAAAATCAAGAACTCTAACAACAACAGATGCTGGAGGGGATGTGGACAGGAAGGAACCTTACTTCATTGTTGGTGGGAATGTAAACTTGTTCAACCACTTTGGAAAGCAGTATGGAGGTTCCTCAAAAGACTTCACATAGAACTCTCCTATGACCCAGCAATCCCACTTTTGGGCATTTACCCTAATGTTTACAAAAAAGACCACACTAAAGCTACCAGCACAACTACGTTTATTGCAGCATTATTTACCATAGCTAACATATGGAACCAACCCAGATGCCCCTCAGTAGATGAATGGATCAAGAAAATGTGGTATATATACACAATGGAATTCTATGCCTCCATCAGAAAGAATGACATTTCTCCATTTCTTAGGAAATGGAAAGACTTGGAAAAAATTATATTAAGTGAAGTAAGCCAGGCCCAAAGAAACATAGGTCCCATGGTTTCCCTTATTTGCAATATCTAGTATAGGTATGAGTCAAGCGGAAAAAGTCAGATAATGTGATGTTAGGAAAACGAACCTCAAATATGTATTTTAATGTTTTTGTTTCTTTCATGCATGTGTTTCTAACGCATTTATAAGATTATTTCTTTGTTGCTTTGTATGTCCCTCCCCCACAGTGTAACCCCCGCTTTCACTATATTTGATGTCAGTATAACATGTGGAGGAGATGGGGACAAACAAGTCGTTTAAGGATTCAGGTGGACCTGTTGCAACAATGAGAAGTACAAAATGTCATGTCAAAACCAGCTTTACAATGTCGGTGTGGGGGGGGAGGGGGGGTATGATTGGGTGGGGGTGAGGGGGGAGGCTGGGAAGGGAGGTGAAGGGTAAACAAAGGAGGAGGCTGCAATGCTTGGTAAGAAATATATGCATTATCCTGCCCATGTAATTGTAACCCCTCTGTACAGTATGTTCTCAAATAAAATAAAATAAAATTAAAATAAATCTATTTAGCCCAACACAAACTTCATCTAATTGATCCTTTAGTAAATTCAACTTTGCAATTTTCACTTCTTTGCATTTTCTCCATGCATGAATGAAACCAAGAAATGAAGGATCATAAATAACCACTTGAATCTGTTTGCATCTGTAGTAATATGTATGCAAATCTTTTTCTCATTTTCTATATTTCATCAAATAACTATTTGCATACAATATACACTTAGGTATAAATATTCAAAAAACTGATGAAATCCAAGTATGTCAATATATTATAGAATGTGAATACAAGTATTTATAGTGCTATTAATATTACAGTCTACATGTTATATTAATTATAAAAATGTTATTATGTATTTTATCAGAGAAATTAGTATCCTCTGATTTTGGTGTCTGAGTCCTACTAGCAGGCCTTAATTAAAATCAAAGGAGATCTGTATTTGTTGGCTCAAACGAATATTTCTGAAAGCAATTGACTCATAGGGGATTGTTCAAATATATCAGAAGGGCCTTAGAAAGTTGTACCACGTTTACATGATTACCTATGATTGATTCAAGAGCCACTAAGCAATCATATTTCACTTTATCATCACTGTAATTATTCCCATTGTAAGAAGAATCATTCACATAAGCCATATGATATAAGCTTGTCCTTAAGTTATTATTTTCTACGAAATTATATCCAAATGATACACTACACTGAGTTAAAGCAAAAGTTGCAAAGTGTATTGGACGATGTAACTCCTTCCATATATACATGTTGAAATTCTATTCCCCTGTCTGGTGACATTAGAATCAATATTTCAGAGATAACACTACAATAATGATCCTGATAAAAGAAGCCTTATATAACTACTCTGACATGTGAATGTCCAGCAAATGATGAACCAGAAATTGGACCCCCATAAGACAAGGAATTGCTTTGAACAACCATTTTTATAATCAATGTCTAAATTTCGAGCATATGGGTAATATACTCCTGATGGTTTTAAAACACTTACTTTGAAGTATTCTCTTATAACAGCTCAAAGGCTGACAAAAGACAAAGTAGTTTTGAGTTAATATCCCAAATTCTGATAAAAAGAGATTCATAATGTTTTATTATTTGAATTTTAATCTCCAAGTCTCCAACATAAAATATTTTAAAATGGGAGTTGATTTGAGGTTTAACTCTATTCAACTATCATAATTAATATTTTCAATATTTTTATTATCTAAGTAGTTGTACAATGGAATTGCCATTCACTGAAACAGTTATTGATACAGTGCATCTTGATCAATGTCACCTCTTTCAACATTCTCATCCACCCCTTCCAATCAACCCAGTCCTTATGTACCTCAAGATTATGTTATGGAATTACTTGCCATTTAACCAAGCAGTTTATGTGTACAATGCACCTGAAATTGTGTTACCACTTCAACATCTTCACCCCCATTTCACACTACCCTTTGCTTTGTATATTTCAATTCTGGGAATTATACAATGGATTCTTGCCCGTATTCTATCCTTTTCACCTTCAATTTCCTACCCCTCCTATATTGCCCTCCCCAGTTGTCCTGTCTTGTAGTACATATTTACTGGTATTTATTTTGTTGGGCTTTGACTTAGTCTTTTTTGTCTTTTCTTTTTTTGTTTGTTTCATTGTTTCTCCAAAATTTTATTTTAATTTAAATTACAGGACCAGCCAGATATTCTGATGAGAAAGTCACTTTTCCTCAGGAGATGGGAAATGCTTCCATGGCATGGTTAAGAACTGTATACATCTCTACTTTTTTGTGTTTATCAAGGAAGCGCTAAAAAAATCACATTAGGTCACTGACTTAAGTAAAATTAAACCTTTATAACACAAAATTTCCATAGTGTTTTCTAAAGTAGTTGAACAAGATTACATTCCCACCAACAGTGTAATAGAGTTTTCTTTGGGCCACAACCCTATCAGTATCTTTGATTGTTCATTTTTTTTCATAATTACATTGTAACAAGGGTGAGATGAATCTGTGTTGTTTGCATTTGCATTTCTTTTATGGAGAGAGATGTGTCTATTTGTCATTTTTTTTAATTGGTTGTGGGGCCTAAACTCGGGGCCTGGGCACTGTCCCTCAGCTCTTTAGCGCAGGGCTAGCACTTTACCACTTGAGCCACAGCACCACTTCCAACTTTTTCTGCTTATATGGTGCTAAAGAATTGAACCCACGGCTTCATGGATGCAAGGCAAACACTCTACACTGAGCCACCTTCCTAGCCCCTTATTTGTCATTCTTACTTCTTCTAAGAAGTTCTCTTTAAGTCTTTACCCCATATATTAATTGGATTCTTGTTTATTTGAGGGTTTATTTTTGTTGGGCTTAACTTTTTGATCTCTAAATATGGGTTAGTTATGTGAACCCTTGTTTGATGCTTACCTAGTAAAAATCTTCTTCCATTCTGTTCTCCTTTTATATATCCTGCTAACTATTTCCTTTGCCATGAAGAAAATCTTCAGTATGATGCAATTCTATTGATCCAGAAAGAATGAAAATACACCATTAATAAGAAATGGAAAGACTTGGAACAAACTTATACGAAGAGAAGAAAGACAGACTCAGAGAAATATAGATTTCCTAATTTACCTCATTTCTTGTAGTAGAATGTGCCTCTAATTCTGCAAGTAAACACAGTTGGATGGTAAAAGAAAAAACATTACACTTAAACATGATAAATTTTATGGGATTCTAAACATTTATACGGTGAGATCAAGGGAGGATGCCCTTTGAATAGGATCACGAAGGCTCAATAGCTATATGAATATTATGATATAAAATAATGTTCATTAAAATGATCTCCAAGAAATGATGAGAGTTTTTTTTTTTAATATTTTGCTTTTTCCTTCTGTGTTGTGATGGTGTTATTTTTTTTTAATTTCTGCACCTTTGGTCTTATATGTAAGTTTGGAAAGTGCAAGGGGGAACACAGAAATGGAGGGACAAAGGGTGAACAAATGCATCAGTGCTACTCAATGGACACTACATTATAGAAGAACTATACAACTTTTTGGGGAGGGAGGTTGAAAGGGAAAAACTGGGAGACCAAGAAGAAAGAGGGGACACTGTTCAAAAAGAAATGTGCTCACTATGTGACTTAAGTAATTGCAACCCTTCAGTACATCATCTTTATTGTAGCCAGAGTACCTCAATAATATTAGATAAAATATGCTTTAAATTAAAAGTGGTATGAATGTAAAAAGAAACAAAGAAAGACATTAAATATTGATAAACTTTCCATCACAGGGATATAACAATTCTAAATATTCTAGAGCTCCCAAAATCATCAGACAAATTCTACTTACCCTAAAAACATGCATACGTCCAAATACATTGCTGGTTGCTTGAATACATTATTCTTACCTCTGGACAGGCCATCCAGATAAAAATTTAGCAAAAAAAGTCAGAGCTAAATAAATACATTGACAAGCTATACCTAACAGATATCTACAGAATATTTCACCTAGCAGTGTCACAATATATATTCCTCTCAGCAGCCCATGGAACGTTCTCCAAAATAGATCATATCTAGATCACAAGAAAAATATGTCATAATTCAAAAATAAAAAATAAAATTACTCTTTGTATCTTGTCAGTCCACGATGGGACCAAGTTTAATCTCGACATCAAAAGAAATCACAGAAAATTCTGAAACTCACAGACTGAATAACACATTGCTAAATCATCAGTGACTCACTGAAACGATATGGAAGGAATTTCCAACATTTATGGAATTCAGTGGAATTGAACACACAAAATACTACTACCCCTGGGACACAATAGCACAGGCAATACTCAGAGAAAAATTTCTTTGAGTATATCATCAACAAATTAGAACAATATTGAACCAGCACTAATGATGCACCACTAGGTCCTTGAAGAGCAGGAACAAGCCAAACCAAAACCTGTATACAGAAATAATACAAATTAGATTAAAGAAATAAATGAATCAGAGTCTAAAAAAAAACACAGTCATGATTGAATTTTATCTACTAGTAGCTCAAAAATTTGACAGATTAATGTCAACATAGCTTTTTTCAGAGATAGACTCACCCAGCCCAAATGAGTGAACAAAACAAACTTCTAAGATTCTAAGAAAAAACATTTTGTTTACCTTTTTAAAATAAATTTACTCTGTTGTTCTTATTAAGGTGATTTATAGATGGATTACAATTCCATGAGTCAGGTAATGAGTACATTTCCTTTTGTGAAATGTCTTCATTCCCCTCCCTTATTCCCAGTCTCACCCTGCTGACCCCCACCCATGTGTTAAATAGATAACTTTCATCAATGTTCAATGAATTCCCTTGCTGCAATTTTTCACTCTTTTCCCTAATGCTCTGTGCCCACCTCCCCACTTTTCTGAAGACGTACAATGAATAGACCAGGCATAAGTTAAAGAAGACCAAATCATCACAAACTATAAACAACAACAAGCACAAATCCAAAAAGGAATTTTCTGTTTTCACGACTCACGGCCTGTTTAATTATGTCTATCTTGTTATTTAAATATAATTGCTTTTTATCATAAAGTCAATTCAAGGATTAAGGTGTGATAACATAATTTTCCTTTCTATTTAATAATGCTTTTTATTTTAATATTAAGGTTGAAAATAACCCAATTCATGTTTTAGTGAAATTTGAAGGTTCAGATTTAAAGTTAAAGTTTCAAAATGGCTAATAGTTCCATTTTGGCCACGAAAATGAAAAACGCATGTTTTATCCTCAAGAATGTCATTATTTCATGTGCAAAGAAGAAACTAAATGCAATATTAATTCAGTGGAAATAAGGAATAAAAAACTTATTCAATGCATCAATTCCATAGATCATATCTATTGATAAAATTAATAAAACTTATTTTAAGTAGATTACTTAAGACATGAAGTAAGTGATAATTTTCTTTTCTAGGTGTAGTTGATATAGAAATCAAAGCCCAAAGATTCCAGAGTTCTGTGTGCTTGATACATGTGAATTTACACATATGCTTGTCTCATCTCAATATTATTTGAACTGAGAACCGGATTAGAATAAAAAAATCATGCAAATGTTTAGCTGTATTTTGTGAGTAATATGTTCGTTTTATATCTATTTTATTTGAAAAATCTGGAAAATTTATTTAAGTCACATCAACATTAATGAGAAATAAATATCTCCTAGCTCCTTAAAAGAGAATCAATAAAAAAAAGGAAACAACAAAGAAAAAATTGAACCCCATTTTGTACGTGGTTTTTGTATATTGTGGTGCTTTGCAAGTGTGGATTATGTGACTATCCCATGAATCTTGGCTCAAATCACAAGGGCTAGTAGAAGAAATTTTCAAAATCTAGAGCAGCTAACACAGCTGTGCAGTTGTTTGTAGGTTTCACTACAGTCACAGCTGGACATCAACTGTAAAAAGGTACTAATACTACTGATTTGGAGGCAAGAATGTGATGAAAAACAAACTTTTATCTTCTTAGATGAAGTTAGAAGACCACACTTTAACAGCTTACTAAACGATCAGCCCTTTGAATAACAGTGCCATTTTTAAGGCACTCTAGATAATTGAAATCCTTCATCCCTGCACAACCATTAATGCCTTTCACAAATCATTGCCGAGGGCAATTTCTAGTTCTATTTGATATTTCAAATGGCTTAGGAGTAACATAAACAGTAATTCAATTTTTGAGAAAACTTAATTTAGATTAAGCAAACAAATCAGATTCAACTCCATAGCATACCCTTTAGGGAAAATGAATTAAGGAATAGGGCATGTCCTTTGTTATTTAATATTAGACATTAGGGCAAAATGCCAGAAACAGACTCTGCAAGACGGAAACAGAAGTCTTTGTTAAGATATATTAAACATTACCTAGGGACAAGTAATTTTACCTACATTTTCTATTATATGATGATATATTTTTGTCTGCTAATCAGAAAGACTCAAAAAGATTTTTAATTATGATATGAAAAATGCATCATCATGAATGAATGAAATCAGGAAGTAGATGGCTCAGGAGCTGGTTGGTTCTGTTAAATATTCTCATTAGTTTGAATGATCTGATGTTTTTGTATGTGCAAAATTATGAATGTATTTTATGTCTGGACAAGAAAGTTTGATTATTAGATCATTGTCTGATACCCAATGTTAAGAAACTAACCTAAGTCAGAGTGTTAAATATATATGGGTGTGTGCGTGTGTCTGCAAGTTTATATTTAGACGGCAGTACCTTAATTCCCTCAGGGTATATACTTAATTCTATTAGTTATAATACATTAATGACAGTACATTAACATTTTGAGACATATTTATATGTTCCTATGATTGCATGAACAAACTAAAATTTATGTTTTGGCTATGAGTTTTTGAAATGTCAGCTGAAAGTATAAGCATTTGGAATCTTGAGAAAGATATCAATGCCAAACATTTCAGTATAGATCAATTTTAGACAACCCTTGCAAGGATCTGTAATTTATATGAAATGCAACTTTCATTGAATTTCCAAGACTACAATATTCTAGAAATTTGTAGGAAAACCAGTTAAATTATGGAAACATAAAAGTAATGTGATTATTGTATACAGTTTTACATTTTAGTTTCGTCAAGTAAAAGTACTATTTATTGCTTCTGTATAGGAAGGAAAACCGCAATTATTAGAATTTGTGCCGTATTTCACATTGGGAAACTTTGTCTGTATCAAAAAGTTTATTTCTTTTGTTTCTGCTTTCCTATTCATGATTCTGTTTCTCATAGTATTATTCTAAGGACTTTTTCTTTTTCCCAGTTTGGAGTTGAACATACCTCATGCTCTCAGTTTGTTTGCTAACAGTAGTCAGTCTACCATTTGAATCATGTATCCAGCCCAGAAATTTTTGTAGTTAATTGGAGAAATAACCTCATGAACTTTCCTCCCAGCCTGAAAACCATTATCCCTCGAGTCTCATCCTTCTTAATCACTAGGATTATAAATTTGAGTCATGGACCCCAAGAGTCAATGGTTTTTCATATCTTATAGATTGCACATGTTTGCTAGTAGTTGTAATAATAAACTACCACAGATCGGGTTTAGGATTAACACTGTAAATACATTGCCTCTGAGTTGGTGGAACTAGAACTGCAAGATCAGAGTTGGCTTCTGATTCCTCTTTCCTTGGCATATTCAAAGCATTCTGCTACTCTTGGAGGAGACTTCAACTTAAATGCTACCTTTGAGATTCTGTTTCCATCTGCAGTCACTTGCTAAGACAATGGGTTTTTGATCTTTAGTATGATTTCAGTGGGACAGAACCCAACACATTACATATTACTTAATTGATAGAAGAAAAACTCTAATAGAAAATTATTTGTTTTGGGCATGGAAGTTATGGTTATACTGTACAAAATAGTAAAAGAGGTAAACGTTTTATTAAAGCTTGTAAAAAGAGTATGAAGTCTTGACGTTAGACATGCCAAATTCTTACACTGGCACACCCTTAAATTCCTAGAGGTACCAGAGGATTTAACCTGGAATCCTATACTTGTGAAACAGCATCTCTACTACTATCATACCTGCAGATTATAATTGGATTGCTTACTTTGAGTTAGTATCACTATGCCTGGGCCTGCTTGGACTGCGGTCTTCTTATCACAAGCATAAAACATTGCACCCAGCAAATGGTTAGAATTTCTGAAACATCTGGAACATCTGAAACATTTGTGTCTGGGATCGCCTGAAACTGGAATTCTCTAATCTCTGTTTTCCAAGTAGATAATATTTTAGGTTTGAGCCATTTTAACCAATAAAAGCATACAATTTCAAAATATCTTGATATTGCATATATTTGTGCTTAAAATGTATGGCTAACCTTAATTTTCACCCGCTTTTTTTAGTACTCTGAGTTGAAAACATTGGCATTCTTGATATTAGTGGTTTTGTTTTGGATGGAATCCCATCTCAATCAAAAAATTCTTCCAAAAGTTTATGTCAATAATCATGGAAAAGAAGGCTTCAGGTTGGAAAAAACACACTGTTAATAAATTTATAAATGCAGTATACTCATAGTGTTAGTCAATGGTTTCTTTAGTGTGAGGAGAAAGGTAGAAATGTGAAAGATGTAAGGTCTCTGTAGAAATACTGTAGCTGTCACTTCAGGTTATCTTCCTTCCCTAAAGCTTGCTTTATTAAAACCCTCTGGGTGCATATTGGTTGGACTGATTAGTAATCTTCTCCAGGAAATGAAGCTGATTTTACAAGGCTGATGGTGTGGTAAATAAAGGAATGACCAGAATAAGCACTGATATTGTCACAGATTGAGCAGATCAGATTAACTGCTGAACAGCAAAACTAAGCAAAGTTTCAAGTCTCATTATTCACATTGGAACATATATAGATAGTACATAAACACATACATATAAATATACATATACATACATACATGAAAATTTAAGTAACCAGTAGAATATATAGAAACTTGGTATGACAAGTGTTAATCTATATGAAATTGGTTGCAGGAAAGGTACAGTAAAATATAAATAGTTTAGCATAGATCTTGCATAGATTTTGTAAAGGATGAAAATTTTTCCTTCATTATACACTTTACAAATATCTTTAGAGTTCGGGGAAGATGGCAGAGGAGAAGCTGGAGGCTAAACAAGCTCTCGCATAGAAAGCAGTTTTAGTGTTCCAGTGAACAGTCCTAAGCCAAAGAGTCACAACAAGTGTGCCATCACAGGACAGGGAATTAGGCCAGAGAGGGAAAATCCAGGCAAGGAGACAGATCTGAGCAATTGTCAGCAGCCACCGCTGGGAGGCGTTGGCCCTAGCCATCAGACCTGCAACACAGAGAGTCTGGGATGAAGAAGCCCGATGCGGTGGTAGAGCAGATTCTACTCAACACCAGCAAGAAACGACAAGGAAAAGACATCTTCATCCTGCAGTTCGCCGCAGACCAGAGAAGACCCAGGAACCAAGACTCAGCATGAGTAGAAGCCTAACGTCCTCACTCCTTCTCAGGGAGCAGAAGACGGGAGGCCACCCCTTCCCCTCCACTACCAGAGATCTCCATCTTTGATACTGACAAAGCTCGGATGAGCTAGCTCCAACTCAGGCCTTGGAAAAAAACTTGAGTCATTTAGCAGGTCACAAGAACCTAACTGACCTGGCAGACTCAGCTGCACCAGGGAAAAGTCACCCAGCTCAGGGGCAAGCCCCACGAGTGTCTTTCTTCACTGGGTAATCAGAGTCAGAGGCTGCCCCTCCCTTTATCAGTGTCAACAATCAATTGAAATTCAGTAAACAGAAACCCTGAGTGTGGCTCCAGGCTAGGCTCTGTGAGTTTCTCACAAACTAACTGCTGTTTGCTGAAAGGCCTCAACTCTACCTAGTCTCATCACAGCATCTCCAAGACTTGAGGAAATAGCCATCTCCCTCTTTTGTGATACTCAAAGCAGATCTCCCTCCCATTGAACTAACCTGGGAGGAGGATCACAAAATCTTGGGTAAAGCAGAGCGTTTTTCTGCCTGCTCAAACAAACTGACTTAAACCAACCAAGCCACAGGAAAATCAAACACCACAAGCAGACCAGAGACTCCAACAAGAGGCTGGTAACAGACACAAGGGAGATGCAGCATCTTCCCACCTCTCCCAAAAAAAAAAACAAAGAATTTTTTTCTTTTGTTATTTTTTGTACATTTTATAAAAAATTTTTTTCTATAACTTTTTAAAATGTTTAATTTTTACCTTTTTTGGAAAAAATTATTTTCTAGTAACTTTTTTTCTTCCTTTTATAACTTTTATTTTTATTTTAGGGGTATATGTGTGTGCATTCTCTTTCTTTCTTTTTCTTTTAAAAGTTTATTTTATTTTATTTTTGTTTTTTTGTTTAGCTCTACTGAACTTCTGATCTTTTCTCTTTCTTTCTCATTCTTTTCACCTTTTCTCCTCTTTCGTTCTTCTTTATGTGACTTAATTGCTGTTCTTCACATCCTCTGATACACCCATAGTCGATTAATAGACCTTATCCCACATTGTGTACACACTTAATCCAGAAATTTATTACTCAATTCAAAACTTCTTAGACTTAAATTCCTTAATAGCAGTAATACCTCTTTCTACCTATATAATATTTTAAGTATTTTTATTTTTAAGTTTTTCACATCTCCTTTATATTCCTCCCCTTTTCTCAATATATCCACGTTCTTCTCTGAATATTTCATATTCAAATCTGTATAATTTTTCAGCATTGCTATGTTAATTTTTAATTTTTACTTTTCTAAATTTTGGGGTCTTCTTTTTCCCCTTTCTCTTTCTTCTTATTTCTCTCTCTCTCTACTTTCATCTGATCCAACCTATTTCCTGCTTTATTGTGCCTTAATCCATGATACATAATTAAATGGAAGCATAATTTAATACCTAATAACTATTAGTAATATATGTAATTTAATAATATATAGACATCACATTCAATAATTATATTTACATATTTAAATATACAGTGCAAGATACATCTACATCTTTCTGTATATATATATATATATATATATATATATATATATATATATAGGTATTTGCAATAATTTACACACCTATACATTTATATATTGGCCACTCCTGGGGCTAGAACTCATGTCCCGGGAACTGCCTGGAGGTGAATTTTTTTGAGGCTGTGGTGCTTACACTGACCCCATGATGATTTGGGCATTCCAGGCCTTGAGTTCAAATTCCAGCATTGGCAAAGGCAATAGGTGGAGTAAGAATCCAATGTTGACCTGTTTTCCTTTCTGTGGAAATATTGTGTCCTAGGTACAATATGTAACATTTATGCAAATACATATATGATATGTATTATACAAATGTATATAAATATTATTTTTGCCAGCTCTGCGCTTGGAATTCACACCCTGGAAATGCTCCTGGATTTTTTTTCTTCCAGGGGGTTAGCTTCCACTTCACCCAGAGCACAATAGAGTTACCCAGTTCCTGAGTTCAAATCCAGGTATGGCAGATAAAATGGCCTAAATTCCTAGCCAGGACCTTATCTTATTGGGGGGCAGGCACGGGGCTTGAACTCAGGTCATCACAACTCTGCCTCAGCCTTGATTACCCTAGGCTGGGGTGCAGCTTTTACACACACAGATGATCCAGGGATCCTAGGACCCGAGTTCAACTCCCAGCCCTGCAACAAAAAAAAAAAAAAACCAAGATGGAGGAAGAAATACCAGGATGTTTTACTCAACAGTTTTACCTTTGTTTCCTTTGCACTGTGACCATCCTGGATCTCAATGACTCGGTTGAAATTGTACCTGACCTTGCATGGCCGAAGGCTGGTGGGCTCTCAGTGAAGCCTGAGCCCAACCCAGACAGCTCGGCCCTAGGTTCGATCATGGGAATGCCAACTACACACAGCTGAAGATCCTAAAGAACTCGTTCCTATCTATAGGAACACTAGTAGAATGTTTGACATGAACTAATTAAATTACTAATTAGCTAGTCTTTCTAGTATAAGATTGTACACAATAAATATAGGCCATTGATTAATTTAATTAATATTTTATTAAGTCTCCTACCGTGATAAATTAATGGAGGTATAATTTGATACCAAATAATTGGTAATAATAGAATATATAAAAATAAGATATAGACATCATTCTTTATATAAAGTAATACACTAGAATCTACATAAATGTATGTCTCTCTACATAAATTTATTTATAGATGCATATACATATACACACTCTGCAGTATACACATCTGCTTATATATTGGCCACTTCTAGGGCTTGATTTCAGGTCCTCAAATTTGCCCGACAACTTCACTCGCATCAGACTGCTGTGTTAACATTGACCCATTCATGAAGTGGGCCATCTAGACCCAGAGTTCAATTCACAGAACTCTCAAAAACTTAATCCTGGTGAAAGAAGCCAATTGTCCCACTTGCTTTCCTTATCAGTGAAAGTTCTGTGTCTCAGGAATGATGGATAATACATAGGCAAATCTATTCCCTATGTAATAGGATGTAAAAAAATTTATACATGTAATCATACTCTCTAAAATATATAATAAATACATAAAAAAAGAAAATGAATAACTACACTAACTGCAATATGCAGTAAACATGTATATTAAGTATAAATCAGGTATTTAAAATATATACGAATATTATTTTTTCAAGTGCTAGGGCTTGAATTCAGCCCCTGGGCACAGGCCTGACTTTCTTGTCTTCTAGCACGGTGGGCTTCCCCTTCTCACACAGTGCTGCAGATTTACCCAGACCCTGAGTTCAAATAACAGTCCTGGCAGAAAAAATGGTGTGAATTCCAAGCCAAGGAGCTCTCATAATTTTTAAAATATTTTTAATGTATATATGTATTTTCATTTTGTCAAGTACAAGGTTGAACTCAGGGCGTGGCAACTCTGCCTCAGCATTGATCACCCTAGATTGGGTTGCAGCCACTGGATCCACAGCCGAACCTGGGTTCCTGGGCCTCAATGGCTGAAAGGAAAAAAAAAAAATTAAAACGACACAGAATAAAAATACAGAAACTTGCAGATGGCTGCCAGTTTTACATTTGTTTTCTTTTCAAGGTGACCATCCTGGGTCTGAATGACACAGATGAAAAATGTTCATAACCTGGCATTGCTGAAGGCTGGCAGGCTTCTAAGGAAGCCGTAGGCCAACACGGCAACATAGGCCTTGTGTTCAAAGCCGGGTCCTGAACCCTACCAATGGAGGGAGATCCTAAGAGTCTCCTTCCTATTCATAGGAATACTGACGGAAGGTTATGAATGTGAAGTTTGAATTAGTTGTTCCTAAATGATACTACTATAAAATTAGAAAGAGATTTTAGAAGGCCGATGGATTTTAATGAATATTTGTGACACATTAAAAGAATACTATTAATTACATGGACACAATCATTTCGGAACAGTGATTGATTTAATTAACAATTCATTAAGGATGAAAACAGTAATATTAATTACATGGAAGCATAATAAATACCCAAGAATTGGTAGGAATCTAGCCTATATAACTGAATAATGTATACACATCTCTAGCACTCTATTAACATCTATATTTATTTGTGTACTGCCATCTGCATGTCAATATGTTCTTATTTTGTCAACCCCTGGGACTCTATCTCAGGTGCTGGAAACAGCTTATCAGCTCCATATGCCACAGGCAGGCGTGCTGATACTCACCCATTCATGAATTGGGCCTTCTAGGCTTTGAGTTCAGATGCCAGCATTCACAAAAATTGAATCGTGGAGTAAGAAGCCCATGGTGACACATGTTCTCCTTTTCTGTGAAAGTCCTGGGTGTCAGGTGTGAAGTTTCATACATAGGCAAATAATCTATATCCTATGTAACAAATGCAGTAAATATTCTATATGTAATAGCACTCAATAAAATAAATAGTAAATAAATGAATGAGACGAAAAATAAAATGAATAACTGCACTAAGCGTAATTTGGAGTCAACATACGGGGCTTGATCTCAGGGCCTGGACACCACCTGTCAGCTGAATTGGCTAGAGGCTGCTATGCTGGGAGTCACCCATTCATGAACTGACCCTTGTAGGCCCTGAGTTTACATCACACCACTGCCAAAAATTTAACCTTGGAGTGAGAAGTGGAGCATGACACATATTTTTCTTTCCTGTGAATGTGCTCGGTGTCAGGTAGGATGTATAATTCAGATGCAAATCTATATTCTATGTAATAGGTTGTAATAAATGTAAAAAGTGTCATAGATGGAAGAATTGTCACTATAATAAATGATAAGAGTATTGAAATAGTAGTGAATCCTTCTAGGATAAAATTAGGTGCAATAAGTATAGAGGTGCATTAAGTTTAATCAATATTTTATTAAGCATTAACAGAATATAAATTGCATGGAGACATAATTAAATACCTAATTGGTAGTAACACATGATTCATACATAATTTAATTATATATAGATATCTGTCTCATGTATAAAATATGTAATTATATATATGGATGTATGTGCATATATATACATATATATATATATATATATATATATATATATATATATATATATATATATCCCAGCAGGTCTGAGATTCAGAAAAATCCTGAGGTTAAACTGGGAACGGTGAGGGGAGCCCCAGAACATGCAGTGTCTTGAAAGAAGTCTCTGTGTTTTGAACTCATTGTATTGAATACAAATTTCCTAGCTTGGTGCCATTCATCAGTGCTACTCAGGAGTTTCACCTATAGAAATACATACATACATAGACAAAGACATAGAAGTACAGGCTTTTTTTGAGGGAGCAGGTCCTGAGGTTGAACTATGAACCTAGGCGTTGTCCACAAGCTCCTTTTGCTCAAGGTTAATGCATTAAGCTTGAGTCACAGCCTCATTTTTGCGTTTTTATGTGATCTCTTAGAAATAATAGTGTCATGGACTGGATTCAAACTGTGATTCTCTACTTCTCAGCCTCCAGAGGACCTGGGATTACAGTCAGCAGCCACTGTCACCTTCTTTCTTTTTTTCTTCACTTTTTTAATTTTATAATTTTTTATTATTGTGAAAACATTGTACAGAGAGGTTACAATTACAAGGGCAAGATAGTTTCCAATACTATCTCTTCCCCTCTCCACCCTCTACTCCCAGCTCCCTACCACCACCATCCCCACCCCAACCCCGCACCCCACCAAAGTTGTAAAGTTCATTTTTCGACATAATTTCTTGTATATCTCATTGTTGTAATGGGTCCACCTGTAAACCTATATAAACAGTTTGTTTTTTCCCTTCCCCTCCAAAAATTATATCAATATCAAATACAGTGAAAGCAGGTCTTATACCCTGGGAGAGGTACATACAAATCAACAAAGAAATATGTTGGAAAAAAATTGCAAGAAAAAACAAAATATTTGAATCCTTATCTTGGGGTTCATTTTGCCTAATATCAACTTGTCTGAGAGTTTCTGTTTGTCTCAGACATATACTAGTTATTGCAAATAAGGGAAACCATGGGACTTATATTTCTTTGGTCCTGGATTACTTCACTTAATATAATTTTTTCCAAGTCTTTCCATTTCTTAACAAATGGGGATGTGACATTGTGGCTTAATTGGTAGAACACTCACCTTGAGCTGAAGAACTGAGCGAAAATGACCAGGCCCAGTGTTCAAGCCCCACGACAGACAAATTTTTTTAATAGAAATTTACTTCTTTAATTTTATAATCTGGACAATTTGACTTCTTAACAAGGTTATTCCAATGGTTTGAATTTATAAGTAAACTATCCAATGTTTATTAGAGCTGTTTTCACTGAGAATGATTTTCTCTCTTCATCTCACCCTCTGGTCTGAGGCCAAAAGTGAGAAATGGGTGTCACAGTATTTGGGAGCAAATATCCACAGGACATGCCAGTTCTGCCACTTAGCATTGAGCTGAGGTAAATTTACTGTCTCAGGATGACAGGAACGAAAGTTGGAGTGATCCTCATACTGTCTGAATTTCTCATTTTACCTATAAAATGATCTAATAATTATGAGTGTTTTGTGTCTCCAACCTGAATTATCTAGAACCCACTAGTAGCATCTTCATGTTTCCATTTTTCTCTAGTACATCTTGAGATTTAGACTAAGAGTTTCTGTGGAGCAGCTCCTCAGCAAATCCCTGAGAAAAGCTACTTGAAACCTCCTCAGGAGATAGCCATTCAAAGATATCTGAACAGGAAAGTCTGTGAGACACTTGTCTCCAATAAAACACCAGAGAACCAGAAGTGGAGCAGTGGCCCAGGGGGTAGAGCTCCAGCTTTGAGAGAGAAAACCGAGCAGGAGATACAAGCCAGACCAGGCAGGAAAGCCTGAGAGTTGCTTATGTCCAATTAATGACCAGATGGCTCGAAGTGGAGCTGTGGTGGTGGTAGAGCCTCAGCAATGAGCAAAACATCTCAGGAACACATCAGAGCCTGAGTTTAAGCCTTGGGGTGGCTACAAAAAATCAAAAAGAGCAGGCCAAGTTAATGTATCAGTGCCTACTTATGTGTGTATACATATTACCTCCCCGAGTGCAAACAGACCTATGCAATTCTTCTGCTTTTATTTACTGGTTTAGTTTTCAGATATGGTAGTTGCTCACACTGCATCATTCTCTTCATTTCAGGCCATTTCTTTTCTCTTCCAGGTTTCCAGGCCTGTGTCCTTATATGATGCGCAGTTAAGCTCTCAGCAGCCTTTATTTACATTTTATTATGGTGCGAAGGCAGCAACAGTCACAAATCAGGTAGAAGAATGGAAGATCAGGATTTGTAGAAGTAACCGGTATTCAGAAAATTAAACTTGGGAACATGAAATGATTGCATACTTATGTATAAACTACCATTAAGAAACAATGAGGAGGCTGGGAGTATGGATTAGTGAGAGAGTGCTTGCCTAGCATGCAAGAAGGCCTGGGTTTGATTCCTCAGATGCACATACACAGACAAGGCCAGAATTGTTACTGTGGCTCAAAGTAGCAGAGTGCTGTAGACAGTGCTCAGGCCTTGAGTTCAACCCAAGAACTGGCAAAGAGATAACTAGTTAGGTAGGTAGATAGAAAGAAGGAAAGAAAGAAAGGAAGAAAGAAAGGAAGAAAGAAAGAAAGAAAGAAAGAAAGAAAGAAAGAAAGAAAGAAAGAAAGAAAGAAAGAAAGAAAGAAAGAAAGAAAGAAAGAAAGAAAGAAAGAAAGAAAGAAAGAAGAAAGAAAGAAGGAAAGAAGGAAAGAGAGAAGGAAAGATAGGTAGAAAGATAGATAGGTAGAAAGATAGATAGGTAGAAATATAGATAGAAAGTTGATAGATGAATCTGGTCTTAGATATCTTGAGGAAAGAAGGGAACACTTCCCAATCATGAGGCCTTCTGCAGTGTGCCAGGAAACCAGCATCGCCTTCACATAACCACAGAGCAGGAAGACTGTCTCTGTCCCATTTCTCAGGCAGCCAAGAGGCCCAAAGTCAAGAGAGCAGAGCCAGGTTCTAACTCAGGTGCCTGGAGACAGAGGAGAAACAGCCCTGCCTCCCCTTGGACTGGGGATTTGCATTAATGATGTGGAGAATGAAGCAAGGAGAATAGACTGGCAGAGGTAGAAGAAGGGTCTTCAATCCTGACAGATGGAGAGTCAAAAACCCACTCCCTAAGACCAGAGAGCAGGGTTTTTTACTCTGTTCCTCCCTTCTCCCCCACTAAACTGGCTCTGTATTAGTAACGTAAAGATAGCCTGAGGCTCCCTTCACGTGAAGGAGGAAGATTAGTCATTGTTTGAAGGGGCTGAGAAAAGCCTGACCCTGGTGTAACTCTAACAAATGTTTCAGGTTTCATTGCTTCCTGTGCCTGGAATGAATGAACTGGTTTTGCAGCTCACTTCATTGTTGAGTGTGTACATTCTGCCTCCTAATGTGTTCCTCGGAATGGCCCAGTTCCTTAGTGGCTCACAGGCTGGTGTGCTCATGTAGACCCATTGGGCAGTTGGGCCACCTAGGTCCAAAGTTCGAATCCCAGCACTGCCAAAAATTCACCCTGATGTGAGCAGCCAGTCATTGCACCTGTTTTCCTGTGCTGTGCAAGTCTTGGGTCTCAGCGAGGAGGGAGAATTCTCTATAGGCAACTCTATAGCCATGGGAATAGGTTGTCATCCAGGTCAACACAGTTATATCTCTCTATTGGTCCTTCGTCCACCCTGAGAAAGACAGATGGGGTCTAAGGAAAGAGAAGTGTGCTGCTCATCCATTCCCCAACCTCCCTTAGTCTCAGAGACAATCAGATGCAGTGGAGAGTCAAGGCAAGCAAGAACTTGTTTATTATTACATAGCAAGCCTTTTTAAAGCAAAAGACTTCAGAGCACGGAGGCGGAGGAAAAGAAACCAATCAATCACTGTAAAGGTCACCATATCATATGCTTTTCACCTGGGGCCCAGGGTTTAATTGGCCCTAGTGCTTCTGAACTTTCCCTGCCATTCACGAGCTGTTTAGGCACTGACATCACTTTGCTTAATAATGGTAGGCAATCAGATTTTAACATAAACAACTCGGGCTCTGCCCACTCACCTTCCTCTCAGCGTCATCTTTGCTGCTCATGTGCCCCACATCTATCATCCTATTCTCAAGAAAATACACAATACATCAATGAATAAGACACAAAATAAAGAGAATGACTATATCGAATGCAATATGCTGCCCAACCATGTATGGAAATACAGATCCTATGTTTAAATAATGAATTTATGACTATATTGGTCCCCACCAGGGCTCCATCTCAGGTCCTGAGAACAGCCTAGCTCCTTAGTGCCTCACAGGCTGGTGTACTGACCATGACTGATTCACGAGTTGGGCCAGGTAGGCCTTAAGTTCAAATCTCAGCCCCAAAAGATTCACCTTGATGTAGAAGCCAATCAATCCACCTGTTTTCCTGTCCTGTGAAAGTCCTGGGTCTCAGTGGGGATGGAGAATTCTATATAGGCAACTCTATAGCCACGGGAATAGGTTGTCATCCATGTCAGCACAGTTATATCTATCACCATACTCAATAAAATACACAATACAACCCTGAATAAGACACAAAATAAGAATAATTACACTGAATACAAGATGCATATCACATCTATAGGTAAAGAGAGATCCTATGATTACAAAAGGTGGGCTTGCTATTTTGTCCAGTGTTGGGGCTTCAAATTAGGCTCTGGACCAGGCCTGACATTCTAGTCTTGAAGGATGGTGAGCTTCCCCTTTCCCCAAAGTGCAACAGAGCTACCCAGACCTCAGTTCAAATCCCAGCATTGACAAAAGATTCATTCTGTTGTCAGAAGTCAGGCATTGCACATGTTTCCCTCTGCTGTGAATGTCCTGTGTCTTAACTAGGATGGAGAATGCATAGACAACCCTATAACCATGGGAACAGGTTGTCATACATGTCAGCACAGTTATACCTGTCACCATACTCAGTAAAATAAACAATAACTCCATGAATTAGACACAAAGTAAGGAGAAGAGCACCGAATGCAAGATGCTGTCCACACATGTATGTAAATATAGATTCTATATCAAAATTCTGAATTTGTGACTATCTGGACCTCCCTGGCACTCAATGTCAGGTCCTGGGAACGGCCTATCTCCTTTGTTGCTTACAGGCTGGTGTCCTCACCTTGAACCTTTCCCCAACTGGGCCTGCTAGTCTCAGAGTTCAAATTCCAACACTGCCAAAAGATGAATCCTGATGTGAGAAGCCCATCGATTCACCTGTTTTCCTGTCCTATGAAAGATCTGAGTCTCAGCTAAGATGAAGATTGCATGGGAAACCTTATAGCCAAGGAAATAGGTTGCCATCCACGTTAGCACTGTTATATCTGTCACCATTCTCAGTAAAATACACAATACTCCATGGATAAGACAGTAAATAAGGAGAAGAAGTACACCAAATGCAAGATGCTGTCCACACATGTATGTAAATATAGATCCTATGTTTAAATAATGAATTTATGACTATCATGGCCCACCCTGGGGATCAATGTCAGATCTTGGGAATGGCCTAATTCCTTAGTTGCTCACAGGCTGGTGTGTTCTCCTTGAACTATTCGTTAATTGGTCTCCTGCCATTTGGAAGTGGCAGGACCAGGATTCCAAATGTGGGCTCCAGCTCTCACCACTTAAACCTCAGGATAGGGAACTCACCAGTCTGTCCAAAAACATCAGCAAGACCAATGATTAACCAGGCACCAGTGGCTCTCACCAGTCCTCCTTGATACATACAAGGCTGTTATAGGAGGATCATGGTCAAAATCACCCTAAGCAGGAAAGTCCTTGAGACCCCTGTCCAACTTGTGCCAACAAAGCCAGAAGTGGAGCGTGTGGCTCCAGTTGTAGAGGGCTAGCCTTGAGCAAAAGCAGCTCATGCACTGTGCCCAGATCCTGAGTTCATGGTCCGGGACTGGCAACAAACAGACATACAGAACAATCTGTGCAGGCATCCAGCTAAAGCAGGTCACCCTCTTTTCCCCAATTGGATTGGACAGCTTTCCCTGGGAAAGGGGCTGCTGTCATCTTGATTCTGCCAATTCTGCCTGCATCACAGGATTCCAGCCTCACCTACATTATTTCTTGGTTCTTTCTGACCAATGGGATAAAAGAATGGTGGCCACGCCCACATTCCCTGCTGCCCTATAGTACTGGGATTCCTTCTGTTGGTTGAAACCACTACCAGCAGTTGAGGAAGCTAGAGGTGGCTGAGTGGTAAGAGACTCGAGGCCTAGGAGGAGAGGCCTTGGTCAGCCCCACCACGTGCCCACCCCTGCCCCAGCCCCCTCACCACCTTCCCCTCAGCACAGCGTTTCAAACTTGGTGCTGCTGGCTCAGAACTGCAGTGCCTCTTTGGAGTCCTCAGTCAAAGGTGCAATGGTGTGCTGCCAGCCATCTTGTGGCCCTGATCTAATCATGGCACCCCTGTCCTCTGCTCTGGGCCTGAGTGTCTACCATGTCTCTTCCATTGCTGCTTGCCCTACCCAGAGCAGTTTCCAATAGCTTCTCCCAGCAGCATATGTGAGTGGCCGCCACATAAGCCCGTATTCCACGACCCCATATCTCCTCTCCTCCCAACCACCGTGAACCCTGCCTGTCCCATGCCCCACAGTCTGGACAAGGCCCTGCCACAAATGCACCCAAGGGATGGGGGTAAGTGTTGGCCCGAGGATCCCACTCCCATCCCTAGCAGCCAGAGTCCCAGGAAATGGGGAGATGCAGGGTTGGGTGAGGAGTGGGCACAACAGAGCCCCTGACCTGGATTAGTGGGAGCCACACAGAGGCGTATCTGCACCCTTCCTCTCCCTGGTGGGAACCTGGTGTCTTTAGTCAGAGTTTGAGTGCAGCATGTTCACACCTGCCTTCTGGGGTCTTTTCCTTTTTACTTGGGTGGAGGGTGTTGGATTATGAAGATAGACCCCCCTTGCTGTGTGAGCCCTTGTCTTCTGTGCTGGGTCACCCTTTCACTTGAAGAGGGTCCCAGAAAAACCCAGTAGGGAGGTGAGAGTTCTGGTGGTTAGAACTGATGTGAATATCTGGGAGGAACGCTCCCGCCCCAACACACACACATACAACTGGCCTGTTCCCTCCTCCCCAGCTGTCAACAGTTCTTGTGGGTGATCACATTTTCCAGCTCTGCCAGCTTCTGCTGGTGCTCCCTGTCCATTTGGTCTCCAACAAACTCAGGAGAGGCACTGCTCTGAGTTTATGTGTGTGTGTGTGTGTGTGTGAGAGAGAGAGAGAGAGAGAGAGAGAGAGAGAGAGAGAGAGAAAGAGAGACAGACAGGCAGATAGACAGACAGACAGACAGAGGCAGAGACAGAGACAGAGACGGAGACAGAGACAGACATAGACAGAGAGAAAGAAAGAGAGAGACAGATCATCTATCTCCTTGTACAGCCTGATGGTGCTCAGGTGAGTGATCAGTTGGAAAATTGCAGGTGCTTCATGTTGCCTGGGCTGGCTATGAGCCATGATCTTCATGTCTCAGCCTCCTGTGTAGTTAGGATTATAGGCCTGACCCACCAGCACCTGGCTTAAGTGTAATTCTGATCTTCCTTCTTTCAATCTCTCTCCCTCATAGGAACTGATTTGACTGGGTGCTGGAGGAAGTGGCCCAGCGTCCCCAAGTGGCTGGAACCAAGGTTTACCTCTCATTCTGGAGGTGGGTTGTGGGTCAGGAGCTGTTTCACTCATTCTGTTGTACCAGGTCCATGAAGTAAGCCCCTCTGTGCCCTGGCTAGACCGTGACGATCATTCATTGTCCATCTAGCCTTACTGGACTTAGTATTTTGTTCTATGTACTTTTCTAGCAAAAATTTCTATCCAAAATTATGATACATAGTCACCTAATGAAAAAGTAATGCCATCTTAAGAAAGTCATTAAGGGCTCTGGGAATGTGGCTTCATGGTATGGTGATTGCCTAGCATGCATGAAACCCTGAGTTCAATTCCTCAGTACCACATAAACAGAAAAAGAAACATTGGAAGGGATGCTGTGCCTCAAGTGGGAGAGTGTTCCCCTTTAGAAAAAAAAAAGCTGAGGAATAATTCCCTAGCCCTGAGTTTAAGTCCCAGGACTGGCAAAACAACAACAGCAACAAAAACAAAAACAACAGCAACATTTAGTTAGTAAATGAAAAAAAATAAAGAACCCATACTTGGAATATATAATTGCTCTTTCCATACTGATACCTGACAATAGTCCCTAATTCATGTACGTTACCTATATTAGGATAGTGTGTTGAAAAAATGTTTTGTTCATTAGGTCACAGCAATTAATGCCAGGAATGTGCTTAGATGTCAGGTGAAGATTAATTCTGTAAATTCAAAGATTCCAGGGTTTTGAGTGGTCACTTCTAATCAGAATGAGAAAGGGAGTCTAAGTGAGATTTGGAAACCTTCTTGGCCAGTCTTGGCACCAAAAAGGCAGAGGCTAGTTAACAGTTGTGACAGAACAGAAGGAATAACTCCAGATGGAAGGAATAAATGATAGTAACTAAGATATAGCAGAAAGTGTTCCAGGGAATCATTTTCAGTTATTGAAGAACTTGTTGTCACCTAGGAATATTCCTCGTTGCCTTTAGCATTCTAAACCTCTT
Source organism: Dipodomys spectabilis (assembly GCF_019054845.1). Lineage (NCBI taxonomy): Eukaryota > Metazoa > Chordata > Mammalia > Rodentia > Heteromyidae > Dipodomys > Dipodomys spectabilis. The sequence continues at coordinate 400,947 of NW_024870919.1, read as the reverse complement.
AAGCTAGTTCTTAATCTCTGGGTGATAAATGTATCTCCTTCTATGCTGTTCTTTCATACATGATCTCCTTTGCTTTCTAATAATCTGTCTTTCTCTCTCTCTATGAACATTTCCTGACACAAAATACACCTACACAGATGGAAGAGGATGCTAATGCAAGGGTCTCATAGCTCATAAGTCATTAATGTAATAAAATGGAAAAAGAGGACATATTTATTGCTACCTCTATTATTCTGAAAACCTGCAATGTCACATCATTTGATTCAGATTTCCATTCTTTGTCTACTTAGTGTCATTAACTGCACTAAATGCAAATATGAGAGGGGTGCTGGTGGCTCATGCTTGTAATCCTAGCTACTCAATAGGCTGAGACCAGAGGATTGTGGTTCAAAGCCAGCCTGTTCAGGAAAGTCCATGAGACACTGATATTAATTAACCACCAGAAATCTGGAAGTACTGCTGTATCTAAAGTGGTAGAGTGCTCAATTTGACCTGAAGAGCTGAGGGACAGCACCCAGGATCAGAGTTCAAGCCCCACAACTAACAAAAAAGTGCAAATATGACTTTAAGTTTCCCCAAAAGGAATGATGACATCAACAGTAATTTTGTAAGCAGAGAAAAAAATTCCAAAATGATTCAGTGCACCTACTTTTGCTGAGTTTTTAAAGTTACGGCTTCTTTGCTGGACATATTCTCTTCTTTTAAAAATTGTCAAATATTAGCTTTATAATAAATTTCATCTTATATTTCTTGGTTTAAGACAGAAGTCCATACAGTTGATGTCACTTGGGTTTCTTAATATCTTAGTTCAAAGCCAACCCAGGCACGAGAGTCTGTCAAACTCTTATTTGTAATTAAACACCAAAAAATTCAGAAGTAAAGTTTTGGCTCAATTAGTAGAGTACTAGCTTTGGAGGTAGGTGGACAGAAAAGACAATTGATCAGTTACAGGGTCCAGCCTCTGAGTTCAAGCCCCAGAACCAGCACAAACTAAACAAAAAAGCAAATAAAAGAAACCCCAGGTATTTCTTTGGGACCCTACTTAAAGGAGTACTGGTCTGAGAAGAGGCTGCTTTTGCCGATCATACTCACTGCAATCTGCTTTTTTGGAATCCTTATTGCTATGGAGAACTCAGGACCAGACTAAAGGAATTGATAACTGAATCCTACAACAAGAGAATCAGCTCAGGAGTGAAACATCCACTCATAAGACACGTTAAAGCCTCCATATCTTTGTTTCTTTGCAGTACAATACTTTTAAAACAACATTATTTCTTCTTCTTCTATGCTGGCCTTCAAATGGCACATTGTTTACTTTTGTAATACTCTCAACTAGAAGATTACAGACAAGTTTATGTGAGTAAAGAAGACACTCAAAACAGCCAGATTCCTTCAAGCCTCAAATTCTTTTCTTGTACAGTAAAAAGGAAAGCAAAAGTTCACTTGAACTTTTAAATTCCTCTATGTTCAATTCCTCTCCTGGGATCAGTTTCCACATCCATTAACAATTACTTTCACTTACTTCCAGTAACAATCTATGGTAATATGTTCTTGATCTTGTTTCTTCCATAGTATCTTTAAGCTATCAAGTGTGGCTGAGGACAGGACTATCCAGTTCAGACAAAGAGAACTCGAAGAAGAAAGATAAGGTTTGCAGCAGATGTAGGTGATTTATAATCTTAGACAATCTACTTAAATCTGTTGAAAATTCTCCCCTACCCCAAACTGCCCTCTTTTAAAAGCTTTGTTTGCTTTTCCCAAGACTGCACTTCATTAACTATTTAAAATTTTGAGGGATCATATTCATACTCTCTAGAGATTGATGTTTGGTTGTGATTTTTATGTGTTTTTGCTTTTTGTGTTTTTTCACTGAATTTCAAAAGGTTGTGCAAGTGTGTTACAATTAAATATATCAAATTGTCCCATGCTCCTGGATCAGAGTCACTCCTTCTATCATTCCTACCCCTTCTCCAAGATTTAGTTCTGATTTAACACTTCCTTTATCGCATGTGTACATTGAGTATTATAGCTGTACTTGCCCCTTGTTCTATTTTTCTTTCTTTATTGTGAAAATACTGTACAGAGGGGTTACAATTACATGGGCAAGATAAGGAGTACATTTCTTATCAAGTATTGTAGCCTCCGCCTTTGTTTCCCCTTCCCATCCTCCCCTCGAACCCCACACAATCTTCCTCCCCCCCCCCACCAAAGTTGCAATTTTTGTTTTCAACGTAAGTACTTGTACATCTCCCTTGTTCCATTTTTCAATAATTCTATGTCTTTACTATTATTCCTCTCTGGTTTCAAATTCCTAATAGTCATTCTGTTAAACTGTCTGTTGATATTTTGACAGGTTTATATACATTCCATGGAATGTCAATGCTGCATATACTTGAACTGATGTCAGCTTTTATTTCCATAATTCATTCATCTGCAATAACAATTTGCAAGTCTGGAGACGTGAAACACCTAGACATGCTGTTATTCTCATCCATTTGGAAGATTCATCTTTAGTCAACAAGAAAGTTTAAAAATGGCTTAGAATGTATTCCTAACTACAAATTTTTATAAATGACTTTGTAAAATAGTGTGTGATTATTTAACTTAACATGGGATAATACTTTATTCTATGTATGAGTGTTGGAAAAAGAAGTAAACTAAAATTTACTACTATAGAGAAATATGATAGAAATGGAAGACAGATTTTATGTCATATCTCTGAAGAGTATCCAAATTCAAGACATAAAGTCATATTTCTTACTATGTTAGACAGATAGGGAAAACATAAAACAGCATATGATAAGGCAATTATTTGTGACTTTTTAAAATGTACCTTATTAGGCGATGAAATTTAATTTATTAGCTAACTTTTGGGTTTGAAATATGGGAGGCTGATCTGTTTAACACATTTCTGGAAGGTACCTACTGAACAACAAAAGTGGTGAGTTGTACTATTTCTACAGTTTAATAAATGGTGGAACCTATTTGGCATTAGTGCTGGGTAAATAAATCAACTCTATTTAACTTCCTCTCTACACATGAAAAACTTGTAATGTCACTAAATATCATCTAATTGTCAAATGTTATTTTGGAGAATGTGATTTTAAAAAGTTTATTTGAAAAGGAATACATTTTCAGGAGATTAAATGCATGTTAACATTGGCTTGAGTGTGACAACATTTTTATAGCACAGAACCAAGTTGTACTGAAGTACCTGTGTTTTGAAGCACTAAGGAGCTTTTCAATTAATGTTTTTCTGAATTACATTTGACCTCTAAGTCAAGTTTTCCATGACTTGGTAGACCAATTATGGATCTATTTTTCCAGGAACTATTTTTTAACCAATTTATGCTGGACTGAAATCTTTCATTAATCATTAGAGGAGAGGGACTAAAAATAACCTTATGACACTTTGAGATCTTGTTCACTCATAATGGCTGGTCATCTGTAAATTGAAAATTTGAATTACAGTACATTCTCTCAGATTTTGTGATCTCATCCTTCCTTTTAAGTTGCCTTGAATTTCACAATTGCTTGCTGCTAATTTCTGCATCTCAAGAAATTGGGGCCCTGAAATATAGGAAATGAGAAATTGAGATGGGTCTTGAATTACTTTCTGTTTCCATGATGCATGAGAAGCAGAGTAAAATCCTTTATAGATTAGAGGAAAACATTGTTTTTTACCATGTGAATTCAGAAGATCAAGAACACTTACAAAGTATCACAAGTTTATACGGAAGACATGGTACTGATAACTTTTATATTCTAAAATATTTTCTAAACCTAATTATTCATATTCCAATTGTATTTATTGTAATAAATAAATATCAATTTGCCAAATTATCAACTAATTCTAGTAAGTTTCACTGTGTGAAATATGAAATCAGCACATATAAATATAAAATAGATAACTATGTATAATATAATAAAAAGGCACATGTTTTGCATTGTTCTGTTGTGGTTAGGGTTTCAAAGGCAACTATGTTTCAAAATATTATTCTATTTTCTCTAACTTAGTGTTTGATAGAGTTAGACCTAAAGCTTTACCATTTGTAAATTTATAGCCTAGAAGCAAGAGGAAACATGGTGATTAAAACATTAACAATTTAAGGCCTAATAATGAGGAGAAACATAGGGACTTCCACTGCAACTATGAAAATATTTGATGATAGAAAGGCAGTAGTGTAATTGCTGCATGGTTGGATGGTAGACAGGCCAGGACATTAGGTAATAAATGCATATGAACAATTTATTCTCCCCCTTGTCTTTAGCTACTTTTGAAATGGTAGGTAAAATAAACAATTATATTTTGATAAATACGTTCTAGTCTGAACAGTTCTGTCTGAAATGTTCATCTCTCTATGATCCCTTGTAACTAAGATTTGTTTTGTTCAAGTAAGACAATCTAGGGTGTCAGGGTAAGATATTCTGGTTGGTCTGCTCCTACATGGAAGAAGGGTAAAGCGTTAGGGAGATATTTGTGCCTGTAAGACCTCATTTGGGAAAATTTCAGCTGTAGAGGTTTAGAAGTAGCTCTTAAGCAAGGCTTACTTTCAATCCATTAGCTCCACAAAGGTAACTCAGTTAGATAAATAAGTACTTGAAAAAGCCATCACATTTGGACCTAGCTATAAATTCTTGAAATTACAATCAAATCCCAAATGAAAAAGACTTAAAATAATCATTGACACAAAATATTTCAAATATGAGCAATCGACTGAACAATATAATTTTTTCCAGTATTCACAGAATTTTAGGGAAATAAGATCAATCGCATTGTTAGGAACAATAAGGTTTCCTTGTTACAAATAGGCACCCAAGGATATAAGCCTGTTTAAAGATTGCATCATTAACTACTTAAATTTAGAGGACACTACATGCTTCAGCAACACGTATACCCAAATTAAAATACAGAGATTAACATGGCACTTGCACAAGGATGATATGAAAATTTGTGAAGTATTGCATATTTTTCATTCTTCAGATTCAAGAAATGAAAAACAGTTATTAAAAAGCTGATTACAAAATTACAAATGTAATAATACATGTAATTCATATAATTAAAAGTTAGTTTGACCTCAGTGTATAAAATCTTCACCTTAGAAAGGCCTTTACATAGCATAACCTTTACAAAACTGTTGAAAATAGACAACTTTGTCACTTTCTCCAAAGAAATAAAATAGTATAAGGACCTAGGAAAAAAAGAATCTTAAACTATTTCTATCTGGAATGCAATCTGAAAGGACATACAAATGAACCTATATATTATAAAACAATGTAGAATTTAGAGTATAACTAGGAGAGAATAAAAAAAGATTATGGACATTATACAAACATAGATTATAGAATATTTTAAAATATACTATTTTCAGACAATGACCAGAAATACTTTAGTTTCTCTACTACTCATTTCAAAAGATAAGTTAAACTTATTTCTGATTAAAAAATAACCAACTCTGCAGAAATCATTATAGATGTATATAAAAACTCTTGAATATATTTTGACATCAAATGCAGGCAATTCACTTGGAAGTATTCCACAGAATCCATGAATTTTTACAGTAAGAGATTGTTGTTGCCAGGCGCCAGTAGCCCACGCCTATAATCCTAGCTACACAAGAGGTTGAGATCTGAGGATCTCGGTTCAAAGCCAGCCCGAGCAGGAAAGTCCGTGAGATTCTTATCTCCAATAAACCACTAGAAAACTGGAAGTGGAGCTGTGGTTCAAGCGGTAGAGCACTCTCTTTCAGCCGAAGAGCGCAGGGATAGCACCCAGGCCCAGAGTTCAAGCCCCACAACCAACCAAAAAAAACAACAACAACAACAACGAGATTTCTTTTATTTAGATTGTGAAAATATTTTGTATGGACATAAAAGGATGGACTGTCATTTTTGAAATTTAAGAAACTTAACCAAACCATTAGGACTGAGGAGAACAATTTGTACAGCCTTCCACAACTTCAAAGATGTAGTGATACATACTTTTCCGTTTGGCCATATCAAATGCAGTTTTTTCCAAGTTGTTCTTCAGGCCTGGATTGACATAAGGGTTCAACAGAAGTAGATCCAAAGTATCTTTGCTATCTCAATACTCAGCATCAAGATGCAAGTTGGTCAAGAGGCCTTTAATTTTGGCATTGGTATCTGCATCATGATGAAGTGAAAAAGAAGCCACACTGGTATTATTCCAGATATATGCATTGTGCTGGGGTGTCCAGCCATCTACAGTTACTGCATCTGCCGCTGAGCCATCAACTCATGGACAATGTCTAAGTGTCCACTGTAGGCTTCCCGATGAAGTTGGGTATATTCATCGTCATCCCTAGTATTCACATGAGTGGCCTTTTAGGAAAGTAGTCTCCACACTGTAGTAAGCTGATTATTTTCAGCAGCCCAAAGAAAAAATTTGTTTCGATCCTTCTCCATTTAATTCTTGCAATTGATATTATTCCTCACTTGTTCATCTTATTCCTCATTTTCATCATAATTGCCTAACCAGAGACTTTGAATGCCAATGGGAATAAGGTGTCCATGTATTTCCCTACATAGATTGAACTGGTCAGAAATATCCAGTGAATTTTCTGCATATGTTTTTTCACCATGATTTCTATTCTCTTTTTCCATTATTACTACTCAAAATTATTCTAACTTGAGAGTAGGGAATTTATGGAGAGCAGAGGAAAAATGTTCCTCAATATTCAAAGGTACAGACTCAAAATGAGGACCATGGGTGTCTTAAAGTGCAGCTTATTCTAGGAATTAGAAAATATGAAATAATGACTTCTATAAAAATGATCTGGGAAATGTCAGAGCAGAAAGTGAAATGAGGAAACCAAAAACATAAAAGCAAAATAAATTAGGATAATTATGTAGCAATAATATCATGCTGATTCTGAACTGCTCTTTGTTTGTTTGTTTTTGGGTCCGGGGGTGGGGCCTGAACTCTGGGCTTGGGCACTGTCCCTCAGCTCAAGGCTAGCGCTCTACCACTTGAGCCATAGTGCCACTTCCGGCTTTTTTCTTTTTGCTTATGTGATGCTGAGGAATAGAACCCAAGGCCTCAGGCATGTAAGGTAAGCGCTCTACCACTGAGCCAATTTCCCAGCCCGATCTATTGTTTTGATTATATTCTCTAAGAAGAAAAAGTGAGAATAGATAGCAAAGGACTACTAATATGTCTGACTTCTCATTAAGCACCTTCAATCACCAAAATCACATGAAAACAATAGACAGGCCTACTTTATTAGATGAAAACAAGTGTCTTAAAAAAAAAAACAAAAGAATTTAAGTAGTCATGCAAAGGACTTCGATTTTACTACAGCACTATTTTTTTATAATGTTGGGTAACAATAAATATTGGATCCATTAGAAAGCTCTTAAAGCTTATATGTTCAATAGTAAGTTCTCTTACACTATATCATGATATTTTTGTGTATGATCTTAAGAAGAAATTTACATTACTAACTTGAATTTCTGACAGAACAATATCATCACTGCACATCTTGCTTTTATCATCTACGTTTTAAATTACTATTTAAATATGTGCATTAGATAAGCATAAAAGAATAATAGAAGCCACGCTGATGGCTCATGTCTTTAATCCTAGCTAATCAGACAGATGAAATCTTACGATTGAGGTTTGAAACCAGACCAAGAAACAAAAAGTCCAGGGGCTGGGAAGGTGGCTCAGTGGTAGAGCTCTTGCCTTGAATGCATGAAGCCCTGGGTTTGATTCCCCAGCACCACATAAGCAAAAAGAAAAAAAGGCAGAAGTGGCACAGTGGCTCAAGTGGTAGAGCGCTAGCCTTGAGCTGAAGAGCTGAGGGACAGAACACAGGCCCAGAGTTCAGGCCCCAAGACCGGACCCACACCCCCAAAAAAAGAAAAAAGTAAAAAAATCCATTAGATTCTGATTTGAAGGTAACCAGCAAAAGCTAGAAATGGTACTGTGGTACAAGCGGTAAAATGCTAGCCTTGAGAAAACTAAAACAAAAAAAAACAACAAATTCTGGGACAGAGCCAGGCCCTAAGTTCAAGCCTTAGTATTAGCACCAAACAAATGAATGAATTACTTAATTAAAATAAATTAAGTGGTCACATGTGTCAAGGCAAGTAAAATGTAACACCCGTGGTGACTGGATTGTGTATTATTTTGTAATGAGGTAAATTATCATTTGTCCTAATCACTAATATTTTATTTGAACTTTTTTGTACAATAAACCCTGAATTTAGCATGCCTGTATATGTGTGTGTGTACATGTGCACACATGTGTGTATGTGTATATGTATGTGTGTGCTGTTGCAATGTTGCTTGCCAATGTGAACAAGTTAAGCTTGAAAAGATCTAACTGTGTTGCAATATTTTATTTATCAGTATCTGTCATGTCATCTCTATGGAACCACCCTTCTGTACATTTTAGTTGTCAAATAATAACATCATCATAATCAAAGCATTTACAACATTAAGTTAGATAAAAGAGACTGCTTTCAGCTCTTATTATATGTTAGGTGAGAAGATACAGACATAATTAGGTAGTAAGTTATTGGTGTAAGCTGATTGTCAGTACAAAGTATGTATTTGATCTCTTAAATTGTTTATACATTTAAGATATACTCATGAAGTGGGTTTGCCTGACTTGACCAAACAAGTATTACTCTCTGGTTATTCTTGTGTGAAAAACAAGATCGATAAATTCTTTCCAGATTTCTGTTGAAAATAACTTTCTTAGTAAGATCATATCTATTCTAAGAGATAATCAACTCCATATTACATTTGAATATCCCATCTTATTGCCCGAAAATCAGTATTGTGGATATGCTTGTTAGATATTCCTTTCAAAAACAAACAAACAAAATCATGTGTCATCTCCAAATGGTGGATGTATTTGAAGTTGTTTTGTACATGCAAAGGGATCTTCAAGAATGGCTCTTTTGTGGGATTAACTATTGCAACTTTAACAAATAAGGCTTTTTAAATATCTTTTCCAATATAAATAACATTCCAGAGCGAGTCTTAAATTTCTGAAAAAACTTTTGACTATTTAAGTATTATTTCAGTTCATTGACTGTAGAGCTAAAGACATTTCGAAATAAATATTGTTAAGATCTGAAAATGTAAGTAGGTATATAGGCTTTTTATGCATCATTTTATGAAAACCCAATTTTTATGAAAGTAAATGAAATAGAATAATAGAATGTAAGTGAATTTCATAAGCTAATTATTAGTATAACTTTGTTTTCTATTAACACAGTCCTTTGAATGTAGATGATGCAGTTAAATTATTTCCTTTGTGTCTCTTAACTTTAGTTAGTTTTAGAATCTGTATACGTAGAAGAGTGAATTTGTAGTATAAATAAAGGTCTTTAAAATGATTAGGATTAATCTTGTGTTTTGTGTCCTACGCCCAAGAAAATAAGTTATTTTCAAGTGTTAATAGTTTATCATCATCATTATCATTATCATAATACATTTTGAAAAAAATTCAGTAGTATTGATGTCTTTTTAAACCAATTGTATTCACAAGTTGGAGAGTCTTAAATTCATACGTAAGTCTTGGTGTCTATGAGTTTTAACCTCTTGTTCCTAACATTAATTAATTAATGATAGGTCAGACTGCATTTTGGGGTATATGAAACGTAAAATATTTATCTGGTTCAAATGTGATTTTTATATCAGTCTTGCTTTAAGAACATTTTAAAGTAATACATTTCTCTCAAAATGTTGGGTGTAAAAGCAATCAAAATACTTCTAATGGTAAACAACTTAGGTGAGCAATGTGGAAATGATTGTTTCCATAAGATCTGCAGTCTGTTTCCAACAGGATTTGGCAGGTCGTTCTTTCACTATGACTGTGTTAAACAGAGATGTGGTCCCCAGGCAGTGCAGAGTTCAGTCATGGGATAGTATATGATTTCTACTATTTTCAGCGAGAAATCAAGAATGTTATAGTTTAGCAGTTCCTTTCACCAGGGAAGTATAAATTGATTATGAACTTAGAGTTTTCATATTACAGTTACTTATTTTCTTTTTTTTCTTTTTTTCTTTTTTTTTGGTCAGTCATGAGGCTTGAACTCTGGGCTTGGGCAGTGTCCCTGTGCTCTTCCACTCAAGGTGAACGCTCTGCCTCTTGAGCCACAGTGCCACTTCCAGTTTAGTAGTGGTTTATTAGAGATAAGAGTCTCACAGTCTTTCTTGCCCGGGCTGGCTTTGAACTGTGATCCTCAGATCTCAGCCCCCTGACTAGCTTGGATTTCAGACGTGAGCCACCGGCATCTACCTGTTAAATATTTCCTAACAAAGTTAAAGGGAGATATTATTAGAGTGTGCCCAACAATTTTGGGCAATTTTCTTAGAATTAGTAGACTGAATGCTGGTATTTTAGTCATAAAATAGAATGAGTTTATTTGATATGGTGGGAATGAGCCACATGCTAGCACTTACCATGTGTGCAATGTTGTAATAGTAATTCCAACTCAGAAGTCTTCAATATCATCATCTGAGAATTAAAAATAGAAGTAGTTCCATTTTATGGTATTATTATGAGTATTAAATTAGATATCATAGGTAAAGTGCTTGGAAAAACAAGCAGTATTTGATACTTTCTACTTGTTATTTTATAATGTGATGATTCTAATATTTTTACTGTGATTTTTATATTGTGTCTATTTAGGATATGCAATGTGCTGAATTAATATTCATTGCATTGTGAGAAAAATACCTGCAGATAAAATTTCTGAGGAGGAAATTATTATATTGACTCATGGTGTAAGAGAACACAGTTTAAGATCAGATATCTCCATTGTTTTTAATTATATTTTTATTAAATAATTGTATGAAGAAATTTCCCTTTAACAAATCAGTTTATAAGTACAATGGATCGTTAAATAACTTTCCCACACACTTCCAAACCTCACCCCACTTTATTTTTTCTAGTTTCATACTATCTGCATTGAATATTATGCCTTCATTGTCTTCCTTCATAGCTCTCTTTATTCCTTCCCTTTGACTTCCCCTCACACCTTCCAAGTGATAGTTTTCTGATATTCATTTTGTAGGATTAAAAGTTCCATTTTATAAGAAAATAAACCTTTTAACTAATCCTCAGCAAATAGCATGGGTTGGCTAATACTGTTGTCTAAACTTGCATAAATTTTGGCTTCAAAATACAGACAGAACATGGGTCCTTTGTGTGACTGGCTCTGAATTAACTTACTTAACACATTTTTAGATCTATCTATTTCATCACAAATGATTTAACAGTCTTTATAATGGATGGATGCAATTCAATTGTGTATATGTGCTACACATTCTCCAACCCTCCATCCGCCAAAAGGCATCTGGACTGTTTCCATAACGTGCCTATGGTGAATCATCCAGCAGTGAACATGGTTGTGAAAGTGATTTTACTGTAATCTTTTGGAAGAATTCATCACTATCTTTTTGGGAGCAATCCTCTAGCCAATTTTACAGAATATGCACATCCCTCCCTTCATCTCCATCACAACGTGTTTCAAGTTTTCAAAAACACACTAACCCCTAATGGTCTCAATAAGCTAAAACCACACGGTGCCCATATTTTTCAATACATTTTTTTCATAATTGTACACATAATTTAGTGAGAACCTTCGATGTACTTTCCTAATGTAGGAATGAGGGACATGACAATAGAGTAAAAGTAAGAAATATGCAATGTAATTGCCTATTATCATATTTAAAATCTTTTTCAGCTCTAATTCATAGACCCACTATTATTTTAATCTTTATTTGATTGCTTCATCTATCTCCTAAATTATAACAGGTGATTTAATTACAAAGGCAAAAAAGTGTAGTTTGATTTTGACACTCATGTGTGAGGATCCATGATATGGGCAATACATGGATTGAAATTAATAGCCATTATTTATTTTGTTAAAGTAAAATTGGTTTTCCCAAACTGATTCTTGCAATACATATTCAATTCAACAAGAAACATTTGACAATTCCTTGTTTTATTCCTCATTAACTTTTGTTTCCATTTTATTTTATAACGAATTATGATTTCATAAACCTACTATAGATACAAAAATATATTAAATATTTCTATCTGAGGATAGGAAGGTGGCTCAGTGTTGAAGCGCTTGCCTTGCATGCATGAGGCCCTGGGTTCAATTCCTCAGCACCACATAAGCAAAAAAAGGAAAAAGCTGGAAGTGGCGCTGTGGCTCAAGTGGTAGATCGCTAGCCTTGAGCTGAAGAGCTGACGAACAGCACCCAGGCCCAGAGTTCAGGCCCCACGAACAAACCTCCCAAAATTATTTATATCTGTATGCATTGATATATACGTACACACATATATTATACAGGTTATAATGATAAATTATAACTTCTGTAACAATTTACTAAATTATAAAAACATCAATGGCTCATGCCTGGAATCCTGGTTACTCAGAAGGCTGAGATATAATGATCATAGTTTGAAGCCATCCTGGGCAGGAAAGTCCAAGAGCCTCTTATCTCCAAACAACTAAAAGAAAATCAGAATTGGAACTGTGCTCAAAAGAGTAGAGTGGTAGCTTAGAGAGAAAAAGCTCAGAGACATCACTCAGGCTCTTAGTTCAAGAACTACAATCTACCCTAAAAAGTCTATTTAATTTACCCCTGTGTAAATAGAGTATTTCCATCACCCAAATTCACATCCATTTTCATTTGCAAGGTAACACTGTTATGTATGGAGTACCACATACATTATCACTTAAGTAGAAAGCATTGCAACATGGGTTCATTCTATCTCTTTCATGGATTTTAGTCCACCCAAATACTCAAATTTTACAATTATTCCATTAAAGTCATAGCTTTTTTCTTTAATACCCATAATATTAGAGCTTGAATTGTGTCTCATAAATGGGTGTTCTTACCACTTTGTCATGCCCCAGCCCTAAATGATCCTGATTAATTTTCAGATAGAATCTGGCTTCTTACTTGTGAACAGATTTTTCTACCCAGTCTGGACTTTAACCACTATCCTCACAACAGTACACTCTCATATAGTCAGGATTTTCATAAGCTTATCATAGCTGATTTTTAAAAAAATCTTTGCATTTCCTGCAGGTTCTTAAGTACTGAATTAATTTGTTTTTTTTTTTTTTTGTGGGGGGGGTTGTTTTCTTTCATTTGAATGTATGTGTTGAGTTTTTCTTCACTTTTCCTTTTGTTTCTTTCACGCAAGTTCTTACCTAAAGTGCTGAGAAACCAATACTTCTTTCGCAAGATAGTGAAGGTGAACATTACTTAGTCCAAAGCAATTTCAGTAATATTTAAACACCTTCATATTTATTAATGTATACAAATGCTAAGTTGCTGAGAAAAGTATTTTTATTTTCACAGTTGTCTTTGGGATACACAGACAGATAATGAATTATATGAAGATAATAAAACTACAGATGCTTGCCTGGAGGAGAAAAACCTATCATTAATTGTTTGACAGTGGCTTCCCTTCTCATGAAAGAAATATGTTGCTTTATGCAGGATTTCACAAAATCAAATTGCTAGGAAGAACCTAAGCAATCATCTAACACTACCGAGTTGAAGGAGATGATTTGACCTCCTGAATAATTTACTTTTGGATCAAATAAAAGCAGGCTTCCAAAAAGAGAGTACACTTTAGAAAAACGTAACGAGTTGTATGCAAACTGGTGCTTAGTTGGTTTGTTAATTTGTGAACTAATACAGAGAAATAAAGTACACCAAGGTTAAAAATTAAAGAACTCTGCATTGAAATACATATTTGTGTGTATGTGTGTGAGTATGTGCATGTGCCTGTACACACATGTGCATGTTCATGTTCTCATGCATGCATTCATCATTCTTGTGGCTTGATAGTGCCTGGGCACTATGCCTAAGCTTCTGTGCCCCAGGATATTGCTCTACCACTTGAGCCATTGCTTCACTTCTGGTTTTTTGGAGATAATCGCATGTATTTTCATGATGGGACTGGCTTTGAACAGTGGTCTTCAGATCTCAGTCTCTCAAGTAGCTAGCTAAGCTGATTCAGCCTCTAAGTAGCTAGTTAAAATTCTGCCTGTCCACTAGGCTTCACTGCTCTTTTATTCTTTTCTTGAGGTAATCACAAGTCTAAGTCATGTATATGTCTAATTGCTTTAAAAATATTGTTACTGCTTGGCATCAGAGGTTCCCATCTGTACTCTTAACTATTGAGGAGGCTTGAGAACAGAACCCAGGACAAATTTTAGTGGACTTCCTTCTCAATCTATAGCTGGGTTCATTGTATCATTTTCACCATCCTGCACTATCCTAGAGACTCAGATGGGAAGGACTGCAGGATCCAGGCCAGCCAAGGTAGGAAACTAGACAAGTTGGTGTGCAACGCCGATGCCATTGATGATATGAAGGCACAAAGGACAGATCAGGTTCATGTTCTTGTGGAAAGGGAACCACTATCTTAATATTAATCACTGATATTATGCCATCCTAGCAAGAACAATATCCCAAGTGGAAATCCCCACAATTTACTACAACCAAAATAAGTATATACATTTTCATCCAAAAACTTAGTACAATCTGTTGTTTGCTCTAATATCATCTTTATCTCATTATCATATAATGTGACAGAATAGTTTCTTCATTAAACTTCTTATATATTTAAAAGACCTAGAAAATTCTTTTTCTCTTATTAAGTTCAAACGAATGTCAAATTGCCTCATTTCGTACATATTTGACTACCACTGAAAATTAATCTAATGTTTATTATAGTAATATATTCTGATTTATTACTTTACTTTGTAACAGTTTTTAAACTTTTTTCTTCTCTGCTGAAATTTAAGTATTTAAATATTATCACCAACGTATATTCCTTGAGTACTTGGGGCAGTTTCTTTCAAAGTTTTTAACCAATATCTTCGCAGAATTTTAATAGGTATATTATTTGGTTTATTTTTAATTTCTATTTAATTTTATTGTAAAGGTGATGTATACAGGGGTTACAGTGACTTAAGTAAGGTTATCAGTACATTTCTTATGGAAAGAACATTGTTATCCCCTTATCGATTTTTTTTGTATACTCAAACAACTTCTGATGCTGTTGCTGTTGCTGTTGCTATTGATCAATGTGTACTTTTGCTTTCTTTGTTCATGCGTTTTTATTATAAAATTTATATACAGAGGGTTTACAGTTACTTAAGTCAACTAAATGTACAGTTCATTTTATTTTCTAAATTTCAAATTTTGAACTTAATTACTTATTTTCTTTTGTTTCATTAATGTAATTTTTCAGAGTTGTAGGATTAGTTGATTTAATTTTGCATGATTTTTACACATGTAAATTATTCAGACACATATATTTTGCTTTAAAAATATTTAACATGTGAATATTTAAAATTATTTTCTTAATTTTTATATGGTCAGTGAATTTAAATAAATTTATTTTCTTATAGTTCTAAAAATATTTTTCCAGGTAACAAATACTTACTGTATTTTCAAAAAGCACATACTTTATTAAGAAAGGCTTCATTACCTGGTCACTTTTTTGTAAATATTTGAACTTGAATTAAAAATGTTTAAGATAGGCATGGTGACTTGTGGCTTCCATTTTCTAGCTCTGGTAGGAACTGCAAATAGGGTTTGTAATTCGGGAAAGCCTGAGAAACTATGAGACCTTATTATAAAAATATACAGAGTGAAATGATTAGAGATATAGCCATTCATAGCGGGATATAGAGTGCATGGATATCACATTTTAAATCTTGAGTTAAAACAACAGTAACATCAATGTTTTGTCAAAATAAAACCATATATGTTTCACAATGTTTATTATTTAAAACTTGTTTGCGAAGATTCTCATGTCTTCTATTTCTTAATTTTCAATTTACTTAATCCATAAGAATCCAAGTATATTGTGATTATTTTATTTCTACTACTTTTTTTTTTTTTTTTTTTTGTCGGTCGTGGGGCTTGAACTCTGGGCCTGGGCGCTCTCCCTCAGCTCTTTAGCTCAAGGCGAACGCACTACCACTTGAGCTACAGCGCCACTTACGGTTTTCTGGTGGTTTATTGGAGATAAGAGTCTCATGGTCTTTCCTGCCTGGGCTGGCTTTGAACCGCGGTCCTCAGATCTCAGCCTCCTGAGTAGCTAGGATTACAGGCGTGAGCCACCAGCGCCCAGCTATTTCTACTACTTTTAAATATTATGAGCAATGTTTTGATTTCATATATTAACCTACTTTTACTATTTGTAAAAATTTTCTCTGTTTAATATGAAAATATCAATATTCCAAATAAATGGATGTGGTGTTTATGTGTGTGTGTGTTTATGTGGTTTCTATATGTGTGTGCTTTCTGTGTACTTTGTAATGCTTGGGAGATCACACCATCGTTTCACATATGCCCAGGCCAGGTTTTACCACTGAACCATATATTCTAGTTAGAATGCAAATAGTTTTTTAAATTATGACTTTTAAATTTTCTTTGCTAGTATGTTTTTTTCAAAGTAATATATAATGAAATGTGTACCATATTCTATCCACGATAGCAATTTTTATTGTTATTTTAGTGTTACTTAGAATATTTCCACTGCCTTTCCACTTACAAACTCTTGTGTTTGTTATTGATAAAGGTTTTGCTTTGCTTATTTTGTCTCTTCATTGAATTTGCCTTCAGAGTTTACCTATTCTTTCTCTTATTTATTAGGAAATTAATTATCATATTCCTATTGCAATATCTTTACATTGTAAGAGGTATATACAATGCTTTATTTTCTATTTTATTTTTTCCCACTCTCTCTGACTCTCAGTACACACTATTTTGTGTATTAAAAGAAAAGTTGATTCAGGACACATCGATTATTTTCCTCCTTCTCTTCTCTGAAGTCTTTCTGTTTTTTGAAACACAATACCAATGACATACAGCTCCTATGTGGTCCATCATCCTATTCCCTCTCACTCTCCTCTGTAGTACATCTCAAGTCGTTATCATTCAGATTTATTAGGCTATAGTATTATCTAAATCTTAACTCATTCCTAAATTAGTTTTAGTTGCTTCTAGCATTCCATAAAGACATTTTTCTATATATAATATCTGGGGTCTTGTGTTTTCACAAGATGAAAAATATGAGTGACTATCAAACATGTAGATATCTCTACAGAATATTGGTCGACTTGCTCAATAAACTCCTATATAAATTCAAGGAATGTAGGTCAGTTAGAACAATCTTGAAAAATGGTGTAGCTTGAGCCCTCATATTAGATTTGAATTTTATTACCATGTTTAGTAGTGAAGAAAACATATCTCTACTATAAGAATAGACACATATGTCCAACCTTTCTTTGATTTGTTGTGTTTCTGGGTCTCTATTAAGAAAATGTTGGCCTGTGCCAACAAGACCTAGGGCTTCCCCTGCTCGATCCTGTAATGTTTTCAGAGTGTCCGCTTTGACTCTGAGGCCTTTGATCCATTTGGAGTTGATTCTGGTGCAGGGTGATATATAAGGGTCTAGCTTTATTTTTCTCCAAGTAGTTAACCAATTTAGTAAGCACCATTTACTGAAGAGGCTGTTTTTCTTCCATTCTTTTTTTAGCTCCGTTATCAAAGATTAGATGGCTATAGGTCTGTAGGTTCATTTCTGGATTTTCATTTCTATTCCATTGGTCCTGAGGTCAGTTCTTGTGCCAGTACAAAGCTGTTTTGATTACTATGTCTTTATAGTGGAGTTTGAAATTTGGTATTGATATTCCTCCAGCAGTGTTCTTTCCTGTTGAGGATCATTTTTGCTATTCAGGGTCTTTTATTGTTCCATATGAATTTTTGCATTGCCTCTTCTATTTCCTTGTAGAATGAGGATAGAATTTTGATACGTATTGCATTGAATTTGTAGATAGCCTTGGGAAGTATTGCCATTTTCCCGATGTTGATCTTTCTAATCCAGAAGTGTGGGAGTTTTTTCCCCTTTCTAAGTTCTGTTTGGATTTTCTTTTTCAAATTTTTTAAGTTTTCATCATAGAGGTCCAGAGCTTCTGCATGGTAAAGGACATAACTAGCACGATCAATAGAAAGCCCACGGATTGGGAGAAGGTCTTCACTAGCCATACAACGGAAAAGGGTCACATATCTAAAATATACCTGGAATTCAAAAAAATTAAATCCCCCAACAACAAATCTTCAAAGAAACAACTCCCCAATAAATAAGTGGGCTAAAGTTTTAAAGAAAAACTTCTCTGAGGAGGAAAGCAGGATGGCCATTAGTCACATGAAGAAATGCTCAACCTCCCTACCCATAAAAGAAATGCAAATCAAAACAACATTGAGATATCACCTCACTCCAGTTAGAATAGCTAAAATCAAGAACTATAATGACAACAGATGCTGTATGGGATGTGGATAGAAGGGAACCTTATTGCATTGTTGGTGGGTGTGTAAACTTGTTCAACCATTTTGGAAAGAAGTATGGAGGTTCCTCAAAAGACTCCGCATAGAGCTCCCCTATGACCCAGCAATCCCACTTTTGGGCATTTACCCAAATGCTCACAAACAAGACCACACTAAAGCTACCAGCATGACTATGTTTATTATAGCATTATTTACTATAGCTAAGATATGGAACCAACCCAGATGCCCCTCAGTAGATGAATGGATCAAGAAAATGTGGTATATATACACAATGGAATTCTATGCCTCCCTCAGAAAGAATGGCATTGCCCCATTTGTTCGGAAATGGAAAGACTTGGAAAAAATTATATTAAGTGAAATAAGCCAGGCCCAAAGAAACATAGGTCTCATGGTTTCCCTTATTTGCAATATCTAGTATATGTCTGAGTCAAGCAGAAAAGGTCAGATAAGGTGATGTTAGGGAAATGAACCGTAAGATATGTATTCAAATGTTTTTTTTTCTGTAATTCGATTGTTTCTAACAGATTTATAAGATTATTTCTTTGTTGCCTTCCATGTCCCTCCCCCACAGTATAACCCCTGCTTTCACTGTATTTGCGGTTGGTATAATTTGTGCCTGGGAAGGGGAAAAACAAATCATTTAAATAGGGATACAGGTGGACCCATTGCAACAATGAGAAGTACAAGTTGTCATGTCGACAAAGAACTTTATAATTTGGTTCTTGGGTGGGAGGATTCGGTGAGATAGGGGGGAGGATGGGAAAGGTTGTGAAGGGGAAACAAAGGAGCAGGCTACAGTGCCTGATTAGAAATGTACTCAATCTTGCCCATGTAATTGTAACCCCTCTGTGCATTATTTTCACAATAAAAGAAAAAAAGAAGAGACACATAGAAGAATGTAACAGATTTATCAAAAATAAATTCTTAGTTTTATGGTCAATACATTTTGACAAGGATGCCATGACTTTATCAAATAAAAATATAATCTTAAATGGGTATATTGGCACTATTGCCTCCCTAGATTTAAAGAATGATCTTAGACTACTACATCTAACCTTATACAAAAATTTAAAGTAAAAAATAATTATCAAACTAAATGTGAGGTGTAAAAATCTATAAAACATAAATGTAAACATTCATGATATTGGATCAGTAAAGGTTTCTAAAAGATTGACATTGAAAGTATTAGTTGCTGAAGAAAAGCAAGAATAAACTGATTAATATCAACTGATTACTGTTCTTAATTCTAAGAAAGGAGTAAAAACATATCCAACAGATAGAGGACACATATTTGATAATGCTACAATATTAATGCTATAATGATACTGAGTCTTACGTACATTTATAACTTCTAACTCCATATAAAATTTTTCCCAAACATGATATTTTTTAAAGAACATATGTAAATTAATAGTCAATAAGAGGGGCATATGAATTAAGCTCCTCTTTATGATCTAAGAAAAAATATAAAAAACTCACTGGTATGACCATCATATAAAAAGATGACACAAAATATAGTAATGCATTTGTGGAGAAATATATACTCTCCACATAGCAGAATGATTTATAAAACTGCAATCATTTTAGCAAGCAAATTTTGAAGTATTCAAAAGGTCAAAGAGAATTGTATGATCCAGCGATCACACTTCTATGTATGTATTAAAGAGAAGAAAAAAAAAAAAACTTGGACAGAGAATGTAGTTAATTGACAGTGCACTTGAATAGTATGTGTGACACCCTGGAAATAATGCCTCAAAACAAATTTTGAAAAGACACATTATAGAGGATGTATGCTGAACAAATTCCTGTAACTGAATTTTGTATCTATTTTAATGTCTGTTCTAAAGTTTACAGCATTTCTATTTGAAGAAATGCAAGTTTGTGAAAATTAGGCTTGGAAAACCTGTGATTGTACAATTCACTTCCAAACACTAAAATGTATACAATAAAAGGAGATAATATATTGCATGTGAAATACATGACAGCCAAAAAAAATTATTAAAAATACTTCACACAAATTTCAGAATATATGAAAAGATATCTTCGGTGTTGGCTAAAAAATCTTTGTAAACTACGGCTGTTAAAACAAAGATGTGATTTCTCTTTATTTTGAGTTTTTTTGATCTGTTGTTTTGATTTTATGCAGATATAACTCAATCAAAAAGTTTATGTGATAAATGGAATATCTAGAAATTATGCATCACTTATGAATTATTGATAACTATTTCTGGAAGAAACTTTTGGCAAATGATAGAAGACCCAAATCTATTAATCTGCATTTTATGAAAGCCATATGTTACTTCCTCAATCCAATTGCTTTTCTCTACTTTGCTAGGAAGAAAATGTATTCTCACGTTAAGAGCCAATAGCAGTGAAAAGAAACAAAATACACAATCATCTTGATTTATTTGTGAAAGTATCAAATGAAATAAAACAATTCTACTTAATCGACTCCAAATTTGGTATCTATGAAGATGTTCCTGAATGCCAACATCCATTGATTGGACTAATTTTCTTTATTGTTGTGAAATTACAAAAGAATTGATACCATTAAGAAAATGATCCATTCCTATGGAAATCAGTTAATAATGTTTATCACTTATAATTTAATACCAAGCAAGAGTAATTTTATATAATCATTACAAATATCATTTTATTGCAATCTAAAATAGAATAAAAGACATGTCCCAATATATTATTATTATTCTTAATTTCTAATCATTACCTAAATATCTAAAACAATCTATACAGTCATGTCTTTAACGTAGACGCAAATATTCTATACTTTGTTTTTTTTTGCGGGGGGGGGGAGGGGCGGTTCCAGTAGTGAGGCCTGAACTCTGGGCCTGGGCACTGTCCCTCAGCTCTTCATCTCAAGACTAGTACTCTACCACTTGAGCCACAGAGCCACTTCTGGCTTTTTTCTTTTTCTTATATGGTGCTGAGGAATCAAATCCAGGGTCTTATGCATGCAAGGCAAGCGCTCTACCACTGAACCACTTTCTCAGCCCCAAATATTCTATAATTTTTACTTATCATTTTCCACGGACATATATTCATGTTTCTTAGAAATGTTCACAGCAGTTAAAAGATGCTTTTGTGAAATTAATGTGTTATATTTTGTTGTTGTTTTTGTTGTTGTTGTTTGCTAGGCCTCGGCATTTTCCCTAAGCCTTTTTGTGGTCACAGCCAGCAGTCTCCAACTTGAGGCACATAGCTAATTCCTGTTTTTAGTGGTTAATTGGAGAAAGAATCTAACAAGTACTTTTCTGTCTGGGCTAGTTTCGAACACAATTCTAAGATATCATTATGACAATGATCTCTAAAAATGCATGGAGTTTTTTTTTTTTTGATTGGAGTTATTTTTTTTTAATTGGCAGAGTACCGTACAGAGGAGTTACAATTACATGGGTAATATAACAAGTACTGTTTTTATCAAGCATTGTTACCTCCTGTTTATTTCCCCTTCCCATCCTTTCTCATACTCCTCCTACCTCCCCCCACCCAATCCTCACCCCCACCAAAGTTGTAAAATTCATTTTTCGACAAACTACTTGGACATCTCATTGTTGCAATGGGTCCACCTGTATACCTATTTAAAGGATTTGTTTTTGCCCTTTCCCTCCAAAATTTTACCAACATCAAATACAGTGAAATCAGGGGGTATACCATGGGGGAGGGACATTCAAAGCAACAAAAAATCATTTTATAAATATGTTAGAAACAATCACAAGAAAGAAAAAAAACATTTGAAGTCGAATCTTATCTCTTATAACCTACCAGTTTTAAAACCTGCCAGTTTTAAGAGATAAGAGGAGAGGTAAAAGTTCTCTTAGATACCAATCCATCTTCAAAATATTTGGTTCCAAGCACTCCATCTAAAGCATATTCAACAACTAGTAAAACTTCTGTTGGCTGTAACTTCCTCCATGTGCGCATGTATACATGGGTATAAGTATGTGTGCATTAGTGTGTATAGTAACATATATGTGTACATATATAAGGGCATATACACGTATAGGCATATATAAATAAATATACATTTATAAATATATGTGCACACACATATATATACATAGATATGTATATGTATATTTATGCATATCAGGTGTTCTGTGATTTAACCTATAGTTCCCAGCACATTGTCTTTCTCACAAAGTGTACATGATAAACTGCTCTGAGTATCTGTGGTATATGATGTGTATCACTTTGTACTCACTTCCCCCATTACCTTGTATCTCCTCCCTGTGAACAACTTCAGTCTATTTTCCATATGATAGCTTTGTTTTCATTACATGTAGTTACTTACTGATAATAAAATAAAAAGTTTGTAAAAGAAAAAGAACTTTTAGGTCACAGGTTAAAAGTATTATATTCATCCCAATGATTCCTATGAGATAAAATTTATAATAGTAGTAAAAGTGAAAAGGAATCTTAGATCTGTTTTGCCATTTAGAATGACAGAGAATAATATCACGTCACTGTTATAACTCTTAAAGAATGCAAGGGTAACTGACGGTCGTTATAATGTTCCCATAAAATCAGTGGTACCTGAAGGATAATAGTAAACTAGCAGAAATTCTAAGTAGCAGACATGGAACATGAAAGAGGAAAAGAGGAAATGAAAGAGAGTGAAAGAGAGAGAAATATCATAATACTGAAAGTGCATAACAGATAAACAAGAGCTGTATGAGAATACTCATACTGCCGTCTTTAGATTCTACATGTACGTTTGAATGTATTTGATGTATGATAACCCATCAACATAAAATATAAAGTAATTTTGATAAAAAATAAAGACTCAGAAGAAGTTATAAATGCTAAAACAATCTTCACAGAAGGAAAATCTCAGAGATATTTCATGACTTTGAAATGGATAAAGTAGCTTCAGTTATTAAAAATTTAGAAATATGACAATTCACAAAAATATAAAAAGATATTCATATATTTCATTATATAACCCAAAGTAGAAAGCAAATGTTGTTTAGATGCTTTTTAAAACACAGTCTCTCAGGTGCTGGGAAGGTGGCGTAGTGGGATAGTGCTTGCCTTGCATGCATGAGGTCCTGGGTTTGATTCCTCAGCACCACATAAGCAGAAAAAGATATAAATGGTTCTGTGCCTCAAGTGGTAGCACTAACCTTGAGCTGAAGAGCTGCGGTACAGACCCAGATCCAGAGTTCAAGCCCCACAACCTACAAAAACCAAAACTAAAAAGAAAACAAAACCCAATCTCTCACTTTTGTGGCCTCAACTATGTAATACTGTGGGTTCAGCCTAGGGCTAAGATTTTAGGTGTGGACATTTATCAACACTCCTGATTCAGACTCTACTTGATAAAAGTAACTAGTAGATGTCAGGGACAAGCAGAAAAGGTCAAAAGCTATGTACAATGACCAAATAAGATGATGTTAAGTGAAATGAGCCCCAAGATAGGGACACAAGGGTTTTTTTTTCTTTCTTGCTATTTTTTCTAATGTACTTATAATGTACCATGCGATTTTTTTTGTTTCTTTGTATGTTCCTTCCCCAAGGAATAACTCCGGTTTTCACTGTATTTGATGTTGATGCTCTGCATCTTGTATATACATTTATCTAATTTAGGGAGGAAAAGGGACAAAACAAAATACTTAAATATGAATACAGGTTGACCCATTGTAACAATGAGATGTACAGACAGTATTGTAAAAAACGAACTTTGCAATTTAGGCAGGGGTGGGGGGTGGGGATTATGGAGTGTATTTGTGGAGGTGGGATGGAAGGGATCTTAGGGAAAAACAAAGGAGGCGGTAGCAATACTTGATAAGAAATGTACGTATTACCTTATTCATGTAACTATAACCCCTCTATACAGTATTTTTACAATAAAAAACGTATTAAAAATTATACTAAATGAAGTAAGCCAAGCCCAAAGAAACATAGTTCCCATGGTATCCCTTATTTGCAATAACTAATATATGTCTGGGATAAGCAGAAAAGATCAAAAGCTATGTGCATATGACTAGATAAAATTATGTTAAGGTAAATGAACCCCAAGATAGGGACATAAGTGGTTTTTTCTTTCTTATGTACAATGTGATTTTTTCTTTTTTATATGATCCTCCCTCATAGTATAACCCTTGTTTTTACTGTATTCGATGTTGGTGCTCCTGCATCTTGTATATAAACTTCGCTAATTTGGGGAGGGAAAGGGAAAAACAAAATGCTTAAATAGAGATGTAGGTTGACCCATTGTAACAATGAGATGTATGAACTTCACAATTTAGCAGGGGAGAGAGGAGTGAGGGGTTAGGAGTTGGGATGTGTACTTGTGGAGGTGTGAGTGAAGGAACGGTGGGGGAAAAACAAAGGAGAAAACAATGCTTGATAGGAAATGCACTCATTATCTCACTCATGTAACTGTAACCCCTCTGTACAATATTTTTACAATAAAAAACGTGTAAAAATGTTACAAGATAATATTGTTAACAAAGAAATTAATGCAGAACAGTGACATGAAGATATAAAGAATAAGATTGTGTGTGTGTGTGTTTGTGTGTTTGTGTGTTTGTGTGTGTTTCTCCTTGTTGACATGGTCAGAATTTGAACTCAGGTCTTCAAAGTCTTGCTAGGCCATTCTTCTTTAGATTGGTGAGTTATTATATAAGCTACATCTCCATTCCTAACTCTTTGCTAATTCATTATCATTTTTGAAAAATAATCTCATGAATTTTTTTTTTTGCCCTGATTGGCTTTCAACTGTTATCCCCATATCTCAGCCTCCTGTGTAGCTATCTCGAGTATAGAGGATTACAGGTGTGATCAACCACCACAAGGCTTTTAGAATAATCTTAAAAGTAGGAGAAAGTTTACTTCACGGGGACCTGTTTTTACATCTCCTAATTTTAAAACATTTTGGAATGATTATATGTGAGTTTATTTTTTTGGCTTCTTAAAAGACAGTAAGTGATGGTAATTAAAAGTTTCTAGTACTTTTTTGTTTTGGGGTCAGTCGTGGGACTTGAACTCTGGGATTGGGCTCTGTTGCTGCGCTTTTCAGCTCAAGGCAAACACTCTACCCCTTGAGCCACAGCGCCACTTCTGGTTTTCTAGTGGTTTATTGGAAATAAGAGTCTCATGGACTTTCCTTCCTGGGCTGGCTTTAAGCCACGGTCCTCACATCTCAGCCTCTTCATTAGCTAGCATTACAGGCATGAGCCACCAGCGCTCAGATAGCTTTACTACTTTTTACAAAGGACACTGGAACTGTGGGACAGAAGAAATTTGGCTCTCTATGGATCTCAATTTATAAGCTCAGCTCTGTGCATGATAACCCAATGTCACCAACACAGTTTGTGTTGAAGACAAAATGTGACAGAAAACAATTACATGGGCAATAGTTGCTATGCTATTGTGTCTTGGACAATATGAATATTGAATTGAAAGTGTAAGAGAATGGAGAGATTTTTACCTACTTTTTTGTATTGCTAAAAGACTTTGGAAACTGATTCATTTCCCACCTCACTGTTCGTCATTGAGCCAGGACCTTAGTGCCTTTAATTACAATTTTTCCCAACACTAAGATGGAAATAACATTAACATTAGAGCTAATGTTTTCTTAACAGTTAAGAGACATAACACTTGTGAAATACTTAACATAAACTTCTATGAATTAGCTTTGAGTTTAGCCAGCAGTTTTTTAAATACTAAACAGAATGTGATATGTATTACAGAAACAATTACATGTAGTGAGAAACCAGAAATAATCTTATCTATTGGCTATGCTCTGTTTCCAAGGAAGCTAAGTGGATAACATCTCATGCTGTAAGTCAAAATGGTTATCTTATGTCTTGATAGTGCAAAAATATCAGGGAAATTATAATGAAGGAATGTTGTAGACTGAGGTGAAGTCCATATGAAAATGTGCAAAACTGATCAAATGTAAAAGTAAATGAGCAGCATATTGTGTTTTATATCATTTAAGTTACATTGAAAAGATAGGGAAAACCTAGAGGAATAAATTCTCTTTTTGAAATCTTATCATAGGTTCTTAGAAGGACAAACTCTTTCCTCATTCTTGTAGAAGCATCATCAGATGAGAGGAACTTTATTTTTTTGTTTGCTTCCTTCCATTTATTCTTCAGTTTGAAATGTGAACTACATAAGACTGAAAGAAACCAAGGGAAATTAGACTCACAGGCTTTGGAAAGAGCAATCAACATAAACTACATAAAATACATATAGCTTTGTAAAAGGTCTAACTAAATTGAGTTATAGAATCTCATGCATAAACAGAAAATGATTTAAGCAATATCATGTTATTGACAATTGAAAAATGTTAGGAGTTGCTTTATTTTTTCCTTTCTATTACATTGAATTAAGTATTGATTTTGTATAGAATGATTAAAGGTGAGATTAACAAGAAATGATTAAAAATGGACAAATTTTCTGAATAGACATATTTTCCAAAAAGCGCTGAAAATCGCCAGTGGGATTACTAAATTTTGTTGTACCACTTCTATGCTGGCTTAATTCCTTGTGAACAGAAGTCATTAGAGAAATGCAATCAAAATTACTATGATACTACTTCATAACTATTATAACTCTTATCAAAAAAATCAAAGGAAACACTTGTGGTGGTAAAGGCTTTTAACTCCAAACACTTAGGAGGTTGGAGTAAGTGCATTTGCGTCTAAGGCCAGTCTGGGGTACTGCACATAGTAAAAACCTGCCATTAAAAAAAAACTTAAAAGGCTATAACTTTGGTTAGAGTGTGGAGAAAAGGAAATTTTCTACACTCTTCGTCAAAATACAGGTTAGTATTCTCGCTTTAGAAAGTAGTATGCAGTTTTGTAAAGAAATGCAAAGATGAAATCTCATCTGACCCACCAATCATATGATTATTTCTCTCTGGGTAACACGTAAATAAATCTGTAGTACATTCTTATTCATATTGTTCACAACAACAGCCAAGATAAAAATAGAAATTAAGTGTTCAACTACAGACTAATAATGCAACTGTGGTGCATGCACATATATAGTTTTCAGTTTCATCCTTAAAATAGTAAGAGATTTCTCTCATTAACCACAACTTACAATGACCTGAAAGATGTATTCTAAATGACGAAAAATGTTATTTTCTGATCTTTGTAAAACCACACAAACACAAACTCTCTCACACACACACCAACCTCAAACATTAAGAGAGAAATTTATTAAAAAATTAAAGCAAAGTGGAATTGCTGGGACATTCAGGTCACAATGTAGAAGGTTGTAGATATACAGGATGACCAAGTATGGAGTAGTAATGTACAACTTAAGTATACAGGGAAGAACACTGGCCTTACATAGGAATGAAGCGAAGTAAGTACGAGTTCTTCTTAGTAGGGCTTGCTCTTTTAGTTGTTCTTATTTCAGTAATGGATGAGATGAAAGTAATTTTTTTAAAAACCTGCCTGTTTGCAGAAATAATAAGAAACAATATAGCAATAATGTTGTATGCTCAACATAGAATGAAATGTCAAATTAAAATACATGAGATTATCCTTGAAATAAACTAGTTATTACAAATAAGGGAAACTATAGGATCTATGTTTAAGTCTGGCAAACTTCACTTAATATGATTTTTTCCAAAATCTTCCATTTCCTTACAAATGAAGTGATATCATTATTTCTGATGGGAGCATTGTATTCCGTGTGTGTGTGTGTGTGTGTGTGTGTGTGTGTGTGTGTGTTTGTGTGTGTGTGTGTGTGTGTGAGTGTCTGTGTCACATTTTCGCAATCCATTCATCTACTGAGGGGCATCTGGGTTGATTCCTTATCTTAGCTATGGTAAATATTACTGTGATAAACATCATTGTGCTGGTAGCTTTAGTGTGGCCATGTTTGTGATCATTTGGGTAAATGATCAGAAGTGGGATATCTGGATAATAGGGGACCATTATTGTCTACAGTGAAGATAATTTTAGTAGATGAGCAGAATAGCTCAATAGCTATGTACATAAGATCATATGAGGTAATTCCAAGAGAAATGTACTCCAAGGCATGTTCTTTATTGTTGCTGATCCTAATGTACTATGTGATTTCTTTTTATCATTTTCTTTTCTCCAACTATGGTTATCCCCTGTAGTCACTGTATTTGATTTCGATACCCTGAGTATTGTAAATATGTTGATCTGAACTAGGGAAGGTAAAGGGAAAAACAAAATGGTGAGACAATGGACAAAGGGAGAATCTATGCAAAAGTGATACATAGTCAGAATAATTACAGATTTCTTAGCTGATATGGTCAAAAAGAGAGCCTGGGATGATAAATGGCAAACATTAAAGGTAAACAAATACCAAGCGTAAATAGGGTCCCAAGCCAAACACTCCTTTACATTTAAAGGATATATAAAAATATTTTTGACAAAGAGAACTTGGAACAATGAATCTCCAACATGAAAGTAGAAGAATATTGAACAGGAACTGAGGGAAGAGAATCAGAATATGTCTACAGTGTAGAATACTGGATGTGTGTTGCAGATACAAAATCATCTTCTATAGGTTCATTTAGTGAAACTTGTCATCCTCTATTGAAAGCAAAATTTCCATATACAGATTTCCAGTTACTTTGCTTACCTATCACTTCTGATCACAAATCCTCTTATGAAATTTTATAGTATCTTTGAAAAAATAAAATGATTTGCATATACTTATCATCTTAAGGAAATACAGTCTGTTTTTACATCTTTCATTCTGTGACAAACCCTTATGTTTTTTTTCCCAGATTGCTGAAAAATGTATTCTTGGAAATAGGATATTGACAGTAAATCTGAGTGTAATTTTCATTTTTTAGCTTTCAAATATAATGTAAACTTTGTTTTGACTAATCATTTTCTAATTCATGAACACTAATATTTTGGTGCCTTTAAGACTTATTGTGGTATTGTAGTTGTTGTGTCTAATTGACTGAACCATTAGAGTATTCATGTATAAAACTGAGCATTGAACTTTTTAATTTTTATATCTAAAAGAGTTTCAAAGGGTTTACTTTAAAGAAATAATGGAGGGGGCTTGTCTCCATGTTCAAAACTTTAAATGTATTTCTATAAAAGTACTGGAAATACACCCTGTTCACTGGAGCAATATAAAAGGTGAGAACAAACAGAAAAAAAAGAAAAAAGAAAAAAGAAAAAAATCAACACTAAAAGGTGAGAACATATTTCTGAAGAGAAAAGATTTATTGATTAAATAACAGATAAGAGTAAAATAGTCAGTTTCCTTGCTTGAGACTGCATACATTTCACATGAATGTAGGTAGATGAGACTCAGACATAAATTCATATTTATTTTACTGAGATTCAAAAAATAATATAAGCAATATAGGTATTTTAAAGAACTGGTCATTCAAAGACCTGGATTCCTAATGGATGAAGAATGGAATTGAAAATAGCAGACGAAAACAAATCAACATTCAGTTATTATGATATTATAATACTATTATGAAAGAAATGAAAATTTGCCTGCTGAAGGAGAAAGTTTAGCCTGTAATTTCAATGTAAGGCATCATTTGTAATGAGTCTAATTTCTTTTCCTACAAGATATCCAAGAGTACTATACTCATCCTCTGAAGAGTAAAGAAGTAATCATTTTTATTAGCTTTGCTTAATATTAATGCATTTATAGCAAATAGGTTACAATGTCTGCTCCCTTTCATTCGATGTAATAACTTCCAATTCATATTATTACTGTCTCTTCATACAAGGCTGAAATCACTATTTCAAAGTAACACAAACAGAAAAAAAGAAAATAACCTGGTACAACCATCGCATACCCAAAATTAGGTGAAAAACTCCACAATAAAAAATGAACATGAGGAAGTGGAAAAATAATGGCAGAGAAACAATAGAAGATTACCCTAGCTCTATCTAATGAAACAGAGATTTAGAGTCCTAGCAGGTACTCCACTTCTAGAAGGTCAAAGCAAGTCAGCTATAATTATATATAGATCCACAATACATAAAAAGATTTTATATTATCATCACAAAAAAACACAAATCTATGAAAAGTTACCTAGTTAGTCAGGTGACTGTTGTGACTGTGGTGGGGGAACATGTTCAAAAGCAGAGCTGCAGGTGGAAATAAAAGGGCCACATGAGAAAAAATTCAGGGACAGAGACAGCCACATCCAAACACAGACACACTTCACCTTACCACTGGACAACTCAAACTGTCATTGGAACCACAAGTATTAACATGACAACATCTCACCACAACTGATCTCTCCTCCTACACTTAATGGGTTAGACAAAAACCTAATTCCAGAAAATCATAAGAGAAGTCTATACCAACACCTGGCAAATCAACCAAGAACATAGAGAGTCAAATATTAAGATCATAGATGCTCTAAATGAAAGCCAAGACATCCTTCAAATGTACAGAACCAATCAGAAAAATACAAAAAAAAGTGATGTCAAGGTAGTGTAATTCACACAGTAAATAAGCAGGCATTACAACAGGCAATCAAGGACATAGAAGGTAGTTTTCAAAATACATTACAAATAGTGCTGAAAAATGTGATTACCAAAAAGATACAAAACCTCTACAAGGAAATTTATGAACAAGATGAGACCAACCAAATATTAGCAAAATAATTCAGGGAGACTACAAAGAGAAAGATAAGTAAATTCTGAGAAGGCAAGGGAGTCCTAGGAAAAAATAGATGTCTAGTTAAAACTTATGAGAGAAGACACAGTTAAAAGACCAACTCCCAACCCCCCTATTCAAAGAAAAGATGTAAAGAAAGTCCACACAAGCACAAAAACAAAACCTTAATAAAGATAAAAGCCTTATAAAGTGACCGTTTTGAAGACAGATAAATAAAAAACTATGAAGAATCTCTCCACAGAGAATAGATTACATAGAAGATAATCTCAAGCATCAAAGACTGAATAGGTCTAATAGGAAAGAAGAGATAATCATTTAGAACCAATCAAAGAAATAAGAAACGATCTTGCAGGAACTTCAAGATTCAGTTAGAAGATAAAACATGGGGGAGATAGGTATCAAGGAGAAGAGCAGGAAACAAAATGGATAGGAAACATATTACAGAATTCTAGCAGAGGATACCCTAAACAGGCTGAAGTAGAATTACTAACATAAGATAAAATAGAATTCAAATTAAAATTAGTTAGAAGAGACATTACATTCTGATAATGGCAGCTCTACATTAGTAGGATATGTAGAGTCTAAATATCAAAACCCGGAATCCTGGAGCATACCACTTCATCAACCAAATATTACTTAACCTAAAAACACATCTCAACAAATCATTGTCATCCAAGGAAAAACTCAACCAAGAAACTGCAGACCTAAATAACTACATTGACCACCTAGTCCTAACAGACATGTATAGAATATACATTCAGCGTCAGAATATACGTTCTTCACAGCAGCTCATGGAAGATTTTCCAAAATAGAACATATCCTATGTCACACGGATATTCTGTCCAAAGAAAAATTAATTGAATTCCCATATCTTGTCAGATCATAAGAGAACAAACTTAGAATTAAATGGCTAAAGCAAATAAAAAATTGTCAAACCCATGAAGACTGAACAACATGTTGCCGAATGAACAATTGGACACTGAAGGTATTAGAAAAGAAATCTGAGGGGCTGAGAAGGTGGCTCAGTGGTAGAGCGCTTGCCTTGCATGCATGAGGCCCTAAGTTCGATTCCTCAGCACCACATAAGCACAAAGAAAAAAAAGCCGGGAGTGGCACTGTGGCTCAAGTGGTAGAGTGCTAGCCTTGAACTGAAGAGCTGAGGGACAGCACCGAGGCTCAGAGTTCAGGCCCCACAACCGGACCCCCCCCCCCCCAAAAAAAAAATCTGAAAGTTTCTGGAATTTAACAAAAATGAACACACAAATTACCAG
The DNA here is from genome assembly GCF_019054845.1 of Dipodomys spectabilis. Classification (NCBI taxonomy): domain Eukaryota; kingdom Metazoa; phylum Chordata; class Mammalia; order Rodentia; family Heteromyidae; genus Dipodomys; species Dipodomys spectabilis. The sequence goes on along the minus strand of NW_024870919.1, from coordinate 368,673 downwards.
CTCCTCTGGTATTTGCATTATTTCAAGGAAAATACATAGCTCTGAGGATCTCCATCAAGCAACTGGGGAAATCTCAATTGAATATTTTAATTATGCACCTCAAGCTCCTTGAAAACAGGAACAAACCCAGACACAAAGCAGTACACAGAAACAAATAAAAAATTCAGAAATAACTAAATAAAGACAAAATAAAACATGGAAAGAATCAAAAAATCAGGGTTGGTTTTTTAAATAAATTAACAGACTTGAGAGACCCTTACCAAATCTGACTAAGAAGAGAACTTATATAGGTATATAGATAAAAGCCAGCAGATTGTTAGATCTTTACTTTCTCTACAACACACAATGGCCTCATATCTCAAATATATTTAGAGCCCCAAAAGTTAACCCCCCAAAAAAAAACAAATTCTCAAAGAACCAACAACCCTCTTAATAAGTGGGCTAAAGATTTAAAGAGAGACTTCTCTGAAGAAGAAATATGCATGGCCAATAGACACATGAAGAAATATGCAACATCTAGTCATAAAAGAAATGCAAATCAAAGCAACATTGAGAATTCACTTCACCCCAGTTAGAATGACCATTATGAAGAAAACTAATAATAACATACTGGGCTTGTGGGGATGTGGCCAAAAAGGAACATTATTACACTACTGGTGGAAATGTAAATTTGTTCAAATATTCTGTAAAGAAATATAGAGGTTCCTCAATAGAGCTCCCCATGACCCAGCAATGATGGATCAAGAAAATGTCGTATATATTCACAACAAAACACTATTCATCAGAATGAATGACATTGCCCCATTTGTACGGAAATGGAACTACTTGGAAAACATAATAAGTCAAACAAGCCAGACCCAAAGAATCATAGGCTACAGGTTTTCACTCATTTGGAAAAACTAGAATATGTCTAGGCTATTTACAACAGCTCAATAGCAATATGAATATCACCATATAAAATGATGCTTATCGAAAGGAGCTCCAAAAAATGGATAAAAGATGATTGTATAGTGAACTCTTTTTACTTATTTCTATTTAGTTTTCACCTTTTGGTTTACTCTCTGTAGTAACTGTTTTTGTTTTCTCAACCCTTTGTCTTATACATGTTAATCTGATTTGGGGAAGGGAAGGGAAATCACAGAAATGGTGGGACAAAGATCAACCAAAGCACCAGTGATATACAGTAGAACTATGTTAGAAATGAACTTCACTACTTTGGGGGAGGGGGATGTCAGGGTTGGAGGAAGCAGGAAAAACTGAGGGAGGGATAGCACTATTAAAAATATACTTATTACTTATGTAAATGTAACCCATCTCTCTATATATCACCTTCATAATATAAAATCCCACCAAAAACAATAAGAGAACTCACCCAAAGAGAGAAAATTAGAGGTAAAAATAAGACAACACAACAGATATAAGCAAAATTGAGAATGTTATAAGAGAGTACTTTGAAAACCTTATGCCAATCGCCTGGAGAATCCTGGAGAAATTGATGCTTTCCTATACACAATCTGAACCAAGTAGTTACACCTAAGAAGTAATGAAAATGAAATGCAATAAACCACTATCCATTCCAGAAAAATCTAGGACTGAATTAATTTACCATGAAATTAAGGCCTGAAAAGAACTTACAATACTCAGACCTATCTCTTCAATGGAATAGAACGGAAAATGGAATTATCAAACACATTCTTTGAAGCTAGAATTAGACTCTTCCCCAAATCACATAGGGACTCACCAAAGAAAGAGAACTATTAACCCAACTCTTTGGTAAGCATTGATGCAGACCTTTTTAATAAAATTCTTACCAAACAATTTCAGCAATTAACAAAAAAAAATCATATGGTACGATCAAATAGGATTCATCCTAGGATAAAATTGGATTCAGTATTCTTGTCAATAAACATAATACAAACCATCAGCAGAAGCAAGGACAAGAAATACATAATCGTCTATATGGATGTAGAAATAGCTTTTAAGAACCTCCAATAGCCCTTTATGATTAAAAGGTCTGAGAAACTAGGAATACATGGAACATTCCTCAGTATGTATGTGACAGAGATAATTAGCATTTACCAAATGATGGAAGCATGAAGACATTAAAATCAGGAATGAGACAAGGATGTCCACTCTCTCTACTACTCTTTAAAATGGTTGTGGACTTTCTAGCAAGAACAATAGGCAAGAGAAAAACATAAAGGAGATCCAAATAGGGGAAGTAAAACTATCCCTTTTCTCATATGTAATGATCCTGTATTTAAAGGACCCTATAGCTTCCTCCCTCAAGTTAGTAAAGGTGATGCTAACTTTCAGTAATGCAGCAGGGTATAAAAACCACAAGAATCAGTATTATTTCTGTGTTACCAACAATGGGAAGATCCAGGCTGAAATCCAAAAAACAACCTCATATGTATTAGTCTCAAAATAAAATCAAATCTAAACAAAACAACAACAATAACAACAAAACAAGGAATTAATTAATTTACCTAAAAATGTGAAGGGCCTCTACTGTGAAAACTTTAAAAATATAAAAAGGGAAATTGAAGGAGATTCAAGGAAATGGAAAGTCTTTCAATGCTCCAGGTTGGAGAAAAATGCAATATTGTCCCCAAATAATTGCCAATGCAACACACATGAAAATCCCAACAATATACTTCAATGCAGTAGAGAAAGTAACCAAAATTTAATATGGAATTACAAAATTACACATAAAACAGAAGGCTTACAAATAAACTCATGGGCCTATAGTCATCATACACACACACACACATACACACACACACACACACACACTGGAATTCCATTCCCCCATGAGAAAGGATGACTTTTCACCAGTATTAAGGAAACTGAAAGGCTTGAAAAAATTATACTAAAAGAAAAGAGAAAGGAATGCAGGCTCAGAACAATATAGGTTTCATGGATTCATTCATTTATGATAGCTAGAAGGTGCCCACAATTCTACAAGTAAACAAGACAGATTCTACCTCATCCCAGTTAGAATGGCCATTATCAAGAAAACAAACAATAGCAAATGCTGGCATGGATGAAGCCAATTGGGAACTCTATTACACTGTTGGTGGAAATTAAACTTGTTCAACCACTCTAGAATGCAGTACGGAATTTCCCGAAAAGACTAAATGTAGATCTCCCTTAAGATCCAGTAATTCCCTCAATGGCAGTAATCCAAAAAATAGCAACAAGCTCGCATGAAAGCTACCAGCATACCCATGTTCAGGGCCCAGGCCCAGAGTTCAAGGACTGGCAAAAAAGTTACTACTAATGGTATTTGTTTCCTCAAATATGAATCTTTTGACAAAAGATACCAAATCATTTTATTTTCAGTATCTAGGTTAGGACTTAAAGGTAGTGTGTGATAAAATGGCTTATTTGTTGAATGTTAGGATAAAATGTAGGCAGTCCAAGAAAGGGGGGATTTGTGGAGAGCTGCGGGAGCTGGCCAAAGATGGCGCGGCCGCATGGCACGGTCAAGCGAAAGATGGCGCTGGCTTCCACCTTCCGCCTTCCCGATGGCGAGTGCTCTCTGTGAAAAACAACTCCTTATATGGCTATGACTTGGCTCCTAGTTTGCTTCCGTGTTTGCAGCCCTATTGGTATATGCCACGTGGCACCTCGGGATTGGCCATCCAGGAGGCTTATAACGGGAGTGCGGGTGCGGGGCGAGAGAGAAGCTAATAATCAAGGTTCCTGAATAAACTGCTTTGAGAAGAATCCCGGGTCGTGTCTTCCTTGCTGGTCGAGGTGGATGCGACAGGGATTTTTGTAGTTGTGGTCGAGTGGCTTGAAATCTGGGCTTGGGCACTGTCCCTCAGCTATTCAACTCAAGTTGAGTGCTCTACCTCTCCAGCAACAGTGCCACTTCTGGTTTTCTGGTGGTTAAATGAGATAAGAGTCTCAGGGATGTTCCTGCCCAGGCTGGCTTTGAACCACCATCCTCAGATCTCAGCTTCCTCAGCAACTAGGATTACAGCTGTGAGCCACTGGCACCAGACTAAAAATGGGAGATTTTTAGAAAAGAAAATCCACCTCTTCATCTGTGTCTAAATCTCAGATATCCCTATTACAACACTTTCAACTCAATTCATCGGACTTTTGTAAATTTCTTCTTTTCCTTCATGTGGGAATACTGCAGTCAATATCAACTCAGCTGTGGGACTGGATCAATTGAATGGTAATTGCTAGCACCTAAATCAAGAACTGTTACATCAAAACAAACGAATCCCTCAGTTGGAATAATTGTTTTCCCTTTTTCTTACAAATTTGTGCTTGATTAATTCATATTGTGATATTGGAACTCCTAACAGAGTGGTGACATTTTCTTTCTCTTCAACCATCTCCCACATGTGGTCAAATATTTAAGAATTCAAAGATTTCCATTGATAATTGATTAAGATGACCTCTAAGAAAATATGCAATTCTGGAATTTGGTCTTCTGTCTTGTTTTTGTTTTTTAAATTTTTATTTTTTATTGTGAAAATACTGTACAGAGGAGTTACAATTACATGGGAAAGATAAAGAGTATATTTCTTATCAAGCATTGTAGCCTCCTCCTTTGTTTCCCCTTCCAATCCCTTCCCAGGCTCACCCCACCCCCCCAATACCCCCCCCCCCAAAGTTGTAAAGTTCATTTTTGACATGACAATTTGTACATCTCATTGTTGCAACAGATCCACCTGTATCCTTATTGAAACGACTTGTTTTTCCCCTTCCCCTCCACAAATTATACCGACATCCAATACAGTGAAAGCAGGGGTTATACTGTGGGGGAGAGACATCCAAAGCAACAAAGAAATAATCTTATAAATGTGTTAGAGCCAAATGCATGACAGAAAAAAACATTTGAATACATATCTTAGGGTTCATTTTCCTAACATAATCTTATCTGACCTTTTCTGCTTGACTCAGACATATACTAGATATTGCAAATAAGGGAAACCATGGGACCTATGTTTCTTTGGGCTTGGCTTAATTCCCTTAATATAATTTTTTCCAAGCCTTTCCATTTCCTAACAAATGCGGCAATGTCATTCTTTCTGATAGAGGCACAGAATTACATTGTGTATATATACCCCTTTTTGTTGATCCATTCATCTACTGAGGGGTATCTGGGTTGGTTCCAGATCTTAGCTATGGTGAATAATGCTGCAATAAACATAGTTGTGCTGGTAGCTTTAGTGTGGTCTTGTTTGTAAACATTTGGGTAAATGCCTCAAAGTGGGATTAATGGGCCATAGGGGAGCTCTATGTGGAGTCTTTTGAGGAACCTCCAGACTACTTTTCAAAGTGGTTGAACAAGTTTATACTCCCACCCACAATGAAGTAATGTTCCCTTCTGTACACATCCCCTGCAGGATCTGTTGTTATTAGAATTCTTAATTTTTGCCATTCTAACTGGGGTGAGGTGGTATCTTAATGTTGTTTTGATTTGCATTTCTTTTAGGGCTAGGGAGGCTGAGCATTTCTTCGTGTGTCTATTTGCCATCCCTCTTTCTTCTTCAGAGAAGTGTCTCTTTAAGTCTTTAGCCCACTTATTTATTGGGCAGTTGTTTCTTTGAAGACTTGTTGTTTGGGGAATTAATATTTTTAGCTCCAAGTATATTTTAGATATGAGACCCTTGTCCGTTGTATGGCTAGTGAAGATCTTCTCCCAATCCGTGGGCTTTCTATTAAACTTGCTAGTTATGTCCTTTGCCATGCAGAATCTCGGCAACTTCATGTAATCCCATTTGTCCAAATTTTCTTTGATTTGTTGTGTTTCCGGGTCTCTATTAAGAAAATTTCGGCCTGTGCCTAGGAGACCTAGGGTTTCTCCTATTCCATCCTGTAATGTTTTCAGAATGTCTTCTTTGACTCTGAGGTCTTTGATCCACTTGGAGTTGATTTCTGTCTTGTTTTTACATGCATACACTTTCTATGATTTATTTGTTCTACAAGGAATTCTACTTTCCAATCTTTGTGTGACCAATTTTAGTTCTCTCTGATCAGTCTTTCTGACTGTCTCTCTCTCTGGAGTCTCATTTCAGTCTGCCTCATCAAAAATATGTTAGTTATCAGCTAAATGGCTCTCACCTTCTGTTTTTTGCCTGCCTTCATGTAGGCTGTTATAGCAGCCCTCACTGGCTGTGCTAACTGGAGGTGTTTTTGTTTGGTTGATTTGTATGTGTGTGTGTGTGTGTGTGTGTGTGTGTGTGTGTGTTGTTTTAAAGGTCTAGGATTACTATTCAACGTAGTAGCTTCTCTGGGCCCCAGTCATCCCTTGGCCTACAGTCAACTGGTTTTTCTCCTAAAGATACAAATATCAGCTAACTAAATTCCTATTTTAATTCTCTCAAAATGAAGCAATCTGGTATCCTTGCAAAGATATCAATAATCTTCTGTAATAATCCACTTACAGAAATGGTCTATCAGATGGTTTTTCAAGGCTTACTGTAAAAAAATGTTCATTTCCAAGTCACTACCATAAAGCAGATCACATCCCTGAGAGCAGACTTTTGGGAGGAAATTTGCCCTTCCTTCTTTCTCTTATGATAGATCAAACCATAATATTCTGCAGTAGTGGCCAGCCTGGAGCACATTTTCACAAGCATATTCTGTAGTGTAAAAGAGGACCAACTATCAAAACAAAGGTGAAAATACTTGTCTACTTCAGACTGATTTATCTTGCTTATATTTGTTGTTATTCTCATTACTTCAAACACATGGATAAATTATATTGGAATTAGACAAGTGGCAAAGTATTAATGGAATAAATATACAGTTTACTTTCATATATCCAATATAATACATTTAACCCATTATGGAAAATTAAATCCAATTATAGAAACAATGTCAGGAATATAAAATAAGCCTCAATACATATCATCTGGCACTCATACACCATCATCTACTCATAAATTCAGTCTGTCTATAAACATTTATTTTGTACAAAATAATAAAAATTCATTTAATGAATATGACTTTTAAGTATCATCTGAAATATTCCTCATGTATATAATTATATATATTTATATAGATACCATCTAGACAGGAATTTAATATGTATGTAAAAATAAAATTTCCACAATTTAAGCTAGTTGAGAGGAGTCATACCCTCTTGTATTGTGTGGTGTGAATTTTTCCACAATGCTGAACCCTTCTACCTAATACCAAGAGTTATTATGTGCAATAAATTATTATGAGAAATAATTTATTATTTGATGTTAAATGAGTGCTAGGTGTAGAATACACTTTGAATTATTACATTAATTCACAGAAATGAAACAATAATGATATATTATTTGTTTAAATTCTAAAGCTTCTCAAATTTACAATTCATGAAATATATTATTAAAGTTAGTTTCACATTATTCTTTTGTTAAAATTTTATATTAAACATTCAATATTAAGAAATCAGTAGTAAGTAACTTACTATTAATATGATATACTATTAAACTGTGATTTGAATTATAGTTCTAACTAATTGTGATGTAAACAACATTTAATAGAATTATGGGTAATATTTTTTAAACTTACCAGTTTGTTATTTGTTTCCTAATTGCGTCATTTGTTATTCTTGGTCCAAGTCATCTCTTCACCTTGCTTAGTATTCTATTTTCTCTATGGGTTTGCTGATTTTGCATTCTGTTTTCCTTTTTAGTGACTGACATGAGGCTGAAAATCTGTATGCTAGTTTATTACTTGCTATGTTAATATAAAATTACTGCTCTCCAAACTGTTCTACTCTACTCTACTACATACAGTATTTCCCTTCTCCCATCTCGTGTTGCTGCTTTCATATATTTTATTTTATTTATATTTATATTTTATTGTCAAGGTAATGTACAGTGGGGCTTTAGCTATATAAGTAAGTTAATGAACTCATTTCTTTTCAAACTTGTTATCCCTTCTCCAATTTTTCTCCCTCTTCACTCCCAACACCCCCAAGATTATTTCTAACATATTGTCTTGTGAATACCACTGTTGCATAGGTTCCCCCTCTGTCCTTTGTCTCACCATTTTGTTTTTTCCCTTACCATTCCATAGTTCATATCAACATATTTACAATACCCAGGGTATCAAAATCAAAATACAGTGACTACAGGGGATAATGCTTAGGTGGGAAAACACAAAGGATATAAAGAAATCACCTATGCTTTCACTATATTTGATGTCAGTATAACATGTGGAGGAGACAGGGACAAACAAGTCGTTTAAGGATTCAGGTGGACCTGTTACAACAATGAGAAGTACAAAATGTCATGTCAAAACCAGCTTTACAATGTCGGTGGGGGGGGGGAGGGGAGGTATGATTGGGTGGGGGGGAGGGGGGGAGGCTGGGAAGGGAGGTGAAGTGTAAACAAAGGAGGAGGCTGCAATGCTTGGTAAGAAATGTATGCATTATCCTGCCCATGTAATTGTAACCCCTCTGTACAGTATGTTCTCAAATAAAATAAAATAAAATTAAAAAAAAAAAAGAAAAAAAAAAAAGAAATCACCTAGAACATTAAGAACACCAACAAAGAACATGTCTTGTAGTTCATTTCACATGGAATCACCTTATATGCTGATATGTACTTAGCTATTGAGCTATTCTGCTCATCTACAAAGATTATACTTGATGTACACAATAATGCTCCCCTATTACCCAGTAATCCCACTTCTGGGCATTTAACTAGGTGACCCAAAACAAGGCCACACTAAAGCTACCAGAACAATTATGTTTATCACAGTAGTATTTACCAGAGATAAGATAAGGAATCAACCCAGATGGCCCTCAGTAGATGAATGGATCAAGAAAATGGGACACACACACAGATACACACACATGGAATACTATGTTTACATTACATTTCATTTGTAAGGAAATGGAAGATCTTGGAAAAAATCATATTAAGTGAAGTAAGCCAGACTTAAAGAAACATAGGTCCCATGATTTCCTTTATTTGTAATAATTAGTTTACATCAAGGATAATCTCATGCATTTTAATTTGACATTTTTTTCTATGTTGAGCATGCAACATTATTGCTATATTGTTTGTTATAATTTCTGCAAACAAGCAGGTATTTAAAGAATTACATTCATCCAAACCATTACTGAAGGAAAAACAACTAATAAAGCAATCCCTACTAGGAAGAACAACTCCTACTTACTTAGCTTCATTCCTATGTAAAGCCAGTGTTGTCCCCTGTATCCTCATACGGTACATCACAACTCTATACCTGGTCATCCTGTATATCTACTATCTTCTACATTGTGACCTAAATGCCCAGCAATTCCACTTTGCTTTACTTTTTAAAAAGATTTCTCTCTTAATATTTGAGGTTTTTAAGAGAGAGAGAGAGAGAGAGAGAGAGAGAGAGAGAGTGTTTACAAAGAGCAGAGGATAACATTATTCTTCAGTTAGAATACATCTTTCAGGTTATTGTAAGTTGTGGCTAATGCGAGAAGTCTTTTGCTGTTTTAAGGATGAAACAGAAAAACATGATTGTGCATGTACCACAGTTGCTTTATTAGTGTATAGTTGAACACTGAACTTCGATTTATATCTTGGCTGTTGTGAATAATGTGAATGACAATGAACTACAGAATATTTACGAGTCACCCAGACAGAAATAATCACATGATTGGTGGATCAGATAATATTTCAACTTTGCATTTATTTGTCTTTTTTTCTTTTTCTTTCTTTCTTTCTTTTTTTTTTGTCAGTCGTGGAGCTTAAACTCTGGGACTGGGCGATGTCCCTCAGTTTTTCAGCTCAAGGCTAGTGCTCTACCTCTTGAGAGACAGCATCACTTCTGGTTTTCTGAGTGTTTATTGGAGGTAAGATTTTCACAGACTTTCCTGCCGGGGCTGGCTTTGAACCACAATCATCAGATCACAGCCTCTTTGGAAAACTGCATACTATTTTCTACTAACCTCTATTTTGACCAAGAGTGTAGAAAATTTCCTTTTCTCCACACTCTCATCAACATTCTTAGCTTTTGTTCAAAAGGTAATAAAGGGCAGATTTTTACTCTCTGCAGTACCCCCCAGTGTTGCTTTAGACTTAAATCCAACCTCCTAAACGCTCGGAATTACAAGTCTTTACCACCACACATGGTTCCTTTGATTTTTTTTTCGATGAGTTATAATAGTTATGAAGTAGTAGCATAGTAATTTTTTAATTTTAATTTTTTATTGTGAAAGTACTGTACAGAGGGGTTACAATTATATGGGCAAGATAATGAGTACATTTATTTTCAAGCATTGTACCCTCCTCTTTTGTTTCCCCTTCCCATCCCATTACATCCTCCCCCCTCACCCCCCACCCAATCCTCCACATACACACCCACCAATGTTGTAAAGGTCTTTTTCGACATAACGACTTGTACTTCTCATTGTGGCTTTGGATCCACCTGTATCCCTATTTAAACGACTTGTTTTTCCCCTTCCCCTCCACAAATTATACTGACATCAAATACAGTGAAAGCAAGGGTTATACTGTGGGAGAGGAGCATACAAAGCAACAAAAAAATAATCTTATAAATGTGTTAGAAACAATATCATGAAAGAAAAAAAAACAGTTGAATACATATCTTAGGGTTCATTTCCCTAACATCACCTTATCTGACCTTTACTGCTTGACTCAGACATATACTAGATATTGCAAATAAAGGAAACCAAGGGACCTATATTTCTTTGTGCCTGTCTTGCTTCACTAAATATAATTTTTACCAAGCCTTTCCATTTCCTAACAAATGGAGCAATGTCATTCTTTCTGATGGAGGCATAGAATTACATTGTGTATATATACCACATTTTCTTGATCCATTCATCTACTGAGGGGAATCTGGATTGGTTCCCTATCTTATCTATAGTAAATAATGCTGCAATAAACATAGTTGTGCTGGTAGCTTTAGTGTGGTCTTGTTTGTAAACATTTGGGTAAATGCTCCAAAGTGGCATTAATGGGCCATAGGGGAGATCTATGTGGAGTCTTTTGAGGAACCTCCATACTACTTTCCAAATTGGTTGAACAAGTTTACACTTCCACCCAAAATGAAGTAAGTTCCCTTCTGTCCACATCCCCTCCAGCATCTGTTGTTATTGAGTTCTTTATTTTAGCCATTCTAACTGGTGTGAGGTGTTATATCAATGTTGTTTTCATTTGCATTTCTTTTATGGCTAGGGAGGTTGAGCATTTCTTCATGTGTCTTTTTGCCATTCTTCTTTCCTCTTCAGAGAAGTTTCTATTTAAATATTTATCCCACTTATATATCGGGCAATTGTTTCTTTGAGGATTTGTTGTTGGAGGATTTAATTTTTTTAATTCCAAGTATATTTTAGATATGAGACCCTTGTCTGTTGTATTGCTAGTGAAGATCTTCTCCTAATTCGTGGGCTTTCTATTGATCTTGCTAGCTATGTCATTTGCCATGCAGAAACTCTGCAAATTCATGCAATCCCATTTGAATAACCTTTATTTAATTTGTTGTGTTTCTAGGTCTCTATTAAAAGAAAATTTCGGCCTGCGTCAAGGAGACCTACAGTTTCTCCTATTCCATCCTTTAAAGTTTTCAGAGTGTCGTCTTTGACTCTGAGGTCTTTGATCCATTTGGAGTTGATTCTGGTGTTGGGTGATGTATAAGGATCTTGGTTTAGTTTTCTCCAAATTGTTAACCAATTTTGCCAGCACCATTTACTGAAGAGGTTGTCTTTCTTCCATTCTATTTTTTTAGCTCCCTTATCAAAAATTAGATGGCTATAGGTCTGTAGGTTCATTTCTGGGTTTTGAATTCTATTCCATTGGTCCTGAAGTCTGTTCTTGTGCCAGTACCAAGCTGTTTTGATTACTATGCCTTTATAATAGAGTTTGAAATTTGTTATTGATATTCCTCCAGCAGTGTTCTTTCTTGAGGATCATTTTTGCTATTTTTGGTCTTTTATTGTTCCATATGAATTTTTGGATTGCCTCTTCTATTTCCTTGAGGAATGAGTTTTGAATTTTGATGGGTATCGCATCGAATTTGTAGGTAGCCTTGGAAAGTATTGCCATTTTCACGATGCCGATCTTTCCAGTCCAGGAGCATGGGAGTTTTTGCCACTTTTTAAGTTCTGTTTTGATATCCTTTTTCAAGTTTTTAAAGTTTTCATCATAGAGGTCCTTCACTTCTTTGCTTAAGTTAATTCTTATGTATTTTATGTTTTGTGGGGCTATTACGAATGCAGTTGCTTTCCTATATTCAGCCACACTTTCCTCATTTTTGGCATTCAGAAAAGCCATTGATTTTTTTTTTCTTTTCACTAATGATTTTATTTTATTTTATTTTATTTTAAATTTAATTTAATTTTATTTGTGAACATACTGTACAGAGGAGTTACAGTTACATGGGCAGGATAATGCGTACATTTCTTACCAAGCATTGCAGCCTCCTCCTTTGTTTACCCTTCACATCCCTTCCCAGCCTCCCCCCTCCCCCCCTAATCCCAATCCTTCTCCTTCCCGCCCTTCCCCCTCCTTCCCCCCCTGCACTAACGTTGTAAAGCTTGTTTTGGACATGACAACTTGTACTTCTCATTGTTGCAACAGGTCCACCTGTATCCTTAAACAACTGGTTTTTCCCCATCTCCTCCACAAGTTATACTGACATCAAATATAGTGAAAGCAAGGGTTATACTGTGGGGGAGGCACATACAAAGCAACAAAGAGATAATCTTATAAATGTGTTAGAAACACATGCATGAAAGAAAAAAACATTAAAATACACATCTAAGGGTTCATTTTCCTGACATCACATTATCTGACCTTTTCCGCTTGACTCATACATATACTAGATATTACAAATAAGGGAAACCATGGGACCTAAGTTTCTTTGGGCCTGGCTTACTTCACTTAATAAAATTTTTTCGAAGTTTTTCCATTTCCTAACAAATGGGGCAATGTCATTCTTTCTGATGGAGGCATAGAATTCCATTGTGTATATATACCACATTTTCTTGATCCATTGATCTACTGAGGGGCATCTGGGTTGGTTCCATATCTTAGCTATGGTAAATAATGCTGCAATAAACATAGTTGTGCTGGTAGCTTTAGTGTGGTCTTGTTTGTAAACATTAGGGTAAATGCCCAAAAGTGGGATTGCTGGGTCATAGGATTGTGAAGTCTTTTGAGGAACCTCCATACTGCTTTCCAAAGTGGTTGAACAAGTTTACATTCCCACTAAAAATGAAGTAAGGTTCCTTTCTGTCCACATCCCCTCCAGCATCTGTTGTTGTTAGAGTTCTTGATTTTTGCCGTTCTAACTGGAGTGAGGTGATATCTCAATGTTGTTTTGATATGCATTTCTTTTATGGCTAGGGATGTTGAACATTTCTTCATGTGTCTATTGGCCATCCTTCTTTCTTTTTCAGAGAGGTTTCTCTTTAAGTCTTTCGCCCACTTATTTATTGGGCAGTTGTTTCTTTGAGGATTTGTTGTTGGGGAGTTTAATTTTTTGAGTTCCAAGTATATTTTAGATATGAGACCCTTGTCCGTTGTATGGCTAGTAAAGATCGTCTCCCAATCCGTGGGCTTTCTATTGATCTTGCTAGCTATGTCATTTGCCCTGCAGAAGCTCTGCAACTTTATGCAATCCCATTTGTCCAACCTTTCTTTGATTTGTTGTGTTTCCGAGTCTCTATTCAGAAAATTTCGGACTGAGCCAAGGAGACCTAGGGTTTCTCCTATTCCATCCTGTAATGTTTTCAGAGTATCTGCTTTGAGTTCAAGGTCTTTGATCCATTTGGAGTTGATTCTTGTGCAGGGTGATATATAAGGATCTAGTTTAAGTTTTCTACATGTAGTTAACCAATTTTGCCAGCACCATTTACTGAAGAGGTTGTCTTTCTTCCATTCTATTGTTTTAGCTCCCTTATCGAAGATTAGATGGCTATAGGTCTGTAGGTTCATTTCTGGGTTTTCAATTCTATTCCATTGGTCCTGAGGTCTGTTCTTATGCCAATACCAAGCTGTTTTGATTACTATGGCTTTATAGTAGAGTTTGAAGTTTGGTATTGATATTCCTCCAGCAGTGTTCTTTCCATTCAGGAGCCTTTTTGCTATTCGGGGTCTTTTATTGTTCCATATGAATTTTTGGATTGCCTCTTCTATTTCCTTGAAGAATGAGGGTGGAATTTGGATAGGTATTGCGTTGAATTTGTAGATAGCCTTGGGAAGTATTGCCATTTTCACGATGTTAATCTTTCCAATCCAGGAGCATGGGAGGTTTTGCCATTTTTTAAGTTCTGTGTTGATTTCCTTTTTCAAGATTTTAAAGTTTTCATCATAGAGATCCTTCACTTCTTTAGTTAAGTTAATTCCTAGGTATTTTATTTTTTGTGGGGCTATTACAAATGGAGTTGCTTTCCTAATTTCAGCCACACTTTTCTCATTGTTGGCATACAGAAAAGCCATTGATTTTGGGGGGTTAATTTTATAACCTGCTACTTTGCCAAAGTTTTGAATCAGCTTGAGTAATTTGGGAGTGGAGTCTATGGGATTCTTTAAATACAAGATCATGTCATCTGCAAAGAGGGAGAGTTTTATTTCTTCTTTCCCTATTTGGATCCCCTTTATGTCTGCATCTTGTCTTATTATTGTATCTAGGCATTCTAATACTAGATTGAAGAGAAGTGGAGAGAGTGGGCATCCTTGTCTTGTTCCTGAGTTAACAGGAAATGGCTTTAATTTTTCACCATTGAGTATAATGCTGGCTGTAGGTTTGTCATATACAGCCTTTATTGTATTGAGGAATGTTCCATGGATTCCTAATTTTTCCAAAACCTTCATCATAAAGGGGTGTTGGATCTTGTCGAATGCTTTTTCTGCATCTATTGAGATAAAAATGGGGTTCTTATTCTTGCTCCTGTTGATGTGATGAATAATGTTAATTGATTTGCGTATATTGAACCAGCTTTGCATCCCTGAAATGAATCCTCTTTGATCGTGGTGTATGATTTTTTGGATGAATTGTTGAAGTCGATTGGCCAAAATTTTGTTGAGAAGTTTTGCATCAATGTTCATCAATGAAATGGGTCTATAGTTCTCTTTCTTTGATGAGTCCCTGCCTGGTTTTGGGATGAGGGTTATGATGGCTTCATAGAATGTGTTCGGTAGTGAGCTTTCTCTTTCAATTTCATTGAAGAGTTGGAGGAGAATTGGTGTGAGCTCTGCTTTGAAGGCCTTGTAAAATTCCACTGTAAATCCATCTGGTCCTGGACTTTTCTTAGCTGGGAGGTCTCTTATTACTGTTTCTATTTCCATGCTTCATATGGGCCTGTTAAACTGGTTTAACTCATCTTGGTTTAGTTTTGGCATGTCAATATTTGCTAGGAAGAGGTCCATTTCTGTCAAGTTCTCAAACTTATTAGCATAAAGTTTTGAGAAGTATTCCCTTATAATGTTCTGAATCTTGCTTGTTTCCGTGGTGATGTTTCCATTCTCATCTCTGAGTTTACTAATTTGGGTGTGTTCTCTTCTTTTTCTGATAAGATTTGCTAAGGGTCTGTCAATTTTGTTAAGTTTTTCGAAGAACCAACTCTTTGTTTTGTTGATTCTTTCTATAGTTTTTTTGGATTCTAATTCAATTAATTCTGATTTAATTTTGATTATTTCTTTCCGTCTACTCTATTGGGCTTTATCTTGCTGCTCTTTTTCAAGGAGGTTTAGATGTGTCATTAAATTGCTAGTTTCAGATCTCTCCAATTTGTTGATGTAGGAGCTCAGAGCTATAAACTTGCCTCTGAGTACTGCCTTTGCTGTGTCCCAGAGGAGCTGGTAATTTGTGTGTTCATTTTTGTTGAATAGCATGAACATTTGAATTTCCTTTCTAATCTCTTCCATGACCCACTCATGATTCAGCAGTGTGTTGTTCAGCCTCCATGTGATACCGGAATTTCTTTGGTGGCTTTTGGTGTTGAGTTCTAATTTTATTCCCTTGTGGTGAGAGAGAATTGAAGGTATAACTTCAATGTTTCTGAATTTAGACAAGTTTGCTTTGTGGCCTAAAATGTGGTCTATTTTAGAATACGTTCCATGTGCTGCTGAGAAAAACATGTATTCTGATGCTGCTGGCTGAAATGTTCAGTAGATGTCTGTTAAGTCGAGTTGATCTATGCAGCTGTTTAGATCTGCTGTCTCTCTGTTGAGTTTTTGCCGAGTTGATCTATCTAGTGGGGTGAGTGGTGTGTTAAAATACCCAAAAATTAATGTCTTTGGATCTATATTGGATTTGAGAGAAAGTAGTGTTTTTTTGATAAATTTGGGTGCTCCATTGTTTGTCGAGTAGATATTCAGAATTGTAATATCCTCCTGAAAGAGAGATCCCTTAATTAGTATGTAGCGACCTTCTTTATCTCTTCTCACGAATTTTAATTTGAAGTCTATTTAATCTGATATTAGGATTCCAACTCCCGCCTGTTTATGGTTGCCGTTTGCTTGGAAGATTTTGTTCCAATCTTTAACATTGAAAATGTTTTTGTTTTTACGGGCAAGATGTGACTCCTGAAGGCAGCAGATAGAAGAGTCTTGTTTTTTTTTTTTTTATCCAACTAGACAGTCTATGTCGCTTAATTGGAGAGTTCAGTCCTTTAACGTTAAGAGAAAGGACTGAGAGGTATTTGGGAGTTCCTGCCATGTTATCCACCTTCTTGGGGGCTGCGAAAACTGGGTTATTCTTATGGTTATTTGTTTCTCATTTTGGGTGCAGTTTCTTGGCCTTTATTGTGGTCTTGTTGGTTTTCTATGTGTAGGACATCTTTAAGAATCTTTTGTAGGGCTGGTTTGGTGGAGATGTATTGTTTCAATTTTTCTTTGCTATGGAAGTTTTTTATTTGGCCTTCAGTTATGAACGAGAGTTTAGCTGGGTACAGTATTCTTGGTTGATAGTTGTTTGTTTTTAGGGCATGGCAGACATCATTCCAGGCTCTTCTTGCTTTGATGGTCTCTGCTGAGAAATCTGAGGTGATTCTAATTTGTTTCCCTTTATAGGTGATTAACCTTTTCTCCCTGACAGCTTTAAGGATCTTTTCCTTGGTCTGAGTTGATCCTGTGTGGATTATAAGGTGATGGTGGGATGTCAGATTCTGGTCTGGTCTATTTGGGGTTCTAAAAGCTTCTTGTATCTGAATAGGCCTATCTTTTTTATGTTTGGGATGTTCTCTGCTAGGATCCTTTTAAACAAATTTCCTAGAGCATTAACTTCTGTTTCTAGGTGCTCCTCTACACCCATTATCCTTAGATTAGGCCTTCTGATTGTGTCTTCCAAGTGTTGGATAGATCTATCATATTTCTTGGACTTGTCTTGGATGGTTGTATGTTCTTTCTCTATAATATCTAGGATGTCTTCAATCCCCGAGATTCGATCTTCTGCATGGTCTAACCTGCTCTCAAGGCTTTCTACTTGGTTTTTCATTTCTTTTCCTTCTAATTGGTCAACTTTGATGGCTTCAAATTCTTTGTTGAAGCTTTGTTTTAGATCTTGTATGGACGTCTTTACTTCCTTAATTTGGTGTTCAGTGTTTATTCTCCAATCACTTAGGTGATTTTTTTATGGTTTCCTTGGTCTCCCTGACATCCTTCAGCTCTTCCTTAATGGATTTCATGAATGCCTTTAGTGATCTTTGTGTATTCTCATCCTGCTCTCTCAATTCCTTTATTACTCTTTGCTTAGCTTCCTCACTTTCATGCCATTCGTGAAGTTCTCTTTGTGTGTTCTCAGCCTACTCACGCTATTCTGCCTTTCTCTTTGAGTGTTCTCATGCTGCTCATGCAATTCCTGTATCAGTTTTAGATTAACTTCCTCATGCTCATGATATTCCGGTATTAACCTTTGGTTTTCCTCCTCTCTCTCCCTATCATGCTCATATAGATTCCTTTGTATATTTTCAATCTTTTCCAGTATTGACCTTTCGTTTGCCTCCTCTCTCTCTCTATCACGCTTATACAGAGTCCTTTTGTATGTTTTCCATCTTTTCATTTACCATGTTTGCCAGTATTGTTTGTAGAGCTATTTGGGAACTCTTCTCTGGATTATTCATTATCTGTCCTGTCCAATGATTGTCATGAGTGGGATTTGAGCTACCCGGACTTGTCATTTTTCTTGTGTTTTTTCGGCTTACTCTGCCCATTTGGGATGAAAGTAACACCAGTTTTGTGCTAGAACACTATCTTAAGGCAAGCATCAACCAAAGTCTGTAGATCCACAATCAAAAGTCTGCAGATACAGTCAAGTTCAACAGATATACCTATTCAACATCAAACAACTATATAATAATGGGCTACACACCACAAAGTAGAATTTGGAAAACCAGAAATTATTAGTTTTTGGGAGGCATGTGGGTAAAAATAGGAAAAGAGAAATATGGGAAGGAGCAGGGAGAGTTTACTTAACTAAGTCCTAATCGCAAAGTGGGAAAGAGGTTGGATAGGATAAAAGTAGAGAGAGAAAAAAAAGAAGAAAGAGAAAGAGAAAAAAGAGACAAGAAAAAATAGAAAAGCAAAAATTAAAAAAATAAAAAGTGTAATGATTAAAAATATGCAGATTGAAAATGAAATATTCAGAGAAGAACGTGGGTATAATGAGAGAACGGGAGGGATATAAAGGAGACATGAAAATCTTAAAAATAAAAATACTTAAAATATTATATAGGTATAAAGAGGTAATACTGCTAGGAATTTAAGTCTAAGAGGTTTTGAATTGAGTAATAAATTTGTGGATTAAATGTGTACACAATGGGGGATAAAGTCTAATAATCAACTATGGGTATATCTGAGGATGTGCAGAACAACAATTAAGTCACACAAAGAAGAGCAAAAGAGCAGAAAAGGTGAAAAAAATGAGCAAAAAAGAAAAAAAAAATCAGACATTCAGTAGAGCTAAACAAAAAACAAAAATATTTTTTGAAAAGAAAGAACAAAAAAGAAAGAAAAACACACACACACATATACCCCTAAAATAAAAATTATAAGAGGAAGAGAAAAAAGTTACTAGTATAGAATTTTTTTTCAAAATGGTAAAAATTAAAAATTAAAAAAAAAGTTTTAGAAGAAAAATATTTTTATAAAAGGAACCAAAAAAAAGAAGAAGAAGAAGAAGAAGAGAAACAGAGAAAAAAACAAGTTCTTTGATTCTTTTGGGAGTGGTGGGAAGATCTTTTTTATCCCTTGTGTCCATAACCAGCCTCTTGTTGGAGTCTCTGGTCTGCTTGTGGTGTTTGATTTTCCTCTGGCTTAGTTGGTTTCTTAAGCAGTTTGCTTGAACAGGCAGAATAATGCTATGCTGTTCAAAGGATTTTGTGATCCTCTCCCCTGGCTAGTTCAATGGGAGGGAGATCTGCTTTGAGTATCACAAAAGAGGGAGATGGCTTTTTCCTCATGTTTGTAGATGCTCTGATGAGGCTAGGTTCTGGGTAGAGTTGAGGCCTTTCAGCAAACAGTAGCTTTTCCCTGAGGAGACTTTGTGAGAGACTCACAGAGCCCAGCCTGGGGCCACTCTCAGGGTTTATGTTTACTGAATTTCAATGGATTATCCATGCTGCTAAAGAGAGGGGCAGCCTCTGGCTCTGATTACCCAGTGAAGAAACCCACTGCTGGGGCTGGTGGCCCGAGCTGGGTGACTTTTCTCTGGATGGAGCTGAGTTTGGCATGTCACTTTAGGATCTTGTGACCTGCTAAATGACTCTAGTTTTCTTCCAAGGCCTGTGTTTGAGCTAGCAGGTCAGCCAAGCTTTGTCAGTATCAAACATGGACATCTCCTGTAATGGCAGGGAGGGGTGGCCTTCCCTCCTCTGCTCCGTGAGAAGGAGTGAGGACGTTAGGCTTCTACTCACACCGCATTTTGGTTCCTGGGTCATCTCTGGTCTGTGAACTGCAGGATGAAGATGTCTGCTCCTTGTCGGTTCTTGTTGGTGTTCAGTAGAATACACTCGCGTGCCATGTCTGGCTCCTTTGTCCTGCACTCTCTGTGTTGCAGTTATGGCGGCTATTGCCACCTCCACCACCACTGTAGCCTGCAGTGGCAGCTGCTAGCAAGTGCTCAGATCTGTCTCCTTGCCTGGATTTTCCCTCTGTGGCCTAACTATCTGTACTGTGATGGTACACTTGGTGTGATTCTCTGGCTTAAGTCTGTTCGCTGGAACTCTAAAACTCCTTTCTCTCTCTGGCCTGACTCTCTGTCCTGTGATGGCACACTTGGTGTGATTCTCTGGCTTAGGACTGTTCACTGGAACTCTAAAACTGCTTTCTATGCGAGAGTTGTTTAGATTCCAGCTTCTCCTCCGCCATCTTCCCAGAGAGAAAGGTTGGACAAATGGGATTGCATGAAGTTGGAGAACTTCTGCATGGCAAAGGACATAGCTAGCAAGATCAATAGAAAGCCCACTGATTGGGAGAAGATCTTCACTAGCCATACAACGGACAAGGGTCTCATATCTAAAATATACTTGGAACTCAAAAAATTAAATCCCCCAACAACAAATCCTCAAAGAAACAACTGCCCAATAAATAAGTGGGCTACAGACTTGAAGAGAAACTTCTCTGAAGAAGAAAGAAGGATGGCCAATTGACACAGGAAGAAAAATGCTCAATCTCCCTAGCCATAAAAGAAATGCAAATCAAAACAACATTGAGATACCACCTCATCCCAGTTAGAATGGCTATAATCAAGAACTCTAACAACAACAGATGCAGGAGGGGATGTGGACAGAAGGGAACCTTACTGCATTGTTGGTGGGAGTGTAAACTTGTTCAACTACTTTGGAAAGCACTATGGAGGTTCGTGAAAAGATTTCACATAGACCTCCCCTATGACCCAGCAATCCCACATTTGGGCATTTACCCAAATGTTTAAATACAAGACAACACTAAAGCTACCAGCACAACTATGTTTATTGCAACATTATTTACCATAGCTAAGATATGGAACCAACCCAGATGCCCCTCAGTAGATGAATGGATCAAGAAAATGTGGTATATATACACAATGGAATTCTATGCCTCCATCAGATAGAATGACATTGCCCCATTTGTTAGGAAATGGAAAAACTTGGAAAAAATTGTATTAAGTGAAGTAAGCCAGGCCCAATGAAACATAGGTCCCATGGTTTCCCTTATTTGCAATATCTAGTATATGTATGAGTCAAGCAGAAAAGGTCAGATAATGTGATGTTAGGAAAATGAACCCTTAGATATGTATTTTAATGCTTTTTTATTTCATGCATTTGTTTCTAATGCATTTATAAGATTATCTCTTTGTTGCTTTGTATGTCCCTCCCCCACAGTATAACCCCTGCTTTCACTATATTTGATGTCAGTATAACTTGTGGAGGAGATGGGGAAAAACAAGTCGTTTAAGGATACAGGTGGACCTGTTGCAACAATGAGAAGTACAAGTTGTCATGTAGAAAATGAGCTTTACAACATTGGTGTGGGGGGGAGGGGGGAGGATTGGGTGTGGGGGGAGGGAGGAGATTGGGGAGGGATGTGAAGGGTAAACAAAGGAGGAGGCTGCAATGCTTGATAAGAAATGTACACATTATCCTGCCCATGTAATTGTAATCCCTCTGTACAGTATGTTCACAAAAAAAAAAATTAAATTTTAAAAAAATAAAATAAAACTTCTTTCTCTGTGAGAGCTTGTTTAGCCTCCAGCTTCTCCTCCGCCATCTTCCCGGAACCCCTTATCATAGTAATTTTGAATTACATTTCTCTAATGATTTCAGTTCACAAACCATTAAGCCAGCGTAGAAGTTGTATTAAACCCAACTTTGTTAGCCCACTGGCGATTTTCAGGGCTTTATGGAAAAGATGTCTATTCAGAACTTTTGTCCAATTTTAATCAAGTTTCTTGTTAATCTCATCTTTAATCTCTCTATACAAAATCAATAATTAATTCAAGGTAGTAGATAGAAAAATATTAAGCCACTCCTAACATTTTTCAATTTTCAATAAAATGATATTGCTTAAATCATTTTCTGTTAATGCTTGAGACCATATACTTCAATTTAGTTAGACCTTTAACAAGACTATGTGCATTTTATTTATTTTACGTTAATTGTTCTTTCCAAAGTCTATGTGTCTAATTTCCCTTGCTCTCTTTCAGTCTCAATAGTTCAGATTTCAAACTGAAGAATAAATGGAAGGAAGCAAACAAAAAAAAATACAGTTCCTCTCATCTGATGATGCCTCTACAAGAAGGAAGAAAGAGTTCCTACTTCTAAGGACCTATGCTAGGATATCAAAAAGAGAATTCATTCTTCTAGGTCTTCCTTAAAATGTAAACCACAACATATCACTAAGGTACTTTTATGTTTTATCAGTTTTTCACATTTTCATATGGATTTCACCTCAGTCTACAACATTCATTCATTATTCTTTCCCTGATACTTTTACACTACCAAGACGTAAGATATAACATAACCAGTTTGATTTACAGAATAAGAAGTTATCACCCTGGTTTCCTTGAAAGCAGAACATGGTCAATAGATAACATTACTTTTGGTTTCTCACTACATGTAATGGCTTTTGTAATGCTTATTGCATTCTATTTAATATTTAAAAAAAACTGCTGGCTAAACTCAAAGCTCCTTCACAGAAGTTTAGGTTAAGTACTTCACAAGTTTTATTTCCCTTAATTCTTAAGATAATATTTGTTATAATGCTAATGTTATTACCATTTTAGTGTTGGGAAAAATTGTAATTAAATGCCTTAAGTAGATGACCCAAAGACATACAGTGAGAAAGGAAATGAGGTAAAGTTTCCAAAAGCCTTTTAACAGTACACAAAAGGTAGGTAAAAATCTCTCCATTCTCTTACACTCTCAATTCAATATTCATATTGTCCAAGAAATAATAGCATAGCAATTAATGTCCATGGTGATTGTTTTCTGTTACATTTTGTCTTCAACACAGACTGTGTTGGTGAGATTGGGTTATCATGTAGAGAGCTGAGCTTATAAATTGAGGACACTTCCAGTTTCCTTTTTAAAAAGTACTAAAACTTTTAAATATTATCATTAACTGACTTTTAAGAATCAAAAACCTAAAAAATTCATATACAATCACCCAAAATGCTTTCAAAGTAGGAGATGATAAAACAGGACCCTGTGAAGTAAATTTTCTTCTACTTTTGAAATTATTCTGAAAACCTTGTGCTGGATGGTCGGACCTGTAATCCTAACTCCTCCGGACATCTACTCAGGAGCCCGAGATCTGTGGATAACAGTTGGAACCCAATCAGGGCAAAATAAATTCATGATATAATTTTTCAAAAATTTAATGAACTAGCATAGGGCCAAGAATGAAGATGTAGCTTATATAGTACCTCACCAATCTAAGAGGAAAGGCCTAGCAAGACCTTGAAGCCGCGATTTCAAATTCTGAGCATGCCAACAGAAATGCAATTTCCTGTACACACATGCTACTTGCGCGTGCGTGCACACACGCACATACACACATACATCCATTCTAAATATCTTCATATCAGTGTTTTGCATTAATTTCTTTGTTAACGATATTATATAAGCAAAATAAAGGTAATAAACTCCTCCTCTTAGAAAAGTTTTATACTTTTTATTGTAAAAATACTGTACACAGGGGTCATATTTACATGAGCTAGGTAATGAGAACAATTCCAAACAAACATTGTTACCTCCTCCTTTATTTTTCCCCTACTATTCCTTCCCTCGCACCTCCACAAGTGCACTCCGCTCCCCCCTTCCCCTGCCTAAATTGTAACGTTCATTTTTCAGCATAGTGTCTTGTGCATCTCATTGTTACAATGGGTCAACCTGTATCCCTATTTAGGCATTTTTTTTTCCTTCCTCTCCCCAAATTAGAAGAGCATATATACAAGATATAGGCGCACCAACTTCAAATACAGTGAAAACAGTTGTTATAGCATGGGGAGGAACCTATAAAAAGACACAAAAAATCACATTGCACATTATAAGTACATTAGAAACAATAGCAAAAAAGAGAAAAATTCTTGTATCCCTATCTTGGGTTTCATTTCCCGTAACATTATGTTATCTGGTCATATGGACATAGCTTTTGACCTTTTCTGCTTATACTATACATATAAAGTTATTGAAAATTAGGGAAACCATGGAACCTGTGTTCTTTTGGATTTGGCTTACTTCACTTAATATTTTTTCCATATCTTTCCAATTTCTAACAAATTGGGTGATGCCATTCTTTCTGATGGAGGCATAGAATTCCATTGTTTATATAAACCACATCCTCTTGATCCATTCTTCTGCTGAGGAGCATCGGGGTTGGTTCCATATCTTAGTTATCTTAAATAATGCTGCAATAAATGTAGTTGTGCTGGTAGTTTTAGGATGGTCTTGTTTGTGATCATTTGGGTAAATGCCTCAAAGTGGGATTTCTGGATCATAGGGGAGATCTATGTGGAGTCATTTGAGGAACCTCCATACTAATTTCCAAAATGGTTGAAAAAGTTTACACTTCCATCAAGAATGCAGTAAGGTTCCCTTCTGTCCACATCCCCTCCAGCATCTATTGTTGTAAAACTATGGAATGTTTCAGGAATTTGCCTGTCATCCTTGCGCAGGAGCCATGCTAATCTTCTCAGTATCATTACAATGCTAGTTTATGTGATGCTGAATTGAGCACAGAATATTTTTTATATACAAAGTGTAATTGATTTTCTTAAACTAGGCAATTCAACAAAAAGTAAGTTTAGAAGAATTGTGAAATTTTAGAACCATGTACTTCTTACATAAGCACACATTTAAGAATAATGTCAAGATGAACATGTCAAAAACAAAATAATTCCAGATATTTGCGGTTCAAGAGATGTGTAAGGGAAATAATTTAATTGTTCTATACAAGGCACATGTCATAATGAACACAGCAGCAAGTGTTAAGGGTTGTTAAAAATTTTAGTGTTTTATATCTATTTAATTTTAGGAATTTGCTTATATATGCCAAAATTAGGACTGTTTGGCAGGTATAAAATTTTCTATAAAGTATTTAAGATTTATGTTAGCAGACATATACTACTAAGTATGTACATTTCAGAATTTATAGAAACTTTGTTAATGAGAAGTTGCAAAGTCTTTGTGTAAAGAAGCAGAATGAAGGGTTAAGACTTGCTAACTACACAGTTCTTGTTAAAATTTAGGGATTCCTTACTTTATATTTTAGCGAGGAACAAGAGATCATATAAGCCATAAACAAATAATGAGATGAGCCATAAAGAATAACCTTAGTGTGTAACTTTGAAGACTATTCATAGCCTATAAAAATCTTGTTGAACATCACAATCTTAGGAGGTTTAAAATGTACAGGAATATGAGAAAATAGTAAAATCTAATATGTAGTGCACTTCAAATACTAAAAACACTGGTAATTGTTTTGTTTTTTATTTTATTAATCATTATTTAATTATTGGTTTTCTTTGTAGCATTGTTTTACTTGTTATATAATACAACTTTTTGTTAGTCATCATTAGGAGGTACTTTGAGAAGGTTACTGGGGTGGTCAAACCATTTTTTTATAGGTGCATGTGAATTTACAACTAGGAAAATTAAGAACAAAATATTTATTAAAAAATGATCAAGTAGAGTCTGAATCAGGAGAGTTGATACATGTCCACAACTAAAATCTTACCCCTAGGTTGAAGCAACAGTATTACAGAGTTGAGGCCACAAATGTGAGAGACTGTGTTTTGTTTTGTTTTGTTTTATTTTGACTTTGTTGGTCATGGGGCTTGAACTCTGGGGCCTGAGTGCTGTTCCTCAGGCAAGGCTAGCGCTAACACTTATGGCACAGCACCATTTCCAACATTTTCTACTTACGTTGTGCTGAGGAATCAAACCCAGGGCCTCATGCATGAAAGGCAAGCACTCTACCACTGAGCCAACTTCCTAGCACTTGAGAGACTGTGTTTTTAAAAAAATCATCTAAACAACATTTTCCTTTTGCTTTGGGTTATATAAGGAAATATATAAATATCTTTTTCTATTTTTGTGAATTGTTGTACTTCTAAATTTATAGTAACTTCACCCACTTTATCCTTTTCAAAGTCATGAAATATCTCTGAGAGTTTGCTGCTGTGAAGATCGTTTTTGCATTTATAATTTCTTCTGAGTCACTTTTATTTTTATCAACATAACTTTATATTTCATGTTGATGGATTACAAATATCAAATACCTGCAAATGTACACATAGAGTCTAAAGATAGCAGTATGAATATTCTCATACAGCTCTTGTTTATCTATTATTCACTTTCAATATTATGATATTTCTCTCTCTCTTTCACTCTGTCTCATTTCCTCTCTTTCTCTTCCATGCCCCATGTCTGCTACTTAGAATTTCTGCTGGGCTACTATTATGCTTCAGGATCTACTGGTTTTGTGGGAACATAAAAGCAACCATCGGTTAACCTTGCATTCTTTAAGAGTTATGACAGTGACATGATATTATTCTTTGCCATTCTAAATGGTAAAATAACATATCTAGGAGTTCCTTTTCACTTTTACTTCTACTATAAATTTTATCTCATAGGAATCATTGGAATGGATAAGATACTTTAACCTGTGACCTAAAATTATTTTTCTTTTATTTTTTAAATCTTCTACAAGATTACTTTATATATTTTTAAAAATTTTGTTCTTTTTATTATTTTTTCTTTTTTATTGGGAAAATACTGTACAGAGGGGTTGTAATTACATGGACAAGATAATGAGTACATTTCTTATCAAGCATTGTAGCGTCCTCCTTTTTTTCTCCTTCCCAGAACTTCCAATCCTCCTTGTCCCCCATACCAAATACTCCCCACAACCAAAGGAGTAAAATTCGTTTTTCGACATAAGTACTTGTACATATTAGTGTTGCAATGGGTCCACCTGTATCCTTATTTAAACGAATTGTTTTTTCCCACCCCTCCCCCACAAATTATACCACCATCAAATACAGTGAAAGCAGGGCTTATACCATTGGGGAGGGACATACAAAGCAACAAAGAAATAATCTTTAAATATGTTAGAAAAAATCGCATTAAAAACATTTGAATACATATCTTAGGGTTCATGTCCCTAACATCAACCTATCTGACCTTTTCTGCTTGACTCAGACATATACCAGTTGTTGCAAATAAGGTTAACCATGAAACCTATGTTTCTTTGGGCTTGGCTTACTTCGCTTAATATAATTTTTTCCTAGCCTTTCCATTTCCTAACAAATGGAGCAATGTCATTCTTTCTGATGGAGGCATAGAATTCCGTTGTGTATATATACCACATTCTCTTGATCCATTCATCTACTGAGGGGCATCTGGGTTGGTTTCATGTCTTATCTATGGTAAATAATGCTGCAATAAACATAGTTGTGCTGGTAGCTTTAGTGTGGTCTTATTTGTGATCATTTGGTGAAACGCCCAAAAGTGGGATTGCTGGGTCATAGGGGAGATCTATGTAGAGTCTTTTGAGGAACCTCCATACTGCTTTTCAACATGGTTGAACAAGTTTACTCTCCCACCAAGAATGCAGTAAGCTTCCCTTCTGTCCACATCTCCTCCAACATCTAACAGCCTCTTCAGTAGATGGTGCTGGAAAAATTGGTTAACTACTTGCAGAAAAATAGCTAGATCCTTATATATCACTCTGCACCAGAATCAACTCCAAATTGATCAAATACCTTGGAGTCAAATCAGACACTCTGAAAACATTACAGGATGGAAAAGGAGAAACCCTAGGTCTCCTCGGCACAAACCAAAATTTCCTTAATAGAGTCCCAGAAACACAACAAATGAAAGAAAATTTGGGCAAATGGGATTGCAAGAAATTGCAGAGCTTCTGCATGGCAAAGGACATAGTTAGCAACATCAATAGAATGTCCTCGGATTGGAAGAAAATCTTCACTAGCCATACAACAGACAAGGGTCTCATATCTAAAATCTACCTGGATATCAACAAATTAAATCCCCCAACAACAAATCTTCAAAGAAACAACTACTCAATAAATAAGTGGGCTAAAAACATATAGAGAAACTTCTCTGAAGATGAAAGAAGGATGGCCAATAGTCACATGAATAAATGCTCAACCTCTCTAGCCATAAAAGAAATGCAAATCAAAGCAACATTGAGATACCACCTCACCCCAGGTAGAATGGCTATAATCAAGATTTTTTTTCTTTTACAAGCAACCTTTTTTCTTTTATTATCAGTTAGTAACTACCTGTAATGAAAAAAATCTATCCTATGGAAAGTAGACCGAAGTTGTTCACAGGGATGGTCAAAAACTAATGGGGGAAGTGAGTACAAAGGATATCCATAATAGATCACAGATCTGCAGAGCAATTTATCATGTACATTTTGTGAGAATGACAATGTGCTAGGAACTATAGATTAAATCACTGAACGTCTGATATACATATATATGCACATATATTTATATTTGTATATTCATTTATATATGCATATATGTGTGTATATGCCCTTATGTAGGTTCACTTGCACGTTAGCATACACACAAATACACACATATATATACAAATGTAAACGTGCACACATAGAGAAAGATACATAATTATAGCCAACACAATTTTCACTAGTTGTTGAATATGCCTTAGACAGAATGCTTGGAACCATTTCAAATTTGATAATTGCAATTCGAAGCTATTCCAAGTAGATAAACCTAGGAGATTCTTTTCTCCACTCTTGGTAAAAGGAAGAAGTGAATGTGTGTCTCAGGTCTATAGATTAAACATAGAGAATTAAAGCCCAGGTAGAGCTCAAGGCCAGGAGTTCAAATCCCAGTACCTGCACAATATAAAAAAAAAGGAGTCCTTTGTCTTTGAAAAGGGATATTTTTCCAAAAATGAATACCCAGGACAATTTTCAAGGTCCAAAACTCTTCGAAAGGCTCTTTCACATCTTAAACTGATTCCTCTCCTTGATTCACATTATGGAAAATAGGAGTCACACTTCACATTAAAAAGTATATGCATTGTTGAACAGTTCTTACCATTTTTAATGTAAAAGAAGCATGAGAGAGGAATTCACCTCACTTGGGTGAGTTAGGTTTGACTCACTGACAGACTTTTGTAAGTAAATGAGGGTCTGTTTACATGTAAAAAATCTATACAGATGGTTTCCTAGGCGAGTGAACAAGCTAGCTGTTGTCCAAGTTTGAATTAGAGTAATTTATTCCTATGATATGGAATATCGTAGGAAGCTCATCTCATAGAACACTATACATACAGTAATTTTCAAAGGATGAAAAACCCATTTCTATATTGTAAACAGCCAGGTTTTCACAAGCAAAAAACAGTTTCCTGAGCCAAGAAAATATAAGTTAGAGAAAAAGGGACTGTGCTAAATAAAGGTAATGACTTAGTGACAGGTGTAAAACTGTTCTGTAATCACAACTAAACTATAAATTTTTATCATGTCCCTAACAAGAATCTCCAAGATAGGCCTTGTTAAATCTGTCATAGAGGACTGGGTTTATGCAATTGTCAGTTTTGATAGGGTCCAATATCTTCTACATTCGCTTGGGTTGCAAGCTGATTTAAAACTTTGGCAAAATAGTAGAATACAACTGTAACATTATTATGGATGTTGACTCTGGCATGGAATTAATTTCCTCTTTAATCTGACAAATTAATATATCAAAGAACATAACTTCTCCAACTAAATATCAGACCTAACTAAACATACAACCAGAAAAGTCATCACGCAAGCCATATTGCAGCTGGGGTAAAAGAAAAATCAGTCATACTGATTCTCTATTTATTTTGAACGTTGTTTTTTTTATAAATTATTTCCTTTATCTTGCATTTTTCAAACATTGTGTTAAATGCTGTATATCTTGGTAACTAAATTTGGATGCCTCCTTAAATTTTGAGTAAAATATCTCACTTTAGTTCCTAACCCATGAAATGAGGTTGTTTGAAAACAAATGCTAATAACCACTGTTTATAATACACAAGATCTCATAAGCATGATTTCAGGAAGCATAGGTTAACATTTTGATATTGTGGTCACGTGACTGATGAGGTCTATCTGCATGAGTATAGTTGTACATAGATTCCTCAGCCTAAATTTAGCCACTGTTAAAAAATGTTTATATCTCTATCTTTCACCCATCAGAGATGAAACCTGAGTATAAAGTCTAAGGAAAATGATAAGGTAAGAATTTAGCTTTTCTGGATATAAAGTAAACAAAAATGCAGCATAAACTAACTCATTGTTTTAAAGTCAACCTATGTCTCTAAAACATGTTAACAAATTCCCTACAATGTGTAGCATTCTCAAGAAGGGAATGGGGAATGTGAGAAGAGGACTAAGCAAGTATTATTTTCAAATATACATAATTTGGGTTGACCTCTTTTTTTTCGTTAGGCGCATTTTTGATAAAACTGTTTGAATAATTTATTTCCTGTTCAGGTATAATATATCCTAGTTGCATTTACCAAACTACATTCAGAAAATGGCATATAGTAATTAAGTAAAGACAACTTATTCAATAAATAGCAAAAAGTATATACCTATAGGGTAATATTTGAACAGTGCATTGGAAATATTCTAATACAATAATTAATTTAACAATTTCATATTGACATTAATTAACTAGAGTATCTTTATGCTAATTGGACAAGATTGTCTTTCTAAATGAGCAAAACCTATTACTCCTATTACTTTATCAGGGAAATATGTTAACAAAAAATGGAAAATAACATATGACTGTACAACTCCAATGCATTTTTGACTTTTTATTAGCAAATGTTAATTTCACAAAGTATTTTATTGTGTTATACACATACATCCATATAATGTAGCTTGCTAAATTTTTTCCTTTTATAAATTTCATTATCCTATTTTTATACTTATGTTTTATTATGTCATTATACTAACCTAGGAAATATTTGAACATATTTACTCCACAATATTTCTCTTCATCTCCTCTCTTACATTTTTTTCCAAATTTTTCTTTTCTTTTACCCCAGCTGCAATATGGCTTGCATGATGACTTTTCTGGTTGTATGTTTAGTTAGGTCTGATATTTAGTTGGAGAAGTTATGTTCTTTGATATATTAATTTGTCAGATTAAAGAGGAAATTAATTCCATGCCAGAGTCAAAATCCATAATAATGTTACAGTTGTATTCTACTATTTTGCCAAAGTTTTAAATCAGCTTGAGTAACTTGGGTCTTTTTTGAATCTCACTAAATAGGTATGCAATTTTGTCAGTACTAGATTTTGACCACCATTTATTAAAATATTATTTTCAATTCTCTCTTTTCATGAGATTTTTAATTTCATTTATATAATGTGCTGATTTTTCCTTTAGATAACACATATTCAGTCTTCTAAAAGCAGTGTAATTTGGAGTAGCTTTAAATTATATACTTCATGTACACTGCTCAGATTCTTTGCATATTTTGTTCTTGATAAGTCAGTAGTATTTAGTTCTCATTATGGATATTTTGGACTTAGTAATTGCATTTCTGAAATTTTTAAGTATGTCATGATTTTTGTGATTGATACTGTAGCAACTTTTCTTTTAGATATGTACAGATCTTGCTTCACATACAGTTACATTTGTTTTAAACAATTTGATTCATTCAAGGGACTTGCTATATTAGGTTCATCCAGATGAATTTAATTACAAATTAGCACAACCTTATTTCTGAGAGACAGTTATCCTTATAGTTCTACTCAAATTAACATGTATTTGAAGGTTTTGTACTTAAAAAAATAAAGTGGGCACAATATCTTTTTGTTCCTGGTGAAGTTCCAATTTGTTGGTTGTTTTCCAGCTGTGATGACTTCAACATATGTGTGTATTTTATTTCAATTGTTTTGTGTCTATATTTTGTTTCATATAATAGAAAATACAAAAAGAATCAATGATATAGAAGTTTTCCAAATAGAATTCTAAGAGATACTTCAATTTTTGTGACAACTGGGAATAGGGA
Organism: Dipodomys spectabilis; assembly: GCF_019054845.1. NCBI lineage: Eukaryota > Metazoa > Chordata > Mammalia > Rodentia > Heteromyidae > Dipodomys > Dipodomys spectabilis. Next base: position 336,710 of record NW_024870919.1, on the reverse strand, counting down.
GATCTTCTTAGTGGAGGGATTAGCAAAATAGCAGAGACGTTGTTTGAGGTGATTTGAATTCTGCCTCATCTTGCCTAACTATTTTCAATGGTAATACTTCAAATTTTTTAGTGGAAAGAAAATAATTTTATGTGGATGAACTCAGAATTTTTGGTTTAATTGGGACACACTAAACATTCATATTTTTTTTTTGCATTTCTTTTTTTTATTGTGAAAATACTGTACAGAGGGGTTGCAATTACATGGGCAAGATTATGAGTACATTTCTTATCAAGCATTGTAGCCTCCTCCTTTGTTTCCCCTTCCCATCCCTTCCCATTCATATTTTATTTTTAACTCTAAATTTTTTCCTTAGTTTAAAACCACAGATGTGAATTTGTAATGTTAAAATAGCACCTAAAATTTATATGAAATTGTCAAAATTATTTTCACTTCACACTATATGCAATATAGAATGTAATAACAATAGTGTGTGAGATAGTATGTAATAATTGACTTTGGTGAAAATCCATTACAGTGGATTTTTGTGAAATGCAGAGTAATGGTAAGAATTATATTTGATTCTATTAAAAAATTCACAGTTACATCTAAAAGTAACTCATACTTATAAACTAATACTGAAAAAATAAGATTGTTTATTGGAAAAAGCCAGAAGTTTCAATAAGCTTGCTTTTTAAAAAATTGACTTGGATTTGAGCTTTGGTGACTGTAATCTTAGCTACTCAGGATTCTGAGATCTGAGGATCGTGGTTCAAAGCCAGCCTGAGCAGAAAAGTCTGTGAGATTCTTATCTCCAATAAACCACCTAAAAACAAGAAATGGCACTGTGGCCCAAGTGGTACAGTGGTAGCATTGAGCTGAAGAACTGATGGACAATTCCCAGGCCCAGAATTCAAGCCCCATGACCGACAAAAAAATTGACATGGATTTTGACTTTATTATTTTATGATTTTTTATGAGTGTTTGTTCAGTGAAAAATGTCATTGGTGTTTATATATTGTGTTGGAATAAAATGAGCCTGCTATTATCTTAATTTAGCCAAAAAAAAACTCTGATCCTATGACAGCATAAATTTTATGGGAAATGGTTAAGACAAGGATGCCTTTCTGAAAAAAATATTTATATCACCCCCAAAAAAACAAGAACAAAAGAAAACATGTGCCAGGACTAAGTCTGTCAGTTTGTTTTAACTTTTAATCAAAAATTAAACTAATACTTGATAATATTTTATTAACGCATTTAAATTTTATTCATCTTTCTCATTTAAGATTCACTTTAAAAAGAAATTCAAAAGGTGACAGTGTTTTTTCCTTACTTTTTCACAGACATGATTATTTCATCATTACACTGTATAGCCCAATATACCCAGAAAGTATTTGTTAAGGAAAAAAATAATTCCAATTCTTTGGTTTGCTTCAGTCTGTATTGAAAGCTGCATACCACATCTTATCCACCATATTGTCAGTCTTCTCATTTGATACATTTCAATAAGTTTCTATCAGCCAGCAAAGTTTTACAAACAACGTGCATTCATTCATTGTGCTTTCCAAAATATATCTCATAAATGTCAACAACGAAGCACAACCTGAAATATCTGTGGATTTTTCTACTTAGGGTATAATCACATTCCACTACTTAGAACCTGCTGTTCACAGGCATTAATTGCTCTGTCACTTCCATGCTTTAGAACAGCAGCATTTGTTAGTGGCATACATTTTTATTTGTTTACCACATCTCGTTTATTTTCAGCAAGAACTGTCTTCATGGAAGTTGGTAATAGATGAGGTTTTCAATCATGTGGTTTAATAGGCCTCTGTGGATATAGAATACCCATTTACGTGACTAAATATTTAAATTAATACCATAATTATTTCCTTTAATTTTCTGGATAAGTGTTCTAAAATCTAGGTATTTTTAAAAGAAATATTGTACATTGTTTCCTTGATGACAACATAATTATAAGACTTTAAATGCTCATATACCATGGCCATCTTAAATGAGGTAGATGTACTAGGGTTTGCATGAAAAACTTTTGGGACAGCATTGATGTTTGAATCTTGGATGGGATTTGATTGGGATTGTGGCAGGCTTTCATGGTTTGAGAAGAAAAACAAAAGGCCATACTAATACTTTTATCCTCTACATTGTTGTATTCGTTTATTCATACACACATACAAACACACAGATAAACACATATGTTGTATGAAGACTGCAAGAAAATATTTTAATAGGAATTCCATAAAATATTTAGTCTACTGAGATCTGATTAGAATTTATAGAAATATCTAGTTGCTTCCACCCCTGGACAAGTCATTATCAATGGTGAAGATATGGCCATTTGCTTTTAGAATGCCCCAGAAAGACCTACGTGTTAAAGAAAAATGACTTTCTATTTCCTCCCAGACTGTGGAGAATACCTGAATAGTTCTTCTGGAAATTAAATTCTTTAGAGTGAAACACATGAGAACTAGATTCTCATCTACTTTCTTCTTTTATCTTCTAATCATTCTAGGTCAAAACATTTCTCTTTGACATACTCCCGACCTTGACATTGTCTTGTCACAGGCCCCAAAATCAATAAAACCAACTGAACATACACTGAAACCTTCAAAGTTCTAAATCTGAGTAAGCCTTCCTGCTTAATAGATGAACAATAACACTTATTGTGGTAGGTTATAAAGCTAACACAGAAGTTTAGTCTTTCTACCACTGAAGAGTACATTAGAATATGCTTCATTATAAAATATCTAACTCTATGTTGTATTTTGTGTTTTTGTTTCTGTTGATCCCAGGGCTTAAACTCAGGGCCTGGATGGTGCTTTTATGTTGAAGGCCAGTGCTCTACATACCATTTGACCTAGAAATCCATTTCCCTTGGTGGTTAATTGGAATTAATTATCGAATGATCGTTCCTACTCCAGGCTGTCTTCACACTGTAATCTTCAGATCTCAATCTCTTACCTAGCTAAGATTACATCCTTGAACAACTCTTACCTAACAATGTTTCATATTTTGTAGAATTCCAATTCTCATTGTATATTTTGTAGAATTCTAATTCTCAGCATTGTATAGATGCTCCTACTACAACATAAAAATTAAGACATACTAAAGATATTTGCAAATTATATAATGGAGGTCTGCTCATTTTGTGACAATATCTGTGCTCATTCTCATCATTCCTTTATTTACTACACCATCAGCCTTCTAAAATCAGCTTCATTTCCTGGAGAAGATTACCAATCAGTCCAGCCAATATCCACCCAGAGGGTTTTAAAACAAGCTTTAAGGAAGGAAGATAACATGAAGTGGTGACTACAGAATTTCTATGGAGAACTAGAAGGTTATCAAATTATATCTAACATCTTTCACATTTCTACCTTCCTTCTCATAATTAGGAAAGCATTGACTAACACTATAAATGTACTGCATTTAGAACTTAAGGATCAATTTTTTTCCAACCTGAAGCCTTCTTTTCCATGATTTTTGAAATAAACTTTTGGGAGATTTTTTTTTATTGTGATACGATTCCATCCAAAACAAAGCCATGTATATCAAGAAAGCCAATGTTTTCAGCTCAAGAGTACTAAACTTAAGAGGGAGAAAATTAAGGTTAACTATATATGTTAAGCACAAATATAGGCAATATCAAGACATTTTGAAATTGTATAGCTTAGTGGATAAAGTGGCTCAAACCTGTAATGTTATCTACTTGGGCATCAACAATTAGAGAATTCCAGTTCCAGGGAAGCCTAGACAAAAAAAGAAGTTTCAGAAACTAACCATTTGCTGGGTGCAATGTTTTATGCTTGTTTTAGTAGGACTGCAGTCCAATCAGGCCCAGGCATAGTGATACTACCTCAAAATAAGCAATCCATCTACAATCTGCAGGTATGGCATTAATGGAGATGCTATTTCACAAGTATAGTGTTTTAGGTTCAATCCTCCAATACCACTAGGAATTTAAGTGTGTGCCACCAGACAGGGGAATAGAATTTCAACATGTGTATCTGGAAGGAGTTACATCGTCCAATACATTTGAAATTTTTTCTTTAACTCAGTGTGATATATCATTTGGATATTATTTCATAGAAGATAATAACTTAAGGACAAGCTTATAACATGTGAATTATGTGAATGAATAATTATACTGATGGCAAAGTGAAGTAAGATTGTTTAGTGGCTCTTGAATCACATCACAGGTAACCATGTAAGCATGGTAAAGCCTTTCGAAGGCCCTTATGAAGTATTTGAACAATCTCTGATGAGTTAATTGCTTTCAGAAATATTCGTTTGAGCCAACAAATACAGATCTCCTTTGATTTTAATTACGTCTGCTAGTAGACTCTCACAGACGAAAAAATCAGAGGATGTTAATTTCTCTGATAAAATACAAAATAAAAATTTTATAATTAATATAACATGAAGACTGTAATATTAAATGAATATCAATAATAATAAATTAATAAATATTAATAGCACTCATATTACTAGTATACATATTCTATAATATATTGACATCCTTTGGTTACCTCAAATTTTTGAATATTTATAACTAAATGTAAATTGTTTGCAAATAGTTATTTGATGATGTTAAAAATGAGAAAAAGATTTGTATACATATTTACTAAAGATGCAAACAGATTCACCTGTTTTTTTCTGATCCTTCTTTTGTTGGTTTCATTCATGCATGCCGAACAGGCAGAGAAAGGAAAATTGCAAACTTGCATTTACTAGGGTTAATTACATGAAGTTTATTTTGGGCTAAATAGCAGATTTTATAAATTAAATTGTTTTTGTCCCTTCCTTCCTCCCTTCCTTCCTTTGTTCCTTCATTCCTTCCTTTTTTCCTTCCTTCCTTCTTTCTTCTTTCCTTCCTCGTTCCCTCCATCCGTACCTATCTCTCTTTCTCTCTTTTCTTTCTTTCTCTTGTTTCTTTCTCTTTTTCTTTCTTTCATTTTCTTCTATTCTTCCTTTCTTTTTTTACTCAGAATATTTCTTATTTTTGGGGGGAGGTCCGGTCGTGGGGCCTGAACTCTGGGCCTGGGCGCTGTCCCTCAGCTCTTCAGCTCAAGGCTAGAGCTCTACCACTTGAGCCACAGCGCCACTTCCAGCTTTTTCTTTTTGCTTATGTGGTGCTGAGGAATTGAACCCAGGGCCTCAGGCATGCAAGGCAAGCACTCTACCACTGAGCCACCTTCCCAGCCGCCCCTCAGAATATTTCTTACAGCTACAGAAATAATACGAACTATTGTACAACAAGATGTTACGAGTAATTATAAATATACTTGATTAATTTTAATTTTAATAACCTATGTTTAATCTAAGAAAAATTTTACTAAAAGCAACTCACCAAAGTTGCAGGATATGTAAAAAATACTACTGTTCATGATATTGTTTATTTCTTGAAAATAAAATAAGAATTTAGACATAATATTGTGTGTGTGAGCGTGTGTGTGTTGTTCTTGTGATTTGAACTCAAGACCTATCCCTGGGTTGGGAAGGTGGCTCAGTGCTAGAATGCATGCCTTCCACACATGAGGCCCTGGGTACGATTCCTCAGCACCACATAAGCAGAAAAATTCGGAAGTGGCTCACGTGGTAGAGTGCTAGCCTTGAGATGAAAAGCTGAGGGACAGCACCCAGGACCAGATTTCAGGCCCCACAACCGACAAAAAAAACCAAGACCTATCCCTTAGTTGTTTTTTTCCCCCCTCAAGGATATTGCTCTAATATTTGAGTCACAACTCCACTTCTGGCTTTGTGTGTGTGTTGTGATGAGTGTTTATGATTAATTGAGATGCGTCTCACAAACTTTCTTCCCAAGGCTGGCTTTTAAAAAATTATTTTTAATTAAATAATTATTCTTATTGTGAAAATACCGTACAGAGGGGTTACAATTACATGGGCAAGGTAATGAGTACGTTTCTTATCAAGCATTGTTGCCTTCTCCTTTGTTTCCTCTTCCAACCCATCCCGTTTCACACCGCCCCCCATCCCCCCGGGGCTAAAGTTTGTAAAGTTTGTTTTTTGACATAACGATTTTTACATCTCATCGTTGCAATGGGTCGACCTGTATCCCTATTTAAACGGTTTATTTTTGCTCTTCCCCTCCACAAATTATACCATCATCAAATACAGTGAAAGCAGGGGATATACCATGGGGGTGGGACATGTCTGAAACAAGCAGAAAAGGTCAGATATGTTGATGTTAGGTGAAATGAACCTCAAGATAAGTATTCAAATGTTTTATTTTTCTTTCTTGTGATTGTTTCTAACATATTTATAAGATATTTTCTTTGTTGCCAAGTCTGACTTTGAACTCCAGCTTCCTGAGTAGTGAGGATTACAAGCTTGAGATATTCATATTCAGCACACATATAATACATTTAACAATAAAATAAATTTCTTATTCTTTGAATTCTAGAGGCTCAATTTAAGAAATTAACATTTAGATATTTATTTAGTTATTAAACCTGAACCTGCAGTGTGAAAAAAAGTTTTAATTTTTATGAAAAAATATATACTCGAAGATTTAAATGACAGAATCTTTGCACAAATTGAAGTACTCTAAATTCAAAAGCAACAACGGGATCGTTAAACAAATTTCTCATGTAAACTAAAAGCAATAGGCTCTGTCAGGATGAATTAAGCAATTTTTCATTAAGGATTATGTACTGTGGTCACATGATTTTCTCTTCTTTTAAACTTAATCTTTTTGAAATAAAATATAGATCCATACTTTTTTGAATATATAAAAATCTTAGTTACTGCTCATGTGTTTCTGAGGTTTGATTACCAAGACACTTCAGCAAAACACTGAATTTCGTGTATTTTATGTTAACAGTGATTTTTAGATATTGAATCAATCTCAATATGAGATAAAGCAAGATATTCCATGACTTATCCGTTTATCCTATAGACTTGAATATAACTTATTTTTGAATGTTAGGAAATTCATATTATACCTACTCTATAAAATAATTAAGAAATTAATGATTGTAATAGTATTTATTTTTCCTTCAACTAGAAAGAACTTCATAGATGACAAAATCTTGAATGAAAATGTCATAAAATTATGAAAAATTCAAGTCATTATGAGTTAGATGAAGTAGTCACTTTTGTAGGTCATAAAATGAAATATCTTGAAGCTTCCTTATCTGTTAAATGTATTTGCACTCAAAATATCGCTCCAGCAATTTTATAACCAAAACACCTCCATGCCAAATAGCTTCTTTGATTAATTCAAGTAAATATTTAGGAACAGAAGTTATCACAATGTATAGGAATATCTACCCACCACTCTAGAAATTAAATCTGAAATCTTAAAGGATTGAGATTAATAATTAACTTTCACTATGTTTCCATAAAGAGGTGAACCCTTTCAAGTCAGCATAGTTGTAGAGATTTGGTCACCGAGAACTTGTAGTCAAAAAGTATGTTAAGGTCAAGTCCTTTCCTCCTCTTCCTTCTTTTTCTTCTCTGTCTCCTTTTCCTTCTCCTTTTCCTTCTCCCTCTCCCTCTTTCCATCCTTTAGTTTCTCCCTCTCCCACTTCTATGTCACTTCTATTTTACTTCCTGGATTCCATGAATACTCATACTCCATCACGTGTTCCTGACATGGGGTACTGTGCCACCACCAACCCAAAACAATTAAGAAACATAAACTGAAATGTATAAAATCAGAAGCCAAGATTAATCTTTCCCCCTTTTAAGTGAATTTTATAAAGTATTTTGTCATGTTAATAGGAGACTATCACAGCATGCTCTCATTTATTATAAGTGATAAGATTTACTAGAAAAAAAATTTGACCAACATCTCCCTAACGAAATGATTGATTAAATTAATATTATATTAGGAAAAATCTACTTTAAAATATCAGATATACTTCAATAACTGGCAAAAAAATCACATCTACACTTTGCTATGACAAAACAGCAGAATTCAATCTGTTCCTCAAGGAAATTGACCTATAATTGGCAGTATTGTCAATTTCATAAATGTTAGAAGACTATAGAAAAAATTTCAACTCAAACTGCATGATATAAAATTTACTTTGTCCCCTATATACTATTTCTAGTTCCCAAAATGACTTGTATTTTATCACATTTTTAATTAACTTTAAGTAGTCTTATGGGAGTTATTGCTGTTTGACAAAGCAGTTTATGAATAGTGTTTAGTGAGGTTGTTTTTTTGTTTGTTTGTTTACTTTTTTGTCTTCGGAGGTTTGAACGCTGGGCTGGGAGCTGTCCCTGAACTTCTTTGGATGAATGCTAGAACTCTATCACTTGAGACATAGCAGCACTTTCAGATGTTTCTGAGATTTAATTGGTGATAATAATCTCACAGTCTTTCCTGCCTGGGCCGTAATCAAACCTCAATCCTCAGCCTCCTGATTACCTAGAATTACAGGCGTGAGCCACTAGTGCCCGGCTTAATACAAAGGAACTTTTTTTGGCTAGTCACAGGGCTTGAACTCAGGGCCTTGTCAATGTCCTTAAGCTTCTTTTCCTCACGATAGTACTCTGATTTGTGTCATAGTGCCAATTCCAGCTTTTTTGTTTATGTAGTACTGAGGAATCAAACACCGGGCTTCACACATTCAAGGCAAGCAGTTTATCATTAAGACAAATTCCATGGTCAATACAATGCATATTGATCATCATTATCACTCATCCTTCTCAATCCTATCTCATCCCTCAATTTACATAATTTTGTAGAATATTCACTGACTCGCAATGTCATGTATGGTCACTAAGAGAATATATCACAGATCACATTTTATTGATAATCATATTCATCAATGCACTAAAGTTATGCATTATATAATTCTGTGATTTTAAATTGTAAATTTTTACACAGATTCACCGACTACTATTCTAAAATTTTTCCTAAGGATAATGCAAATGCAATCTGTGATCCTTCAATAAAGTACAATGATTCTTAGAATGTTAAAGATTTGGAGTAAGAACATCACTTTCAGTTCTAGAACATTTTATCATCACTATCCTCTCAAAATACTCCAATATTTATTAGTAAACACTTCCTGTCATTATTTCAACCTACCCTCCCTTTAGCAGATATTATTTCATATTCTACCTCTACAGATGTGCCAATTTTAAAAAGCTCATATAATTAGAAAATGCAGTCTATTTTATCTATTTCTCCCATGTAATGTTACTATTTCCAAAGTAAGTCCATCTAAATTTTTCTCATAGATAGAGCATATTGTTTTGTATGCATGTATATAATGGTATTATATCCTCAATGGGCATTTAAATATTTTATTATATGTTATTGTAAAAGGTTTTGCTATGTATATTCTTGTACATGTGTCTCATTGGACATATGTTGAAATATATTTTGTATATAAAATTATGATTGAAAATGCTATATCATAGAGGCAACTCTACGTGTAATATCTTAATGTTTGCCAGTATGTTTAACAAACTGAAAATATCATTTTAAATGCCAAGCACCAATGTATAAGGATTCCAATTTGTACATAATGGTTGTGCAAGGGTATCTTATTGTTTCTATTTCCACTAATCTCTATATGTATGCAATGTCGTGGTATGTTATGATACTTCCATATATTCCTTGGTTGTTGTTATATTACTATAGAGATATGTATTTGGATTTTTGATAAATTATTCAGGATGGTTAAAGTTTTTCATTGGCATTAATATGCTCTTAATATATTTCTGATTCGTCTCTTTAAATAAATGTATATGTACACACTATGTCTGTATATATACAAATACCTATATATATGTAAACATATTTAAGAATATAAAGATGTGTACATACATGTATATAAACATATTTGTATATTATTATTTTCATTTGTCTGTAAGTTATCATTTTACTTTATTTATCAAACATGTCCTTTATTGATTTTATTTTATTGTTACAATGTTGCACAGAGAAGACGGGCGCCGGTGGCTCATGCCTGTAATCCTAACTACTCAGGAGGCTGAGAACTAAGGATGGTGGTTCAAAGCCAGCCTGTGCAGTAAATGTCCATGAGACTCTTATCTCCAATAAACCACCAGAAAATGAGAAGTGGCACTATGGCTTAAGTGGTAGAGATTTAGCCTTGAGCTGAATAGCTGAGGGAGACTTCAGGCCCACGACTACCACCACCAACAACAATAAAAAGTATACTGACTCAAAAAGCAATAGTATTAAGCAGTCTTAAAGATGGGCTCAAGTCTAACATTTTAGTATTATCTTAGATAACAGCAGCTTTCTAGTTCAATGAGCCATGAGCCTTCAAACTGTTGACCGAATTTCTTAGTTTATTTAGACAATCACTATAAGTATGTATTTTCTCAACTCTCTTTCATTTCACCACAGAATCTGAATTTTTCCTTTATGTCATACTTGAATACCAATGTCTTTGGAAGATATTTATTAATTGGTGTATATTAATTATGCAAAAAATCTTATTGAAATATTTTACACTCTCACATATTAATGAAGGGGTTGATTAACCTGTTTCTGTCTTTCTCCATTCCCATTGCCCTTTATTTTTCAACTGTTTTTTGTGAATTTCTTTGTGCTATCTTCACACATCGTCAAAATGTATTAAATTGAAAATTATAAAATACTGAATATAAAAGCAAAAATTTAAATAAATTGAGACTTATCTTTTTTGTGGGTTGGAGGATACAATTCAGCAAAGATATAAATTGTCTCCTCCCCTTTTTTTGTTCATTCATGAGGCTTGAAATCTGGTCCTGGGCACTGTCCCTCTGTTCTTCAGTTCAAAGTGAATAATCTACTCATTGAGCAACTGTGCCACTTCTGGTTTTCTGGTGATTATTTATACATGAGAGTCTTATGGACATTCCCGTTCCAGCTGACTCTGAACTGAAATCCTCAGATCTCAGCCTCCTAGACAGCTAGAATTACAAGTATGAGCCAACAGCGCTCAGCTTCACAGTTTTATTTAAGTTTATGACAATTTCTAAAAACACCTGACCAGCACTCTGAGTCATTGAAAAAGAATAATAAACTGGAATATATTGCTCTTTCTAATATTAAAGCTGTTAGTGTAAATTTGTTATATTTGTAGAGGAAATAATACACAGCTTAATAGGTCTGTAGGGCACCAGATTAGATCCACACAAATATTATCAAGGAATATTTAATAAGGGGTAAAACCAAACATTTGTGGAATGACATTCTCTTTAATAAGGGGGATAGATTAGACAGTATTTGGGAGAATTAAAAAGTGAACATTTAGTTAAACATAACAATTAATTCAAGCAGGATTTATTTATTTATTAACTTCAAACAGGATTAAAACGTGGTATATAAAACAAAAAGAGTTTTTTTAAATGTAAAGCAAAGGAAGATTTCTTGGCAATTTTGGAGATGAAATATTCTAAAACTTGGCATTAAAATTGTAAGAAAGGAAAATGATACAGTTCAACTCCATAAAAGTGTAAAACAATTTAGTCTGTGAAAGCTCATATACAAATAGTGAATAGTGGGAGCAGGTGGTTCATGTATCTCATCCTAGCTACTTCGGAGGCTGTGATTTGAGTATTGCAGTTTGAAGCCAGCCCACAAAATAAAGTTCCTGAGAATCTTATCTCTGATTGATCAGCCAAAAATGTCAGATGTGAGGCATGACTGAAATGGTAAATTATTAACAAATTGTAACAAATCTCAGGGACGCTGAGTTCAAGCCTCAAGACGATACATACATGTACAAAAGTAATAATAGTAATACTATGATGATGATGATGAAGGGTACCCATAGTCAAGGATAAAATATTTGCAACTCCTACACCTGAAGAATGCCTCAAATCTAGACTCTACATACAACTCTTAAAAACCTAATGTTAAAAAGAACATAAATTAGAAACAAGCAAAATACATCTTGTGAAACATATGCACAAGAAAATCATCATCAGTCCTCAAGTAAATGCATATTGAAACTAAAATGACATCATAAAACATGTACGAGTATTACTTCACATAATACAATAATGACCATTATAAATGGTGTCAAGAAACACAGAAACTGGATGTTCGCAGGAATGTCAAATGGGAAAGCCACTTCTGAAAATATTTTGACAGGTCCCTAGAATAGAAATATGCAACCACCCACAGAATAGTACAGGAATTGAGCTCTTTAGGCTTTGTCTCATAAAAATAAAATGTAACATTCACCCAAAGGCCAAAACACAGAGGATTATGGAAGCATTATTTCCTCTAGTCTAAGAAATGGAAATCAATTCAGGCTTTCTTCAGGTGAATGGGAAACGAATTGTGCTACATTCTCTAATAACAGAATCAAAAGGCAATTAGAGTGAACACAATACCATATTAAGACATACAATACTGGGAATAATCTACCATAGATTTGAAGGCAATCTTAAAAACTTAATTATTGCATGATGTAGAAGTTAGAGAAAAAATGTGTTGGTTGGCAGGATGAAACAGGTTTGGGATGGGAAAAAGAGAATTAGTGGGTTTAAGTATAAAAGGGAAACATGATACAGACTTATTTTTGGTAAAGTAATGTACCTGTAAATATTGTATATTCATATAGAGTTGATAAAATTATATTGGAATTAATATGTGCACAAAGTAATTAAAGTAACTAAAGTTTGCATAAGGTACTTGTTAAATATTGTCCTACTTCTGATGAATACTAGTAATATTTAAATAAGTTGGAAAAAGTTTTCAAGTGGTTTATCTGTGTTTTTACAACTTAAAGATCCATACTAACATCAATAGAATTTAATGATATCTAGAAAACAGAAGGCAATATTGAATGTTTGCATTGAAAACTAGTTTGAGTTCAAGCTTGAGATGCAGTATACCTTGCTAATTAGAAGATTTGGAAGACTGATATCAGGGGAAATTTTGACAAAAAAAATCGTGAGTAACTACAAAAATAAAGAAAGGTAGATATAGTGTAATTTTCCTGATATTTTGTTTGTGGAAGCCATAGGTAAGAGATCATTGCTCAAGGGAGGCTTGGCCTGAAAAATAATCTAAAATGGTTAGAGCCTTAGTAACTTCAAGCACCATATTGCCAAAGAAAAAAAGAAGAAAACAAAAAAGTTTTATGTCATTGGATACAAGAATTGAAAGTATTTTTTTTTACTGTTTTAGTATTCAGGCCTCTCTAATATAAAAACATTTATTTCAAGTAATTATTGTATTACCACTATTTATTAACTTATTATTTGACCTTCTTGGAGATTGAATCCATGGCTTTTTATATATTAGTCTAGTTCTACAACTGAGCTGTACCCCAGCTCTCTTGTACAGTTTTGTAAATTGTCTATGAATTCTTCAATAGTTAGCTATTCTACTTTCCATCTTATCTTTTCTCTCCCACATTTTCCCCTATGTATTTTAGTTTATGTGTTGAAAACTTTCCTCAATTTTATCTTCTAAACTTAGAATTTTGCTTTTGAGTTTATAGATAAGGTGGTTATTTTTATGACATCTTTAAAAATTATATACAGATATATGTATTTCATATATATGATTGATTCTTAGAGTTCATTGCAATAAGCAGCATTTATCTGGTCAGATACATATAGCTATTGAGCCATTGTGATCCTATCCTAAGAATAGCTTTCCTTGTTCTTGCCATGTGAATGCTTAGAGTGCTGTTAATCATATCCAAGTGTAATTATTTGTCTTTTACAATCTATTGGATTATTTTGTAGATTTATGGACATATCTTCTTATTAGAAATGAGGAAAACTATGCAGCATATATTTAATTGGATCTAGCTTATTTCACTTAATACCATTTTTCCCCAGTCTTTCCATTTCTTCAGGCATGGAATAATGCCATTCTTTCCAGTGGAAGCACAGAATTACATCAATATAACAGAATTGAAGACCCAGAAATGAATCCACTCCTATAGGCACATAATATTTGATAATGGAGCCAGGAACACAGGATGGAAGAAAAACAGCCTTCAAAAAATTGTGCTGGTATAATTGGCTGTACACAGAAAACTGAAATTAGATCCTTATATATCCCCCTGCACCAGAATTGATTCCAAATGGATCAAAGACCTCAATGTAAGTCCAGATGCCTTAGGAATCTTACAGTTAGGGGAAACATGAGGGCTCCTTGGCACAGGTTAAAACTTCCAAAGTAAGTCTGGAAAACATTTGTCAGACTCAAAAGCCATGAAAAAAAGAGATAGTGTAACACAGATTTCTTAGGTAGCAAACTTACAGACGAGAGCCTCAGCCAATGCTAAACCCTTCCTACCTTTTCTAACTAGGTTATTTATAGTGGGTTTACATGACTATAAGGGTTTTCTGGTAGGGATTAGTAAGAAAACAACTAATGCTAAGACAGAGATAGTATGTGAAATGTGTTGTAGCTGGAGAAAAGGAGGGATTAAGGCTGGGGGTCTAGTTCAAAGCCTTGGCTTGGTGCCAGCTAAGTAAGGTATAGCTGCACCAGGGAAGGTGGGTAAAACAGGAGTGGTTATAAACAAAATCACTGGTCTGAAGCCTCAAAATAAGGACCCTAGTCTGTGTGGACCAAACAGTCTCTAACATGAGGTTTTTATCTCAGTTAACCAGCACGATTTTAGATTTTTGCAGAGTGGGATGTGCATAGTCACAGGCAATGTCTCCTATGTCAGGTAATCCAATCTACTCTATCACATGTTACCCAATAGCCAGGTTTCATACAAATGACTACAATGTGATTGTACAAATGTGATTGCGACTTTTCCCTCTCACGAATCAAAACTATCAAATGATTTCTGTCTTCCAGGTGTTTACATATTTCTCATGATCTTTTCTACCATTTTGTCTTCATTATTGATATTCATAGTACTTTTTGTTGTTGCCTTGTGTGTATATGCCATTTTTAGGGCTTGAACTCCATGTTTAATGGTCTCTCGTAATTTTTACTCATGGTGGATGACACTCTATCCTTGAGCCGCATCATCACCTTCTGCTTCTTGCTTGATAATTGGAGATAATTTTTCACATTTTTGTCTGTTTGGACTGACATTGAACTAAAATTATCAGGTCTCAGCCTCCTGAGTTCTAGGATTGTACACATGAATGGCTAACACCAGTCTTTGCTTTACTATTATTTTAATTATGTGATAAAGGAAAGTAGAAGTATATTTGTGTTAAGGGTGCAATTTTAAAATAAAAGTTTGAATCAACTTGATATAATATAACTTATCACTTTTAACAATTAAATCAATGAATATTACATATTCCCACAGAAATTTAATTGAAAACAAAAGGCATAACTGTTTTCTTAAAGCAATTAATGGAACCATGAATTACTTTCACTTTACAATTCATGTTTTATATAACTTTAATTAGCAGACTTCCATGAGTAAAAGTAAATATATTAATTGTATACCACAAGAAGGAAAGTGATTACAGCTAAGGACAGATATATCATTACAGCCAGAAGATACGTTTTTGAGCATTCTCACTAAAAGGAATGTTACATGCAGAAAAAATGGATATGATGTATTTTATCATTACACAACATATATATGAATGGGATTGCTACTCAATAATTTATAAGTAATTATGTAGGTAGGACCCTTGTCGGTTGTATGGCTAGTGAAGATCTTCTCCCAATCCGTATGCTTTCTGTTGATCTTGCCAGCTATGTCCTTTGCCATGCAGAAGCTCTGCAATTACATGCAATTCCATTTGTACAAACTTCTTTGATTTGTTGTGTTTCTGGGTCTCTATTAAGGAAATTTTGGCCTGTGCCAAGGAGACCTAGGATTTCTTCTATTCCATCCTGTAATGTTTTCAGAACGTCTGCTTTGAATCCGAGGTCTTTGATTCATTTGGAGTTGATTCTGGTGCAGGATGATATATAAGGATCTAGCTTTAGTTTTCTACAAGTAGTTAACTAATTTTGCCAGCAGCATTTACTGAAGAGGCTGTCTTCTTCCATTCTATTTTTTAGCTGCCTTACCGAAGATTAGATGGCTATAGGTCTTTAGATTCATTTCTGGGTTTTCAATTCTTTTCCATTGGTCCTGGGATCTCTTCTTGTGCCAGTACCAAGCTGTTTTTTGATTGCTATGGCTTTCTAGTAGAGTTTGAAATTTGTTATTGATATTTCTCCAGCACTGTTCTTTCAGTTAAGGATCATTTTTGCTATTCGGGGTCTTTTATTATTCCATATGAATTTTTGTACTACCATTCCTATTTCCTTGAAGAATGAGGTTGGACTATTGATAGGTATATCACATTGAATTTGTAGATAGCCTTGGGAAGTATTGACATTTTCAGGATTTTGATCTTTCCAATCCAGTAGCATTGGAGTTATTGCCACTTTCTTAGTTCTGTTTTGGTTTCCTTTTTCATGTTTTTAAAGTTTTCATCTTAGAGGTCCTTCACTTTTTGGTTAATTCCTAGGTATTTTATTTTTTTGTGAGACTATTCTGAATGGAGTTGCTTTCCTGATTTCAGCTACACTTTTCTCATTGTTGGCATACAGAAAAGCTATTTATTTTTGATGGTTAATTTTATCCCCTGCTACTTTGCAAAGTTTTGAATCACCTTGAGTAAATTGGGAGTGAAGTCTGTGGGATTCTTTAAATTCAAGATCAAGTCATCTGCAAAGAGGGAGAGTTTTACTTCTTCTTTCCCTATTTTCATCGCCTTTATGTTTACATCTTGTCTTACTGCTGTAGCTAAGCATTCTAATACTACATTTAAGAGCAGTGGGGAGATTGGATATCCTTATCTCCTTCCTGAGTTTAGAGGAAATTGCTTTAGTTTTTCACCATTGAGTATAATATTGGCTGTAGGTTTGACATATACAACCTTTATTGTATTGAGGACGGTTCCATGGATTCATAATTTTTCCAGAACATTCATCATAAAGGCATGTTGGATCTTGTCAAATGCTTTTTCTGCATCGATTGAGATAACCATGTGGTTCTTATCCTTGCTCTTGTTGATGTGATGAATTATGTTAATTGATTTGCATATATTGAACCAGCTTTGCATCCCTGAAATGAATCCTGTTTGATGGTGGTGTATGATTTTTGATTGAATTGGTGAAGTTGATAGGGCAAAATTCTGTTGAGAAGTTTTGCATCAATATTCATCAAAGATATTGGTCTATAGTTCCCTTTATTTAATGAGTCCCTGCCTGGTTTTGGGATGAAGGTAATTATAGCTTCATAGAATGAATTTGGTAGTGAATTTTCTCTTTCAATTTCATTGAAGAGTTAAAGGAGTATTGGTGTAAGTTCTGCTTTGAAAGCCTTGTACAATTCTGCTCTAAAACAATCTGGTCCTGGGCTTTTCTTAGATGGGAGGTTACTTATTGCTGTTTCTATTTCATTGCTTGATATGGGCCTGTTAAGATGGTTTAACTCATCTAGATTTAGTTTCTGCATGTTGATATTTGCTAGGAAGAGGTCCATTTCTTCCAGGTTCTCAAACTTATTAGCATAAAGTTTTGAGAAGTATTCCCTTATAATGTTCTGAATCTTGGTTGTTTCTGTGGTGATGTTTGCATTCTCTTCTCTGAGTTTATTTATTTGGGTGTGCCCTCTTCTTTTTCTGATAAGAATTGCTAAGATTCTGTGAATTTTGTTAATTTTTTCGAAGAACAAACTCTTTGTTTTGTTCATTCTTTTTATGGTTTTTCTATTCTAATTCATTCAATTTTAATTATGTCTTTCTGTCTACTGGATTGTGGTTTATCTTGCTGCTCTTTTTCAAGGAGGCTCAGCTGTCTCATTAAATTGTTAGATCTCACCTAATTTGTTGATAGAGGAACTCAGAGCTATAAACTTGCCTCAGAGTACTGCCTTTGCTGTGTCCCAGAGGAGCTGGTAGTTTGTGTGATCATCTTTGTTGAATATCATGAACACTTGAATTTCATTTCTAATCTCTTCCATGACCAACTGGTGGTTTAACAGTGTGCTGTTCAGCCTCCATGTGTTACTGGACTTTCTTTGATGGCTTTTGCTGTTGAGTTCTAATATTATTCCATTGTGGTCTGAGAGAATGCAAGGTACAACTTCAATGTTTCTAAATTTGGACAAGTTTGCTTTGTGACCTAAAATGTAGTCTATTTTGGAATATGTTCCATGTGCTGCTGAGAAATACGTGTATTATGATGTTGCTGGGTAAAATATTTGGTAAATGTCTGTTAAATCTAGTTGATCTATACAGTTGTTTAGGTCTGTGGTTTCTCTATTGAGTTTTTGCCAAGTGGATATGGTGTGTTAAAATCCCCAACAATTAATATCTGTGGATTTATATGAGATTTGAGAGAAAATAGTGTTCCCTGGACAAATTTGTGTGCTCCGTTGCTTGGCGAATAGAGATTTAGAATTGCAATATCATCCTGAAGGAGAGATCCCTTAATAAGTATGTAGCGACCTTCTTTATCTTTTCTAACTAATTTTAATTTAAAGACCATTTCATCTGATATTATTATTGCAAATTTTGCCTGTTTATGGGGGCCATTTTCTTGGTAGATTTTGTTCTAGCCTTTTACTTTCAAAATGTGTTTGTTTTTATGGGAAAGTTGTGACTCCTGAAGGCAGCAGAATGAATGATCTTGGTTTTTAATCCAAATTGAGTCTATGTATTTTAATTGGATATTTAAGCCCTTTAAAGTTAAGAGATAGGACGGAGAGATATTTGGGTATTCCTGCCATTTTATCCACCTTTTTGGGGGCTCGGCAACTGAGTTCTTCCTATCGTTCTTGGATTCTCAGTTTGTGTGCACTTTCTTGGCCTTTGTTGTGGTCTTGTTGGTTTTCTATGTGTAGGACATCTTTAAGTATCTTTTTAGGGCTGTTTTGGTAGAGATATATTGTTTCAATTTGTCTTTGCTATGGAAGGTTTTTATTTGACCTTTGGTTTTGAAGGAGGGTTTAGCTGGGTACAGTATTCTTCGTTGATACTTGTTTGTCTTTAGGGCATGGCATACATCATTCCAGGCGTTTCTTGCTTTAATTGTCTCTGCTGAGAAATCTTAGGTGATTCTAATTGGTTTCCCTTTATAGGTGATTGATCTTTTCTCCTTGACAGCTTTCAGGATCTTTTCCTTGGTCTGAATTGATCCTATGCAGATTATAATGAGACATTGTGATGTCCTGTTGTGCTCTGGTCTATTTAGGGTTCTAAAAGCTTCTTGTATCTGAATAGGCCTATCTTTTTGTATGTTTGGGAAGTTCTCTGCTAGGATCCTGTTAAACAAATTGCCTAGATCATTAACTTCTGTCTCTAGGTTCTCCTCTACACCCATTATCCTCAGATTAGGCCATCCGATGGTGTCTTTCAAGTGTTGAATAGATTTTTCACATTTCTTGGATTTGTCTTGGATGGTTGTATGTTCATTCTCTAAAATATCTAGGCTGTCTTCAGTCCCCGAGATTCGATCTTCTGCATGGTCCAACCTACTGTCAAGACTTTCTACTTTTTTTTAAACTTATTTTCATTCTAATTGGTCGGCTTTGATGGCTTCAAATTCTTTGTTGGTATTTTGTTCTAGATCTTGTAAGAACTTCCTTATTTCCTTAATTTGGTGTTCTGTGTTTATTCTCAAATCACTTAGTTGATTGGTTATGGTTTCCTTGTACTGCCATTCCTTCTGTTGTGCTCCATTCAGCATTCCCTTTGTAGTCTCCCTGATTTCTTTCCACCATCTGGTTATGGATTCCATGAATGCCTCCATTGATCTTTGTCTATTCTCAGTTCAAGTATTTCACTTTGATTTGCTTCCTCACGTTCATGCAATTTATCTAGTTCTCTTTGAGTGTTCTCTGCCTGCTCACACCATCCATTCCTGACTATGTTCTCTTTGTCTTTTCTCAGCCAGTTCATGCAATTCCTATCTTTTTGACTGATCTCAACCTGCTCATGCAATTCCTTTCTTTCTCTTTGAGTGTTCTCAATCTGCTCATGAAATTCCCGTATCAATCTGAATAGCTTCTTCACGTTCATGAGACTACTGTATTGATCTTTGGTTTGCCTCCTCTCTCTCCCTATCATGCTCACACTGAGACCTGTGCAGCTTTTCACTTTTTTCATTTACACTATATATCTATAGCATTTGTAGAGCTTTTGGGGAACTCTCCTCTGCATTATTCATTATGATTTCTGTCCCCTGATTGTCATTAGTGGGAGTTGAGATCCCCAGACTTGCCATTTTTCTTGTGTTTTTCTGGCTTCTTCTGCCCATTTGGGATGAGAATAACACCAGTTTTTTGGTGGAACACTATTTTAAGGTTAGCATCAACCAGAGCCCATAATTCCACAATCAAAAATCTGCAAATACAATCTAGTTCAAGAGATACAATCTATTCAACATCACACAACCATGTCTTAATGGCCTAAGAACAAGAAAGGAGAATTTGGCAAACAGAAATTATTATGTTTAGGAAGAATGTGGGGTAAAATAGGCTTAGAGGAATGTGGGAAGGTGAGGGAGAGTGGAATTAACCAAGTACTAATCTCAGAGAGGGAAATATATTGGACAGAATGATAGCAGAGAGAGAAAATAGAAAAAAGAAAAAGTAAAAAAGAATAAGAAGAAGAAAGAAGAAAAATAAAAAAGACAAGAAAAAAAGGAAAAACAAAAATTAAAAATTAAACACTGAAACCCTTAAAAACTGCAAGTTTGAAGATGTAATATCCAGAGAAGAATGGGGATTGGATGAGAGGAGGGGAGGGATAGAAAGGAGACATGAAACACTAGAAAAATAAAAATGTTTAAAATATTATGTGGGTATAAGTAGGTAATACTGTTATTAAGGAATTGAAGTCTAAGAGGTTTTGAATTGAATAATAAATTTCTGGTTTAAGTGTGTACACGTTGGGGGATAAGATCTAATAATCGACGATGGGTATATCTGAGGATGAGCAGAACAGCAATTAAGTCATGCAGAAAAGGACAAAAGAGAAGAAGTGAAAAGAATGAGAAAAGAAAGAAAGAGAAAAAAGGATCAATTGGTTAGTAGAGATAATAAAAAAGTACACATAGATATATACCTAAAATAAAAGTTATATGAGGAAGAAAAGAAAAAATAATAGAAAACAAAAATTTAAAAAAAGAATTAAAAGTTAAATATAAAAAAATTAAAAATAAGGTACAAAAAAGAAAGTTCTTTGATTTTTATTTTTTTGGGGGGGAATGGGAAGATTCTGTATCTCCCTTGTGTCCATAAACAGTCTCGTGGTGGAGAGTCTGATCTTCTTGTGGTTTTTGGTTTTCCTGTGGCTTGATTGGTTACTTAAGTCAGTTTGTGTGTGCAAGCAGAATAATGTTCTGCTTTACCTAGGATTTTTTGATCCTCCTGCCAGCCTACTTCACTGGGAGGGAGATCTGTTTTGAGGTTCACAAAAGAGGGAGTTGGCTGTTTCCTCTAGTTTGGAGATGCTGTGATGAGGCTAGGTTCTGGGTTGAGTTGAGGCCTTTCAGCAAACAGTAGCTTTTCCCTGAGGGGCTAGCTTCTGAGACACTCACAAAGGCCAGCCTGGAGCCATTCTCAGGGTTTAGGTTTACTGAATTTCAGTTGATTGTCTAGGCTGCTGTAGGGACTGGCAGTCTCTGGCTCAGTTTACCCAGTGAAGAAAACCACTCCTGGGGGCGTATTTTGCTCTGCCTTTGCTGGGTGAGTTTTCCCTGTTGAGCCCTGTTGAGTTGAGCCTGACAGGTCTGGGCAGATTCCTGTGACATACTAAATGACCCTTTTGTTATCTTCCAAAGCCTGAGTTGGAGATAGCAGCTCAGCAGGGCATTTGTCAATATCAAAAACTGGAGATCTCTGGTAGATGGGGGTGGATGGGTGGCCTTCCCTCCTCTCTTCCCTGACAAGGAGTGAGGATGTCAGGCTTCTACTCATGCTGCCGGAGTGTTGGTTCCTGGGTCATCTCTGGTCTGCGATCTGCAGGATGAAGATATCTGCTCCTTGTCAGTTCTTGCTGGTGTTGAGTAGAATGCGTCGGCCTGCTATGTCTGGTGCCTTTGTCCCGGAGTCTCTGTGTTGAAGGTATGGCAGCTATGGCCGCCTCTGCCACCGCCACCACTTCAGCCATGGCTGCAGGCAAGTGCTCAGATCTGTCTCTTTGCCTGGATTTTCCTTCTCTGGCCAAACTCTCTGCACTGAGATGCCACACTTGGTGTATTTCTCTAGCCTAGGACTGTCCACTGGAACACTAAAACTGCTTTCTATGCGAGAGCTTGTCCTCTGCAATCTTCCTGCCACTCTGTTTTAGGAATCTTCCTTGGCTTTCTAACGTTAACCCTTCTACCCTAAAATTGATATGCCCTCCAACCTTGTCAGAGGTTTCATCTCATTGGAGCAGAAAAGTATAAGCCATAATCATTGTTTGGAACAACTGTAACATTTTACATATATTTCACTTAATTTAAGAACCAAAACATTGAAGTCATATTAATAGCAAATGTCTTCTGAGCTTATCAGTCTCTTAATAGCTGGTAATCTTTAATGATACATCTATTTTTTTCTTCCTAACATGTTATATCTTAGGAAAATCTTTTTGGGTAACCCTGTGTTTCCTGATTAAAAGACTGGAACAAAGGCAATAATGAAAATACCTAAGGAAAATACTTCAAAACAATTAAAAAAGCAATCACAGTCACTCCTGTTTTCACCAGTTCGAGCAAGAATATACCTTAATGTATCACGTTTTTGTTGCATTCAAATAGCAATAATTAAAAAAATTAAAAGAGCAATAATTAAACCTTAGCAGTGAAGAAGGGAACAGAAAACTTTATTTGAAGACACCTTGACTTTGAAGAATTCAATATAAGTATAATGGATTTATCTTGTTTTTCTATGTAGTTGCCAAAATAATAGCTAACAACACCCAAAGGCAGGAAAACACCTAAGCCAAAGCAGTAAACTTTTGGCTATAAAACAATTGTGAGCGTCTTACATTTTCAAAGTCAGGCTTGCAAAGAGGAAAGTGTATTTGCTTTGGTATGAACAATAAAAAATATGAAAATCTTGTATTAATGTTTTACTTATCTTGACTAGGACTTCTCAGGTTGGAGAAGAGAAAAAGTATGAAAAAGTTCAAGATTGACTATTCCCCAAGATCATTCTTATTTATCAGCTATAGTGATGGAAGTAACGTGGGTTACTCTTAGTATCATGTTTGTTTACATTTTGAAGCACTATTTTTTCTGGGTTATAAACTGCAAACCCTTGAGTACTAATAAAGGGTCATTTCCTACGAGAGGATTGTTGTTGGGTAAACAAACAAAATATCAAAAACTTAGCAGAGAGGAAACTATTTTCTAGCTATACCACAATTTGTAGGTGTAGATTTTGTTTTTCATTGTTCCAGGGGACCCACTTTTGTTATCTTCTTTTTCAACATCTAGTGCTCCTATAATATCATACACCATCCTGGGATGACTATATCTTTACTGGATTCTCTAATTTCTGTTGGAAAGTTAGGAAGGATAGAAAATTGAGTTTCTGTTTCCATTTTACCTTAATTTTTATTGCTTTAGAAAATGTAACTCAAAATGATATAAATTATCTTTATAATATAAGGAGACAGATTCGATTTCCATAATCTTACCCTAGCCTTGTACATAGCTTTGGAACTTAGTGTTCCCTAAATGTGAAAATAAAGATAGGGAGCTTTTTATTTAAATATTATTTACAATTTCGAGTCTTCCTTTATGTAAGGCCCTTAGTGGTATGTACATATCACACATGTGCACAAAGCCAGTAGCAAAATTTTCTTATTCTCAGAAACTAGGAAATGTAGTAATGTGGTGTCCCTGTAGTTGCATCAGGAAAAGGTTGTAGTTGAATTAGTTTACTAAACCAAATCTGCTGTAAAAAATTTCTACAAGTTAATTGATCCGTATTTATCATTTTACAGTTCTAAAGGACAGAAATCCAAAAGAAGTCTCACTAGATTAAATTTGAGCCAACTACAAAGTTAAAATATTTTTCAAATGATTTAGTGGAAAGGGCATTTACTTCCTGTTCTACTTTTCAGAAATTCAGAATCTGGGTTGTCGTCTTTTCCTTTATCTTCCATCTTTACATCTTTCTGATGGTACTTACCTAATCATTTCCCTTTTCAACTACAGCTGGGATTTTTAAGTACCCATTTGTGTTACTTTCCCCATCTGATAATTATTCAAATTTGTGTTCCTTGGGTAATGAAAGGTGATTATTTTACATATATCTATATATATCTATATATAGATATATGTATAAAGAAAAATCTACATTTGATGGATTAGGTATGTGGAGAAAACAGATATATTGGGAAGGTTTTGGTTTTAGAATGAGTGTAGTATTCTTTCTACTATAAGCTGTTTTCCTTTCATTAATTTTGAACAACATGTTTTCTCAATGAAATATAACTAGAAAAAATTTAGTCCCTGAAAGCAATTAATCCTGATTAAAATATTGTCAAGTACTAGAAATACTAAATGCCAGAGAGCAGCTCCTGAAGCATTTCTGGCACTATCACTTTTTATACATTCTGCTTACAATCTTCACTTTTCAAGACCATTTGATTATTATTATTTTGGAATTATGGTAAATATTTATTTGACTGCTATTTTTAAAGAATGCACCACCCAATACTGGTTCTCTTTTTCTCACTTTTTTCAGTCTAATCTATTTCTGGAAGAAACACAGCTATTTGAATTACATGAACTGCTTATTGAAATTGAATTGGAGTGGAGAGGAAAAGAAGAATAAAGATGTCTCTGTGGATATGTCACATTAAAAAAGTATCTAAAAGCTAATTTAATGCCTCCCAAAAGCAAACAACAAATTACTATTTATTTTAAAATTATTTTTAAAAATTTAAAAAAATATCATTTATTTAAAAAACTATATGTTAAAAAATTAGTCAAGGCAAATGGTTTATTAGATATTTTAGAGTCATGTTCAGATTCTATGATGGAAGCCAGAAAGGGAAAATAAAATCATGTTTTTATTCTTCCTCTTGCCACTCTGATCTACATCATATATTTCTGAAAGAATGAAATTCTGCCTTTGCTTGATATCCACAATGTATCATTCTTCCTTTATAAATAGGAGAATTTGGTGAAAGGATGAGAATTCACAGTAGAAAAAGTAGAAGAGGAAAAGAGAAGGAGAAATCTACATATTTTGTTCTTCCTTATCTCAGTCACAAGGTCTGGATAATGATTGTGGATATTAGATACAGTGCTCTAGAGTGATTAAACACATTTATAGAAAAAGTTAGCCCCACAAGTGATCAAGTAAAGAATGCTTATTTATTAAAAAATGTAATAACATCAAACAGAAAGTGTTCTCTATTTGTTTAGTACATGTTTAGTATTTGTTAAATTCTGGTATGCTATAGTCAACTATCATAAAGGTATACAAGAATGGTAAGAAACTAGTATTTTATTATCATATTCTAATATTAGCTTAATTCTTACTGTTTTTGAGTTTTGCCACAATTTCACAAGCTATATTCTCCCAGTATATAAGTTGAAAGAAGATTCCCTCTCTATATATTCTATTTTTATAGCTACGGGAAAAGAAGTTAACTCTTAGACACAGACAATGGGATAGAAATCTTCCCCTAGTAATAGCCTTTGAACATTTGTGGTTCATTTTTGTAAGCTGAAGTAAGTCACATGACCCATCTTGACATTGCAGAGTAGAGGTAAATCTCACCTATTGGAAGCTGATGCAGGAAAGAGTAATATGTCAAGATATGCAAAACTTGGGATAAAGAGGGAAAAGAAAAGAACTATAGTAAAATCAATCATACTTGCAATCATCACATGTCTCTGCAGGAAGGAAACTATTATGTACCTTTGTTTCTAAAACTACTGAGATCTTCAAATCATGTCTTTTATGCTTGGATATTACTGGAATTAGAGAACATTTTGATACTGAGACAGCATAAAATCTCAAAGAAAGCTGGAGTAATCATTCAATACTACCTTTTGTTCTGCAAAGAAAAGAAACCATTTTATATACAATAATTTATACTTTCTTACCTAGAATCTTTTTTTTCCAGAAATGGTTTTTGTTAATATATGTGACTATCCACCAGAATAAATGTCTTCATTTATCTGCATCTTGTGCAGACAATATAGTCAATTAGATGGAAGTGGGAGTTCAACAATAGCACTTTTTAAAAATGGAAAATATGTGGACAGGGAGCCAATATACATATTTTTCCACCATCACTTTCCACAACCTCCTTCTTTCTTCCTTCCTAGGAAACACATCAAATCTATAAAAAGCTTAGATATTTGGCTCTTGACCTGGAAAATGGAAACAGAATGTTATGGATGTCGGAGATAATGGCCAATAGTGTTTTACATAATAATGTCACATGCAACAGCCCTATGAGTCCTGCAGGTCTTAATACTACCTCTTTAGTGATGTGATATTAATGTCAGCCTTACTGGACTTAGTATTGTTTTACACTTCCTTTTCTACCACCTGGCCTAAATTATAATACATATTAATGGAATGAAATGTAATGCCATCTTAAGAAAGTTCCATTTAAACAAGACTCAGAGTCCATTTAAACAAAACTCAGAGTCCAGCCTCTGAGTTCAAGCCCCAGAACCAGCACAAACTAAACAAACAAGCAAACAAAAAAAAACACATATTTCTTTGGGGCCATCCTTAAAGCACTGGTTTGAAAACAGGCTCCTTTTGCTGATCAGACTCACTGGATACTGCTCTTTGGAATCCTTATTGCTATGGGGAACTCAGGACCAGATTAAAGTTTTGGATAACTGACTCCTTCAACAAGAGAATCATGTCAAGATTGAAATATCCATGCATAAGGCACTTTAAAATCTCCATTTCTTTGTTTCTTTGTAGTAGAACACTTTTAAAACAATGCTATTTCCTTTTTTTCTATACTGGCCTTCAAATGGCGTATTGTTTCCTTTTGTAATACTCTAAACTAGAAGTTTACAGACAATTTTTATATGAGTACAGACAATTTTTATATGAGTAAATAACACACTCGAAAAAATTCAGGGACAGAGTTTCCTTAAAGCCTTGGATTCTGTTCTTGTACAGTAAAAACGACAGCACAAATTAACTTGAACTTTGTCATTTCTCTGTTCAATTCTTGTCTTGGAATCAGTTTCCACTTGCAGTAACAGTTCCTTCCACTTGCTTCAAGTAACAATCTATGGTGCTGCTCCAGGTAAAGTGAACATTTTGTGGCTTCATTGAAATAGCATAAGTACATCTTTGTTCATGAGGTACCACGTGTTTCAGAGACAACTTAGTAATGAGAAAATATGGAATTTGCATGCCTTATAAAACATTATCCATGTACATGTGGCCCTATAAGATGTTAACTGAAATGGACCCCAAGATAGGGCACAAGTTGTTTTTTTTCCTTGCTATTGTTTTTAATGTATCTAACATGTACTATGTGATATTTTTTTGTTTCTCTTCTATTTTCTTCCTCCATGGTATAAATCCAGTTTTTACTGTATATGATGTTAATGACTTGCATATACTTTTTTCTAATGTGGGAAGGGGAAGGGAAATAACAAAATGCTGAAACAAGGATACAGCATGACCCAAGCATGACCCATTGTAACAATGAGTTGTACAAGACAATATGTAGAAAACGAATTTTACATCGTGGGAAGGGGAGAAGGAATTTGGGGCAGCGAGGAGGAAAGGGATGACGGGGAAAACCAAAAGAGGAGGTCACAATGCTTAATAGATTATGTGCTCATTAACTTACTTATATAACTAACCCCTCTATACAGAAGTTTTACAATAAAAAACAGGAGGAGGAGTTGTTTTTACTGTATTACATGTCAGTATAATTTGTGGAGGGGAAAGGGGAAAACAATTCGTTTAAATAGGGATACAAGTGGACCCATTGAATCAATGAGATGTACAAGATATTATGTCGAAAACGAACTTTACAACTTTGGTTGGGGGGAAAGCATGGGGGAGGCGAGGGGAGGATGGGAAGGGATGGGAAGGGGAAACAAAGGAGGAGGCTACAATGCTTGATAAGAAATGTACTCATTATCTTGCCCATGTAATTGTAACCCCTCTGTACAGTATTTTCATAATAAAAAAACTATATAAAAAAGAAATAAAAAAAATGTAAAACTTTTATCCTGGATTACATTAAGTTCAAATTTCCTACGTGCCCTGTAAATTAAGACCAATTATAAGTGGGAAGAAGGTTCTCAGAAATATTTTTTTTGTTTGTGTTGTGTATTATTTCCCAAGTGTATGTAAGTTAACAGTTGAAGAAACAATACGAATAATAGAAGAAAAAGAAGTTCTGTGCTTAAGTATAATGGTTCAATAGAGTATAGAAGACTGCAAATAAGACAACTTTGAAACAATAAAGCCAAGGCCAGTATGTAGATTGATGGAGTGATATAGAGAAAGCATTACTACTAAGTGGAACATGAAGGATGAGGCCACTGTTTCTTCTACTAGCTCTAAATCATGGCAGCTAGTCATGCAAATTTGTAAAAAGTAGAATGGAAGAATAATTCTAGTTCCAAAGCAAGTCAGATTTAATAGCATGGACTTAACTGGAAAAAATGCCGTGTTGAGAGAGCAGGAATTATAGTAGCAATGAACTGGTGGCTAAGATCACATTTCTTTTTTCTTTCTTTTCTTTATTTTTATGTTTGTGGGGCTTGAACTCTGGACCTGGCACTGTCCCTCTACTACTCAGCTCAAAGCTAGCAGTCTACCACTTGAGCCACAGTGCCACTCCCAGTTTTCTGGTGGTAAATTGGACATAAGTGCCTCAGAAACTTTCCTACAGCTTAGACTATACACTCACAAAAATGCATCTAGTTTAAAAGTTGATACTCCTGGAAAGATAAAACCTAAGAATATAAAGGAGTCTGGGAATTTCATTTTGCATCTAGCCTCAGCAGAACAGTCTTTGGGACACTAGCTATACTTAACCAGCCAAAAGCTGCATTGGAAGAATGGCTCAAGTGATGGAATACTAGTTATGACCAAGATTGCTGAATAAGAGCTTGGGATTTTTTTTCATACATACATACAAGTATGCACATACACACAGAGGAACTTATAGGTGCAAACACACATATGAAACAATTCTCAGGATGTGTACAAAAGTTAGAAAATAATAGAAAATATATCCTGAGTAAGACTAGAAAAAGTGATAATTTTTAATATTAGAAAGTTCCCAAAAAAGCTTGAGAATATTACATAAGTAAGGATCAGAGATTGTCAGAAAGTCAAGTAATCATTATTAAAAGGATTGGATCCGTGGAGGAATGAATCTGAGACCCCTGCAGGTGCATCTGAAAATGTTCATATCTTGTGTCAAATGTTAGAACGTCTTTGAAAATTGTACATAAACAGTCTGAGCAGTCAGTCTAGTGGATAAGATCATCGGAGAAGTTCAGAATTGCTAGTCTGTTACTCGAGTAAATAAACAAACAAATTATGGCAGGGCAATGTGATACAAGCCTGGAATTCTAGCACTCAGACTAAGACAGGAGGTTAGAGAGTGGAATTACATAGCGATACCTACCCTGGACCAGATAGTGTAGTTTTGTCTCAATGAAACATACCAAACAAGAAAGGGCTACACAGTTGGAACTTTGGGCTAATTTTGTCATTATATTTTGAGAAGTCAAGTTTCCTATTGAAATGCAACTCATATATAATCCTCAGTTGTGTTTTAAATGATCTCTTCATTAGAGAACATTCCTAGATGCAAAACAGCTCATGATTCCCAATCAAAAATTTGAAAAAGTAAGCATCATTCTGTTGGATTCCAAAGAAATGATGAAAGATTACAAAAGCTTAAGCCTGGAAAAATGGCAAAGTTCATCTAATGTAGGACTTTGTATACCTGGCTAAATTAGAAATTAGATTTAAAATAAATATTTTGTTTATAATTTCATATTCTAACAGATACTACAAAATTGTTTTCATGTTGAAGATGTAATTTAGAAATTCACAGACAATTCTGGCATTCTATTTGCCTAGAATATTCTTTCAAGTGAGGTATAATTAGAACTTAGTAGCTAATTCCAACAGTTCATGTATGACATAATAATGTAAATAATCTAGACAGAGTTTCCAACAAATGGGTGCTATTAATTTATAAATTTAGAAAAAGAGTAATTTTTTGAGACTTTGGTGTAACATGGTATGAAGGGAGTAACTGTGTGACATCTTTTTTCTTCTACCAACACATAACACTGGAAGAAATTTCCTTAATTATGTAACTCTGTATACAATGAGAAAAAAAGCTAGGTTTGAGGTTTGTTTTTATTTTGTTTTGCTATTTAGTTTGTCCTGGGGCTTGACTTCTGGGTCTGGGCACTGTCCCTGAGCTTGTTTTTGCTCAAAGCTACTGCTCTACTACTTGAACTTCAGTGCCACTTGTGTCTGGCTTTTCCTTAGCAGTTTATTGGAGGTAAGAATCTAAGGAACCTTCCTGCCAGGGTGGGCTTTGAACCTAATCTTCAGATCTTAATATTCAGATATTCAAATTTACTGAATAGCAATGATCAATACAATAATAATCATATATAATAAAATAAATATAAAATAAAAATAAAAATAAATAATCTTTGCAAGTGTTCTTATCTCAATAATATTATTATGGGAAAATGATGCAGCAAAATTCAGTGTAGTGTTCTTTGCACAATTGGGAGGGCATCACAGCAGAAGTGTACTATTTTTTCACAATAATGTTAAGCTAGTCATGAGGTGAATTTAGAGAATTTTATGGTGCATCATACATGTTGGAAACTTTTGGGTTAGGATAAATTTACGGCATAAAAACTTGGGAATGATTGTCATAGAAACAATAGCTTACTCTGATGAACAAATGTTTACTCTTCTGGAATTAATTATTATAGATAGTTCATAGGTTTATCCTTACCAGAATGTGGGTCTTTTTCCTGTTGACTTTTAAATATGTAACGTCACATTGGAAACCGCATTTATTGCAGAATTAAATAAAATGCAAACAGATACTGTTTTAAATGAATCTGGGATGGCATGTTCAGAATTTGAACATGAGTATTTATTAGTCAAAGGAATTTTGAAGAACACATATATTCCGTCCTCTTAACAATTACTCAGTTTTAAGTTAGGAGTTTCCATAGAATTGAACTGTATTCTGTTTTACTATGAGACATTACTAAAATAATGTGTTTTTCAAAATAATGGCAAGTATATTGTGAAAATAGTGATGATGTCTATATTATTATATTAATATAATATAAACTTTAGAACTATCATTCATGAATTGGGCCTGCTAGGCCCTGAGTTCAGATCCTAGCACTGCCAAAAATTTAATCTTGGAGTAAGAAGCCAAATGTGCCACCAGTTTTCCTTTCATGGGAGAGTCCTGGGTGTCAGGCATGATGGAGAACACACCTAGAAATCTAGATGCTCCCTCCATCGATTTTGTTTGTACACTCAAACAACTACTGATGCTTTTGCTGTTGCTATTGATCAATGGGTACTTTTGCTTTCTTTGTTCATGCCTTTTTTTATTATAAAATTGATATACAGAGGGTTTACAGTTACTTAAGTCAACTAAAGTGTACAGTTCATTTTATTTTCTAAGTTTCAAATTTTGAACTTACATATTTTCTTTTGATTCCCTAGGGTAATTCTTTTTTCAAAGTGTTGGATTAGTTAATTTAATTTTGCATGATTTTTATACATGTAAATTATTCAGACACATATATTTTGCTTTTAAAATATTTATCATGTGAATATTTAAAAATTATTTTCTTATTTTTTTATGGTTGGTGAATTTAAATAAATTTATTTTCTTATACTTCTAAACATATTTTTCAGGTAATAAATACTTACTGTATTTTCAAGAAGCACATACTTTATTAAGAAAGGCTTCATTACCTGGTCACTTTTTTGTAAATATTTGTACTTGAATTTAAAAAAAGTTTGAGCTGGGCATGGTGATTTATGGCTTCCATTTTCTAGCTATGGTAGGAACTGCAAATAGGGTTTGTAATTCAGGAGAGCCTGAGAAACTGAGAGCTTATTATAAAAATATCTAGAGTGAAATGATTAGACATATAGCCATCCATAGCGAGATATAGAGCACCTGGTTATTATATTCTAAATCTTGAGTTACAACACCAGTAACATCAATCTTTTGTCAAAATAAGGAAATATGTTTCAAAATGTTTATTATTTAAAACTTGTTTGCAAAGGTTCTCATGTCTTCTATTTCTTAATTTTCAATTTAATCTCTAAGAATCCAAGTATATTGTGACTATTTTATTTCTACTAAACTTTTACATAGTAAGAGCAATATTATGATTTCATATATTAACTTACTTTTATTATTTGTGATAATTTCCTCTGTTTAATATGATAATATCAATATTCCAAATGTGTGTATGTAGTATGTGTGTGTGTGTGTGTGTGTTTATGTGGTTTTGGTGTGTGTGTGCTTTGTGTGTACTTTGTAGTGTTTGGGAGATCACACCATTGTTTCACATATGCTAGGCCAATGTTTTAGCACTGAACTATCCTGTCTAGTTTTAATGTAAATAGTGTTTTATTACTTTTAAATTTTCATTCTTAGTATGTTTTTTGAAAATTATATATGATAAAATGTGATCCATATTCTATCCACTATAGCAATTTTTATTATTTTATTGTTATTTAGAATATTTCCACTGCGTGTCCACTTCCAATTCCATCATTTCCACCTGTGGTCCTTATCTCTAAGAATATCACTAACACAGTTGCCAGCCAGACCTATGGAAGCACTTTAGATTTCTTCTTACCCTTCTACTCCCTCCCATTATATATGATGAATGATCAAGATTTTCTGAGTTTCTGTCACTAATATGATTTCGATGTACTCCTTTTTATTCCCCTGACACCAGCCTGTTTCTTTACTCATCACTGTCACCTAGTCCTAAAACAACCATTTCCAAAGTATGCTTTTTCCCTGTATTCTTTTCATATTGGTCCTCTCCATCACCAAATTACTCTCTTTCTAAGCACACAGAGTGAAGAGCTCAGACATATATTCTAGCATTATTTACTCACTACATTGACTGTTAGTCTTACATTTCTCATTTGTAAATGGATGTAACCTACCAGAAATAATGGAGAACATATTTGTTGACTTCTAGAGCAAGAAAAAAGAAAAGTGAAGAGTCCTTACATTTTCCACCTTACCTTACAAATAAGGAAAGAGTAAAATTCAGTTTGTGTTTGCTATTGATAAAGGTTTTACATTGCTTCTTTTCTCTCTTCATTCTTTTTGCCTTGAGTGTTTACCTATTCTTTCTCTTATTTCTTTGGAAATTAATTATCATATTACTATTACAATCTCTTTACATTGTAACAGTCTATAAAATGCTTTATTTTCTATTTTATTTTTTCCCATCTTCTCTGTCTCTCAGTGCACAGTATTAGGTGGATTAAAAAGAAATGGTTCAGGAAACTTTGATTATTTTCCTCCTTCTCTTCTCTGAAGTCTTTCTGATTTTTGAAACACAATACCAATGACATACAGCTACTATGTGGTCCATCATTCTATTCTATCCCTTCTCATTCTCCTCTGTTGTACAGCTCAAGTCGTTATCACTCAGCTCTATTATGCTATAGTGTTCCTAAATTTTAACTCATTCCTAAATTAAATTTAGCTGTTTCAAGCATTATCTAAAGACAGTTTTTTTCTATATATATATCTGGGGTCTTTTGTTTTCACAAGGTGCAAAATATGAGTGACTATCAAACATCTAGATATCTCTGTAGAAAATTGTTCCACCTACTCAATAAACTCATATGTAAATTCAAGGAATACAGGTCAGCCAGAAAAATTTTTTAAAATCGTATAGCTTGAGCCCTCATACTAGATTTGAATCTTATTACCATGTTTAGTAGTGAAGACAACATAGCTCTGCTATAAGAACAGACACATAGAAGAATGTAACAGATTTATCAAAAATAAATTTTTAGTTTTATGGTCAATAGATTTTGAAAAGGATGCCATTACTTTGTTGGTATAAAGTCACAAATAGTTTCATGCAGAAATAAAAATAAATTTTACCTCTTGGCTCTAAGGTCTATGTCCTTTTAAGGTAACTGCAGATATGTAAGTGGTATTATGTAAATTGTGTAATGTGCTTACAGCTGTATTGAAGAACATACTCTATATCATTGGAAAACATTGGTTATTGAAAAGCATCTATATGAGAAAGTTTTTTAACTAATCACACTAAGTTGAAAACTACATCTTTGTCCATCAAAATGTGGAAATAAATGATTTTATTTATAAACAAACAATACTACCAAGAAAAATGAGTATACAAGAAAGAGACTGCCAGATGCCTGTGGCTCACAACTGAAATCTTAGCTTCTCAGGAGGCTGAGATTCAAAGACAGCCTAGGCAAGGAAAGCCTGTTACTCTTATCTCAAATGAACCAACAAAAAAATGTGGCGCTGTGGCTCAAGTGGTAGAGTGTTAGCCTTGAGTTGAATTACACAGGGACAATGCCCAGGCTTGATACAAGTCACACAACTGGAAAAAAGTAAGGGTTAATCAAAGTACTTTTCCTATTTTATAATTATGAGAACATTCTTTAGAAAATGAACCCTGATGTACACCAGAATTGGAGTCAGAGCTTAAGGATCAAGTGTAGCACATGCATATGCCCAGTCTCTTAGACTCTACCATTACAACCTGTGTGCTAAAGGGATCTGAAAGGTACAATGTTCAAAGGCTTAATATGCTCCCCAAGCCCTTTGTGATAAGCCGTTGACTTGTATTGTCAATGTCATTACAGTTCTGAACCTAGCATAGCACCAGTAGCTCACACCCATCACCCTAGCTCAGGATCACAGTGTGAAGGCAACTAGAGCAGGAAAGTCTACGACACACTGGCTTCTACTTCTAAAAGATCAGATGATCAAGAGCTTCCTGTGTTTCCCTTGGTGATGAGAAGTTACTTGCACTCTAAATGTTCTTAGAGTTCTCAAGCTATAGAAGAAGGAAAGAAAGATCATTGACCCACCCTGGGTTCAAATGAGGTTCTCAGGATCCAAGCCCTAGCACGGTTGGCAGGAAGGAATCCAGTATAACACTGTATTTGAAGGCAGAAAACAGTTGCAAAAGCCAGGTTGGGTGAAGACACAAAGGCCTGCAGGATTAGGAGGCACAATGTACACACTCAACAGGGAAGTGAGCTGCAAAACCACTTCATTCATTCCAGGCACAGTCAGCGATGGGGGGAAACCTGAGAAATTTGTTAGAGTTACACCAGGGTCAGGCTTTTCTCAGCCTCTTCAAACAATGACTAATAACCTTCTTCCCTCAGGTGAAGGGAACCTCAGGCTATCTTTAAGTTACCAATAGAGAGCCAGTTTAGTGAGAGAGAGAGGGGAAGAACAGAGTAGAAAAACCCTGCTCTCTTGTCTTAGGGAATGGGTTTTTGAGTTTCCATCTGTCAGATTTGAAGGCCCTTCTTTTACCTCTGCCAGTCCATTCTCCTTCCTTCATTCTCCACAACATTAATGCAAATCCACAGTCCAAGAAGAGTCAGGGTACTTTTTCTTCTGTCTCCCAGCAGCTGAGTTAGACCCTGTCTCTGCCCTCTTGAATCTGGGGTCTCTGGCTGCCTGAGAAGTGGGAAAGTGATAGTCTTCCTGTGGTTGTGTGAGGGAAATGCTGGTAGCCTGGCAAACTGCAAAAGGCCTCATGACTGGGAATTGTACCAAGCTTAGAAATATGTATTCTATACAATGAGTTTATAACACAGAGACTGCTTTTATTACATTGCATGTTCCAGGGCTCCCCTCACTGATCCCAGGGTAGCCAGAGGGTTTCTCTGCATGCCAGGCCTGCTGGAAGAAGTCTCTCTCATTGTCTGGATAGGCAGGCAAAAGGCTTCACTCCTGTACAGCTGTGTAACAGATAACTTTATCTGGGCCAATTAGTGAGGAGGAGTGTGGGCGAGCTCTGAAGGTCAGGAGAAAAAGGCCTGTCTTACCCCAAGCTCTCTCTCTTCCCAGTGCAATGTTTTGACAGGAAGCCTTCATTTGTGCCACCTACCATGGCAAGCCATGTTCTGTGCTCTTATCCTGCCTTTATGAGACTATATTCCGGTGTTAAATGCTCAATATTATTCAGGAGTCCTTCTGGGAGACAACTAGGGCACTGAACCTAATCAAATGTTTCAATCACAGCGATAATGGGCCTATGATAGGTTTCCAGAAGCTTGGGAAATCCAAGCACATGTTGGATATCACAAAGTTTCCTTTCATCTAGGGCTGGTGAAGCTCGTCAGGTTTTGAAACCTTTGACCTCTCCTATTTGGGCCCTGGGTGGCTAATTTTTGTGGTTGAACACAGGACCTGCGTGATGACCATGAGCTCAGAACAGAAGTCTAATTCTTTCCCATTTTGTGTCACAGCTTCACTTCTGCTTTCTCTGTGTGTGTGTGTGCATGTGTGTGTGTGTGTGTGTGTGTGTGTGTGTGTGTGTGTGTGTGCACGCGCGCGCGTACAAGAGTACTGGAGCTTGAACTGAGGACATGAGTACTGTACCTAGTTTCTCTTGTACAAGGATTGCCCTCTACTACTTGAACCACAAAGGCACTTCAGGCTTTTTCCTAGTGATGTGGTAGTGAGAAATCAAGCCCAGGGTTTTGGATATGGAAAGCACTCTACCACTAAGGCATATTCTCAGCTCTCTACTTCAGGTTTGTTAGTTTC
Organism: Dipodomys spectabilis; assembly: GCF_019054845.1. NCBI lineage: Eukaryota > Metazoa > Chordata > Mammalia > Rodentia > Heteromyidae > Dipodomys > Dipodomys spectabilis. The sequence goes on along the minus strand of NW_024870919.1, from coordinate 299,981 downwards.
TTTCTTTTTTGTTGTTGTCGGTTGTAGGAGTTGAAGTCTAGGCCTGGCTGATGTCCCTGAGCAATTCAGCTCAAATCTTATGGTCTACCACTTGAGCCACACCACCACTTCTGGTTTCCTGGTGGTTCATTGGAGCTAAGTGTTTCAAGGACTTTCCTGCCCAGGCTAGTTTTGAACCATGGTCTTCAGATCTCATCTTCCTGAGTAGCTAGGATGACCGGCATGAGCCACAAGCACCCAGCTTCCACTTCAGGTTTCTTAGTGGTGAATTAGAGATAATAGTCTCATGGGACATTTTGTCTGGGATATTTTGGAACCCAGAGCCTCAGATCTCAGCTTCCTGAGAAGGCAGAATGGCAGACCTCGGCTATAGAACCCTAGGCCCTGGCACACTGCTGCAAGGGGGTCCTTGGCTCCACATGGTGGAGTGCTAGCGATGAGCCCAAGAAGTAAGGGTCAGTGCTAGGCTCTGAGTTCAAGGTTCATGACAGAGAAAAAACCAAACAATTGTCTTCAGTAGGCAACTCATGAGTCTTCAGTAATACATAATTTTGTCCCTGCCATGTGGACATATCTGAACCTCAATATTCTTGTCTGCATAATCATCTCAGTTGTGGAGCTCTTACAAGAATAAGATGAAAGAATGCAGCCTTTGAAGGACAAAACAAATATCACTCTTTACAGGACTCAGTACAAGGCATCCTGTGAAAGTCTTAGCACCCAGCACCCAATGGAGGACTCAGCACACTGCACCCTGTGAAGGACTCAGCACATAGCATTCTGTACAGGACTCAGCACACAGCACCCCATGAAGTACTCAGCACCTTAGGAAGGACTCATCACATAGTTATATCCCACAAGCTGTCATTAGTATTATGGTGCTTTCATCAGTATCACCATTCTTTCAGAAACACATCACAAACTGCACAAAGTTAACATCTAATGATTCAGAGGAATGTTTTTTGGAGGGGAGTAGTCAGCCACAGGGATTGCACTAAAATGTTTGGGGTACTGTCCTAAGATCTTTTGCTCGAGGCTAGAGCTCTACCATTTTGACCCACATCTCAGACTTTCACATATATTCTGCTAGGACTGGGTTTTAAAACCATCAGTGTCAGATTTCAGCCCCTGAGTATCTTAGATGACAGGGGTGAGCAAGCCAGCAGCATGTGGTTCCGTGGAGCTGGGTTGCAGTGATATACCTCTGGCTAAGTCAGGTTAGATGGCAGCTGTCAGCACCAGACTCCCAGCTTGCTCTGTGATGAGGTATTTGAAGTCCTATCCTGGGTCTTGAGTAAGGGTCTAGACACAGTTCCTAAGGTTTTATGCTCAAAGCTAGTGCCCGACTTCTTGAGCGACAGCACGACTTGCTGATTTTTATGTGCATCTGGTAGTGAGGAATCGAATACAGGGTTTGGATGTACTAGCCATCACTATACCATTGAGCCCTATTAGTGACAAGTGTATAAACAGATAAAGGTGTAGATTGGCATATATATATATATATATATATATATATATATAACAAGAGAAACATGTCTGTATATTATGAAATTACATATATTACTACCAATTATTGACAATCAAATTATTCCTTCCATTTTTAAGTATCATGGTTGAATACATAATAAAGTATTAATTGAACATTAGTAAATGTAGTGTAATTGTTGTGTATAATTTTATATTATACTCATACACTAACTACTAATTTAATTGTTACTTTTGTAACATTTGTATGGATGCATATTGCAATGCATTTCTTAAAATCTCCCACCAATCCTTAGTGGCAGTCCCGGGACTCAACCTCCAGGCCTAATTTGAAGTTTCAGCTATGGCTTCCCTAAAAGCCAGCCAAACATCAGCATGAAAGGTCATGTGCACTTTTCGGCCTTGTTATTTAGACCCAGGATGGTCACAATGCAAGGGGAAAAAATGTAAAACCACCTTCCTGAAGTTCTCCGTTTTAACCTTCTCCTTTTTATTTTTATTTTTGCCAACCCCGAGATTTGAACTTGGGTCTTAATAATACAGGGCCAACTGTGGTAGAGATGCCAAGACCTGAGTTCAAGCCCCATGCTTGGCCAAAAAAATAAATTAAAAATAAATTAAAAGCCCTGGCTTGGAATTTGCAACATTTTTCTGGCAGGCCTGGTATCTGAAATCAGGGTTTGGGTAACTCTGTGGCACTGTGGGTGAAGAGGAAGCTCACTGTCCTTGAAGACAAGAAATTCAGACCAGTTCCCAGGGCCTGAATTGAAGTGCCAGCACTGGAAAAGTGAGTATAGCGTTTATTAGCCTTATTTATTTAGTATTATTACACATACAACATTTCATTTATTACATCCTATCACACAGGATATATTTGCATATGGACTATACATCATACTGAGACCCAGGGCTTTTTTTCAGGAAAAAAAAATGTTTCAAAAGTGGCTCCTTACTCCATGAATGGGACTGAGATGAGAGGTCATGGGTCAAACTCAGCTCAGGGGAGGAAAGTTAGTGAGACTCTTCATGACAATGAACTACCAAAAACCAGAAATGGAGCTGTGGGTCAAGTGATAGAGTGCTAGCCTTGAGGGAAAAAGTTAAGAGATCAGAGACCAGACCCTGAGTTCAAGCTCTGGTACTGGCACAGAAAAATAAGGAAAACCTTTCAGGAGTACCCACTCCAATGTGGAGAAAGGCCATTATCAGCTGGGCACCAGTGGTTCATACCTGGCAGCCTAACTACTAAAGGCTGAGACCTGAAAATCAATCAGGATTCAAAGCTGGACTGGGCAGACTCTTATCTCCAATGAACCACCAAAAAGCTGGGAAGCAGTGCTTCTGTAGTTCAAGTGGCAGAACACCAACCTTGAGCAAACAAGCTAAAAGATAGCATCTAGGCTTTGAGTTCAAGTCCCGGTAAACACATAAATACATACACACACTCACACACTCTAACATCCTTAGTATGTGCCAGTGGCTCATACCAGCAATCCTAGCTACTCGAGGCTGAGATCTTACAATGGCAGCTTGAAGCCAGCCCAGACAGGAAAGTCCATGAAACACTTATTTCCACTAAACTACTAAAAAAGATGAAAGTTGAGCTGTGGTTCAAGTGGTAGAATGTTAGCTTGGAGCAAAGGAAGCTCAGGGACAGTGCCTAGGCCCTGAGCTCCAGCTCTAATATTTTTTTTTAGACACCCTTTGCCAGCCCCACAGCCGATAAATCCAGATTTTGGTCATACTAAATCTCACTTCCACTCCTGCCATTTCCACAGCACTGCCACAAGTGGCCGGTGTGTGGCCAACACTGGGTGAACATACACAAGGGGGACATAGCCAGGTCAAGCTAATGCCCCAGAACTTTGAGGTATTGGCCATACCAGTCTCTCTTCCCCCAGTTCCCAGGCCCTGGAATCTAAAATCTGTGCCTCTGTATTCTGGGCATCTGGAATTGTCTAGAAGGACCAGAGAGTCCCAGCCAGGGCTGGAAGACAGACTTTCCTGTGATAAAGTTTGTTTACATTTCCTAGACACTGACCAATACTTCCAAGCCATCTTGGCCTCACCTTCCATGTAGTCCTGGATCCCCTTGCTTGGGTGGTCTTCAGTCAGCTTTCACGCTCGAGTTGGCCAGAACCACCAGCAACCCCCCATTCCCTACTCCACTGCCAGCCTGTTTAGAGGGATGTGCAGAGGACCAGCTGAGGAAAAGGACAGGACATCCTGTGACTGAAGCCCTCCTTCTGAGGCAGAGGAAACCAGCTAGCACTGTTGTCCCAGAATCCCCTGGGGCCGGCCAAATATTTGGACAGCCAGACTTGTGCCCCAGAGAAAAGCTGGAACACAGGCCTCTGGCCATTTCGCACTCATTGTAGACCCAGATAGGGGGCTAAAGTCAAGGTCAACGTGGAGGAGGGGCACCATCTCAGGTCAGGAAGAGGCAGACAGGCACCCAGGAAGGGGACAGAGAAAGACAAGGGAAAATTACTCACACACACACACACACACACACACACACACACACACACACACACACACACACACACATATGGACATTCCAAGGCCTCAGCAGTTCCTGAGAACAGAACCATGAACTCTGTCCATTAGGATCACATCCGACCCATGAGAAGATGGCACTATCATACACACACCAACTGTAAACACAACATTGAGCCTCTCACATACTTGTAATGTCTCATAACCCAGCATGTAATTTCCTACCGTATACATTGGTATGTGGAAAACTCAGCTACCTCTTTGTTTATTGTTGATCATGGGGTTTGAACTCTGGGCCAGGGTACTCTCACTCAGCTCTTCAGCTGAAGATGTGCACTCTACCACTTGAGCCACAGTACCACTTCCTGTTTTCTGATGGTTCATTGGCTATCAATTATCACAGACTTTCTGCCCAAGCTGGCTTTGAACCGTGGTCTTTTCAACTCAACTTTATGAGTATCTAGGACGACAGTTGTCAGCTACCAGCAGCACCAGGCTTCAACCATCTTCATATACCCAGAGGAAACTCAATTCGTCAAGCCACATACTTCTTGCAACACTTGACTTCAGTCTTTGATATCCAGCATCCAAATCTATCCTTCAATGGAGAGAATACAGACACATCAATCCCACCCCTGAACCATTAGCCCACTCTGCCTGCCACGGGTCTCCTCTTCTTGAGTTCTTCATAAGGCACCGCCCATTCTAATGTGGTTTCAAACTAGGACAAACTTGGGGAGTTCTTAGAAATGTCTGTACAATGAGGCCAGCACCTAGTCTCTCAAACACAGCACCCCTACACACACCTCCACATCTTTATAGGCAAAGATGTTTTACTTTCTTTCTTTTCTTTCGGTTGTGAGGCTTGAACTCTGGGCCTGGGTGCTGTCCCTGTGCTCTTCATCTCAATGCGAGCACCCTACTACTTGAGCCACCGCACCACCTCCGGTTTTCTGTTGGTTTGTTGGAGATAAGAGTCTCAGGGTCTTTCCTGTCCAGGCTGGCTTTGAACTGTAATCCTCAGATCTCAGCTCTTGAGTACCTAGGAATAACAGCCATGAGTATCCAAAGATATTTTTCCAAGGTTTTGAATCCTATCCCCTCGGAAAACCAAGATCTGAGGACTGCACAGATGGATGCTGCCCTTGGCAGCAAAGTCCATGAGAACTCTTTATTTCCAATTAAACACCCAAAAAAAATCTGGAAGTGGAGCTGTGGCTCAAATGGTAGAGTGATATCTTATAGCATAAAATACAAGACCACACCCTAATTTCAAGCTTTGTCTAGCATAGACCCACCCAAGAAAAGGAAGCAGGTTGGCACACGGAAGCTCAAAGCTCACACATAATACTCAAGCCTCCAAGAACAGACCCCATCCTGATCTGATTCACTAGATTCTATGTCCTACATCATGGCAGTCTTAGATGGGACTGACAATGCACCAAGTTAGGACGTTCAAGTACAGTCTCATACTGAGGATCCTCTGACATTATCAAAGACTCAGGATCTCTCACAGTCCTGCCTAACCACTGGGCAGTGAGGTGAGGTCTAGTTATCCAACCACATGATATGGGAACCAAAGGGTTTCTTGGTCAAGGGACGGAGACTGGGGGTGGGGGAGGCTCTAGGTCCCTCTCTCTTGGGAAGATAAAAAGGGCTGATCTATCCCAGGAATGTTCCTGTGTTGTGAGTATTATTAAAGAAGCAACCCTGCTCAGAGCCCAGTGCTCTGGAACCAGTCCTGGAACCTTCATTGTCTATGACCCCCCAGACCCTGGCACACACTATAATAGTTTGTTAGATAAATAAATGAGCATCTGTCTATGACAATACTACAGAAAAGTCCCATCTGATTCAGGTAAGTATCCTCTGTGGGGGAGGGGAGACGAAGCCTCATATAGCTCTCCCACAGTTCTCCCTCCTCCCTCTTCATGCCCTCCTGGTGACCTTGCACTTAACTGTTTTGACTCCGAGGATATGAGCCACAATATACTCGCTGGATTCTGGGCCTTCTGGGATACCTATCTTCTCAAAGATCTCTGCCTAGCGGCTGATCAGTTCTGTGGTACTCAATTCCCCACTCAAGTGTGAACGAGGTTGTCATGAGCTGAACGTCTAGCTCAAGAGGCCTCTTCTCCTCCCCCTGGGACCAGCCAGGATGGTCTACCACATCCGGCCCCCAAGTTTCATGCTGCAGATAAAAGATCCTTGAGGCAGCCTGGGGCCTCTGAATCTCCCAGCGTCCAGTGTAGGTGCTGGGTATTGTCTCTACTCACAGCTGGCAGGCTGGGGATGGTGAGGTCACAATCTCTGCTCCCCACAATGCCTTCCACTGTGGTGGTCACCCTAAAGAGAGCAGGAAGAGATTCAGCAGCTGATGGAGAAAGGCAGTCAAGGCACAATGTTCAAAGCAGGACACAATATGGCTTGTGAACTCTGCCTGTGCAGCTTTGAATGTTATTGTTTGGTGGATGAAATGGTCCATCTAATTTGACCCATAATCCCAGGCGTTAGTGGAAATTGCCAGCTTAAACAAGAACAACAACAAAAACCCTGGAAAATGTGGCATTTAATTTATCCCAATCAAACTTAAAAGTTTCCAAAGTCAATGGTCCCCTTTCCCTTCCAGACAGCCTACAGCAGGTTACAGAAACTGGCATTCAGTGAGCCCTAGCTAACTGACATGTCCTGATACTGAGTGGGCTCCAGCAGGGGGAATGGACTTGCCTACCACTACCAAGGTGGAAATGGCTCAAGCAGGACACAGATTGGATTCTGCAGGACTCCAGGGAGGATTGACCACTGGTGCACTGCCGTGGGAGGGAATACACGCCACCAATAGGGGTATGGAGCCCTGTGCCCAGATGCCCACAGAGATCATGAATGCCCTAGGTAAGGTTCCCCTCTCATCCTCCGTCATGGTGAACCATCTGCCATGTCACACTGTATGCAAGCCCCCAAAACCTCATAGCTTCAAAGACCCTGCCCTGCCTTCTCTCCCATCTCATTACCTAATTATGTTTGGCAGACACATTCTCAACCCTTGAGTTAGCTCCAACTATACACACGAGAGCAGAGTGTCTGGCTGGAAAATTGTGGCTGTGGTCACACTCGCCTCACCAAACTTCTGGCTGGGGATAGAAAGACAGGTGTCCACTCTAGTCCAGGGTTCACACAGGTCTCCTAGGGGAGGCACATGCAGGCCCAGCATCTACTGTGGGCTATAGGAAAGGGGGAAGAGAGAGGTGGAAAGGGGAGGAAAGGAATATCTACTGAAATTTTCCATAAAGGAGCCATGAAACTGTGAAGGAGAAAACAAAGATTGTGGCTGGGCTCATACTTGGTATTGATGAAAGAAAGAACAAAAACAAATACACACACAGAGAGAAATAAAATGCTTTTGCTGTTTTTAGACATGATGATGTAAATATAGTTTCATTGATCTCATCTCCCTGCTCTCCTAACACACACACACACACACACACACACACACACACACAAATCCAGAACAGTGACAGAAGACTCTTCCATACAGTACCTGCAATTTGCCAAATGATCACTCACCTGAGTACAGTCAGGCTGTACAAGGAGAAAGATGATCTCTCTCTCTCTCTCTTCCTCTCTCTCTCTCTCTTTCTCTCTCTCTCTCTCTCTTTCATGGTCTCTCTCTCTCTCTTTCAATCTCTCTCTCTCTCTTTCATGGTCTCTCTCTCTCTCGGTCTCTCTCTCTTTCTCTCTCTCTCTCTCTCTCTCACACACACACACACTCACACAGACTCAGAATAGTGCCTCTCTTAAGTTTGTTGTTTCCTCATGGGGGACAATGTACAAGCTGGAGCATGCAGGTTCCGATTCCCCATTCCCTTGTCAGAACCAAGGGCTCCCACCCAAGGGGAGCACCACTCTAATGACACAGCACCACCTCACCTCACACCTTCTCCAGGGCCAGACCCTTCCCCTTGGGAACAACCGGCCTTAACTCCTCTTTCACCAAAACCCTAGGCCAGGATGTGCGGTGAAGGAATCCTCAGAGAAGTGGTCCTCAGAGGCAGGATTGAAAACAAGCAGGGGGTCATGGGGTCCCCAGGGGGTGTCTGACCTGGAGTGGGGCGGTGTTGAGGAAATAGATGGGGTCTTAAAGGCTACATACATGGAAGTACTCCCTACTTCCAGCTTAGGTACTTCTGGGCGACTGTGTGGATTATTGGGGAGGACAAGGAGACCAGATGGACTGGGAACACCAACAGATGCTTGCAGAGCTGGGAAATGTGATAATCCTATGATTACTGTTGACAGCTAGGGTGGGGGGGTCATGCTGGGTATATGTGCAATGGAGGAGTGTGTTCCTCCCAGATATTCACCTTCTATCTGACCCCCAGTGACCTCACCTCCCTAGTGGGCTTTTCTGGGTCCCTCCTCACCTGAAAGGGAGACTGAGAACAGAGGTCAAGGACTCACACAGCAAGGGGGTCCTGTCTTCTGCATCCAACACCCCCACCCCAGAAAAAAGGAAAAGACCCAAGAAGGCAGGTGTGGAGCTGCTGCAACCCACCTCTGACTAAAACCACCAGGCTCCCACCAGGGAGAGGAAGGGTGAAGATGTGGGGCTGTGGGTCTCCCACTGCTCCAGGCCAGGGGCTTGGTGGTGTCCCTTTCTCACTCAAACCTGCATCTCCCCATTTCCTGGCACACTGACCACTAGGAATGGGGTTGGAATCCCTGGGTCCATCAACCCCCACCCTTGGGGCACATTTTTGGCAGAGCCAGGGCTGGCCTTCCTGGCACTGAGGAGGCATGGTGGGGATTCGAGCGGGGAGGCTGGAGTAGTGGGTCTGGTTCCACAGTGAGGAGGGGGGTGTTCGGGTAGGACACAAGGTTCGAGCTCGTGGGGCGGCCACCCACATGTGCTACTGGGAGAAGCTGTAGGCTGTGGTACTGGGTGCAGCGGACAACAATGGCAGCATCATGGTGGATGCTCGGGCCCAGAGCAAAGGAATGGGGCCCGGGACTTGGTCAGGGTCGCAAGCCAGCCTGGGGCACACCATTGCTAGATGACTCCAAGAGGCACCATGGGTCTGAGCCAGCAGTGACATATTTGAAATGCGATGCCGTAGGGAGGGCAGGAGAGGGGACTGGGGCAGTGGCAGGCAGGTTGTGGGGCTGAGTGCCCCCCAGCCCTAGCTGAGCTCCCAACACAGGGACCTCAGGCTCAGGGTCTATGTGGCTTCTGAGACTCCCTGGGGCTGTGCAAGGGATGTGCCTGCTGTGCTGGCTTTGTGTGCTCTGTGCTCTTTGCCCAGACCCATGTTCCTACAGCAGCAGAGGCCAGCCATTGACGCTGCCTGGCCTGGTGCATGTGTCTGCCCTTCTCTCTCTGCCCCCAATTCTCTGCCGTGTTGCCCCGCCCCCACTGCACAAGTGTTCCAGCCTGCCCCTGGCTACAGCAGATATGTGCCCCCTCTGCCATGCCCTGTCCTCCCCTTGGTCACGCCCCCTACCCCCTCGGCCAAGCCCTCTATCCCTGGCCTTGTGCTGCACTGTCTCTGCCCTAAGGCTACCAGGCCATGGAAAAAGCAGCCTCATCTCAGCCCAGGGCTTACCCCCAACCCCAGCAGCTGCCTGGGGGGATCAAATTTCCCCTCAGCCCAACCACTGGGAGAGACTCTTCTCCATCCACCCCACACACCAAGCAAGTGCATGGTGACCCTCTGTGTTTGTGTTTGTGTGTGTGTGTGTGTGTGTGTGTGTGTGTGTGTGTGTGTGTGTCTGATTGTCAGGGATAACTCCCTCTCAAGGACTCAGATCATAGCACCCTTTGGGATGTCAGCACACAGCGCACTTTAAAAAATATAGCACAAAGAACCCTATGTAATGGACTCAGCACGACGCACCTTTTGAAAGACACAGCACATAGCAACCTCTGGGATCCTCATGGTAATCTAAAGACCAGTAAAATTAGACATGCCATTTTGACATGAATAAAAAATATCATACTAATATGACATCATATGTCATAGGGACATTGTACACATATTGTGAATGCCTATTCTGTGATTTCATTCTATTTCAAGCAAGCAATATTGGTGGGTATCAGAAATCCATTGTGACCTTAAAACCATTGTAAGAAAAATCCCTTTCTGATATCACAGTGCCATTGTGATAACATTAACCTGTTGTGACATCACAAACATCTCCTGTCCATTGTGACCTCATCACCAATGTGACATCACAAAGCCATTGTGATATCACATTGCTGTTTTGACATTACAATCTCCTTAAGATCTCCCAAACCCATTATGACATCTTTAGCACCTTTGAAAAACCACATGGCCTTTGTGACACCACAGTCCCTTTGTGTATCCATATCCTCATTGTGAAATGTCAATTGAGATTAGATATGCCATTACAATATCACAAAGCATTTACAATATAATCATCGGTGTGACATCACATTGTCATTATAACAACATCGTCTCATTGTGACATCACAATTCTGTAATGACATCATACCACTATGACATCACATTTTCATTGTGACATCATATATACATTATCAGTGCCTATTATGTGATCTCATTATATTTCAAATGTGGCATGTGGGTGCATATAAAAACCACATTTTGACTTCATAACCATTGTGACATCACAATCCCTTTGTGACATAACATTGCCATTGTGATATCTCTAAACAACTGTGACAAATCAAACATGTCCTGTCCTCATAAGTTTTGTGACATGTTGCCACTGTGTTATGTTAGGCCCATGAGAGCTCACTATTTTTGACATCATATTGTTTCAGATATGACATGAAATATTAGAAATATACTGTGACATCATGAGTATTGTGACATCACACTGCTGGATGTAATGACCATTGTGTCACATTGTCACATCACAAATGTGTTCGGACTTCATCACTTTTGTGCCAACACATGCCTCTGGAATCCTCACAATCCCATTCTAAACTTATATACTCACTGTGAGTTAGGGATAATTGAGGTCTGGAATGACATTGTCACATCACAAACTACTGCGACATCACAAAACTATTTTGAAATCATCACTATTATGGCATCACCAACTAATTGTGACAAAACAACATTCTTACAACATCATAATTTGATATCATATTGCAATTGTTATTACAAACCTATTATGACCTCATCACATCTTAGAACATTCATGGCCTTTGGGACATCAAGTTCCTTCTTTGAACTTGTATCATTGTGAACTTTTAGCAATTGAAATTTGAAATAAGATGTGATATTACAAACTAGTTTGACATCACTTACCCACTTTTATATCATTAACACTTTTGACAACAGAAACCTCACTTTAAACTAATGGCAATTAAGATCTGACATGCCATTGTGACATCACAAACCTTTTGTGACATCATCAAAAGTGTGACATCAGATTGTAGTTATGACAAGCTATAGTGACATCATAACATTATGACATCATATTGCCATTTTGCTGTCATAGACACATTGTGAATGTATATCCTGTGATTTCATTCTATTTCAAATGTAGCATATCAGTTGATATCAGAAACACATTGTGATCATAAATATTGTAATATTATGAACCCTGTGTGATGTCTTAACCAGTGTGAAATCACACTGTTGTTATGATATCTTTAGCTAATGGTGACATCACAAAATGACAATGACATTATAGCATTTTCCCTTGTGTCACTGTGACATCATAGTCATATTATGAATGCCTAATCTGTGATTTCATAGTATTTGAAATGTGGCATGTGGGTTGATCTCAATTGTCATTAACTACCATAAGTATATGATTTTGGGAAGGGATTCTGATGTCACCAAAGTATATATAGTCAAAGAGTTAAAGAACAAACAGGTCTGAGATGTCACAAAGTGACACCATGGTTATGATGTCCAGTAGTGTGATATCATGATATTACACTGGATTTTAGATATCTGATATCATATCTGAAATATGAGATCAAACAGAGATTTTCAACTCACAAAGGGCCTAAAATATCACAATGGCATATCACAAAAGTTATGAGGACAGGAGAGGTATTTGATGTCACAGTAGGTTAGTGATATAACAAAGGCAATGTGATGTAACAAAGAGATTTTGATGTGACAAAGGTTATGAGTTCACAATGGTTTCCTGATATCAACCCACATGGCACATTTGTAATAGAAATAAATCAAAGAACAGGCATTCACAATGGGTCTATGACATCAAAGTGACAATGTGTTGTCAAGGCAGCAATGTTTGATAGGATATGTACTCATTACCTTATTCATGTAACTGTAATCCCTCTGTACACTGTACTTACAATAAAAAATGCACAGAAGAAAAAATTGGTATGGTGTCATTGGGGTTTGGTGTTGTCACACTGAGATGATAGTGTCATGATGATGTGATTTCACAGTCATAATTATTGCACAAAGTATTTGTGATGATACAATGCTATGTGTGATCACAATTTTCATTAGTTCACTATGAGAATATGGGTACACAAAGGGTCTGTAATGCCACAGAGGTCGTGTGTTTTGTAAAGGTGTTAAGAGTTCACAATTGCTTTATGATGTCACAATGTGATTGTGAAGGCACAACAACAACGGGATGTCACAATGGGTTTGTGATGTCACAGTGGTGATGAGGTCACAATGAGTTTGTGATGTCACATGAGTTTTCAATATTACAATGACAGGTCCAATTTCAATTTCTACTAATTCACAATGAGGATACAATTTCAAAGAAAGAATCTTAAGCTCCAAACAATATGTTTTTAGTCATAACTTGTGTGATATGCTGACAGTAGGATATTTTAGGCCTTTAGCAAGCTTATATTCTGTTTTCAAACTCATAATAATTCAGGCATGACATATCATATCAGAAATTGTCTCTGACATTATGAACATTGTGACATCACATTGATAGACATCAAGACCATGGTGTCACATTGTGAACTCATAAATCTGTTAGGACTTCATCACATTTGTGGCAACACATGACTTTGGAGACAACACAGTCCCTTTGCGAACTCATATCTTCATTGTGAATTAATGACATTTGAGAACTGGCATACCATTGTGACATTTCCAACCAATTGTGACAGCACAAACCTATTGTAGTAGAAACACATTGTGATCTAATAGCCATGGTGGTAACACAATCCCTTTGTGACCCCACATTTCCATAGTGATATCACTAACCTACTGTGAAATTCCAATCCTTTCATACTCAATCCAGGTATGAAATGTGATACCCGAATCCAGTGTAACATCTAGATCATGGTGACATCACACTGATAGATGTTATGAGCATTTTGTCACTTTCTGACAACACACACCTGTTAAGAGTGCATCACTTTTGAGACAACACATGCCTTTAGAGACATCACAGTTCCTTTGTGAGCTAATATACTCATTGTGAGTTGACAATTGAGATCACATGTGTCATTTTGATATCACCAGCCCATTGTGACATCACACACCTCTTGTAAACTCATCACCAGTGTGGCATCACCAATTGTGATATCAAAAGATTATCAAGTCATCATATTGAAACATCACATTGCCATCGTGATATCACTGTGCCATTGTGTTTTCAAAAACTTGCTATGTCTTCATAGCGTTTTAGAAAATTCCTGGCCTTTTATACTTCAGTCTTCTTCTGTGAACTCATCTCCTCATTGTGAAATAGTAGCAACTGAAATTGGACATGTGATTATGAGATGTGACTTCACAAAACTATTTGATTTCACCACCAATGTGACATCACAAACCTATTGTGAGCTTTCATAGCCATTTGACATCACTATCACATTGTGACATCCCAAACCTATTAGGATCTCTTAGCACCTTTGAAAAAACATATGGCCTTTGTGACATCACAGTCCTTTTGTGTAACTATACCTTCATTATGAATTGACAATTGATATCAGACATGCCATTGTAACATCAAGAAACCTTTATGACATCACCAGTGTAACAACATTCTCATTAGGCCAACATCAACTACTTTTGACATCACAAAACTACAACAAGATAGCATTATGAGATCACATTGTCATTGTGATGTTATAGACAGATTGTGAATGCCTGTTTCTAATTTTTTTTTTGGTTGTGGGGCTTGAACTCTGGGTTTGGGTGCTGTCCCTGCTTTTCAGATCTAGGCAAACACTCTATCACTTGAACCACAGCACCACTTCTGGTTTTCTACTGGTTTTTATTGGGGATAAGAGTCTTATGGACTTTCCTGTCTGAGGTGGGTTTGAACTGTGATCCTCAGATCTCAGCCTCCTGAGTAGCTAGGATTACAGGTGTGAGCCACCGGTGCCCAGCTTTTTCATTCTAATTCAAATTTGACATGTGTGTTATAAAAGAAACATAATGCGACCTCATAACCATTGTAAAATCATAAATCAGCAGTGACATCAAATTGTCATTATGACACCATCAGCTCATTATGACATCACCAAACAACAATGCCATCACAGCATTATAAATCACAGTGTCATTGTTACTTATGGACATAACAGCATGAAGGCCTATCTGTGAATTCATTCTATTTCAGAAATCCATTTTGACCATATAATAATTGTGATATCACAATCCTCTGTGACACTACATTACTATTGTGATATCATTAACCTGCTGTGCCATCACAAATCAATCCTGTCCTTATAAGTTTTGTAACATGCTGCCATTGTCACATATTAGGCCCTTTTTGAGCACATAATCTGTTTTAAATATCATATTTCTGGTATGACATGTGATGTCAGAAATCCCCTGTGTCATCATACTGCCCGATGTTATGACCATTGTGTCACATTGTGACATCACAAACCTGTTAGAATGGCATCATGTTTGTGATAACACATGCCTTTGGAGACAGTACAGTCCCTTTTTGAACTCATATATTCATTGTCAATTAATGAAAATTGAGATCTGCCATGCCACTCTGACATCAGGAACCCATTGTGACATCACAAACTTATTGTGACTGAAGTGATCCCCGCGACTCGGGATCCCCCGAAGAGACCACCAGAGACTGTGACCAATGCAATCAGCAAAGAGTCATTTATTGGCAAGCCCAGGCTTGGTTCTCCGTGCACTCGGTAACCGGTGATGCTAAGAGGCCCCGAGGCTTGGGTTACAAAATTTTTATATACTTCTTGAGGTAGGGCAGAGACTTAACACACATAATAACATTTTGTAACAAATCATCACACATGGCTGAAAAATCATAACATTACTTTAGCATATGATTGGCGTATTACAGAGCAGGAAAGTATAAGGGACAGGGGATTGGGTGGTTTAAGAGCCGACGTGCTTTAAACTGATGGTGGGATATACTATGTAAACTCCAGTGCTACTTGCTAACCTGCAGGTGCTCGTGACTAAGAGTGATCTCCAGAGCCCAGAAGGGGCTTTCTGGCATTTCAGATATGCTGATAAGGCACCCTCTGTGCTGATAAGGCACCAGCTGTGATGATAAGACACCAACTGTGCTGATAAGACACCACCTGTGGTTTTAAGGCACCAACTGTTCTGATAAGGCATCTGTGCTGTTAGGCACCATCTGTGCTGATATCCTGTGTTTGTGTAACAGACCAGAACCATCTGTGGTTCAGAGAATTGCTCCATCAAGCCCTTTTTATCTGCAGTGAGTCGAGGTTCAAGCAACACGAAATTACTTATTTAGCAAAAAGCAAATTACAGAAGCAAAACAAGCAGTTAGTAACTATGATATTAACCTGATCAGTATTGTCCAGTCTTTCATGACCTCATCATGCGAATGGCATCAACAACTAATTGTGGCATTATTTTGACATGATATTGTGTATTGCCGTTGTGATATCACTATTCCATTGTGTTTTTACAAACCTATTATGGCCACATCACATCTTAGAAAATTCATGGTCTTTGAGACTTCAAGCTCTTTCTGTGAACTCGTGTACTTATGACCTCTAAGGCAAGGAGAAAAACGATCGAGTCACATTTAATAAAATGAACTAGTTTACACTAGAAAGGGGACTGGGATTACCTTATCCTGGACTGGATACCCAGGTCCAAGAGCAGCCTTGACTACCAAACCTCAGACCTCCAATGGGCAGCCAGACCCTTTCTTAATTGGTCTGCAAACCAACAGCCAAAAAACTATCATCTCCAAAGTGCCAAACCTCAATGGGCAAGGCTTTTTACTTTTCCATTCTTCCCTCCTTCGCTGCAGACCTGTCCTTCCTTTCTAGTCTTTCCCTTTTTCCCTTGCACCACTTCCTTCTTCTCTTCAGGCCTTTCCACTCTCCACAGGCCTGCCCTACTCTGCCCCAGTGACCACTTTCCAACTTTCTGCTCTCCCTCAACTTCCTCTCTTCTCGGGTTTTTCCCTTCCTGCTATCTCACCACTTACTTCCATCCTGGTAGCTCCCATTTTTATCTCCCCTTCCAGTGCTCTGAAAATGCAACCTATATATAGGTTTTATCCCTCCTCACTCCAACGGGTCTTCTGTCTAACCATCACTTCCCAAGCCCAATGCTCAATCACTTCTTGATAGCTCACTATGTGAAGCTTGACACCTCCACATTTGGTGGCATTCCCCACACTCTCTGGTGGGCCAGGCCAAGAATTTACTATGGTTATCTGCTCCCACAGATAATTCTGGCTCCACTGGTTATTATATTATCCTCATTGTGAATTAGAAGCAATTGAAATTGTATATGTCATTGTTATACTACAAACTTGATGAGACATCAATAACCCATTGTGACCTCATCACTGCGGTGATATCACAAACTCATTGTGATATTACATTGCAATTGTGCCACTATGATCACATTGTGACATCCCAATCCTATTATGACCTCAGAAGTTTTGAAAGAAAGCATGGCTTTTGTGACATCACCGGCCCTTTGTGTACCCATATCCTCATATTGAGCTAATGACAATTGAGATCAGACATGCCATTTTAACATCGCAAAACCTTTGTGACATCATCACCATTGTAACTTCACATTGTCATTATAACAACATCAGCCCATCATGACATTATAAAACAGCAATGACATCATAGCATTATGACATCAAATGGTCATTGTGATATCACAGATACATTGGAATGCCTATTCTGTGATTTCATTCTATTTCAAATGTGGCAGGTGGGTTGATATCAGAAAGACATTGTTACAACATAACCATTATGATATCACAATACCTTGATGACACCATATTGCCATTATGATATCACTAACACCCTGTGATATCACAAAACTGTCCTATCCTCATAAATGTTTTGACATGCTGCCAGTGTGATCTCTGGCCTCTCTGAGCTCATAAATTTTTTAACTCATAATACTTCAGGTATGACATGTGATACCAGAAATGCACTGTGACATCATGACCACTGTGACATCACACTGCCAGATGTCATGACCACTGAGTCACATTGTGACATCACAAACCTGTTAAGACTCATTACAGTTGTGCCAAGTGTAATCTTATCACCACTGCGACATCACAAACCCATTGTGAAATCAGATTGCCACAGTGATATTAAGATCACCTTGTGACATCCCAAACCGGTTGTGACTTCTTAGCACCTTTGAAAAAGCACATGGTGTTTGTGACATCACAGTCCTTTGGGTAACCATATCCTCATTGTGAACAAAAGACAACTGACATCAGACACGCCATTGTATCATTACAAATGCTTTGTGACATCATCTCCAGAATGAGATCACATTGTTGTAATGATACCATCGGCCCATTGTGACATCCCAAAATGACAATGACATCATAGCATCATGACATCACATTTTCATTGTGAAGTCATAGAGACAATGTGATTGCCTATTCTGTGATTTCATTCTATCTCAAAAGTGGCATATTGGTTGATTTCAGAAACCCATTGTGCCCACATCACCCTTGTGACATTACAATCCCTTTGTGACCTCATATTGATAATGTGATATCATTAATGCAATGTAACTCACAAATCTGTCTTGTCCTCAGAAATTTTGTAACAAGCGACTACCTTGACCTGGGCTGCATGCCCAGAGCTAATTGCAGCCTCAACCATGAACCCTCAGACATCCAAAGAGCAGCCCAGACATTTGTTAATTAGTCTTCAAACAACCAACCCACAAAATAATGATCTCTAAAGTTACACACTTCAAAAGACAAGGCTTTTTACTTTCTCTTCATCCTCCTTTTCAGACCTGTCCTATATTTCAGGTCTTTTCATTTTTTCCTGCCACCATTCCTTTCTTTTCTTCAGGCTGCTCTACTCTTGATAGGCCTGCCTGCCTTATCCAGATGGTCAGCTGCCATCCTTCACCTCCTGCTCTCCCTCAATTTCCTCTCCTCCCAGGTCTTTACCCTCCTGCAGTCTCATAACTTCTTTTCTTCCATGCCTTTCCCCTTTTTCTCTCCCCTTCTGTTGCTCTGAACATGCAGCCTAAATATAGGCTGTACCCTTCCCCCACTGCAATATGTTTCTTGCATAACAGTTTTCAATCATCACTTCCCAAATGTCCATGCACAATCACTTCTTGGCAGCCCGCCATTTGAGGCTTGACATCCTATCTCCTTCAGCAGCATGTCCTGCCCCCTCCAACGGCATGCACTCCCCTCTCTGGTGGTCCAGACCAGGAGGCCATGATGGCTATCTGTTCCCGTGGATTATAGGGGCACTGATGGTTATTACAGTGTCTTCATGGTGCACTAGGAACAATTGAAATTGAACAAAAATTGTGATATTACAAACTTGTGAAATAACTAACCCATTGTGACCTCATCACCACTGTGACATCACAAACCCATTGTGACATCACATTGCTCTTTTGACACCAGGATCACATTGTGACCTCCCAAATCTATTATGACCTCTTATATCCTTTGAAAAAAATACATAGCTTTGTGACATCACAGTCCCTTTGTGTACCCAAATCCCCACTGTGAAATAATTAATCAGACATGATATTTTAACATCAAAAACAGTTTGTGAGATTATCATAATTGTGATATCACATTGTCATTTTGACACTGTGTGCTCATTGTGAAATCACAAAACTAAAATGATATGATAGAATTATAACTTCACATTGTTATTATGACATCATAGACACATTATGAATGCCTTTTCTGTGATCTCATCATTCTCTTTCAGATGTGGCCCGTATGTTGATATCATAAACAAATCTTGAATTCATAGCCATTGTGACATCACAATCCCTTTGTACATCACATTGCCATTGTGATATTACTAACCCACTGTGACATCACAAATCTATCCTGTCATCATAACTTTTGTGACATGCGGCAATTCTGATATGTTAGGCCTTTTTGTCCTCATAATCTGTTGTCGACCACATTAGATTTCACATATGACATGTGATATAACAAATTCCCAGTGACATCATGACCATGGTGATATCACACTGCCAGATGTCATAACCATTGTGCCAAATTCTGACATCACAAACCTTGTAGGATTTCAATATATTTGTGCAACACATATTTTTGAAGAAATCACAGACCTTTTTGAACTTATATACTCATTGTAAGTTAAAGACAATTGAGAACCATTATGTCATTGTGACATGCCCAACATATTGTGACATCACCAATCTTTTGTGACATCATCACCAATGTGGCATCATCAACTAGTTGTGACATCAAAACAATATTTTGACATGATGTAGTGAGTTGACATTGCCATGGTGATATCACTGTCCCATTGTGTGTTCACAAACCTAATATGACCTCAAACATTAAAAAAAATTCCTGTCCATTAGGATTTCAAGCTCCTTCTGTGAACTTGTGTGCTCATTGTGAAATAGTAGCAATTGAATTTGGACATGTGTTTAAGATATTACAAAAGCATCATGACATCAAAAACCCATTGTAACCTCATCACAATTGTGTATCATAAAGCTATCATGACCCCTAAGTATCTTTGAAAACACATCTGGCATTTGTGACATCACAATCCCTATGTGTACCCATATCCTCATTGTGAACACATGACAATTGTATTCATATATGCCATTGTAACATCACAAACCCTTTGTGAACCCATCACCAGTGTGACAACACATATTCATTATGACACCATAACCTCCTTGCAACATCACCAATTTACAATGACCTCATATCATTATGACATTATTGTCATTGTGATGTCATAGACACATTGTAAATACCTATTCTCTTATTTCATTCTATTTCAAATGTGGCATGTGGGTTGATATCAGAAAACCATTGTGATCTCATAAATATATGGCCCTTTCTTGTTACATAGTTTCATTTTATTCTCCATTGTTGGTAAATAAAGCCTCCAGATTGGACTTCAGGAGCTGTCCATGATCATTGCTTCATTCCTTTTCCCTGCTCTTCCTTTCCATTTAAATTCATTTTTACTTTTACTTTTTGTCAGAAGCAAAGAGGCAATTAAAAATCTATATGTAATGTTAATTTTTATTCTTTTTTGGGGGGGGGGGCAGTCGTGGGCCTTAACTCCGGGCCTGGGTGCTGTCTCTCAGCTCTTCACCTCAAGGTTAGAGCTCTACCACTTGAGCCACAGCGCCACTTTCGGGCATTTTTCTGCTTATGTGGTGCTGATGAATCAAACCCAGGGCCTCATGCATGCAAGGCAAGCAGTCTACCACTGAGCCACCTTCCCAACCCATAGTTTTTATTCTTGAATTACTAAAATTCATGCAGAACATGTCAATTCAAGCAGCATAAAATGGCAGATGTCATGAGTTTGATCTCTGTCCCTCTCCTGTGGCTCTCTTGCTCTACCATAGGGTGACCACTCCTACTAGTTAGTTATGTATCCCTGCATCTAAACCAAATGTGCACCAAGGGGAAGCTATTAAAAAGAGAGTCACCCAAGGTCCTCCAAACCTATCTTACTAAGAGGCCAAATTTCCAATTCACACTATGGAGATTCAAACTTCTACATTCAGGTTCAAAGACCTGAACCAAGTCTGTGATGGAACCACATGACTGAAGATGGTAGCTCATTGTCCACTATAGAAGAAGTCTCCAATAGCTGGGAATCAGCCCTCTGCCTTTCCCACTAAGTCACAGTGTCAGGTATGAGAACTAAGGAGTTACACAGACCATTTAGAGGTTACTAGACGTTGGGTTTTAACATTTGTAATTCCAAGATTCACTTCAGATCAAATATTGGGCCTGCACAGCAGCAGCCCAAGAGAAAATGATGTCCAGAACTTGTGTAAGAGTCTCAGACTATTTGAATTTGTTTTTATTGATCTATCTTTTTTCCTACAATGCACACCTGTGGTCAAATGGGGGCTTTCTTACGGTCTTAATGAATTTTGTTATAGCATCACAATGAAATTGAAATACACAGCTATAACTCTTTCTCTAAAGGAATACTGATGGATTTGGCAGTAGGAGAGTTCAAACTGATGACCTCTAATATTCTAGGCAGGGATTCTACTACATAAGTCCCTTACTCCAACCCTTGTTCTTCACTTTGAGCATATCAACACACTGCCTTACGCATTTCAAGAATGCTGATGTAAACTATCTGTTAGGAAACTATCTTTGGAAAGGATGATGCTCTCTTTTCTCTCACTCTTATAGGTGTTAATAACCCGTTTCATGGAGCTGTATGGCATAGGGCATTTTGCTACAATATTAGATGATTCTTTTATTTGGGGGGGGGGGGTTCCGGTCATGGGTCCTGAACTCTGGGCCTGGGCTCTGTCCCTCAGCTCTTCAGCTGAAGGTTAGCACTCTAGCACTTGAGCCACAGCACCACTTCTGGCTTTTTTGTTTTTGGTTATGTGGTGCTGAGGAATCGAACTCAGGGCCTCAGGCATGCAAGGCAAGCACTCTACAACTGAGCCAACTTCTCAGCCACTATCAGATGATTCTGAAGTAATTCCACTATTCTTTTAACATCAGTCATTCTAGATTTAAAGAAAAAGACCTTAAATATCCTCAGAAAATTGATGAGGTCTTTAAAATCCAAAAGATAGAGCAGCTTTTCAGATTATGGATGCCATGAAGTATCGTATTGGATTTAATTTTTAAGTGAGAAAACAGCTGCTTTCATGACCCATCTAACTATAAAATTTTCTTGGTCTTAGTTTTGTTGCATTTTAAGGTAAATGACAAAAGTGCCAATTTAGTGACTTCATAAGGGACTCAGCATTACATAGTTAAATAGTTGTCAAAAATTACTGAGTTGAATAGAGAACATACTTAATTTATATTAAAGTAGTAATATATTGCCATTAATGCAAGGATGTATTTTATTAGTAAATACTGAAAAGGAAAAAAAAAAGTATTTCTATAGGGGATTCATCTTGGCAATAGTCATTTTGCAGTAGGCTGATACTACCTGCATTCTTTCAAACACATGCTATTTTTGAGTGTGTTATTGTTTTAATTCTTCTCAAGAGCTATGCGGTTAATCTTGGATTCCATTAAGAAAACACCAAAGTGCATACTGATATTGTAACTTTTTATTTATTTATTTTTTTGTTGGTCATGGGGCTTGAACTCTGTGCTTGGGTGCTATCCCTCAGCTCTTCAGCTCAAGGCGAACACTCTAGGGCTTGATCCACAGTGCCACTTCTGGTTTTTTGGTGGTTTATTGGAGAAAAGAGTCTCACGGACTTTCCTGTATGTTTTGGCTTTGAACCACGATCCTCAGGTGTCAGCCTCGGGCGTAGCTAAGATTACAGGCGTGAGCCACCAGTGCCTTGCTCTGATATTACAATTTTTTAAGACCAAAAAATGATGTATTGTATGTTTCCAACAATAAATCAAGTCCATACCAAATAAAGACTTTAGTATTATTTTAAGCAGTAGTGTTTGGGGGTTATAATTCAACAAATACAGACACTTCATATGCCTTAACTACTTCTTTGAATTTTCTCTTTATTGTCAAGTTTAAAAAAATCTGGATCCACTTTAGTGAAAGTTTCCAATTGGACCCTTTGTCATGAACCCTCTGCACCTAGAAATACATAGAAATTCACTTTGTTTTTAAATTGTTGGAGCAAGTTCCAAGACCTGCACATATGTTGAATGGAAGCCACTGGTGTATGTTTGGCTCTTGCACATGGCCAGCATTCTAACAGGAGCATACATGAGGACATGGATAGTACTGAAGGACAAAATCTTTGGGAGCAAACACTGGGACCTGGCAGCCACTGAGGACAGAAGGCATTGGCTGATACCCTTGTAGTTCCTGCAACACTGCCATGGCTGTAGCAATGGCATCATTCTGTGCCCCTCGCATACCTGTAGAAACCTTGGCAACAGTCCTACAGGCTCAAGACTAAAAGAGCCAGTGGGTTCATGCCAACCTGTGATTGGTCCATTGCAACCATTGTGAGTGGTCTCTGCAGTCCATTAAAGTGCTGGGAGTTCCTGGTGACCTGCTGGACTCAGTTCTACGTTGACAATTTTGAGTGTGTGGTAGTTTTTTTTTTATTTGGAGGGGGGGGCTATGTTTTGTTTGGGTTTGGGTATTTCCTTTTGGTTATTGCTCTGGGGTTGTTATTTGCTTAGCTAAGTTTAGGTAGATTTACTTCTTGCCATCTTAGCAAAAGATGGGAGAACACAGTGAATTAGGCTCAAGCTCTTAGGAAAGGGATATTTTCACAGAACAAGACAGTATGAAGGAAATCATTGGCTACGGCAGGAGATTTTCCCTGAACAATACAGTGTGAAGGAGGAGATCATTGACTATGGTAGTATGGATATGTAAAGTTGGCCTAGCACCACCTTATAGACACTAAGGTGGTAGTGAAAATAACCCTAAAGGGAGAGTTCAACAATTGTCAGATCAAAAATGAGATGGACAGGTCGGGACTGTGGCTCAGTGGTAGATGTTTGCCTCGCAACCAGGAGGCCCTGGGTTCAATTCCTTAGCACCACAAGAACAGAAAAAGCTGGAAGTGGTGCTGTCGCTCAAGTGGTAGAGCACTAGCCTTAAGCTGAGGAGATAAGCCACAGTGCTTACGCCCAGACTACAAGCCCTAGGACCCACAAAAAGTTAAAAAATGAGATGGATATTATTAAGTTTTTCCATCACTGACCCATGATGAGGTCATACCAGGTGAGGGAAAAGGATGAGCACCAATACCTGGCAGTGGAACTGGTCATCCAGAGACCTCCTAACATATATGTGAAAATTATACCACCTATTCAAGAATGAAGTCAGGAGATTGTTCAGATTGTGAGTACTGTGCATTACTTTAACGAAAATATAAATGAATAATGACACCTTAAACCCAATAACATCGTGTTGGATGACAAAGGCAATGTGAAGGTCAATGGCTTTGGCATGAGCATAAGGACTTCCCAAGGGTAGTTGCTGAAGTTCATATTGGTACCTTAATTTTGTCCCTATAAAATATTCCTGCATGGAAATTACAATGCCTGCAATGTAGACATCTGGTGCTTGGGTGTCCTCATTTGTATTCTATGGGGATGGCACATTTCCCATTTGAATATATGAAGTTTAGCCAGAGAGAGGTAATTGTCTTGAAGTTCACATACATTTCTCTATTCACTTGTCTCCAAAAGAACAAAATATCATCTTGAAACTGTAAACTGCAGACTCAAGTGAGCGTCACAGTATGGAACAAACAATAAAGATTGGCTCAACCAAGTTGAGGAATATTTCCTCTGTCCTGATGAGCTACTATGTAATGAGCTAAAACCTATTATTCTTGCACTCATATGTGACATGGGGTATAGCCTGCCTGATAAGCACAAATCTATATTGGACAGGACATTCAATGAAATCATTAAAGTAGTATGACAGCAATGAAATTAAATCAGTGCCTTCAATTGTTTCAGTGTGCCAATCTTCTGCATATATATAGCATGTATATATGTATATATTTCACAAATATATTACATATTAAATATGTTATATATAAATATATGCATAAATATACATAATTACAGAGATGGAGTTTCATGGAATTCTCTGCTTTTGCTTCAAGCCAACATTCTCCTCATCTGAGCCTCCTTAGGTGCTAGGATTATAGACTGGGGCCAGGCAAAACATTTCCTAATAAATGCAACAGAGAGCCTATGATTAACTTCCAAGAAACATTAGAAACTGAAAGATAGTAGAATGATGAATGTAAAATAAAACACTTAAGTTATTGTAAAATTTCCAAAACTTATTTCATACAAACATTAGGGGACAGTGTTACGAGATTTATCTTTTACAAAAGATGAATAAAAAATTAAACACAGATACAGATCCCAGTTTGAAGTGTGAAAGTAAGTGGAAGGCCCATAAATTCAAGTCCTAGTACTGACCCATAACCATATATAAAATTAATTTTCTACCTGTTTTATTATAAAAATCTGTACAGAGCTGCTACAGTTACATGAGCAAGGTAATGAGTACATGTCCTGTCAAGCATTGTTGCCTCCTCCTTTGTTTTTCCCCTACCATTCCTTCCCTCCCACCTAAACAACTACCCACCCCGAAGTTGTAAAGTTCATTTTCAAGGTAGTGTCTTGTACGTCTTTTACATAAAATTTTTACAATGGGTCAACCTGTAGCCTTAATTAAGTATTTTGTGTTTTCCCTTACACTCCCTGAATTAGAGAATTATATATACAAGATGCAGGTTACCAGAATAAAATATAGTGAAAACAGGGGTTATATCATGGGGAAGGAATATATAAAGCAACCAAAAATCACATGGTACCTTATAAATAGGTTAGAAACATTAGCAAGAAAGGAAAAACTACTTGCGTCCCTATCTTGAGGTTTATTTCGCTTAACTTCATCTTATCTGGTCATATGTACATAGCTTTTGACCTTTTCTGCTTGTCCTAGATATGTACTAGTTATTGCAAATAAGGGAAACCATGGGACCTATGTTTCATTGGGCATGCCTTACTTCACTTAATATAGTTTTCCCCAAGACTTTCCATTTCCTAACAAATTGGGCGATGTCATTTTTTTTAATGGAGGCATAGAATTCATATATATATATCACATTTTCTTGATCCATTCCTCTACTGAAAGGCATCTGGGTTGGTTCCATATCTTAGCTATGGTAAATAATGTTGCAATAAACATAGTTGGGCTGGTAGCCTTAGTATGGCCTAGTTTGTGATCATTTGGGTAAATGACCGAAAGTGGGATGGCTGGGTCATAGGGGAGCTCTATGTGGAATCTTTTGAGGAATCTCCATATTGTTTTTGAAAGTGGTTGAACAAATTTATACTCCCATCAACAATGCAGTAGAGTTCCGTTTTGGCCACATCCCTTCCAGTATCTATTATTAGATTTCTTATTTATAGCTATTCTAACAGGGGAAAGGTGGAATCTCAATGTTGTTTTGATCTGCATTTCTTTTATGGCTAGAGAAGTTGAACATTTCTTCATGTGGCTATTGGCCATTGTTATTTCCTCTTCATAGAATTTTCTTTTTAAGTCTTTAGCCCACTTACTTATCAGACAGTGTTTATTTGAGGATTTGTTGTTGGGGGATTTAATTTTTTGAGTTCAAAGCATATTTTAGATATGGGACCCTTGTTTGTTGTATGGCTAGTGAAGATTTTCTCCTAATCCACGGGATTCTATTGATTTTGCTAGCTGTGTCCTATGCCATGCACAAGCTCTGCACTTTCATGCAATCCCCATTTGTGCAACCTTTCTTTGATTTGTTCTGTTTCTGGGTCTCTATTAAGAAAATTTCAGCCTGTGCCTAGGAGAACAAGGGTTTCTCCTATTCCTTCCAATATAGTTTTCAGGGTGTGTGCTTTGACTCTGAGGTTGACAATTTTGTAGGCCAGAATTTGTTTTTTTACCCAATCCTTTGTGTTCATAGAATTGTCTGTATTATGTGTAAACAGGCTGCTTTACAAGGTATCTTTCCATGTCATACAGTAGGTATTACATGGCTCTATGTAAGTATTGTATAATGACATAGAACTTTCTAATGACTTAGCTATAAAATCTATTAATGTTAATTAAGTGCCATGAAGAATGCCAAACCTCCATTTTTGTGCCCAACTCCGTCCTTGTCCTCCCTATTGTTTAGCAGCTTATATCACACTGAGCATAACTGAAGCTGGCACATGGAACAGACATGAACTCGATGGATCCTATCTGTGAGATGGCCCCAAATACAGCAAATATCAGAATCAAAGAGATTGAAGCAGTTATCCAAGGTTCCTAGTTGTATGAATGACTTCGGCTTCCAATGGTTGTACCTGCCCCTGTCAGAAGCCTGTTGATGGTCTGTCACCATCAAAGCTCACACTGAAGCTTAACTTCTCAATGTAGCAGTGTCACGAGGTGGAACCTGTAAGAGAGGTTTCAGTCATAAATAGATTAATGCCATCTCATCAACTCTGAAGGGACTAACATCATCGTCATTCTAGCACATGCCATGATGCCAAGATCCTCTGTGATATGATGCACATAGGGGGCCTTAGCCCATGTGCTAGCATGCTATTTAGACATTGCATCTACTATTAATTTTGATTGAAATCGACCTTTTTTCCGTATGAAGTATACAGCTTCAAGGATTTTGTTAAACCATGACAAAATGGACTGAGATGCTATATTTTTGTCTTTTTCATGGAACTGAGGGATAAACTGAGAGCCTTACACTTACTAGGCGGATACGTTACCATTTGTTTGAGCCTGCATTCCCCCAACCATTTTTTCTCTTTTTCATTTGGCTTTTCATATAGTCTTGTGCTAACTTCACTCAAGCCACCCTCATTACCCCATCCTCCTATACCTCTAACTCTCAATATCTGGGATTAGAGCCTGTGACACGAGTTTACCCCTTCGAATATACTATTCTTTTGGGAAGAGAGATACAGACCCCTGAGAAGAAGCTTATGTGTATTTGTGTGTGCTTGTGTGTGTGTGTGTGTGTGTGTGTGTGTGTGTGTGTGTGTGTGTGTATTCGGGTACTGGTCTTGGTGATTTATTTTGTACTGAGGGTGAATCTTCCTGATGATTCTGCATTCTAATTCTTTTCACTAAAAAAGAAATGCTTCTCTGCGTGCTAGTGGCTCACAACTGTAATCCTAGTTCTTCAGAATGCTGAGATTTGGGGATAACACTTTTAAGCAAGGTGAGCCACGAAAAGTCCATGACACGCTTATGTCCATTTAATCACCAAAAATGTCAGAAGAGGAGCTGTGGCTTAAGTAATAGAGTAATATTCTCGAGGAAAAAATAGAAATAGCACCTAGGCTCTTATTAAGGTTAAGGACCAGCACCCATACAAAATCTCCAGATAGCACTTGTGCTATTACAATGAGCTCTTGTGCTTTTTAAAGTCACAATTATGTCTAATGGATTATCTGTACAGGATAGTTGCAGTAAAAAAAAATCTTGTATTTCTTCATAAGGTATGTTCTTTCTGGACCATCTTTATGACCCATTTTTGTCTCTTGAATGATGTCTTGATTTTGAAATAGAGGAAAAATTCAGCGATGAATTTGTTCTCTGCATCCTTCCCTCATCCATTATTAATATGTTCTCTCTTTTTATTTTTTGGCAATCCTGGGGCAGGAACTCAGGGCCTAGGCACTGTCACTGAGCTTCTTTTTTGCACAAGGCTAGCACCCTATGACTTGAGCCACAGTGCCACTTATGGCTTTTTCTTTTTATGTGTTACTGAGTAATTAAACCGAGAGCTTCTTGCATGCTGAGCAAACACTCTACCACTAAACCACATTCCAAGCCACATGATCTCTTTTTAAAATATATCTGTCATGTTTACTTCTGTCCCATTTCTGAAGCCACTGCCACTGTTCTTGAATCTATCCTCAGTTTTACTCCTAATTGCCTTTCATTCCCTATAACTGCTGAATTGTTTTCCTCTCCACCAAAGAAACTATCTTTCCTTTTCTTAAATTTCACACTTCATTTGCTAAAAATGAAGGAATAACTCAATTACCAGTGTCTGAAATTGAGGACACTTAGAATAGTAAATAGATTTTTCTACTTATTTTTTCAGCCGTGGTGCTGCAACTCTGGGCCTGGGCGCTGTCCATCAGCTCTTCAGCTCAAGGCGAGTGCTTCACCACTTGAGCCACAGTGCCATTTCCAGTTTTCTTAGTGCGTTATGGGAGATAATAGTCTCTCAGCCTTTCCTGCCTGGGCTGGCTTTGAACCGGCAGCCTCAGATCTCATCCTTCAGAGTAGCTAGGATTACAGGAATGAGCCACGGCTGCCCAGCTAATAAATAGCTTTTTATGTGTATCAGGTGATACACAACAACTCAGAACCTTGGGATATCTTTTGTCTTCCAGTCTGGGAAGGATCTAACCCCACAATATGCCCTGCAAGACAACAAAATTAAAGAGATTCTACAAATGTAATTAGTTCCCACAAGATTTGGGTATGAGTTACTTCCAAGTAGTGAGTGCAAAATAAGGCCTTTCTAGAAGTCAGTGCCGCCAACAGGATGAATCAAACAGTAAAGAGAATATGTTTGTTAAGAAAGTATGGAGGTGTCTAGGAGCTGACAAAAGTGGTTGTATGATAGGAGACAAGAAACCAGAAATCACAGTCTCACAACCACAGAACCTAAAGCATACCAGGCATCCCTTAAGTTTGGAAGAGATCCCCACATTCCATGAGAGACTATAGCCTGGTGGCCCCCTGGTAGAAACTGAGCAGCTGCTAGAGACAAACTACACCCAAACTACCAAACTTATGTCCTACTATTACTGGTATTTAATGGTCAAACAAATAAATTTGTGGTAATTTGCCACATATCATGACTAAATAAATGCATCTCCCAGAGTACTGGTGCCTCACACCTGTAATCCCAGCTACATAGGAAGCTGAGATCTGAGGATCCAGATTCAAATGGATCTCAAGCAGCAATGTTTGTGATATTCATATTGCCAATAAATAGTAAAAATATTGGAAATGGTGGTATGGCTTAAGTAATACGGCACCAGCCTTAAGAGAAAAGCTAAGTAAAACTCAAGACCCTAAATTAAAACTCCAATACCAGTACATACACAAAAAATAATGGAAAAATGAGAGCATTTATTGAAGAGCATCTGGTGTTTTCTCTGCTCTGTGTAAAACTCTAACATCTCTCACACTTTTTGCTTGTGCTTGAAGAAATTTATTAAAATCTATAACACCACATTAATGATATCTAACTACACAACTACACAAATGTGTTGGTCACACACTTTTCAATATAGCATATTGTAATTGTTACTGCAAACAAAGTACCATTCCTACTAATTTAATCTAATTAATCTCAGTAACTGGATTTGTATATTGGTATTTCTCACAATACTTTATCTGAAATCAAGCTTAAACTTCGTAACTCATCAAAAGGGAAAACTTATGCTGTATCTTCAGGTACATTCCTTTCTGTCACTTTTCCTACAAATGAAAATTAATTGATTCCAACATTTAAAAATCCTACATCCCAAATTAAGAGAAGACTCTGATTAAAACTAAAAACTTTAAAGTGTTTTCAATTTCTGTTTAATTTGGACAAAGTACTTAAAGATATCTTTGGACTTCCATAGAGATATCATATCCAAAACTTCATCTATACCATATAAATAAGTTCCCTAAAGGCTGTCTATAAATTCAAATAGATGTTGCTCAATTCACTAGAGCAAAAGAACTATAAATTCTGACTTACATCTATAAACATCCCATGACAATTTCTACATCATTCCATTTTTCTCAGAACCATGAAGGCTGCCAAGATACTCACTAATGGTGAGAGGAGAAAAAAGAGCAAGTTTGCGATGGCTGATATTTTACAAAAGCCTTATTTGCATGTGGGTACACACAGAAAGCTATACAATGTTCAGCTTTACGTGGAAAAAAAAGGAACTCGCCCTACAGAGAGAGAAAACCCTTGGCAGGAGGAAGATGGACTGAAGAATTACCTGAAAGCATGTCTTCTCATATATTTCCCTCCATGTGCTTCATGGAGTTTTCTCTGGGACTCAATGCTCAATAAGGCAGACCACGGTCATCCCAGCAAAAGCACAGACAGCCAAGACTCAGGAAACAGCCACTTCTTTGCTCTCCCTGTGAAAACATCACCAACCGAATGAAAAATAAAGCAAAGTGGATTTCAGGGGCACATAAAGAGAAGCATAATGCTTTTGGGGACAAAGAAAACATGTGTGTGTGTGTGTGTGTGTGTGTGTGTGTGTTCTTGTGTGTTGGTACTGGTACTTAAAATCAGGACTTTGGAACCACCCTTTAGGAACTACACATAACTACACTTTAGCTTCTTTGCTCAAGCCCGGTGCTCTACCACTTGAGCCACACTCCACTTTTGGCTTTTTAGTCATGAATTGAAGAAAAGAGCATCATAATCTCTCCTGACCAGGCTGGATTTGAACCTTTATCCTCAGATTTCAGCCTCCTGTTTAGCCTGAATCACAGGAATGAGTCATCAATGCTGGCATTAGTGACAGACCAATGTACTGATTTCAAGCCCCAATACCAGCACAAAAACCAAAACCAAAATCATACTTCATAGACTATAAATATACAGGTAGCATATTAAACCAATATAATGAAATGTGGAGAAATGTGAAGGCCATCTGAAAATGATTATTATTATTAGCTTTTCTGATTTTTAAAAACCTAAAATTTCTTTCCTAAAATGTAAACTAACTACACAAGTCCCTCATACCAAGGTATATGTTTCAAATGAGATAGCAGATAAGGACAAACAGAAAATGCTGAGGAAAACAAATAATTTTAGAATTCAGTGATTATTACACAGAAAATCTACTTTAGCATCTGTACTTTGAAACTGTTTCAAGTAGGCTACAGTAATGACAAAAACTACTGTTCTTCTCATTAACACTTCTCATGAAAACACGTTTACTTTATTCCTTTTATCTGTGAATATTTGATTCACTTTTCCCAAAATGACACTAAAGAGACTCAGTCTTTCCAAAAATCCAAATTTTATATCTTAACACTTAAATCAAATATATCAGGTATCTTCTTTAGGTTGGGAGTATCATAACAACTTTTAAGTTGTTCTTTTACCTTTGATGCCAGGAGGGTGTGTATTTTCACAAAAGAGGACAGGAAAACACTCAGTAGATCACCTGAAGGCTGAAATCTGAAGATCATGGTTGAAAACCATGAAAACTCTTACCTCCAACTGAAAAACAAAAAGCTGGAAGATGTGGCTCAAGTGAGAGGCTGCTAAAGCAAACAAAACCAAAAGGAGGGGTGGGGACAGAGGACAGCATCCAGGGCCAAACTTCATATTCAAAGACCATCTCACATATGCACAAATAAATCTGACAACAATTCAGATTAACATCATCTGAACTGCCTAATGGGAAGTGTGCATGAGAATTTAAAAATATTTCTATTTTTAAGAAACACATTTAAGGAGTTCTGTGAAGATGGGGGAGGAGAAGCTGGAGGCTAAACATGCTCTCACATAGGAAGCAGTTTTAGTGTTCCAGTGAACAATCCTAGGCCAGAAAATTTCACCAAGTGTGCCATTACAGTACAGAGAGTTTGGCCAGAGAGGGAAAATACAGGCAAGGAGACAGATCTGAGCATGTGCCAGAGGCCATGGCTGCTGTTGTGTTGGCAGCGGCAGCGATGGCTGTAGCCATCATACTTACAACAGAAAGAGTCCGGGACAAAGGCGCCAGAGGCAGCAGGTGAGTGGATTCTATTCAACACCAGCAAGAACTGACAAGTGTCAGATATCTTCATCCTGCAGATTGCAGACCAGAGACAACCCAGGAAACAAGACTGTCTTGAGTAGAACCCTGACATTCTCACTCCTTCTCAGAGAGCAGAGGAAGGAAAGCCACCCCTCCGTACCCACCCCCCAACTACCGGAGATCTCTGTCTTTGATACTGACAAAGACCAGAGAAAACTCTGCCCCTTTGGGAGGGTAAACAGAGCCAGAGCTGCCACTCCCTACAGCAGCCAAGAAAATCAATTGAAATTCAGTAAACATAAACCCTGAGAAAGGCTACAGGCTGGGCTCTGTGAGTGTCTCAGAAGCTAGCCCCTCAGGAAAAAGCTACAGTTTGCTGAAAGGCCTCAACACTACCCAGAACCTAGCCTCATCACAGCATCTCTAAACTAGAGGAAACAGCCATCTCCCTCTTTTGTGATGCTTAAAGCAGATCTCCCTCCCTCTGAACTAGCCTGGGAGGAGGAGGATCACAAAATCCTGGGTAAAGCAGTGCATTTTTCTGCCTGCCCAAACAAACTGACTTAAGTAACCAATCAAGCCACAGGAAAACCAAACACCACAAGCAAACCAGAGACTCCAACAGGACACTGGTTATGGACTCAAGGGAGATACAGGATCTTCCCATCCCCTCCCAAAAAAATCAAAGAAATCTTTTCTTTGTACCTTTTTTAAAAATTTTTTAAATTTTTTGTTAAATTTTTACTTTTTAATTTTTTTGAAAAAATTGTTCTCTATTAATCTCTTTTTTCTTCCTCTTACAATTTTTATTTTAGATTTTAGGTGTATATGTGTGTGTGCTATTTTTTAGCTCTATTGAATTTTTGATCCTTTTTTCTTTCTTTCTCATTCTTTTCATTTTTCTTCTCTTTCATTCTTTTTTGCATGACTTAATTGCTGCTCTGCTCATCCCCAGATATACCCGACATTGATTATTAGACCTTATCCCATGTTGTCTACACACTTAATCCAAAAATTTATTACTCAATTCAAAACCTCTTAGACTTAAATTCCTTAGTAGCAGTATTAACCCTTTATACCTATAAAATACTTTAAGCATTTTTTAGTTTTTAGTTTTTCAACTCCTTTCTATCCCTCACTTCCTCTCTTCCTATCCCCGTTCTTCTCAGAATACTACTTCTTTAAACTTGCATAATTTTAATGTTTCACTTTTTAATTTAAAATTTTTGTTTTTCCATTTTTTCTTGTCTTTTTTTCTTTTTCTTCTTTTTTTCTCTCTACTATCATCCTGTCCAATCCATTTCCCTCCTTGAGATAAGGACCTGGTTAATTACACTCTCCCTTTACCTTTCCACATCCCTTTAGTCTTATTTTTACCCACATTTCTTCCTAATTTCTGCCAAATTCTTCTTTGTTGTTTGTGGACGATTAATACATAATTGTTTGGTATTTAATAAGTTGTATCTTTTGAATTAGATTGTATCTGCAGACTTTTGACTGTGCAACTATGGACATTGGTTCATGGTTGTCTTAAAATAGTGTTCTACCACAAAGCTGGTGTTACTCTCATCCCAAATGGGCAGAAGAAGCTGGAAAAAAACACAAGAAAAATGGCAAGTCCGGGGAGCTCAACTCCCACTCATGATAATCAGGGGCCATAGTTATGGCCAGCTTTTCTTTTATATTGTGCTGACCCTTGACAAGGTTGAAATCTTTGTTGGTTTCGGGTCTTTTGTTTCTCCTCAAAGGCTGCATACACAGAGCCTTTACCGTTGTCAGTAAAAACATGGAGGGCGCCAAGAATAGTCGTAGGAGAAAATAGAGATGGCATTTTGAGGGGAAGTCACCATAACATGACAGTCCATTTGGATGACCCATAATGGCAGTCAATTTGGCCTAGAAACCTCTCCAAAGAGAAAGGAAGATGAGCATTGGCTAGAGTGAGCCACTCAACATCTGCCTTCCAAACATGAAAAACAATGAAGTGAGGATCAAGGCCATAATGCCCTTGGGCTTGGGTCCTTCCCTTGAGGATAGCATCTGCAAGTTGGTTTGCCTGAGAGTACACCCAAGGTGTGCCCCCCATTGGAGTGTGAACCCACTCTAATGGCTCCCCCCCTTGAGTTAAAATTGCAGGTATTACTGTGACACCTGCAAACAATCAAAGGGAAATGGTCTTAAAAATAGAATACCTCTTTAGGGAAACTTCATCCAGGGCTTTTTGGAACTGAAAAAATATTACCCGATGGCTGTCTGTAATTGTAATAAATTCTTGGGGTATCCTGTCTTTTAGTATGGTGAATAAGGACACAAGAGTATCTTTAGGGACAAAAACCCATGGCAACAGCCAATTGATTTCCCCTAAAAGACTCTGAAGTTAGGTTAAGGTCAGAGAGCCTGGAAATCCAGCAAAGGCTTAAGGGGTCTGGCCTGAGTCAAGGTAAGGTGGGTTCTGAGCACCTTAAAAGGAGGTACCTTTTGAACTTTATTGAGGGCTATGGTAAAACCCCCCTTTTTAATATGGCACAAACCTGGACCAGATGACCCTCCAGGCGGCTCCGGTCTTGGTACCCCAGAATTATATCATCCATGTAGGGATAGGTATCTGAACCCAGCACAAGCCCTAAAAGTGTGGCCTTGTATTGTTGGCCAAAGGCCTGGCTATTGGCCATTCCCTGTTGCAACACGGTCCATTAAAACCTCCGATCAGACTGGGAAAAATTAAGAGAAGGGATGGAGAAAGCAAACTTCTCGCAGTCATCTGGATGCAGGGGGATAGAAAAAAAATCTTTAATATCAATCACAACTAAGGTATATTCTGAAGGTATAGCAGGAGTCCAGGTCATGCCTCTTAGGGGCGTTCCTACTAGCTCCATCCTTTCATTTACTTTACATAGATCTTGGAGCATAAGCCAAGTCCCAGAAGCTTTTTGAATAATAAATACGGTGTGTTCCAAGGACTCATAGAAGGGTGTGTGTGCCCAAGGTTTATCTGTTCCTTTACCAAAAGGTGGGGGGCTACAAGTTTAGGTTTGGTCAATGGCCACTGCTCCACCCAGAGAGGGTTTCTCATCTAAATCAAAATTGGATCGACAGCCGGGCGCTGGTGGCTCACGCCTGTAATCCTAGCTACTCAGGAGGCTGAGATCTGAAGATCGCGGTTCAAAGCCAGCCCGGGCAGGAGAGACTGTGAGACTCCGATCTCCAATAAACCACCAGAAAACCGGAAGTGGTGCTGTAGCTCAAGTGGTATAGTGCTCGCCTTGAGCTGAAGAGCTGAGGGACAAAGCCCAGACCCAGAGTTCAAGCCCCACAACCGACAAAAAAAAAAAATTGGATCGACAATCCGTTTTTCTAAGGTATCCCTTCCTGCGCCTTGGGCAGGGTATAGGGGGCAGTTTGGCTCCCCCTGGGCAATTTGGCGGGGGATTGTTATGAACAGTCCCTCTCAAAGTGCCCCTCCTGCCTGCATTTAAAATAAGTCCCTCTCCCCAATGGTCTTGGGGTTCCTAGGCCCTGGGCTGCCAGCACATGGGTAATAGCCTCAGTCATTGAAGATGTCTGAGCCTGTAAAGCTAAAACTAGTGATTGGGACTGATTCTGTTGCTTTCCTACATCCTGTGAGGCCACCTCCCATTTGCCCAGGAAACTCTCTCTCAATCCCATGCGGTGGTCTGCATTCATCCCTTCCCAGACCAGCGGCTTTACAAACTGACCTTGAAGGTTCCCTGCCGGCAGCTTGCAGACTGCTGTACTCAGCTGACCAAGTTTTTGTCTCACTCCTGCTATGCGGGACTCAGTAGGCCCATCATCCAGTTTGTACCACGCAGCAAGTCAAGCCTGTCTCACCTGGTCATGGTATAGGCCAGGTATTGTGGCATGTTGGACGGCAGTGGAATACCCAAACCATATCTCTGTTAACATGGCATAAGTAATAGGTATCGCTGATTGAGCCTGCCGGTTATTCTCCTCCTGCACTCTTGCATTCCTCCTTAAAGAAAGAACACCATTTAATAAACTGAGAACTAGTAAGGATGACTTTGGCCACATCCAGTCAGTCCTTAGGGACACATGGGTGATAAGCAATGTCCTGTAATAGGGTCTGGGCCCAAGGAGAGTTTGGACCATCCTCTCCACCGCCTTTTGGGGCTCTTTAAGATCCTTAGCTTCCTATGGATACCATTCCAAGGGCCTGTTAGACCCTGGTGCCCGACTGACTAGATACCCTTGGGAAGCGAATCCTGTGGCCTAGGGTTCAGGCTCCCAGGTGGCTCTTCCTTTCCAGGGTAGGCCTCAGAGTAGGTTATTTCGCCAGACTTCGGCCCCTCCATGGAAGGTTGGTAGAGATCCTGGTCTTGCAGGTCCGTCTCGCAGGTTGCGCAGGATGCCGTACTTCCCCCCCCCCAATCGGGGGAATAGGGAGGGGACCTATGACCGTCAGGGTCACCTGAGTCAGAGAGAGTAACTTTCACCATCGTTTTGACTTCCACTGTGCATGTTTCAGTGCGTTCTCGGTCGAATTTGGCCCATTCCTTTTCCTTCTCACTTCCCAAGTCCTCCTTTACTCCCTCTTGGCATAATGTTGCCTCCTCCTCCTTCTTCTGTGAGATAGCATTACCCATAGTAAGGGTTTCTCTTACCCTGAGAGACTGCATAGCATAGGCTGGTAGTTTTTCCTTTCATGGCTCACGTTGGGTGCCACATGTAGGGTCTTCATCCATTCCACGAAAGACGGATGGGGTCCGAGTAAAGGTAAGTGAAACCACCCGCCCCATCCCAGCCTCCCTCAGCCTGGGAGACAATCAGACTCTGCAGGGAGTCAAGTCAAGCAGGAAAATTCATTTATTAACACAGAGCAAGCCCTTTTTAAAGCAAAAAACAGCGAGTGGCATAGCACTAGGGAAGAGGAACCAATGACTCTAAAGGTCATACCCTATCATGCACCTAAGTTTCTACGGGCTGGTTATGCACTGAAAATAAGGCAAATTGGGCTTTGCCCACTCAATTCCCTCTCAATGCCATCTTTGCTCCCCATGTTCTCTACAGTTGGGGACTTCAACACATCAGTATCCACACTAGATAGATCAACTTGACAAAAATTCAAAAGAGAAACCGCAGATCTAAACATCTGCATAGATCAAGTAGATTTTACTTACATCTACCTAATGTTTCACCCAACAGCATCAGAATACATGTTTTTCTCATCAGCACTTGGAACATTTTACAAAATAGACCACATTTTAGATCGCATAGCAAATGTGTACAAATTCAGAAACATTGAAGTTATTCCTTGCATTCTCTCAGACCACAAGGGAATAAAATTAGAACTCTACACCAAAAGCCACCAAAGAAAGTCCTGTAATACATGGACGCTGAACAACACACTGCTTAATCACGAGTGGGTCATGGAAGAGATTAGAAAGGAAAGTCAAATGTTCATGATATTCAACAAAAATGAACACACAAATTACCAGCTCTTCTGGGACAAAGTTAAGGCAGTATTCAGAGGCAAGTTTATAGCTCTGAGTTCCTACATCAACAAATTGGAGAGACCTGAAACCAACAACTTAATGAGACATCTGAGCCTCCATGAAAAGAGCAGCAAGATAAACCTCAATTCAGTAGATGGAAAGAAATAATTAAAATTAAATCAGAATTAAATGAATTAGAATCCAAAAAAACTATAGAAAGAATCAACAAAACAAAGAGTTGGTTCTTTGAAAAAATTAACAAAATTGAGAGACCCTTAGCAAATTTTATCAGAAAAAGAAGAGAACACACCCAAATAAACTCAGAGATGAGAATGGAAACATCACCACAGAAACAACCAAGATTCAGAACATTATAAGGGAATATTTCTCAAAACTTTATACCAATCAGTTTGAGAACTTGGCAGAAATGTAGCTTTTCCTAGAAAATATCAACATGAAACTAAACCAAGACAAGTTAAACCATCTTAACAGGCCCATATCAAGCACTGAAATAGAAACAGCACAAAAAGACCTCCCATCTAAGAAAAGCCCAGGACCAGTTGTTTTTACAGACGAATTCTTCAAGATTTTCAAAGCACAGCTAACACCGATACTCCTCCAAGTCTTCAATAAAATTGAAAGAGAAAGTTCACCACCTAATTCATTCAATGAAGCCACCTAGACCATGGCACGCCTCAGTGGGAGCCATTATTCTTAAAAGTGCTAAAAGAATTACAAACAGCAGTAAAAACTATGGGTCCTTCTGCCCCTTTTACTTTAACAATCCTTGACTCCATAGCAACTGATTGGCTAACTCCTTATGATTGGTATCAAACTGCAAAATCGGTGCTAACCCCGGGGCAATACGTATTATGGAGAACAGAATATGAGGACCTTGTTAATGGAGAGGTGCAACGGCGATTATTATTACTTCAGGCCTTAAGCCTACAGTCTCCATGTTAACTGGTCAGGAGGATTTTGCAGACATTAGAAAACAACTTAAATTCTCAAAGGAGATTTTAGAAACCATCACTAAGCTTGCTGTTATGGCCTGGAAAAAGTTACCATCAGGGGAAGGAAAGACCACTGTTCTATCAGGAATTAAGCAACGGCCTGAGGAGCCAGATGAGGAATTCATAGCTAGGTTGGAGGAAGCTATTACAAGAATGTTCCTTCCTTCTGAGGGATCTCAAATCATTCTCAAACAATTGGCATGGGAGAATGCTAATATTGTGTGTCAGGAATTAATCAGGCCAGTAAGAAAAACAGGAAGCCTACAAGACTATGTTAAGGCTTGCATAGATGCTTCTCCTGCTATGATTCATGGACTTGCATATGCTGCTGCCATGAAAGAAACGCCTTTTCAAACATATGTGAAAAAGGTAACCAGAGGCTCAGGATATAATCCTGAACAGAGAGTATGTCATAATTGTGGCAAACCAGGCCACGTTCAAAAGGAGTGTAAAGCTCAAAAGCAACAGAAGGGATCAGGAAAAGCACCAGGCTTATGTCCTCGGTGTCAAAGAGGGAACCATTGGAAAAGTCATTGTAAATCTAAGTTCCATAAAGACGGAACTCCTCTTCAAGAGGAAACAAAAAACGGACAGAGGGGCAACCTCTCAGCCCCTCCCCAAGAGAGGAACTAAAGCAAACTATTCATGACTTGCCTAGAGCCACTCCAGGTAGTGCTGGATTGGACTTGGCTGCCGCTCAAGATCATATCATATCCCGAAATAATGGGGTTGTACTGATAAGAGACAAACATAAAAGGGGAACTCCCTTCGGGAGTAATGGGCCTAATCATAGGCCGGAGTTCAAACTATAAAAAGAATTTTGAGGTTTTACCAGGAGTAATAGACTCAGACAGTCCTACCACTGTAAAAGTCATGATAAGGTCTCTAAAAGAGACTATTCAAATTCATAAAGGGCAGAGGATAGCCCAAATACTTTTACTTTCATATCTAAAGTTGCCTAATCCCACCTTGACTCAAAACATAGAAGGAGGGTTTGGCACCACAGATACTGTAGCCTGGGTTCAGGAAATTACAGATAAAAGGCCTTATAAGGCCATTAAGGTCAATGGAAAACAAATAACAGGACTCTTAGACACAGGGGCTGACAGATCCTGTATAGCTGGAAAAGATTGGCCTATGACCTGGCCAGTGCAGGAGACTTCTTCCTCCCTAATTGGATTAGGGATGGGTTCTAATGTAGCTCAGTCAGCTCAGAAACTCAAATGGGTATGTGAAGGGCAGCAAGGCCACTTCAAACCTTATGTTATCCCAAGCTTGCCCTTTTCTTTATGGGGCAGGGACATCATGCAAGACATGAATATACAAATAAACAAATAGACTCCTCATCAAAGGAGCAAAATTTTTCATAGGGGCCGCTGAGGAACAGCTTTATGCTGACAAAATAATATGGAAAAGTGATGATCCTGTATGGATTAATCAGTGGCCCCTAACTCAAGAAAAGATTCAAGCCATACAGGACGTAGTTCTAGAACAATTGTGTCAAGGAAGGATAGAAGAGACTACCAGTCCATGGAATACTCCAATTTTTGTAATAAAAAAGAAGTCAGGAAAATGGGGGTTATAACAAGATTTAAGGGTAATTAATGAGACCATGCATGACATGGGAGCCCTTCAACCAGGCCTACCCTCTCCTGTTGCAATCCCACAGGGTAGATATATAATAATAATAGACTTACAGGATTGCTTTTTTACAATAAAATTACAACTAGAAGATTCCAAGAGATTTGCCTTCAGTGTCCCTTCGGCTAATTTTAAACAACCTTATGATAGGTACCAATGGAAAGTGTTACCTCAGGGCATGAAAAACAGCCCTACCTTTTGTCAACAATATGTAAAGAGGGCTATAGAACAAATTAGACAAAAATATCCAGAGGCATATATTATTCATTATATGGATGATATACTTATGACCGATGAAACTAGAGAAAAGACAGAGAAAATATTACAGGATATGGTAGAACAATTAACAAAATTCGGGTTAATAATAGCTCCTGATAAAGTTCAACATGAACGACCTTTAAATTATCTAGGAAAAGTGATTGGACATGATTATATTATGTCCCAAAAGACACAAATTAGAATAGATGAACTAAAAACATTAAATGATTTCCAAAAATTATTAGGGAATATTAATTGGATTCGGCCTAGTTTAAAAATAACTACAGGACAATTAGATCCTTTGATGAAAATGTTGATCGGAGATCCTAATCCTAAATCTACCAGGGAAATAACTCCTGCAGCCCTATCCTGTATAAGATTGGTAGAAGAAGCATTGAATACAGCTAAAATACAGCAAATTAATATTACACAAACATGGTCCTTTATAATTCTGGCTACAAGCTTCACTCCCACAGGATGTTTTTGGCGGGATGGGATACTGGAATGGATCCATTATTCCCATAACCCTGGAAAAATAGTTGCTTCATATCCCTTCTTATGTGCTAATTTGATTCTAAAAGCTAGATTAAGAGCTAGAGAATTATTTGGCCAAGAAATACCTAACATTTCTTTTATGGCTAGGGATGTTGAACATTTCTTCATGTGTCTTGAATCCTTAGATGTGTATTTAATGTTTTTTTTCTTTCATGCATGTGTTTCTAACACATTTATAAGATTATCTCTTTGTTGCTTTGTATGTCACTCCTCCACAGTATAACCCCTGCTTTCACTATATTTGATGTCAGTATAACTTGTGGAGGAGATGGGGAAAAACCAGTTGTTTAAGGATACAGGTGGACCTGTTGCAACAATGAGAAGTACAAGTTGTCATGTCCAAAACGAGCTTTACAACGTTGGTGCGGGGGGGGGGGGGGGGGGGAAGGAAGGAGAAGGATTGGGATTGGGTGGGAGGGGGGAGGCTGGGAAGGGATGTGAAGGATAAACAAAGGAGGAGGCTGCAATGCTTGGTAAGAAATGTACGCATTATCCTGCCCATGTAACTGTAACTCCTCTGTACACTATGTTCACAAATAAAATTAAATTAAATTAAAAAAAAAAAAAGAAATACCTAACATTATTGTCCCCTATAATAAGAAACAATTAGATCATTTGATACAATTTGATGATGATTGGAAAATTGCTGTATTAACTTATACAGGTAAAATAAGCTTTCATATGCCCCAACATCCTTTGTTACATTTTATACTGAAACTCCTGTGATATTTCCAAAGGTTGTGGTTACAGAACCTTTGGCGGGGCATTAACTATTTTTACAGATGGATCTTCTAGTGGAAAGTCTGTGGTTTATTGCAGCACAAGACCACCATTAATATTTTATGACCCAACTGTATCTGCACAACAGGCAGAACTCATTGCAGTTCTGCTAGCATTTCAAAATTATTCAGAGGAGTTTAACCTTTACACAGATGTGTGTGGTTTCCTTGTTTCCTGCCATTGAAACAGCCCTAGTTACTGGTCAATCTAAAGTTAAAGAATACTTAGTAAAATTACAACAGCTATTACAACAAAGAACGACAAAGGTATTTGTGGGACACATCGGGGGCATAACAATCTCCCTGGACCTTTGTCTCAAGGGAATAAGTTTGCAGACTTATTAACTAAGGAAAGTCATGTAATGTCAGCTTTAGAAGAAGCTCAGCAAAGTCATAGACTACATCATCAAAATGCTAATGCCTAAAGAAAGATGTTTCAAGTGTCCCGAGAACAGGCAAGACAAATTATCAGGGAATGTGAGGCATGCCCAGAAGTTTTTCATCCACACAAAATGGGAGTTAATCCTAGAGGCTTAAAGCCTAGAGAGTTGTGGCAAATGGATGTTACCCATGTAACAGAATTTGGGAAACTCTCCTTTGTCCATGTTACTATAGATACTTATTCTCATGCCATGGTTGCTACAGCCCATTCTGGACAGGCTGTGAAAGATGTTATTCAACATTTGATTAATGCCTTTGTGGACCTAGGAATTCCCAAGGAAATAAAAACAGACAATGGACCAGCATACACCTCCAAAGCTTTTGCTAAATTTTGTGCACAATGGAAAATCGTGCACAAAACAGGGATTCCGTATAATCCACAAGGCCAAGCAATCATAGAACGGGCTCATCAGACCTTAGAAAACCAATTGACAAGAATTAGACGGGGAGGAGGGAAGCAATACTCCCCCCATTACACTCTTAATTATGCTTTGCTGGTCATTAATCATTTCAATGCTGATGAGCAAGGAATAACCCCGATGATGAGACACTGGGGCATGGAAAAAACTACAACTTTTCCTTTAGTAAAATGGAAGGATCTATTCACTGGAACCTGGCGTGGGCCAGACATCCTGTTAACATCTGGGAGAGGGTATGCTTGTGTTTTCCCACAGGATGCAGAATCCCCCA
The DNA here is from genome assembly GCF_019054845.1 of Dipodomys spectabilis. Lineage (NCBI taxonomy): Eukaryota > Metazoa > Chordata > Mammalia > Rodentia > Heteromyidae > Dipodomys > Dipodomys spectabilis. The sequence goes on along the minus strand of NW_024870919.1, from coordinate 256,463 downwards.
TTTGGGTCCCAGACAGACTCATCAGGCCTTTCTCGGGCCCAAAAAAGAGCCAGGAAGAAAGTGAAAATACATCAGGAGAGAAAACTGGTGCAGAAGATGAAGACATTCTATCTATCACCACCGCAGGCTGATTCTACAAAAATCGCTGCACCACCTACGTGGGAACAGATCAAGAAGTTGTGTGAGGAAGCTCGACACACTGTTGAGATCACCGGAAATCAACCCAATCCGGAAAACATGTTTTTAGCCATGCTTGCCCTTGTTTCTTTACAGGTGAAGTACGCTTTTTGTACAATGTATTGGGCGTATGTTCCTGATCCACCTTTGCTTCACCCCGTGGGTTAGACTCACCCATCTAACATAAAAGTACTAATGAATGATACCTCTATACTAGGGGGCATTCCAGTGGGGTCAGAAAAGCCTATGATCTCCACGTATCTAGATTATGAGGGAAGATCTGATGTCACCCCTATATGCTTGGCTTTAAAAGGCCGTGCTCTCTTTGCATGCTTGCCTGTTAACTACAGGACCCTTTATGCTGATGCACCTGATAAGACTAACACTGCTTCTAGCAGTAAGAGGGTGATATGGGAATTGAGTTTTCAAATACTTGGGTATTTTAATTACAATGAGACCTTTGACAAAGATAACAATGTTAGCATGCCTTTTCCAAATTGTTTAACAACTTACCGGGATAAAGATCAATTTTGGGACAGCAAAACAGAAAAAGAACTTCCAACATGGTTGGATTGTGGATTTCCACATTCTGCCTCTGTACATTGGCCTAGGGGTACTACAGATTTGGTATTTGATTTTTCCATTGCCAACCCAAATTATGACTATAAGAAATATTTAAAAGAAAATGAGAAAGTAAAATTCACAAGCTATAAAGCTCCGGTTGGCCCGGAACCGGTAAGGCGTTGGTTCATGCCTGGGTTTGTCACCCCAATGTGGGTTGCTAAATCTAGTCATTATGGAACCACCGTTACCCATAAAAATTTGTTTAGATTTGCTGCAGCTGCAAATATGGTATTGCTAAAAAAGCCCAAAGCTAACCTACCAGAATCAATTGCATTAAGAGCTTGTTTGTCTTATCCATACGCAGCTTTAATTGGAAGTGATAAAAGAATTAATATTACACAAGTAGGGAATTCCTTTTTAATTCAATGTTACTCTTATTGGTTGACCAACGGTGTTGATGCTTCCATAGATAAAGAATTTTCAGTAGTAATTATTGTAAAAAGACCTGAATATGTAATGCTTCCTGTAAATTTGCATAATGATCCTTGGTTTGATAATTCTGCTTTGCAAACACTTCGTGTTTTGTATGAATTAATACGACCAAAAAGATTTGTTGCAACATTGATCTTTGGAATTGCTTCCCTTATAGCATTAGTAACCTCGCTTGCTGTATCCACCACTGCACTAATACAACAAGTGCACACGGTGCATTTTGTTAATGAGTTAAATAAGAATGTTTCTCTAGCATTAACAGAACAGCAAATCATTGATCAAAAGTTAGACAGCAAACTAGAGGCTTTGGAGGAAGTAGTCTTATTTGGAGTCATAACACTAATTGTTATATGTATTCTTGTTGTCTTTCCAGTCCTCTTCAAACTAGTCTTCCGCTCCATCTCCTCTATACGAGAAGAAATTTATCTGGCACATCTAAAAAATAAAAAAGGGGCAAATGCCACGCCTACTCCAGTGGAGTCTGCGTAGCATGGGAAACCATCTTTCAGACCTGAGAAAGGGGCTTTAGAGACCTATCACTGAGTATTGGGACTTCACCTAAGTCTACCTCAGAGAATGGGGCTTTACAGAGACCTATCTCCGAGTTTTGGGACTTCACCGAAGTCTACCACAGAGAATAGGGCTTCTAAGAGGCCTACTCCTGGAAAGGCTGGCAAACCCCTGGGAAAGATATGTTTCTGCCTTTCTTTTCCTCATAAGAGTGCCTATTAATCTTTTACTGCTTCTACTGCTCTTTGTACTTACTCATTGTCAACGTTCCTTTATTCAAAGCTCTTTCTTAAGAGTGTTGACGACTCCAATATCTGATGAGTATCTTAAAAAATATGACTAACTCACCAGAGTTAAGTGCTACCCTGAAACCCCTCTTATGGAGGCTAGTAGACAAGTTATAAGTAAATATAAAAGTATTGGGGGTTTCACGAAGTCACTTTAGCAGAAGGAATTGTTTGTAAGGGACTTACAAGAAGCTGTAGGCTCAGCTAGAGCAGAAAGAATGTATGGCAATTGCTGAGATAACTATTTAGGAGAAAGAATTTCCTGCTACTCTCTTTTATTTACTAAGAGACTTGCTAGATCTAGGTCTCCTTGAGGTTTACTATTAAAGAAGAAACAGGAAAGATCTTATGGGAAAGTTAAGGCCTCTATAAAGATAGGTAATTGTTAATTGGTGACAAACATTGTAATCATTGTATTTCTTAGAGATAAGCCGGAAACAAGTGCCTATCAGGTGACCAGCTGGTGACCACCCAAAAATGAAGCCATGCAGCAAGATTGTGTAACCTTTTGCCCTTTCTCATGAAGACTTTTGCTATAAAAGTTTGTTTTCCTCTGCATTAAATCACACTCAGCATCCACTCCTCTTGTGTGTGAGTTGTCTGTTTGCCATCTCCCCATCCTATTCCAGGTTCCTCCCCTAGGTGTCCTCCGTCGTCCCGACAGAGCCCGGTCTGCGGCACCATGTCTTGATTTTGAAAGGTTTATTGGAGATCAAAGTTTCAGTGTTGCACATGTTCATTCTTTGTCCCTCCTTTTCCATGACCCCTTTAACTTCTGAAAGAGAGATAAATGTAAAAAAATGACAAAAATGAAATCAAATAAATATCATCTTGTTTCTGTTTCCTGGTAACTGATTATTTTTGAGATTGTGCTTCTTACTAATAAGAATTATTGGTAGAATCTGAAAACATATTTGAGTAATAAATAGACGAGGAAAAATGTTGTCTCCTATTTTTTATCACTACATTTCTTTTTGTCTAAGTATAAATGCCATACTTACACTAAGTGCCTAGAATAAGCAAAATGACTTATAGAGCTCAGATCATATCTTTCCAGAGAAGATGACAGCCCCAGAAGAAAAACAGGGCAACAACTTGCACAAGAAAGAGAGAGTTTGATGTCTCCTTAAATCTTAGGATCAAATGCTCATGAGGAGCCCTCGGGACTGATGACAGCTTAAGGACCTAACATTTCCTGTGTCATTCCATCAAAGGAAACAGTCACCAGTCTCCCATCACACTGTAGGTGCCACGCCTGACTGTTGACCTTGGCTGTGTCATGAGAACGTGCAGCAGGGCTCTGTCATGGTCACTGGAGAGTCAGGATTGCACACTAAGAGGACATTCATGAAGGTGGTAACAAGGCCTGAGTCAGGGTTTTGTCAGATCTAGATGATTTGTAACAGGCACTACTGTCTTCTGGCTAAGAATGTGGATATATCATCGGGGTCTTGCACACAAATTTATCAAGTGTTAGCTTGCAACATTTCCGTATGAAAGCCAACAAAATGACATCAATGCCCTCTGAACATATTCTCATCAATATTTAGTAAGTAAAAAGCTATAAAATCAAGCTCATCATGAGGAAAATACCGATATGAAAACCAAATTGCAGGAGCATTTACAAAAAATGTTTTTCTGTATGTATCAAATGTGACAAAATATTAAAAGTTAATGAAGCTGGGAAAGTTAAATTGATTTCCTTTTTTATTATGGTTGCAACTATCTTTTACATTTCAACTACATAACAAAAAGAAGGTAGGCCAATCACCACCAGTGGCTCACACCTGTAACTCTAGCTATTTAGAAATCTGAGATCTGAGGAAAGTGAATTGAAGTTAGACTAGTTAGGAAAAACCAGTGAAACTTTGATCTCTGATTAACCATTTAAAATCAAGACATGGAAGTTTGGTTCAAGTAGTAGACTCTTACCCTTGATTATAAAAGCTAAAGGTCAGCTCCCTGAATTCAAGCCCCAGTATTCACACACACACACACACACACACACACACACACACACACACACACACACACACACACACACACACGCTCTCAAAAATAACCAGTGACCAGGAAAAAGAAACAAGATATTTATTTTCTTTCATTTTTGTCATTTTTTTTTACATTTATCTCTCTTTCAGAAGTTAAAGGCGTCATAGAAAAGGAGGGACAAGGAATGAATATGTGTAACACTGGTATTCAATTGGTACTATGTTGAAAATGACCTATGTAATTTGTTTTTTTGGAAGGACGGGAAAACGGAAAAAGATAAAGTGAAAGGTTAACATTGTCCAAAAGAAATGCATTCAGTGAATTAGAGCTATGGCTCAATTTGAGTGCCATTATTCAGCAAAAGAGCTCAGAGAGAGAGTCCAGGCCCTGGATTCAAGCCTCATTACGGACTAAAACAAAAAAAATAATCATTACCACAAGATTGTAACTAAACCCTTTACAGCATAATAATAATAATAATAATAATGATAATGATAATAATGATAATAGAAGAAGAAGATGAAGAAGAAGAAGGAAGTTAAAAAAACCAAACTAGTGAGAAAAATTGATAGAGCAAGGGAAGGACTGAACTTTCAAAAAGAAATATATCCATACCTGACTTATATGACTGCAACCTCTGTGTAATTCACATTTATAATAATAATGCAAAAGAAAAAACAGAAATTTAGTGCTGGAGTCATAACTCAAATGGGAGGTCATACTAATATGTATGTGATACCAAGGTCAAACCCCTTATAAATTTCTCCTTCAAAAATGGCTCTTCTCATCACTTGTGCTTTCCAGAACTTATGAAAGGGGGTGCAGCTAAAGAAAGAGAAAGATAATGTCAGGCACAGAACTCTACTTGCAAAGAGCAGTACTCAATAGAACACGTGTTCACTAGACCACATGATGACTCCATGTTTTCTGAAATAAACAGAACTAGTTGGGCTTGAATACATTCTCCACTGTATACTAGATGGAGACTCAAAATTAATGAAACTCTCTGGATCTCAAATTCTTTACAGGTAAAGTGAGCATAACAATACATATGTTATGGGATTATGAGACCTGGTTGTCATCAAACATGGAGTGGGTTTTATCTTAGGTGTGTGTGCAACACTCAAACACTGCTGGAAGGAGTATAAACTGGCATGATGTTTACTATGTTACTTAACAGTAATACAACATGCCTGTAATCGTACTTACAAAATAGGATGAGAAAAGTGGATCAAGGTTTTAAGTCTGGACAGGAAACTGGATCAGACTCATCTCCAATGATCTCTAAAAAAGCTTGAGGTGGAGTTTGGTTCAAGTGGTAGAGTGCTAGACTGAAGCATAAGCCTCAGAAACATTGCCCAGGCCCTGAGTTCAAGCCCTAGGACCAGCACAAGCACACACACACACACACACACACACACACACATACACAAACACTAAATTTTGTGTGTTCCTACCCCCCGCTTAACAATATATTCCCTCTTCCAAGCTCACCTGATTTTTTTTTTGTTTTAAAAGGGACTTCCTGTGTAGCACAGGCTGCTCCTAAACTTACGATCCTCCTGGGTACTGGGAGTACAGGCATGCCTTCTATAATTGGCTTCACTCAGCAACTCTATTTATAACATATTTGCAAGAAATTCATTCATACTCATGAAGGTATTTGGCTTAAAGCTGCTCACAGTAATATTATACTGCACAAAATGTAAATAATATAACTGGGCATGGTACTATCTTACCATATGGTAATACCAGCCAATAATTAGGAACCTGACACAGGAGAATAAGCAGATGAGGAAAGCCTGGTCTACACTGCAAAACCTGGTCTCCAAAGGAAAGAAATTCTATAAATATTAATCTACGATGAAACATACAATATGTTAAATTTATATAATGTAACAAATAGACCATTGTTAATAGAAATAAAATCTTGGCAGAAATTTTAAATACATACATATGCATATATATTTAAACTTAGAGAAATAAAATTTCAAGTGCTTCAATCTGCATCTTTCAGTCTACCTGTCACCTACTTATTTACTGACACATTGATTTCTATTTAGTCTTCACAAAACACTGTTCTCACACATAAGTACACAAAATTGTAAATCAAAAAGTACAAAACAAACATTATCATAAATACAAATGTAGTTAAATCCCTACCATAATAATTTGGAGAAAACATACATTAAGTTAATGGCATTGTATACTGCTCAGGAGGGGGAGTCTAGGAAAACGTAGATTGTGTGTGTGTGTGTGTGTGTGTCTGTGTCTGTGTCTGTGTCTGTGTCTGAGTCTGTGTGTTTTCCATGAGTAAATAATGGAGATAGAATTAGACCTATTATTCCTGCTTGGTCTTTTTGCTCAAAGGTGACACTATACAACGTAAGCCACATCTCCACTTCTGGATTTTGGTTTCTTTTTTTTTTTTTTTACATTACTTTTTTATTTTTTTATTGTGAACATACAGTACAGAGGGGATACAATTACATGGGCAAGATAATAAGCACATTTCTTATCAAGCATTGCAGCCTCCTATTTGTTTACCCTTCACATCCCTTCCCAGCCTCCCCCACCCAATCCTAAACCCCCTACCGAAGTTGTAAAGTTCATTTTCTTTTTTTTTTGTCTTCCTTTTATTTATTTATTTTTTAATTTAATTTAATTTTATTTGTGAACATACTGTACAGAGGAGTTACAGTTACATGGGCAGGATAATGTGTACATTTCTTACCAAGCATTGCAGCCTCCTTTGTTTACCCTTCACATCCCTTCCCAGCCTCCCCCCTCCCCCCCTAATCCCAATCCTTCTCCTTCCTCCCCCCCCAGCCTCCCCCACCAACGTTGTAAAGTTCGTTTTGGACATGACAACTTGTACTTCTCATTGTTGCAACAGGTCCACCTGTATCCTTAAACAACTGGTTTTTCCCCATCTCCTTCACAAGTTATACTGACATCAAATATAGTGAAAGCAAGGGTTATACTGTGGGGGAGGGACATACAAAGCAACAAAGAGATAATCTTATAAATGTGTTAGAAACACATGCATGAAAGAAAAAAACATTAAAATACACATCTAAGGGTTCATTTTCCTGACATCACATTATCTGACCTTTTCCGCTTGACTCATACATATACTAAATATTACAAATAAGGGAAACCATGGGACCTAGGTTTCTTTGGGCTTGGCTTACTTCACTTAATATAATTTTTTCCAAGCTTTTCCATTTCCTAACAAATGGGGCAATGTCATTCTTTCTGATGGAGGCATAGAATTCCATTGTGTATATATACCACATTTTCTTGATCCATTGATCTACTGAGGGGCATCTGGGTTGGTTCCATATCTTAGCTATGGTAAATAATGCTGCAATAAACATAGTTGTGCTGGTAGCTTTAGTGTGGTCTTGTTTGTAAACATTAGGGTAAATGCCCAAAAGTGGGATTGCTGGGTCATAGGGGAGCTCTATGTGGAGTCTTTTGAGGAACCTCCATACTGCTTTCCAAAGTGGTTGAACAAGTTTACATTCCCACCAACAATGAAGTAAGGTTCCTTTCTGTCCACATCCCCTCCAGCATCTGTTGTTGTTAGAGTTCTTGATTTTTGCCATTCTAACTGGAGTGAGGTGATATCTCAATGTTGTTTTGATTTGCATTTCTTTTATGGCTAGGGATGTTGAACATTTCTTCATGTGTCTATTGGCCATCCTTCTTTCTTCTTCAGAGAAGTTTCTTTTTAAGTCTTTCGCCCACTTATTTATTGGGCAGTTGTTTCTTTGAGGATTTGTTGTTGGGGGGTTTAATTTTTTGAGTTCCAAGTATATTTTAGATATGAGACCCTTGTCCGTTTTATGGCTAGTAAAGATCTTCTCCCAATCCGTGGGCTTTCTATTGATCTTGCTAGCTATGTCATTTGCCCTGCAGAAGCTCTGCAACTTTATGCAATCCCATTTGTCCAACCTTTCTTTGATTTCTTGTGTTTCCGGGTCTCTATTCAGAAAATTTCGGCCTGAGCCAAGGAGACCCAGGGTTTCTCCTATTCCATCCTGTAATGTTTAGATGGCTATAGGTCTGTGGGTTCATTTCTGGGTTTTCAATTCTATTCCATTGGTCCTGAGGTCTGTTCTTATGCCAATACCAAGCTGTTTTGATTACTATGGCTTTATAGTAGAGTTTGAACTTTGGTATTGATATTCCTCCAGCAGTGTTCTTTCCATTCAGGAGCGTTTTTGCTATTCGGGGTCTTTTATTGTTCCATATGAATTTTTGGATTGCCTCTTCTATTTCCTTGAAGAATGAGGTTGGAATTCAGATAGGTATTGCGTTGAATTTGTAGATAGCCTTGGGAAGTATTGCCATTTTCACGATGTTAATCTTTCCAATCCAGGAGCATGGGAGGTTTTGCCATTTTTTAAGTTCTGTGTTGATTTCCTTTTTCAAGATTTTAAAGTTTTCATCATAGAGGTCCTTCACTTCTTTAGTTAAGTTAATTCCTAGGTATTTTATTTTTTGTGGGGCTATTACAAATGGAGGTGCTTTCCTAATTTCAGCCACAATTTTCTCATTGTTGGCATACAGAAAAGCCATTGATTTTTGGGGGTTAATTTTATAACCTGCTACTTTGCCGAAGTTTTGAATCAGCTTGAGTAATTTGGGAGTGGAGTCTATGGGATTCTTTAAATACAAGATCATGTCATCTGCAAAGAGGGAGAGATTTATTTCTTCTTTCCCTATTTGGATCCCCTTTATGTCTGCATCTTGTCTTATTGTTGTAGCTAGGCATTCTAATACTAGATTGAAGAGAAGTGGAGAGAGTGGGCATCCTTGTCTTGTTCCTGAGTTAAGAGGAAATGGCTTTAGTTTTTCACCATTGAGTATAATGCTGGCTGTAGGTTTGTCATATACAGCCTTTATCGTATTGAGGAATGTTCCATGGATTCCTAATTTTTCCAAAACCTTCATCATAAAGGGGTGTTGGATCTTGTCGAATGCTTTTTCTGCATCTATTGAGATAACCATGTGGTTCTTATTCTTGCTCCTGTTGATGTGATGAATAATATTAATTGATTTGCGTATATTGAACCAGCTTTGCATCCCTGAAATGAATCCTGTTTGATCGTGGTGTATGATTTTTTGGATGAATTGTTGAAGTCGATTGGCCAAGATTTTGTTGAGAAGTTTTGCATCAATGTTCATCAAAGAAATGGGTCTATAGTTCTCTTTCTTTGATGAGTCCCTGCCTGGTTTTGGGATGAGGGTTATGATGGCTTCATAGAATGTGTTCGGTAGTGAGCTTTCTCTTTCAATTTCATTGAAGAGTTGGAGGAGTATTGGTGTGAGCTCTGCTTTGAAGGCCTTGTAAAATTCCGCTGTAAAACCATCTGGTCCTGGACTTTTCTTAGCTGGGAGGTTTCTTATTGCTGTTTCTATTTCAATGCTTGATATGGGCCTGTTAAGCTGGTTTAATTCATCTTGGTTTAGTTTTGGCATGTCAATATTTGCTAGGAAAAGGTCCATTTCTGTCAAGTTCTCAAACTTATTAGCATAAATTTTTGAGAAGTATTCCCTTATAATGTTCTGAATCTTGGTTGTTTCCGTGGTGATGTTTCCATTCTCATCTCTGAGTTTATTAATTTGGGTGTGTTCTCTTCTTTTTCTGATAAGATTTGCTAAGGGTCTGTCAATTTTGTTAAGTTTTTCGAAGAACCAACTCTTTGTTTTGTTGATTCTTTCTATAGTTTTTTTGGATTCTAATTCATTTAATTCTGATTTAATTTTGATTATTTCTTTCAGTCTACTGGATTGGGGTTTATCTTGCTGCTCTTTTTCAAGGAGGTTTAGATGTGTCATTAAATTGCTAGTTTCAGATTTCTCCAATTTGTTGATGTAGGAGCTCAGAGCTATAAACTTGCCTCTGAGTACTGCCTTTGCTGTGTCCCAGAGGAGCTGGTAATTTGTGTGTTCATTTTTGTTGAATAGCATGAACATTTGAATTTCCTTTCTAATCTCTTCCATGACCCACTCTTGATTCAGCAGTGTGTTGTTCAGCCTCTATGTGATACTGGACTTTCTTTGGTGGCTTTTGGTGTTGAGTTCTAATTTAATCCCTTGTGGTCAGAGAGAATGTAAGGTATAACTTCAATGTTTCTGAATTTAGACAAGTTTGCTTTGTGGCCTAAAATGTGGTCTATTTTAGAAAACGTTCCATGTGCTGCTGAGAAAAACGTATATTCTGATGCTGCTGGGTGAAATGTTCGGTAGATGTCTGTTAAGTCTAGTTGATCTATGCAGCTGTTTAGATCTGCGGTTGTAAAGTTCATTTTCGACATGAAAACTTGTATTTCCCATTGTTGCGATGGGTCCACTGGTATCCTTATTTAAACGACTTGTTTTATCCCTTCCCCTCCACAAGATATACCGACATCAAATACAGTGAAAGCAGGGGTTATACTGTGGGGGAGGGACATAAAAAACAACAAAGAAATAATCATATAAATGCGTTAGAAACAAATGCATGAAAGAAAAAAACACATTTAAGTACATATCTTAAGGTTCATTTTCCTAACATCACATTATCTGACCTTTTCTACTTGACTCATACATATAATAGATATTGGAAATAAGGGAAACCATGGGACCTCTGTTTCTTTGGGCTTGGCTTACTTCACATAATATAATTTTTTCCAAGCCTTTCCATTTCCTAACAAATGGGGAAATGTCATTCTTTCTGATGGAGGCATAGAATTCTATTGTGTATATAGACCACATATTCTTGTTCCATTCATCTACTGAGGGGCATCTGGGTTGGTTCCATATCTTAGCTATGGTAAATACTGCTGCAATAAACATAGTTGTGATGGTAGCTTTAGTGTGGTCTTGTTTGTAAACATTTGGGTAAATGCTCAAAAGTGGGAGTGCTGGGTCATAGGGGAGCAATATGTGAAGTCTTTTGAGGAACCTCCATACTGCTTTCCAAAGTGGTTGAACAAGTTTACATTCCCACAAACAATGAAGTAAGGTTCCTTTCTGTCCACATCCCCTCCAGCGTCTGTTGTTATTAGAGTTCTTGATTTTTACCATTCTAACTGGGGTGAGGTGGTATCTCAATGTTGGCTTGATTTGCATTTCTTTTATGCAACCTCTAGGGAGGCTGAGCATTTTTTCATGTGTCTATTTGCCACCCTTCTTTCTTCTTCAGAGAAGTTTCTCTTTAAGTCTTTAGGCCACTTATTTATTAGGCAGTTGTTTCTTTGAGGATTTGTTGTTGGGGGATTTATTTTTTTGAGTTCCAATTATATTTTAGGTATGAGACCCTTGTCTGTTGTATGGCTAGTGAAGATCTTCTCCCAATCCGTATGCTTTCTGTTGATCTTGCTAGCTATGTCCTTTGCCATAAAGAAGCTCTGCAACTTCATGCAATCCCATTTGTCCAAACTTTCCTTGATTTTTTTGTGTTTCTGGGTCTCTATTCAGAAAATTTCAGCCTTAGCCAAGGAAAACTAGGGTTTCTCCTATTCCATCCTCTAATGTTTTCAGAGTGTAAGCTTTGACTTGTGTTTAAAGAATCCCATAGACTCCACTCCCAAATTAGTCAAGCTGATTCAAAACTTTGGCAAAGTAGCAGGGTATAAAATTATCCCCCCAAAGTCAATGGCTTTTCTGTATGCCAACAATGAGAAAAGTGTGCCTGAAATTAGGAAAGCAACTCCATTTGTAATAGCCCCACAAAAAATAAAATACCTAGGAATTAACTTAACCAAAGAAGTGAAGGACCTCTATGATGAAAACTTTAAAAACTTGAAAAAGGAAATCAACACAGAACTTAAAAAATGGCAAAACCTCCCATGCTCCTGGATTGGAAAGATTAACATCGTGAAAATGGCAATACTTCCCAAGGCTACTTACAAATTCAAAGCCATACCCATCAAAATTCCAACCTCATTCTTCAAGGAAATAGAAGAGACAATCCAAAAATTCATATGGAACAATAAAAGACCCCAAGTAGCAAAAATGCTCCTCAATGGAAAGAACACTGCTGGAGGAATATCAATACCAAATTTCAAACTCTACTATAAAGCCATAGTAATCTAACAGCTTTTTACTGGCAAAAGAACAGACCTCAGGACCAATGGAATAGAATTGAAAACCCAGAAATGACCCTACAGACCAATAGCCATCTAATCTTCGATAAGGGAGCTAAAAAATAGAATGGAAGAAAGACAGCCTCTTCTGTAAATGGTGCTGGCAACATTGGTTAACTACTTGTAGAAAACTAAAGCTAGATCCTTATATATAACCCTGCACCAGAATCAACTCCAAGTGAATTTTGTTTTCTTAATTGGAGAAATATCTCGGATTTACTGCATGGGCTGCTTTAAACCGGAATCCTCAGTTTTGACCTCTAAAATAGCTAGGTTTTAAAATATGAGCCACTGGTGGAAAGCACCTATGTTAACATTTTTTCATGTTTTAGTGAGTTTTAAAGTAAGACATATATGTTACTTTTGAGAATGGCTGGAAATAGTAATTAAAATTTAACAGAATTTAAAACATACAAAGCTGAGGATGGCAAGTAGCTGAGAACAGAATGGAATAAATCAAAATTACCTATGACAGTTTTCAGTCTGTGCACAGAAATGATTACATTGTTGGAGCCCAAGGCCATCAGATAGCTGAACTTCAGCTGGCTGCTATGCTCATGAGGCCATTCTTGTGCTATTCACAAGAATGTGATGTTGTTGGATGGTAGGGATCAGCTACAAGTTCAGAAACTGAAATATTTCTATTGATCTAGAAGGGGAAAAATACCAGGACAAGAAATGTGATTAAAATTGTTGAATGCAAAATCCATCTAGTCAAAGGAAGACAGAATAACTCTTCCTATATCTGAAAAGAGTATTCACTCACAAAGAATCATGAGCTGAATATGGCAGTCAATGTTTGTAGGCCAGCCTAAGTTTTAAGCCTTCAGAAGGACATATAGGTAAATGCTATCTTAAAACAACAACAAAAACAAAAGACCCAATGACTGGGAATGTGTTTACTGGTAGAGTGCTTGCCTTACATGCAAGAAGCACTTGATTTGATTCCTAAGTATGACGTAAGCAGAAAAACTGGAAGTCGTGCTGTGACTCAATTGATAGTGTGCTAGTCTTGAGCAAAAGAAATTCAGGGAGAGTGCACAGACCGTGATTTCAAGCCCCAGCTCTGGCAAAATTAAAAAAAAAAACCAAGTGCAAATTGTTGTTCGTTGAAATAAATATGTTGAAGAATTTTTATACTCTCTAGAAAATTGTACTGTTGGGAATTCATAGTGAACTTTGTTAGGAAAAATTAAAATAAATTACTGAAATATTATCTGGCGTTGGAAAGTACACAGTGAGATGTAAAAATGAGTGCTGCCTATGGTTACTTGATACAACAATGTTATAGATACACTTGTCAGATTGTGATTTTTTTAAGTATACAATCGTGGGGTTTATCTTTTTCAAAATAATTTTATTGCTGGGCCTAGAGACTAAGGAGACTGAGAACTGTTCAAATCCAGCCAGGGCAGGAAAGTCTGTGAGATCTTTATATCCAACTAAAAGTTCAGAAAATGTGAAGTGGCACTGTTGCTCAAGTGGTAGAGTGCTAGTCTTAAGCTGAAGAGTTGAGGGACAATGCCCAGACCTAGAGTTCAAGCCCCACAACTGACAAAAAATAATAATAGTAATAATAATAATGTTGTTGTTACTATTAAGGTGTTATATATAAAGGCTACCAGTTCATAAGTTTTTTCTTTGCTAAAAGAAACACATATCCATCTTCATTGCCAACAGCCAGGATTTGGCCATCTGCTTTCCAGCAGATCTCTGTGTGTAGAGGCAATGTGTAATACAAAGCAATACAAAACATTTCTGACTATAAATAATTTTTCTCTGCACATCTTAAAAATCAATGCTGACAACATGAAATAAAAAACCCTAAGTTTAAAACATTCTTCTAGACAAGTTAAAGAAATCCTGATAACAAGTATTTTAAAAATTATTTCAGAGAGCTTGAACTCAGGGCCTGGGTTCTGTCTCTGAGATTTACTACTCACGATTGGGTTGCCACTTTGAGCCACAGTGCCTCTTCCAGTTTTCTCGTGGTTAGTTGAACAGAAATGTCTCACCAACTTTCCTCTCCAACCTGGCTTTGAACTAGATCTAGAGATCTGAGCCCTCTGAGTAGCTAGAATTATAGACATGAGCCCCTGGCACCTGGCTTATTGCTTACCTGAGACAGAGGCCATTTAATATTAAATTCAATCATGTTTAACTTTGTAAAATAAGGCTAACTGAAATGCCTTCCACTAGAAATAAGGAATCAAATGTGTAAGTGGGTTACAAAGATCTTACCAAAAGCTACATATTTCCCTTGTTTTTTTTTCTTCCAAAATTGTGTGCTTTCCAGAATCATACCTTTTCTTTCCTTGCTGGTTTCTTTATTTTATTTCATCAATGTCCACAGCTTCTTCAGCCATCATTTATTTATGTGAAGAGCTTTCAGACATCTCTTTTCAGTCTAAATTCCTTGTATGCACCTCTCATCACTGCCATAAAAACTTGTGAAACAGTAATCATCTCTTATCATTATTGGATATTAATGTGTAAGTAAAATTTAAGAAAATAAATAATAATATCAATAAGTATAACGATTTTAATAGTAATGCTGAACATAAATACAACGTTGATTATATTCTGAGCAATATAAAAACCTCAAGGAAAACAAATCACTTTTTTTAGTGCTGATATTATGGTTTAAACTCAATACCTTACCTTCTCACTTAAGCTTTTTCCCTCAAGCGTGGTGCTCTGTATTTGAACCACAGCTCTCCTTCGAATTTTATTTGGGGAATAATATAGAGATAAGAATCTCATGGAATAAAAAAAAAGATTTGTGTCCCTATCTTGGGGTTCATTTCACATAACATTCTCTTATAATGTTATATGGTACCATATACTACTTACTGCAAGTGAGGTTAACTATGGGACCAATGGTTATTTGAGCCTCGCTTATTTCACTTAATAAAATTGTTTCCGCGTCTTTCCATTTCCTAGCAAATGGGGCGATGTCATTCTCTCTGACAGAGGCATAGAATTCCATGGTGTGTGTGTGTGTGTGTGTGTGTGTGTGTGTGTGTGTGTGTGTATCACATTTTCTTGATCCATTCATCTTCTGAGGGGCATCTGGGTTGGTTCCATATCATAGCTATAGTAAATAATGTTGCAATAAACATAGTTGTGCTGTTAGCTTAATATGGTCTTCTTTGTGAACATTTGGGCAAATGCCAAAAATGGGATTGCTGGATCATAGGGGAGCTCTAACTAGAGTCTTGGAAAAATTATATCAAGTGAAGTAAGCCAAACCCAAAGAAACATAGGTCCTATGGTTTCCCTTACGTGCAATAACTATTATATGTCTCAGACAAGCATACAAGTTCAAAAGCTATGTACATACAACCAGATAAGATGATGTTAAGCGAAATAAACCCCAAGATAGGGTTTATAGTCTACCATGTTTTTTTTTCTTTTTATGTTCCTCCCCCCATGGTTTAACCCCTGTTTAAACTGTATTTAATGTTGGTGCCCTGCATCTTGTATACACCCTTCTCTAGCTTGGGGAGGGGAAGGGAAAAAACAAAATGTTTAAATAGGGCAGGCTGGCCCGTTGTAACAATGAGATGCACAAGACACTATGTTGAAAAAGGAACTTTACAATATGGGCGGGGAAGCAGGGAAGGGAGGAGAGGGGGAGTGTAGTTGTGGACGTGGGAGGGAAGAAAGGGTAGGGGAAAAACAAAGGAGGAGGTAACAATGCTTGATAGAAAATGTACTCATTACCTTGCTCATGTAACTATAACCCCTCTATACTATATTTTACAGTAAAAACCCCTTTTATAAAAGAGAAGGTGTCATGTACACCAAGTATAGTAGCCCACATGTGTAATAACTGCTGATTGGGAAGCAGAGATGACAAGGATCATGGTCTGAGGCCAGGCCAGAGAAAAAAATGCCAAGACAGCCATCTCAACAAATGAGCTTTCCATAGTGGTTCACATCTGTAATCCTAGCTAATTATGTGGGAGGGATAGGTAGCAAAGTCTCAGTCAATCTAAGATCAGACCCAGACAAAAAGTTCAAGACCTCAAGTAATTAAATGGACTAGAAGTATGGTAAAAGTAGTTGAGCTTCTTGATGCTATAGAACCAGAGTCCTGTCTAGCAAGCAGAAAATCCCTGAATAGAACCTTTCCACCAAAAAGCCTAAATAACTTTATCCTATTTGAACATCTAATTTCAAGGCGACTGACAGATCAGAGATGGTGACATTCTCTTTAAAATTAGCTATTCAAAAGAGACAAAGTTATTTAGGTTTTGAAAAAATTGAAAAGGAAAATGCATGTGATTTTTGTTAGCTCTATAATTCTTGAAAACATAAAATGTACTCAAGTATTTAATATATATCCATATGTGTGCATAGGTCCATGTAAGTATGTATATCCATGTATGTATGTATATATGTATACATATATATACATACAAATGGTTCATCTCTTTTCTGTGTAGCCAATGGTACAAATGAATCTGTATAATCACTACTCAAATGCATGAATAGACAAAGAGAATGAGCAGAGAACTCATATTCAGGAAATTATGGCTAGCCCATAATGCTGAAAATCTTTTACATCAGTTTGCATCTTTCTGTGACTGCAGTACAGGGACCATACGACGACAGTGGGATACCAGGCAGATGAATTGAGAAATGAGAGACACAAATGTTAAAAATATTCTTTCTGATGGTTAAGTAGAATTTCTTGTATGTGTGTGTGTGTGTTTGTGTTTGTGTGTGTGTGTTTGTGTGTGTGTGTGTGTGTGTGTGTGTATTACATTTTTTGATTAATTTTTCTCTTGAGGGTTATCTGGGCAGATTCAATAAGAATGGTTGGGCTGAAACCTTTACTATATCCTGGTTTGTAATCTTTCAGGTAAATGACCAGGAGTAGAGTTGTTGGATCATATGGTAGTGGGTAGTCAAAAGAGGGGTGAAGGTTTAAAAGGTAGAAGAATGAACAGGAGAAAGGGGGAAAATGCAGAGAGGAATCCATAAATATCCTACAATATTAAGAAGAGTGAAGGAAGAAGTGCATAGATGAGGGATGGATGAGAATATTGAAAGGGTTGGCATTGATCTAGGTATATTGTACGCATAAAATGATCTGTTTAAAGATAATTCCTATGCTACTTAAAATAATAATTAAAAAATCATGTCCCTAAACTGTTATGCAATTAGAAGCAAAGAAGGAGAATTTGCTCACATCAACTCCCGGGTCTATAAGTCTTTTTTGTTAGGATAAGTTTTAAAACAACACTAATGATACATATCACTGAAGAAAATTTAATGATCTTCAGCTATTTAAAATAATAATTTTTGGAGATATGGCTCAAGTGGCAGAGTGCTACTTAATGAGCAAAGCTGTCAGATATTGAATTCAAGTCTCAATCTCGAACAAAAGTACAAACAATCAGTAAAATTCAGGCACTTTCCTGGGCTCTGGTATCTTTAATCCTACCTTTAATCAGAAAGCAGAGATCTGGGGATCTCAGTTCAATGTCAGCTTAGATAGGAACATCTGTGCGACGCTCATCTCCAATTCACTGCCAAAGAAAGCTGGAGTGGACTCATGGCTCAAGTGGTAAAATGCTAGACTACAGCAAAAAGCTCAGGGCTTTTTGGGCAGAACCCAATCCTTGTGTTCAAACCTTAGAATCGTGCATATACATACACAAGGAAGTCAGTCACTCAAGTTCTCAATCTTCCATTTCCCTAATCCTAACTCAAATCTTGGACAGAACCCTAAGAGCAACCTTGATGATAATAGTAACCCAATCCTAAAATTAATGGAAAATATATCCTAACAGATTCTCATTGTCTTTGAAATGATTTATTTGCACTTTGCTACAAATCCTACAGATTCCCTAACATGGACTCTGAAATCGTTCCCTATTATGAATCATTAACCTCAAATCTTCATATCATGAAAACTACCATAGCTTCCACTGATCTTAACTTTTTCTGAACTCCTCTGTCTCCAAAAAGAAGTTGCAGGTTTACTTAAAATCTACTCTAGTTCCTAACCTTAACTATATATCTAAACCTTACTAGAAACCTAACTCTAAATTTAACCCTATTGAACCCTGAATAGGAAACTTAGGAAAACTCTGGAGTTTTTGTTAAATTTCAAACTTATTTTACTTGAAAGTGTTAGCAGAAAACTCAGTTTTACCTTAAAGCTTACCCTTCCCTAAGCCTAAGTCTAACCTGAACTAGACAAGCAACCCTAGCCCTAGAACTAATAGCCTCTGGATTCTAAAAGCCATACAAATACATTAGTTTTTATTCATCCTAACTTTGATTCAACTCATCTCTCAAATAGTTTGTAGTTTTTCTCATTATCTTGCCATTTTTGTAACCCTAACCCTAACTGGAATATTGAGGCTAACCCTCACACTAACCATACCCTAATCTTAATAAGTATTAGCAGTTTCTTACTTCACATTCATCCTAATTCTAACTAGGCTTGTTATTCGAAGATTTACTTTCAGTTTGACCCTAAACTTTCCATTTCCCTAATGCTAACACTAACTCCAGCTGGAACTGAAACCTAACTTTCACCCTAATGATAGTCCAATTCTAATGTTTAAGAAAAATACTCTGTTTTTATTCATTCTAATGAATACTCCAGTTTGCACTCTGGAAATGAGTTTCAGTTTGCCCTAATTCCCATAAATTTTCTGACTCTTCCTCTGAAGTTATCTTGTTCCCTAACATGAACCTTTATATTATTTGTCCTCACATTATCTTATCAGGAAAAATACTGTAGTTTCCAATGATCCTACCTTTTCCTGAACCCCTGTGCCCTAAAACAATTTCAGATTTACTTACCATCTATTCCATTAATTAACTCTAACTCTCAACCTAAACCTGGCTGGAAAACTCTCATTAATCATTACAAGAATGATCACTGAGAAATAAATATAATGATAATGCTCTAGTTACTGTTCAATCTCATATTTTTGCTACCACTTGTTAGTGAAAACTGAATATTATACTAAAAACTTTCCTATTCATAACACTATTGATAATCAGAACAAAATACTGACCCTAATGTTAATCCAAATTATATGTCAATACTAACACTAACACAAGTACACTAGTTTTCACTCATCCTAACTTGATTCAAATAAGCCTTCCAAAATAAGTTTCAATTTTTTTTCCAATATCTTAGTCATTTTCTAACCCTAAACTTAATCTTAACTAGAACATTGAGAATAACCATAACCCTAATTGCAAGTAGATTTTAATATTAATATCAATACTCTAGTTCACATTCATTCTAATTCCTGACAGGCTTATTCTAAAATTTACCTTCAATTTGACTCTCATTTTTTCTCCTTCACTCTAATCCCAATCATGTCTAGAATCCTAACCATATCCTTGACACTAATGTTATCTTACTTCTAAAATTTATGAAAAATGGTTGATTTGTGTCATCCTTACTGAAATTCCACCTGTAATTCTTGAAATAAATTGAAGGTTTTCCTAAACAGTATAGATTTTATCACTCTTAACTCTGAATCTATCTTGGTCCTTAACAGGAATCATTATATCCATTGATCTCAAATCCTGATATTATGAAATACATTGTACTTCCACTATCCAAGCTTTTCCTGAATTCCTAGAACCTAAAATAAGTTCAGATTTACTTAACATTTAAAACATTTGTTTTCTTTTTCTTTTTGTCGAACGTGGGGCTTGAAATCTGGGCCTGGGCATGATCCCTGAGCTCTAGGTCATGATCCCTGAGTTCTTTAGCTCTAGGTGTGCACTTTACCACTTGAGCCACAGCACCACTTTTGAGTTTTCTGGTGGTTAATTGGAGATAAAAGTCTCATGGACTTTTTGCCCCGGCAAGCTTTGAACTGCCATCCTCAGAAAACAGCTTCCTGATTAGCTAGGATAATAGGCACGAGAAACTAGTTTAACCAATTTCTTTATCCTATTCTCAACCCCCTTTAACCAGAAACCTAATCCTAATCACAATCTAATTTAACACCAAAATAGTTACTATTAGGAAAATTGTCTAGATTCTATTCAATCACACATTTTTTTTGCTTCTACTTCTTATTGGAAAACTAAATTTTACACTAAAGCGTATCCTTCCCTAAACCTAACGAGAAAAAAATGTAATTCACCCTTTAAGCCAAATTATGTCTGAATGTTTAAAGTAACACACACACTGGTTTTCATTCATTCTAACCTTGATGCCATTCATTCTTCTTAAAATATGTTACTGTTTTACATCTTTTTATATCTTATATCTTTTTCTCATGCTAACCCCAAATCTAACTGGAACACCTTGCCTAATCCTAAAACTACATATAACCGAATCATAATGTTAATAGCAAGCTTCTATTGCACTTTTATTCTCTTGCTCAACATGTAGGTCTAAATTTTACTTGCATTTTGATCCTACATTTTTAAGTGTTTTTCTATTTCCTGTCAGGTTTTCTTTCTCTTTCTCTTTCTATTTTTTTTTTTTTTTGTTCAGTCATGGGGCCTAAATTCTAGCATTGGGCGCTCTCCCTCCACTCTTCAGATCAAGGCAAGCGATTTACCACTTGAGCCACAGTGCCACTTATGGTTTTCTAGTGGTTTATTGGAGATATGAGCCTCACAGACTTTCCTGCCTGGGCTGCTTTGAACTCCGATCCTCAGACATCAGCCCCCTGCGTAGCAAGGATTACAAGCGTGAGCCACTGACACCCATCTTTATTATTTTTTTAATTTTTATTTTATTGTAAAGATGCTTTAAAGTCAAATTAGTTACACGAGTAAGGTAATGGGTATATTTCTTGTTGAGCATTGTTAAACACTTCTTTGTTGTTCTCCTACTACCCCACCTCCCTTACTCCTCGTTCCCCATGGTGTAAAGTTCATTTTCAACATAGGGTCTTCTAAGTATCATTGTTGCATCCTGCATTGAACCTATTTCACTAATCCTAATTCTAATTCTGTCTGAGATCCTAAACTTAAACATAATAATAATGATAGCTCAATTCAGAAGTTAACAAAAATATTCAAGTTTTTGTTCATCCTGTTAATCCACTATACAACTTGAATTAATTGCAGTTTAGCTCATTTTTTTCCCAAATTAGATTATATGTGCAAATATAAAGATGTAACTTTATGTGAATTACAGAAGATCTTTGGAAGAAGAAGTAATGAAAAGAAAATAGAGGCAGGGAGTATAATCAAATGCTTTAAACATATTATGGTATTGCCACTTCTGACAATTAATAACCGTTAACAAAATACCTAGTATTTTTCAAGAGAGCCATTGATATATCTGGGGAATAAAATACTTGTGTTAGATGAACTTTGTTCATGCGTATTTTATATTGTTATTGGCCAATTATTTAACTTAATGAACAAAAATATATCAAATAAGATTCCATGAAAAATATACAAAACAGTTTTTTAGTAATTGAGAAAAAGTTATAGTCATGAATTTTAGGAAACTAAATTTCTATTTCCCTATGAAGCAATGATTTAAGTTTACTAATCTAGTTACTTTAGATATCATAATTGGCATGAAAAACAACTAACTGTACATCTTGTTTCTTGAATGAGTGATGTTTAAACATGGTCTTTCATTCAAATGAATACTTAGGTTTACTTTCAAAATAAATGCAATTTTATCTCCTTTCACAGCAAGTACTTACCCTGCAATTAAATGTATTAGTATATTCAGGTATTTAAAAGCTAAAATTTCTATTTTTGATATGTAGCTCTACATATTCAGAATGACAAGTTTTTTGTATTCGTAAATGTCTAACCTCTGGGATTTTTGCTTCATCAATATAAATTATCTCATGAGGTTGTTGCAACCAGTGTGGTCAAAAATATTTCCTAAATTCTAAATTTAAGTCTAATCATTTTTAGCCTTTGATTATATCATTTATTGTCTCTTCAGAGCAATTAAGCTAAAATAATTACTACTTTTTAAACATTTTGCTCACATTGTAAATAATATCAACACAGGTCACAAAGAGACTGATTATTTCAGACTCATCATATTTGGTAAAGTTAGTGTGAAGAATGTAGAGAGCAGAAGGTTCTTATACTCAATAAATATTTTTGGTTAATTTAAATTAAATTAAATATCTGGATTTCTAATTTGGAGGTTAATCACATGGAAACAGGAAAATAATTTTTAAAAAATAGTTACTTTGGGACCATTTTTCTTCTTAAAATATGAAGCAAAAATATCTCTAAGAAATGTATTTTTTTCAATAAAATGTTTCAACCCTTAATAAAGTGCTTTATACTTTAATAAAAGGCTGTCTCAAAATAGAAATTCTGCAACTAATCTAATGTATGTTTTCATGCACAAAATTCTGTGGCTTCTAGTCTTATGTGATTTTAATTATATTTTATATTTGTGACATGATTCCTACTTATATTTATTACAAACTTCTGTAATTATACAAATCATGCCGGTACACACACACTAACTTACATAAGATAATATTCAAACAAAATTATCTTTTTTTTATGTCTCCAACAGGGATGGATGCTGTGCTGAAGTATATTAAATGAAAGCACTCTAACAAAGAGTCTTTATGAAATGGCAATTTGCAACATGAGGATGGGAACATGAGCACTTTCAACTTGGCTGAACAGGAATTTTTGTTTCTACAGTACTTTCTTACCTTTTAATCACACAGGGAAAGCCATAAAATTTGAAATGCATATGAAGGAATTGCATTCCTAAAAGATGTGGCAACCCTGCTCAAAAGGTCGATCTTATCACTGGTTCTTTGTGCTTGCTGCCTGATCTATTTCTCTATCATATGTTTCATATTATTAAACATATTAGTAATTCAGCAGTAAGTATATTACAGGAAATTCCTGAAAATCACAGCTATTACAGCTTAATAATCAGAAGAGAGGAAAAGGATTATATTAATCTCCAATTTCTCCCTTTGGCCTTCAATTTGCCAATCAATTTTCAAAACAATCATGTAAGATGTTAGTTTATTTTTCCCTTTTTAATTAGAGATTAAGCAAGTGTTTTTTGCAGTAAAAAGTGATGACAGTGGTATCAGAGCTCTGGTAAGGGCACCTTCTCCTTAAAAAGTAATGCTCTATGGACTGTAAACATAGAAGCCACACTAAAATTCTCTACACACACACGCACACACACAAACACACACACACACACAGCTGCCACCCAGACACATCAGAGATAAGTTCCATTACCTTGTAATGATAGTTGATTGATGTTTGCTGCATTGCTTTATCTCAGCTTCAAGATCTTGCCTGGACCTTTATCTTTCCCCGAGATCAACTCCCTAATTATTAGTATACCGTGTGTCTGTGTATTCACAATAGGTTCCTGGATGCTTCAGGCCAATTAATACCCTGAATAGAGTATCCTCAAACTTCACATCCAAGTCAAAACTCCATGAGTTTATACATCGTTGCAAAATACTAAAATTTATTGGATATAGAAACCAAGAGAAAACCCACCTTGTTACTTTAGTAGCAATTGACATCATGAAAGTAGAAGAATATTAATCAAGAACTGAGGTAAGAGAATGGGAGTATGTCTAAAATGTTGAATACTGGATGTGTGTTACAGATACAAAATCATGATCTATAGGCTTATTTATTGAAAAGGTCATCATATATTGAAAGCACTATTTATAAATACAGTTTTCCAGTTACTTTGCTTACCTATCACTTCTGATGACAAATCCGCTCATGAATTTTTATAGGATCTTTGAATAAATGACACGATTTGCATGTATGTATCATCTTAAGGAAATTCAGTATGCTTTTACATCTTTCTTTCTATATGACAAGCCCTTATTTTTTGTTTCCCTGTTTACTGAATAAATGTATTCCTGGAAACAGAATATTCACATCAAATCTGGGTGTAATTTTTATTTTTTAAATTTGAAATATAAACTTTGTTGTGACTAGTCATTTTCTAAAGATGAGTGATATTCATGAACACTAAAATGTTGGTGCCTTTAAGTAAATTGAGAATTGATGTGGTATTTGTCTAATTGACTTAACCAACAACAATAACAACAAACATTTAGTTAGTAAATGCAAAATAAACAATTCATACTTGGAATATATAATTGCTCCTTCCATACTGATACCTGTACTTTCCCTATATTAGTATACTATTTTGAAAAAAAAAAACTTTTGATCATTAATTCACGGCAATTAATGCCAGAAATGTGCTTAGATGTCAGGTGAAGATTAATTCTGGAAATTCAAAGATTCCAGGCTTTTGAGTGGTCACTGCTAAACACAATTAGAAATGTAGTATAAGTGAAATTTGGAAATCTTTTTGGTAAGTCATGGCACCAAAAAGGCAGAGGCTAATTAATAGTTTTTACAGAAGAGAAGGAATAACTCCAGATGGAAGGAATAAATGATAATAACTATGTTATACCACAAAATGTTCTAGGGAACCATTTTTGGTTATTAAAGAACTAGTCATCAACAAGGCTTATTCCTCATTGCCTTTAGCATTGTAGTAATTAGTCTAATTCTTAATCTCTGTGTGATAAGTTGTATATCCTTCTATGCTGTACTTTCATACCTGAACTCCTTTGCTTTCTAAAAATCACAGTCTTTTATATTTCTCTATGAACAATTTCTGATATTAAGTCGACAAATCCAGACAGCAGAGGATGCTAATGTAACAGTCCCTTAACACATGAATCATTAATGTAACAACATGGAAAAGGAGGATAAATTTATTGCTACCTCGATTTTTCTGAAATGTTGCAATGTCATCATTTGATTCAAATTTCCATTCTTTGTCTACATAGTGTCAATAAGTGCACATAATTGCAAATATAAGACGGATGCTGGTGGCTCACACCTGTAATGCTAGCTACTCAGAAAGTTGAGACCACAAGATTGTGGTTCAAAACCAGCCTGGTCAGGAAAGTCCATGAGACTCTTATCTTTAATTAACCACATAAAACCCAGAAGTGGTGCTGTACCAAAAGTGACAGAGTGCTCAACTTGAGCTGAAGAACTGAGGGACAGGGCCCAGTATCAGAGTTAAAGACCCAAGACCAACAAAAAAGTGCAAATATGACTTTATGTTTCCCCAAAAGGAACGACAAAAGCAATAGTAATCTTCCCAAGTAGAAAAAATAATTCCAAAATGATTCAGTGCACCTTTTTTATGGTTTCTTAGCTGGACATATTCTCTTCTTTTAAAAATTGTCAAATATTAGCTTTATAATAAACTTCATCTAATATTTCTTGGCTCATAGGAGAAGTCCATACAGTTGAAGTCACTTGAATTTATTACTGTCTCAGTTCAGACAACCCAGGCAGGAGAGTCTGTCTAACTCTTATCTGTGATTAAACACTAAAAAAGCCAGAAGTGGAGTTTAGGCTCAAGCAATAGAGTACTAGGTTTGGGGGAAGTTGGGCATAAAAGACAACTGTACTGGGACATGATCCATCCTCTGGGTTCAAGCCCCAAAACCAGCACAAACTAAACAAACAAAGAAATAAAAAAACACATGTTTCTTTGAGACCATCCTTAAAGCACTGGTTTGAGAAGAGGCTCCTTTCGCTGATCGTACTCACTGGATCCTGCTTTGTGGAATCCTTATTGCTATGGAGAACTCGGGACCAGACTAAAGAATTGGGTAACTGACTCCTGCAACAAGAGAATCATCTCAGGAGTGAAATATCTGTCCATAAGTCTCTTTAAAACTCTCATAACTTTGTTTCTTTGCAGGAGAGCACTTTTAAAACAAATTTATTTCCTTTTTTTTTTTTTTTAATTTTATTTTATTTTATTTGAGAACATACTGTACAGAGGGGTTACAATTACATGGGCAGGATAATGCATACATTTCTTACCAAGCATTGCATCCTCCTCCTTTGTTTACCCTTCACCTCCCTTCCCAGCCTCCCCCCTCCCTCCCACCCAATCATACCCCCCCTCCCCCCCCCCCCCACCGACATTGTAAAGCTGGTTTTGACATGACATTTTGTACTTCTCATTGTTGCAACAGGTCCACCTGAATCCTTAAACGACTTGTTTGTCCCCGTCTCCTCCACATGTTATACTGACATCAAATATAGTGAAAGCAGGGGTTACACTGTGGGGGAGGGACACACAAAGCAACAAAGAAATAATCTTATAAATGCATTAGAAACACATGCATGAAAGAAACAAAAACATTAAAATACATATTTGAGGTTTTGTTTTCCTAACATCACATTATCTGACTTTTTCCGCTTGACTCATACCTATACTAGATATTGCAAATAAGGGAAACCATGGGACCTATGTTTCTTTGGGCCTGGCTTACTTCACTTAATATAATTTTTTCCAAGCCTTTCCATTTCCTAACAAATGGGGCAATGTCATTCTTTCTGATGGAGGCATAGAATTCCATTGTGTATATATACCACATCTTCTTGATCCATTCATCTACTGAGGGGCATCTGGGTTGGTTCCATGTCTTAGCTATGGTAAATAATGCTGCAATAAACATAGTTGTGCTGGTAGCTTTAGTGTGGCCTTGTTTGTGATCATTTGGGTAAATGCCCAAAAGTGGGATTGCTGGGTCGTTGGGGAGCTCTATGTGGAGTCTTTTGAGGAACCTCCATACTGCTTTCCAAAGTGGTTGAACAAGTTTACATTCCCACCAACAATGAAGTAAGGTTCCTTTCTGTCCACATCCCCTCCAGCATCTGTTGTTGTTAGAGTTCTTGATTTTTGCTGTTATAACTGGAGTGAGGTGATATCTCAATGTTGTTTTGATTTGCATTTCTTTTATGGCTAGGGATGTTGAACATTTCTTCATGTGTCTATTGGCCATCCTTCTTTCTTCTTCAGAGAAGCTTCTCTTTAAGTCTTTCGCCCACTTACTTATTGGGCAGTTGTTTCTTTGAGGATTTGTTGTTGGGTGGTTTAATTTTTTGAGTTCCAAGTATATTTTAGATATGAGACCCTTGTCCGTTGTATGGCTAGTAAAGATCTTCTCCCAGTCCGTGGGCTTTCTATTGATCTTGCTAGCTATGTCATTTGCCCTGCAGAAGCTCTGCAACCTTATACAATCCCATTTGTCCAGCCTTTCTTTGATTTGTTGTGTTTCCGGGTCTCTATTCAGAAAATTTCGGCCTGAGCCAAGGAGACCCAGGGTTTCTCCTATTCCATCCTGTAATGTTTTCAGAGTGTCTGCTTTGAGTTCAAGGTCTTTGATCCATTTGGAGTTGATTCTGGTGCAGGGTGATATATAAGGATCTAGCTTTAGTTTTCTACATGTAGTTAACCAGTTTTGCCAGCACCATTTACTGAAGAGGCTGTCTGTCTTCCATTCTATTGTTTTAGCTCCCTTATCGAAGATTAGATGGCTATAGGTCTGTAGGTTCATTTCTGGGTTTTCAATTCTATTCCATTGGTCCTGAGGTCTGTTCTTATGCCAATACCAAGCTGTTTTGATTACTATGGCTTTATAGTAGAGTTTGAAATTTGGTATTGATATTCCTCCAGCAGTATTCTTTCCGTTGAGGAGCGTTTTTGCTATTCGGGGTCTTTTATTGTTCCATATGAATTTTTGGATTGCCTCTTCTATTTCCTTGAAGAATGAGGGTGGAATTTTGATAGGTATTGCGTTGAATTTGTAGATAGCCTTGGGCAGTATTGCCATTTTCACGATGTTAATCTTTCCAATCCAGGAGCATGGGAGGTTTTGCCATTTTTTAAGTTCTATGTTGATTTCCTTTTTCAAGATTTTAAAGTTTTCATCATAGAGGTCCTTCACTTCTTTAGTTAAGTTAATTCCTAGGTATTTTATTTTTTGTGAGGCTATTACAAATGGAGTTGCTTTCCTAATTTCAGCCACACTTTTCTCATTGTTGGCATACAGAAAAGCCATTGATTTTTGGGGGTTAATTTTATAACCTGCTACTTTGCCAAAGTTTTGAATCAGCTTGAGTAATTTGGGAGTGGAGTCTATGGGATTCTTTAAATACAAGATCATGTTATCTGCAAAGAGGGAGAGTTTTATTTCTTCTTTCCCTATTTGGATCCCCTTTATGTCTGCATCTTGTCTTATTGCTGTAGCTAGGCATTCTAATACTAGATTGAAGAGAAGTGGAGAGAGTGGGCATCCTTGTCTTGTTCCTGAGTTAAGAGGAAATGGCTTTAGTTTTTCACCATTGAGTATAATGCTGGCTGTAGGTTTGTCATATACAGCCTTTATTGTATTGAGGAATGTTCCATGGATTCCTAATTTTTCCAAAACCTTCATCATAAAGGGGTGTTGGATCTTGTCAAATGCTTTTTCTGCGTCTATTGAGATAACCATGTGGTTCTTATTCTTGCTCCTGTTGATGTGATGAATAATATTAATTGATTTGCGTATATTGAACCAGCTTTGCATCCCTGAAATGAATCCTGTTTGATCGTGGTGTATGATTTTTTGGATGAATTGTTGAAGTCGATTGGCCAAAATTTTGTTGAGAAGTTTCGCATCAATGTTCATCAAAGAAATGGGTCTATAGTTCTCTTTCTTTGATGAGTCCCTACCTGGTTTTGGGATGAGGGTTATGATGGCTTCATAGAATGTGTTCGGTAGTGAGCTTTCTCTTTCAATTTCATTGAAGAGTTGGAGGAGAATTGGTGTGAGCTCTGCTTTGAAGGCCTTGTAAAATTCCGCTGTAAAACCATCTGGTCCTGGACTTTTCTTAGCTGGGAGGTCTCTTATTGCTGTTTCTATTTCAATGCTTGATATGGGCCTGTTAAGATAGTTTACCTCATCTTGGTTTAGTTTTGGCATGTCAATATTTGCTAGGAAGAGGTCCATTTCTGTCAAGTTCTCAAACTTATTAGCATAAATTTTTGAGAAGTATTCCCTTATAATGTTCTGAATCTTGCTTGTTTCCGTGGTGATGTTTCCATTCTCATCTCTGAGTTTATTAATTTGGGTGTGTTCTCTTCTTTTTCTGATAAGATTTGCTAAGGGTCTGTCAATTTTGTTAAGTTTTTCGAAGAACCAACTCTTTGTTTTGTTGATTCTTTCTATAGTTTTTTTGGATTCTAATTCATTTAATTCTGATTTAATTTTGATTATTTCTTTCCGTCTACTGGATTGGGGTTTATCTTGCTGCTCTTTTTCAAGGAGGTTTAGATGTGTCATTAAATTGTTAGTTTCAGATCTCTCCAATTTGTTGATGTAGGAGCTCAGAGCTATAAACTTGCCTCTGAGTACTGCCTTGGCTGTGTCCCAGAGGAGCTGGTATTTTGTGTGTTCATTTTTGTTGAATAGCATGAACATTTGAATTTCCTTTCTAATCTCTTCCATGACCCACTCATGATTCAGCAATGTGTTGTTCAGCCTCCATGTGATACCGGACTTTCTTTGGTGGCTTTTGTGTTGAGTTCTAACTTTATTCCCTTGTGGTCAGAGAGAATGCAAGGTATAACTTCAATGTTTCTGAATTTAGACAAGTTTGCTTTGTGGCCTAAAATGTGGTCTATTTAGAAAACGTTCCATGTGCTGCTGAGAAAAACGTGTATTCTGATGCTGCTGGGTGAAATGTTCGGTAAATGTCTGTTAAGTCTAGTTGATCTATGCAGCTGTTTAGATCTGCGGTTTCTCTGTTGAGTTTTTGCCGAGTTGATCTAGCTAGTGGGGAGAGTGGTGTGTTAAAATCCCCAACGATTAATGTCTTTGGATCTATATGGGATTTGAGGGAAAGTAGTGTTTCTTTGATAAATTTGGGTGCTGCATTGTTTGTCGAATAGATATTTAGAATTGTAATATCCTCCTGAAGGAGAGATCCTTTAATTAGTATGTAGCGACCTTCTTTATCTCTTTTCATGAATTTTAATTTGAAGTCTATTTTATCTGATATTAGGATTGCAACTCCCGCCTGTTTATGCGGTCCGTTTGCTTGGTAGATTTTGTTCCAGCCTTTAACATTGAAAATGTGTTTGTTTTTATGGGCAAGATGTGACTCCTGCAGGCAGCAGATAGAAGGGTCTTGTTTTTTAATCCAACTAGACAGTCTATGTCGCTTAATTGGAGAGTTCAGTCCGTTAACATTAAGAGATAGGACTGAGAGGTATTTGGGAGTTCCTGCCATGTTATCTACCTTCTTGGGGGCTGCGAAAACTGGGTTCTTCCTATGGTTCTTGGATTCTCAGTTTGGGTGCAGTTTCTTGGCCTTTATTGCGGTCTTGTTGGTTTTCTATGTGTAGGACATCTTTAAGAATCTTTTGTAGGGCTGGTTTGGTGGAGATGTATTGTTTCAATTTTTCTTTGCTATGGAAGGTTTTTATTTGGCCTTCAGTTATGAAGGAGAGTTTAGCTGGGTACAGTATTCTTGGTTGATAGTTGTTTGTTTTTAGGGCATGGCATACATCATTCCAGGCTCTTCTTGCTTTGATTGTCTCTGCTGAGAAATCTGAGGTGATTCTAATTGGTTTCCCTTTATAAGTGATTACCCTTTTCTCCCTGACAGCTTTAAGGATCTTTTCCTTGTTCTGAGTTGATCCTGTGTGGATTATAATGTGACGGTGGGATGTCCTATTCTGGTCTGGTCTATTTGGGGTTCTAAAGGCTTCTTGTATCTGGACAGGCCTATCTTTTTGCATGTTTGGGAAGTTCTCTGCTAGGATCCTGTTAAACAGATTTCCTAGACCATTAACTTCTGTTTCTAGGTGTTCCTCTACACCCATTATCCTTAGATTAGGCCTTCTGATGGTGTCTTCCAGGTGTTGGATAGATCTATCATATTTCTTGGACTTGTCTTGGATGGTTGTATGTTCTTTCTCTATAATATCTAGGCTGTCTTCAATCCCTGAGATTCGATCTTCTGCATGGTCTAACCTGCTGTCAAGACTCTCTACTTTGTTTTTTATCTCTTTTCCTTCTAGTTGGTCAGCTTTGATGGCTTCAAGTTCTTTGTTGAAGCTCTGTTTTAGGTCTTGTATGAATTTCTTTACTTCCTTAATTTGGTGTTCAGTGTTTGTCCTCAAATCACTTAGTTGATTGGTTATGGTTTCTTTGGGCTCCCATTCCTTCTGTTGGGTTCCATTCAGCATTCCCTTTGTGGTCTCCCTGACTTCCTTCAGCTCTTTGTTAATGGATTCCATGAATGCCTTTAGTGATCTTTGTGTGTTCTCTACCTGGTCTCTCAATTCCTGTATTACTCTTTGATTAGCTTCCTCCCGTTCGTGGGATTCCTGCAGATCTCTTTGAGTGTTCTCAGCCTGCTCACGCCATTCCTCCCTTTCTCTTTGAGTATTCTCAAGTTGTTCACGCAAATCCTGTATCAGTTTTTGAGTAGCTTCCTCACGCTTATGATATTCCTGTATAAACTTCTGGGATGCCTCCTCTCTCTCCCTATCACGCTCATACAGAGTCCTTTGTACGTTGTCAAACTTTTCATTTATCATGTTTGCCACCAGTGTTTGTAGAGCTGTTTGGGAACTCTCCTCTGGATTATTCATTATCTGTTCTAACCCCTGATTATCAGGATTGGGAATTGAGATACCCGAATTTGCCATTTTTCTTGTGTTTTTCCGGCTTACTCTGCCCATTTGAGATGAAGATAGCACCAGTTTTGTGCTAGAACACTATCTTAAGGCAACCATCAACCAAAGTTTGCATTTGTACAGTCAATAGTCTACAGATACAATCTAGTTCAACAAATACATCTATTCGACATCAAACAACTATATGTTAAAGAACTTCGAACCGCAGAGAAGAATTTGGAAAGCCAGAAATTATTAGGGTTAGGAAGAGATGTGGGTAAAAAATAGGAATAGATTGGTGTGGGGAGGCACAGGGAGAGTTAACTATGTCCTAATCACAATGCAGGAAATAGGTTGGGTAGGATGTAAGTAGAGAGAGAGAGAAAAAGAAGAAAGGGAAAGGGGAATGAAAAGAGACCAGAAAAAAAATAGAAACGTAAAAATTAATGTTATTTTAGAGATTAAAAGACTATCTATTTATAGAGGAATATGAATATGTTGAGAGAAAGGG
Source organism: Dipodomys spectabilis (assembly GCF_019054845.1). Taxonomy (NCBI): domain Eukaryota; kingdom Metazoa; phylum Chordata; class Mammalia; order Rodentia; family Heteromyidae; genus Dipodomys; species Dipodomys spectabilis. The sequence goes on along the minus strand of NW_024870919.1, from coordinate 224,300 downwards.
AGGGACATAGAGGAGATGTGAAAAACTTTAAAAAAATGCTTAAAATATTGTATAGGTATAAAGTACTGCTATTAGTGAATTTAAGTCTCAGAGGTTTTGAATTGAGTAATAAGTTTGTGGATTAAGTGTGTACACAATGGGGGATAGGGTCTACTGGTTAACTACGGGTTTATCTGAGGATGTGCAGGACAAGAGTTAAGTCACATAAAGATGAACAAAGAGGAAAAGATGGAAAGGATAGGAAAGTGAGAAGAAAAGATCAGAAGTTCAGTAGAGCTAGAAAAAAAAACAAAAAGATAATTAAGAATGAAAGAAAAAGAGAAAGAAGACAAGAAAAGAAAAGAAAACACACATTCACGTATTCCTAAAATAAAAATTATAAGAGGAGAAAAAAAAAAGTTAATGGAAAACAATTATTTTTTCAGAAGAGGCAAAAATTAAAGATTAATAAAAGTTTTAGAAAAGCAAAAAAAATTTTTTATATATATATAAGGTAACAAAAAACGAAAAAAAAACAAAACAAGAAAAAGAAAAAAAGAAAAGAAGAAGAAGAAAAAAAAAGTTCTTTGATTTTTTTTTTTTTTTTTTTTGGGAGGGGTCGGAAGTGTCCTGTATCTCCCTTTTGTCTGTAACCAGAGTCTGGTTGGAGTCTCTGGTCAGCTTGAGGTCCTGTGGCTTGATTGGTTTCTTAAGTCAGTTTGTTGGAACAGGCAGGAAAATGCTCTGCTTTACCCAAGATTTTGAGATCCCCCTCCCAGGTTAGTTTACTGGGAGGGTGATCTGCTTTGAGAATCACAAAAGAGGGGGATGCAGTGATGAGGCTAGGTTCTGGGTAGAGTTGAGGCCTTTCAACGAACAGTAGCTTTTCCCTGGGGCTATTTTGTGAAAAAAAACTCACAGCACCCAGCCTGGAGCCATTCTCAGGGTTTCTGTTTTTCAATTGATTGTGGAGGCTGCTAGAGGGAGGGGCAGCCTCTGGCTCTGGCCACCCAGCGAGGAGAGCCACTCCAGTGGCTGGTGCCTGAGCTGGGCGACCCCTCCCTGGATGGAACTGAGTCTGTGAGGTCACCTCGCCGCCAAGTTCCTGTGACCTGCCAAATGACTAGCTCTATTCCAAGGCCTGAGCTGGAGCTAGCCGCTCCTCTGAGCTTTGTCGGTATCCAAGATGGAGATCACCGGTGCTGGGGGGGGAGGGGTGGCCTTCCCTCCTCTGCTCCCAGAGGAGTGAGGAAGTGGGGCTTCTACTCACGCGGAGTCTTGGATCTCGGGTCGTCTCTGGTCTGCAAAGTGCAGGATGAAGTTGTCCGCTCCTTGTCGGTTCTTGCTGGTGTTGAGTAGAATCCGCTCGTCCGCTGCGTCTGGCTCCTTCGTCCCGGACTGCGTCTCAGGTATGCCTCCGCGGCGGTGGTCGCCGCTGCGACCCTGCCGCCGCAGCGGCAGCTGCTCAGATGTGTCTGCTTGGCTTCCCCTCTCTTGACTAACTCTCTGTCCTGTGATGGCACACTTGGTGTGATTCTCTGGCTTGGGACTGTTCACTGGAACTCTGAAACTGTTTTCTATGCAAGAGCTTGTTCAGATTCCAGCTTCTCCTCTGCCATCTTCCCGGAACTCCTCGCAATTTATTTCCTTTTATTCTATGCTGGCCTTAAAATGGCATATTGTTTCCTTTTGTTATACTCTTAACTAGAAGTTTACAGACAAGGTTTATATAAGTAAAGGACACACTTGAAAAAGTCAGGAACAGAGTTTCCTTCAGGCCTTGGATTCTTTTCTTGTACCATAAAAATGACAGCACAAATTACCATGATCTTTGTGATTTTCCTATGTTCAACTCCTCTCTTGGGATCAGTTTTCACTTGCAATAACAGTTCCTTCCACTTACTTCCAGTAACTATCTATGGTGCTGCTCCAGGTAAAATGAATATTTTCTGGCTTCATTGAAATAGCACAAGTATATCTTTGAACATGAGGTAAAATGTGTTTCAGAGATAACTTTATAACAAGAAAATATTGAATTTGCATGGCTTATGAAACCTTATTCATGTACATATGGCCATATAAGATGATGTTAAGTGAAATGGAACCCAAGATAGGGACATAACTTGCTTTTTCGTTCATGCTATTTTTTTAAAAGTATCTAACATGTAGTATGTGAATTTTTGTTTCTCTTCTATTTTCTTCCTCCATGGTATAACCCCTGTTTTCATTATATTTATTGTCAGCGACCTGCATCTTGCATATACATTTTTCTAATGTGGGGAGGGGAAGGGAAATAACAAAATGCTTAAACAAGTATACAGTATGACCTATTGTATCAATGAGTTGTACAAGGCACTATGTAGAAAATTAGCTTTACAACTTGAGGAGGGGAGAAGGGAGTTGTGTTTGTGGGGAGGAAAAGGATTGTAGGAGAAAAACAAAAGAGGAGGTAACAATGCTTGATAGATAATTTTCTCATTAACTTTCTTATGTAACTCTAACCCTTCTTTAAACCATTTTTACAATAAAAAACATGAAAAAAACATCCTGGACTACTTTAAGTTCAAATTTCCTAAGTGCTCTGTAATTAAGACCAATTTTATGTGGGAAGAATGTTCTCAGAAATATTTTTTGTGAGTGTTTGTTTTGTGCATTATTTCCCAAGTGTACATAAGTTAGAAGTAGGAAAAACAATAGGAATAATAAGAGAAAAAGAAGTTTTGTGCTTAAGTATAATGGTTCAATACACTATAGAAGACTCTTTCAATAAGATAACTTTGAAACAATAAAATCCAAGGCCAGTATGTAGATCTATGGGAGTGATATAGGGAAAGCATTACTACTAAGTGGAACATGGACGATGAGGCCACTCTTGTTTTCTACTAGGTCTAAATCATGGTAGCTAATCATGCAAATTTGTAAAAAGTAGAACAGAAGAGCAATTCTGGTTCCAAAACTAGTCAGATATAAGAGCATGGACTTAACTGGAAAAAAAAGGCCATATTGAGAGAGCAGGAAATATAGTAGCAATGAACTGGTGGATAAGATCACGTTTCTTTTTCTTTTTTAGTTTTTTTTTTTTGTTGGTTGTGGGTCTTGAACTCTGGGACTGGGTGATGTCTCTCCCCTCTTCAGCTCAAGGCTAGAGCTCTACCATTTGAGCCACAGTGCCAATTCAAGTTTTCTGGTGGTTAATTGGAGATAAGTGCCTCAGAAAACTTTCATACTGGTGCTTGATCTGAACTGCAATCCTCAGATCTCAACCTCCTGAGTAACTAGGGTTAGGTTTGAGCCACCAGTACCAGGCTTAAGATCACATTTCTAGCAGTATACACTCAGGATATGTAATGTGTATATTCATCTATCTTTGTATGAAATCTTGAGTTAAAAATCTAGGCTACAAGTCAGACTTTACATTCACAAAAATGTTTGTAGTTTAAAACCATACTCCTGAAAAAATAAAAACTAAGAATGTAAAACAGTCTGGAAAGTTAAGTTTGCATCCAGCTTCGGCAGAACAGTCTTTGCAACACTGCCTATAATTAACCAGCCAAAAACTGCATTGGATGAATGGCTCAAGTGATGGGATACTAGTTATGAGCAACAGTGCTGAATAATAGCCTGAGGTTTCTGCATACATACATACAAACATTTACACACGCACAGAAGCACTTATATGTGCAAACACACATATGAAACAACTCTCACAATGTGTAGAAAAGTTAGAAAATAATAGATAATATGTCCTATGTAAGACTAGAATCAATTGATAATTTTTAATATTAGAAAGTCGTCACGTGAACTTTCCCCCCAAATGCTTGAGACTATTACATAGGTAGTGACCAGAGATAGTAAAAGAGCCAAGTAATAATTATTAAAGGGATCGGTTCCATGGAAGAATGAATCAGAGACCCCTGCAGGTGCATCTGAAAATGTTCATATCCTGTGTCAAATGTTAGAACATCTTTGAAAATTGTACAGAAACAGTTTGAGCAGTCAGTCTAGTGGATAAGATCATCAGAGAAGTTCAGAATTACTAGTATGTTTCTCGATTAAATAAACCAACAAACTATGGCAGGGCAATGCGATACAAGTCTGGAATTCTAGCACTCTAATACAGGAGATTAGAGAGTGGATAAAATAGTAATATCTTCCCTGGACTAGGTAGTATAATTTTGCCTCAGTAAAACAAACGAAAGGACAAGAAAGGAATTCACAGTTGGAAGTTTGGGCTAATTTTGTCATTACTTTTTGAGAAGTCAAGTTTCCTGTTGAAATGCAACTCATATATCATTCTCAGTCATGTTTTGAATGCTCTCTTCATTACAAAATACTTCTAGATGCAAAATAGTTCATGATTCTGAACCAAAAATTTGAAAAATTTAGCATCATTATGTTGGATTCCAAAGAAATAATGAAGGATTACAAAAGTTTAAGCCTGGAGAAACAGCAAAGTTATCTAATGTAGGACTTTGTAGACCCTACTAAATTAGAATTTAGATTTAAAATAAATATCTATTTCTTGTAATTTCATATTCTATAGGATACTATAAAATACTTTTTAATTAGAAGTTTTAATTTACAAATTCACAAATGATTCTGGCATTCTATTTGTCTAGAATATTCTTTCAAGAGAGTTGTAATTAGGACTTAGTTAATAGATAATTCCAAAAGTTCATGTATAACATGATAATGTGAATAATCTAGAAAGAGTTGACAATAAATGGATGCTATTAATTTATAAATTTAGTAAAAGAGCAATATTTGAGACTTCGGTGTAACATGGTATGAAGAGAGTTATTGTTTGAAATCTTTTTTCTTCTACCTGTACATAACAAAGGAAGAAATTTCCTTAATTGTATACCTCTGTATACAATGAGAAAAATGCTAGGTTTGGGGTTTGTTTTCATTTTGTTTTTGTTGTTTTGTGTGTCCTAGGGCTTCACAACTGAGCCTGGGCACTTTTCCTGAGCCTGTTTTTTGCTCAAGGATACTGCTCTACCACTTGAACCTCAGTGCTACTTGTGTCTGGCTTTTCCTGAGCAGTTTATTGGAGATAAGAATCTAAGGAACCTTCCTGCCTGGGTGGGCTTTGAACCATAATATACAGATCTTTGCCTCCTGAATATCAATGTAGATGAAAATATATGTATAAATAATATTTTCAAGTTTTCTGGTCTTAAGATCACCACTTGAGGGAAAATGATGCAGCAACGTTTAGTGTAGTGTTCTTTCAACAATAGAAAGGGCATAACATTAGCAGAAGTGTAGAATTTTTTCACAATACTGATAAGCTAGTCATGCTGTGAATTTAGGGAATTTTAAGGTGCACCTTACAAGGTGGAAACTGTTGGGTTAGAATGACTTTACTGCATAAAAAGTTGGGATTGATTGTCATTGAAATAATAGCTTACTATGATAAACAAATGTTTACTCTAGAGGAATTAATTATTATAGATACTTCATAGTTTTATCTGCTACCAGAATGTGGCTAGTTTCTCTGTTGACCTTTAAATATGTAATGCCCCATTGGAAACTGCATCTATTGCAGAATTAAATAAAATGCATACAGGCACTGTTTTAAATGTCTCTGGTATGGCATGCTCAGAATTTGAAAATGAGTTGTTAGTCGAACACATACATTCTGTCCTCTTAACAAATATTCAGTTTTAAAAATTAGGAGTTTCCAGAGAATTGAACTATTTTCTATTTAGTATGAGACAATACTAAAATAATGCTTTTTAAAAAAATAATGGCAAGTATATTCTGAAAATTTTTATAGTTTGATAGCATTCAAGTTGATGATCCTCTGACAAAGACAGGGGAAATTAATTCAAATTAAAAGCCAAATATTGTTCATTAAAAAAAATTTAATACACATAGAATATCATTTACTATAGAAATACCGTGAAATTATATTTTATGTAGCTTATATTTAAATTTAATTTTATTGTCAAGGTGATATATAGAAGGGGTTGCAGTAATTGTAAGGTAGTGAATATCTAACAAGTCGAACTTTTTATGCCCTCCCTCATTTTTCTCACACTTTTACTTCATCCCAATACGCCTCACAAGTTGTAATGTGAATATCCTACATCTTTTCTTGTGAGTATTGCTATTGCATTGGTTTTCCCTTTGTCCTTTGTCTCGCCATTTTGTTGTTCCTCTACCTTTGCCAAATTAAGATAAATGTGTATATAATACACAGGATACTTAAATCAAATACAGCATGGAATAAACCATAGGGGAAAACACAAAAGAAAAAAGAAATAATGTGGTGATTGAAGGTGTTTAATGAGAAATCAAAATGTATAAGTAGTCCTTTGCTATAAGTTAAATCTCACTTTTTCTTTTTGGAGAATATAATGATCAAAGTAATATTTGAGAATCAGCAAGCAATTGTTCAGAATCATGCTTCCAGTGCAAGTGGATCAACAGTAAGTAATTCTCAATACCATTTTCCACAAAGTTTTGTCACAGATACAATCGGCCTGCCTTCTCTTGCTGCATTCCTAGCCTGGACCTATTCCTTCATTGTACATGAAAAGTGTGATTCAATTGATTTCATTCATATCTGTTCCTAGAATTATCAAGGATTTAGATTCTTGTCTGCAATATGATTAAACCTACGTCTCTTCATATAGGCTCCTAAAAATATATTTACTCAATTCAAGTAAATACATAAATTCTATTTCCATCTTTTTTAAACCATAAAATTCTTCTTCCTCTATAAATTGATCAGAGGCATGCATTTGTGGCTATCTGGGTCATTGCACATCTGTCTCTCTTCCTCTCTCTTTAATATTTCTCATAGATAATAGGATTGCTCTATAATTATTGTAATTCATTTTGCTTTTATATTTTTGGCTGCATCATTTTACTTTCTGCTCTGCCATTTCCCAAATCATTTATATAGAAGGCATTATTTCATCTTTTCTCATTCCTAGAATAAGCTGCACATGAAGACACCACTGGTCCTTATTTTCAGTCTGTATCTTTGAATACGGAGGAAAATCTTTCCTCCGCTCTCCATCAATTCCCTACTCTCCAGTTAGAATAATTTTGAATAGTAAAAATGGAAAAAGGGAAAATAAATCATGGTGAAAACACAGATGCAGAAAATTCACCGGATTTTTCTGAACAGTTCAACTAACCTGATCTATTAGGGAAATACATGGACACCTCATTCCCATCGTCACTCAAAGTCTCAGGTTAGGCAATTCTAATGAAGACGAGGAACATGATGAAAAAGTGAGGAATGGTATCAATTGCAAGAAAAATGGAGAAGGATCCATGCAAATTTCTTCTTTGGGCTGCTGAAAATAATCAGGTTATTACACTGCAGAGACTACTTTCCAAAAAGGCCACTCATGTGAATACTAGGGATGATGATGATTATACCCATATTCATCAGGAAGCCTGCAGTGGACACTTAGACACTGTCCGTGAGTTGGTGACTCAAGCGGCAGATATTCATGCAATAACTGTAGATGGCTGAACAACCCTGCGCAGTGCTTATATGTGGAATAATATTAGAGAGGCTTTTTTCTTACTTCATCATGATGCAGATACCAATGACCCCCTTGCATCTTGCTGCTGGGAATAGAGATAGCAAAGACATGTTCGATCTGCTTCTGTTGAACCATTATGTTTGAAGATCAACTTGGAAGAAACTGTATTTGATATTACCAAAAGGATAAGTATGTATCACTACCTCTTTGAAGTTTTGGAAGGCTGTACAAATTGTTCTCCTAAGTCATAATGGTTTGGTTAAGTTTCTTAAATTTCAAAAATGCCATTGCATTCTTTGTTTCCATACAAAATATTTTCACAATCCAAATAACAATAATAGCTTACTATAACATTTCATAGATTCCATGGAAGTCTTCCAAGTGAATTGCCTGACTTTGATGTCAAAATGTATTCAAGAGTTAGTTGTATACATCTATAATGATTTCTGGAGAGTTTGTGCTTTTTTATTGTAATTAAGTGGTTACATAATTTCCCTAATTTCACAGTATTGTGGGATAGTGATGCTCAATTAAAGTCACAAACACATTCTAACATTTCTGGAGCAAATTGTCTATCACAGTCTATAACATTTATGAGTTCTATGAGCTTTGCGATACAGTTATTACTTCCACATTGGTTGGTATGTACATTTCTTTTGTTTTGCATAACATCAGCTGTTCCCTTTTTCCCACTTGTTTTCTCCCTCCCATCCCTGCCATTAACTTGCTTAGTTCATTTTGGTCAATGTCCAGTGCAGCTCACGGGTTTTTCCCTGATTCCCTCTACTTCTATGTCATCTTCCTGGTTCCCCTCCATTGTACACATATATACCATACATGTGATCAGCAGCATGGGGTTATTTAGTAGAGATTCGACCAGATGAGTGGAAGTCCTTTGTTTCTTAAATCCTGTTAATTTTGTCGTATTGCCTAACATTTTGGTTTTAACATCCACTTATCAGGGAGAACATGTACTGTTTGTCTCTTTGCTCTTGTCTTACCTTGCTCAACATGATCACCTTCTAGCTCCATCCATTTCCCTGCAAATGCCATTATTTTATCATTTCTAATGGCTGCATAATATTGCATTGTGTATAGATGCCACAATTTTGGGATCCATTCATCTGTGGTGGGACATCTGGGTTGTTTCCATATCCTGGCTATTACAAACAGTGCGGCAATAAACATGGAGGTGCATGTGTCCCTGTATACTGGTTCCTGTTGTTCATGATGGATGCCTAGAAGTGGTATGACTTGGTCATAAGGGAGGTCAATATTTAGCTTTCTTAGGACCCTCCAGACTGTTTTCCAAACTGGTTGTATAAGTGTACATTCCCACCAGCAGTGTAGTAGGGTTCCTCTTTCTCCGCATCCCCTCCAGCGTTTGTCATTGGCTGACTTGAGGATGTGGGACATTCTGACTGGGGTAAGGTGGTATCTAATGATTGTCTTTATTTACATTTCCTTCACAACCAGGGATGGTGAACATTTCCTAATGTGTTTCTTTGACATTCTTATCTCTTCTTCTGAGAAGTCTCTCTTTAGTTCCCTTGCCCATTTAGTAATTGGTTTGTTAGGTTTTTGAGGTCCTAGTTTCTTGAGTTCCCTGTACATACTGGATATTAACCCCTTTTCAGATATAGTGCTGGTAAATATTTTTTTCCCAATTAATTGATTGTCTTTCTAGCTTGGTTGCGATAGCTTTAGCTTTGCAGAAGCTTTTTATTTTAAGGTAGTCCCATTTGTCATGTCTCACTCCAATTTGTTGTGACCCTGGGACTCTGTTCAGGAAATTCTTTCCTGGGCCTATAAGTTCAAGTGTCTCTCCTACTCTGCCTGCAGAGGTTTCAGAGATTCAGGTTTAATGTTAAAGTGTTTAATCGATTTTGAGTTGATGTTGGTGTATGGTGATATGCTGGAGTCCACTTTTATTATTCTGCATGTGGCTGCCCAGTTTTCCCAGAACCAGTGGTTGAAGAGGCTGTGTTTCTTCCATTGTCTGTCTTTGGTTCCTGTGTCAAATATCAGCTAGCTGTAGGCATGTGGATTTATTTCTAGATCTTCTATTCTATTCTATTGGTCTTTAGGTCTGTTTTGGTGCCAGTACCATGCTGTCTTTGTTATTATGGCTCTATGGTAGAGTTTGAAGTACGGCATGGATATCCCTCCCATGTTGTCTTTATTCACTAGAATTGTTTTGGCTATTCTAGGTATTTTGTGGTTCCATATGAATTTTTGGACTGTTTTCTGTATTTCAGAGATGTACATCATTGGGATTTTAATAGGAATTGCATTGAATTTGTATATTAATTTGGGCAGTATTGCCATTTTCACTATATTGTCTGCCTATCCAAGAGCATGGGAGGTCGTTCCATTTCCTAGTGTCTTCTGTAATTTTTTCTTTAACTTTTTATAGTTTTCATTAAATAGTTCTTTTACATCTTTGGTTAGGTTAATTCCTAAATATTTTATTTTGTGGGAGGTTATTGTGAATGGGGTTGCTTCCCTTATTTCCCTCTCTGCTTGTACATTGTCAGTGTACAGGAAGGCAACTGATTTTATTGGATTGATTTTTGTATCCTGCCACTTTGCCAAAGTGATTTTTGATTTCTAAGAGTTTGGGGATGGAGTGTTTGGGATCATGAAGGTATAGTATCATGTCATCTGCAAAAAGGCATAGTTTAATTTCTTCTTTCCCTATGCCGATCCTTTTAATGTATCCCTTCCACTCCTCAAATTTACATATATATATATATATATATATATATATGTATATATAAGATACAGAACACTAGAATCAAATACATTGAAAACAGGTGTTTACCATGGGGGAATAACGTACAAAAGAATCACATAGTGCATTATAAGCATATTAAAAACAAAAGAAAGAGAGGAAAAACCGCTTGTGTCTCTGACTTGGGGTACATTTCACTTAACATCATCTTGCATGTTCAAATGTACCTAGCCTTTGATCTTCTCTGCTTGTCCTAGACATGTACTAATCCTTGTAAACAAAGTTAAAACAAGGTAAACTATGGGACCTATGTTTCTTTGGGTCTGGCTTACTTCACTCAATATAATTTTTACCAAGTCTTTCCATTTCCTCACAAATGGGGCAGTGTCATTCTTTCTGATGCAATCCTAGAATTCCAGTGTGTGTGTGTGTGTGTGTGTGTGTGTGTGTGTGTGTGTGTGTGTGTACCACATTTTTTTGAACCATTCATCTACTGAGGGGCATTGGTGTTGTTTCCATATCATAGCTATGGTGAATAATACTGCACTAAACGTGGTTGTGCTGGTAGTTTTGTGATCATTTGGGTAAGTGCGCAAAAGTGGGGTTACTGGGTCATTGGGGAGCTCTAGGTGGAGTCTTTTGAAGAAATTGCATTATGCTTTCCAAAGTGGTTAAACAAGTTTACACTCCTACAAGTAATGCAGTAGGGTTCCCTTTTAGCCACATCCCTACCAGCATCTGTCATCATTTCATTTCTTGATTATAGCCATTCTAACTGGAGTGAGGTGTAATCTCAATGTTTTGATTTGCATTTCATTTAGGACTAGAAAAATTGAGCATTTCTTCATTTGTCTAATGGACATTTTTTATTTCCTCTTCAAAGAAGTCGCTCTTTAAGTCTTCAGCCCACTTAGTTATTCGGCAGTTGTTCCTTTGAGGATTTGTTGTTGTGGGATTTATGATTTTGAGTCCTAAGTATATTTTAGATATAAGACTTTGTCTGTTTTATGACTCATGAAGAACTTCTCCCAGTAAGTGGGCTTTCAATTGATCTTACTATCTATGAGCTTTACCTTGCAGAAGCTCTGCTGTTTCATGCAATCCCATTTCTACAACCTTTTTGTGATTTGTTGTTTCTGGTTCTCTATTAAGAACATTTTGGCCTGTGCTAAAGAGCCCTAGTTTCTCTTGTTCTTCATGTAATGTTTTCACGGTGTCTGCTTTTATTTTGAGGTCTTTGATCCATTTTGACTTGATTCTCATGCAGGGTGATACACACACACACACACACACACACACACACACACACACACACACACACACACACACATATGGCTAGCTTTAGTTTTTATTCAGGTGTTTAACCAATTTTAACAGCACCATTTACTGAAAAGGCTGTCTTCCTTCCATTCTATTTTTTTTAGCTCCCTTGTCAAAGATTAGGTGGCTATAGGTCAGTGGGTTTATTTCTGAGTCTTCAGTCCTATTCCATTGGTCCTCAGTACTGTCCTTGTGCCAGTACCAAGCTGTTTTTATTACTATGGCTTTTTACTATAGATTGAAATTTGGAACTGATATTACTCCAGTGCTGTTCTTTCTGCTAAGAATAGACAAACCTACAGCCAGCATTATACTTATTGGTGAAAAGTTAAAGCCATTTCTTATTAATTCAGGGAAGAGATAAGGATGTCCGCTCTCTCCACTCCTCTTCAACTTAATATTAGAATGCTAGCTGGGACAATAAGACAAGATGGAAAATTAAAGGGAATCCAAATAGGGAAAGATGAAGTAAAACATACAAGATGACCAACGGAGTAGAATTGAAAACCCAGAAATGAACCTATAGTCCCTTAGCCATCTAATTTTCGATAAGGGGGCTAAAAATATACAATGGAAAATGAGAGCATCTTCAGTAAATGGTACTGGCAAAATTCGTTAAGTACTTGTAGAAAACTAAACCTGGATCCTTATTTATTACCCTTTCAGAATCAACTCCAAATGGATTAAAGTCTTCAGAGTCAAATCAGACACTCTGAAAATATTACAGGATGGAATAGGTGCAACCCTAGATCTCCTTGGCACAGGCCTTAATTTTCTTAATAGAGTCCCAGAAACACAAAAAAAAAATCAAAAAATGTTTGGACAAATGGGATTGCATGCAATTGCAGAGGTTCTGACTGGCAAAGGACATAGCTAGCAAGATGACTAGAAAGCCCACGGATTGGGAGAAGATCTTCACTAGCCATAAAACGGACAAGGGTCTCATACATAAAATATACCTGGAACTCAAAAAATTAAATACCCCAACAACAAATCTTCAAAGAATCAACTGCCCAATAAATAAATGTGCTAAAGACTTAAAGAGAATTTCTCTGAAGATGAAAGAAGGATGGTCAATAAACACATGAAGAAATGCTCGAACTCTCTGGCCATGAAAGAAATGCAAATCAAAACAGCATTGAAATACCACCTAACCCCAGTTAGAATGGCTATAATCAAGTACTCTAATAACAGATGCTGGAGGGGATGTGGACAGGAGAGAACCTTACTGCATTGTTGGTGGCAGTGTAAACTTGTTCAACCACTTTGGAAAGCAATATGGAGGTTCCTCAAAAGACTCCACATAGAACTCCCCTATGACCCTCCAATCCCACTTTTTGGCATTTACCCAAATGTTCACAAACAAGACCACACTAAAGCTTCCAGAACGACAATGTTTATTGCATCATTATTTACCATAGCTAAGATATGGAACCAACCCACATGACCCTCAGTAGATGAATTGATCTAGAAAATGTGGTATATATACCCAATGGAATTCTATGCCTCCCTGAGAAAGAATGACATTGCCCCATTTGTTAGGAAATGGAAAGACTTGGAAAAAAATTATATTAAGTGAAGTAAGCCAGGCCCAAAGAAACATAGGTCCCACAGTCTCCCTTATTTACAGTAACTAGCATATGTCTGAGTCAAGCAGAATAGGCCAGATAAGTTGATGTTAGGGAAATGAACCCTAAGATATCTATTCAAATGTTTTTTTTTTCTTTCATGGGATTGTTTCTAAATTTCTTTGTTGCTTTGTATGTCCCTCCTCCATGGTATAACCCCTGCTTTCACTGTATTTGATGTTGGTAAAATTTGTGGAAGGGAAGGGAAAAAAACCAATCATTTAAATAGGGATACAGTTGGACTCATTGCAACAATGAGATGTTCAAGTCGTTATATCGAAAACGAACTTTACTACTTTGGTGGTGGGGAGGAGGATTGGGTGGGGGCATGGAGGGAGGATGGGAAGGGGAAACAAAGTAGGAGGCTACAATGCTTCAGACGAAACGTACTCATTATCTTCCCAGGTAATTTTAATCCCTTTGTACAATTTTTCACAATAAAAAATAATGAATTTAAAAATAGAAAAAAAGAAGAAAAAACATGAAAATGACATGATCTTTTATTTAATGGACCCCATGGACTCCACTCCCAAGTTACGTGAGCTGATCAGAAACTTTGGCCAACTAGAAGAATACAATTTTGTCTCAATAAAACCAAACAAGAAAGGAATAAAAAATAAACAAGAAAGGAATACACAGTTGGAAATTTGGGCTAATTTTGTGATTATGCTTTGAGAAGTCAAGTTTCCTATTGAAATGCAACTCATATATAATGCTCAGTTTTGTTTTAAATTTTGTCTTAATTACAGAACATTTCTAGATGCAAAACAGCTCATGATTCCCAACCAAAAATTTGAAAAAGTAAGTATCATTCTGTTAGAATCCCAAGAAATTATGAAGGATTACAAAACTTTAAGCCTGATGAAATAGGAAAGTTCGTTTAATGTAGGACTTTGTAGACCTGGCTAAATTAGAATTTAGATGTAAAATAGATATTTTATGTTTGTAATTTAATATTCTATAGGATACTACAAAATTCTTTTCAAGTAAAAGATTTAATTTACAAATTCACTAATGATTCTGGGATTCTAATTGACTAGAATATTCTTTCAAATAAGGTATAATAAGAACTTCATTAATAGATAATTCCAACAGTTCATGTGTAAGATGATAATGTGAATAATCTAGGCAAATTGTCAACAAATTGATGACATTAATTTACAAATATAGAAAAGGAGCAATCTTTTGAGATTTTGGTGTAACTCGGTATGAAAAGTGTAATTGTGTGATTTTTTTTTCTATCTGTACGTAACACAGGAAGAAATTTCCTTAATTATATACCTCTATACAATGAGAAAAATGCTAGGTTTGAGGTTTGTTTTCATTTTGTTTTTGTTGCTTGGTTTGTAGTAGGGCTTAACCTCTGGGAATAGGCACTGTCCCTGAGCCTGTTTTTGCTAAAGGCTGCTGCTCTACCACTTGAACCTCAGTGCCACTTGGGTCTGGCTTTTCCTTATGAATTTATTGGAGATAAGAATCTAAGGAACTTTCCTGCCTGGGTGGACTTTCAACCATAATCTTCAAATCTTAATATTAAGATATACAGATCTCCTGAGTATCTATGATAGATAATATATATAATAAAATAAATAAAAAATAAAATTAAAAATAAATAATATTTGCAAGTGTTCTGATCTCAAGAATACCACTGCAGGGAAAATGATGTAGCAAAGTTCAGTGTAGTATTTTTTTCCAAAATAGGAAGGGCATCACATTAGCAGAAGTGTAGTATTTTTTCACAATAGCGATAAAGTAGTCATGATGTGAATTTATGGAATTTTGAGGTGCACCTTACTAGTTGGAAATTGTTGGGCTACGATGACTTTACAGGATAAAAACTTGGGATTGATTGTCCTAGAAATAATAGCTTACTCTGATGAACAAATGTTTACTTTCAAGGAATTAATTATTATAGATACTTCATATTTTTATCCTCTACCAGAACGTGTCTATTTTTTTCTGTTGACTTTTAAATATGTAATGCCTAATTGGAACCTGCATCTATTGCTGAATTAATTAAAATCAAACAGGTACTGTTTTGAATGTCTCTGGTATGGCATGTTCAGAATTTGAAAATGAGTAGTTAGTAGTCATAGGGATGTTGAGGAACAGATATATTCTGTCCTCTTAAAAATTAGTCAGTTTTCAAAGTTAGGCATTTCCATAGAATTGAACTCTTTTCTGATTTAGTATGAGACAATACTAAAATAATGTTTTTTTCAAAATAATGGCAAGTATATTCTGAAAAAATTGTGTAGTTTGATAACATTTCAGTTGATGTCCCTCTGATAAAGAAAGAGGTAATTCAAATTAGCAGGCAAAATATTCATTTTTAAAAGGTAATACACATAGAATAATATTTACTATACCAATACAGTGAAATTATATTTTATGCAGCTCATTTTTAACTTAATTTTATTTTCAAGGTGATATATAGAAGGGTTGCAATAATTGTAAGGTAGTGGATACATAACATGACAAAGTTTTTACGCCTTCCCTCATTTTTCTCACACTTTTCCTTCACCCCAATACTCCTCACAAGTTGTAATGTAAATTTCTAATGTTAGCTTGTGAGTATTGCTATTGCATTGGTTTGCCTTTTGTCCTTTGTCTCACCATTTTATTGTTCCGCTTCCCTTGCCAAATGAAGATAAATGTATATACAATACACGGGATACTGAAATCAAATACAACAGTGGACAAACCATAGAGGAAAACACAAAAGAAAAAAAAGAAATCACATCGTACATTAAAAACAACAACCACAAAGAAAAACCTCTCCTTCCATACCTAAGAGTTTATTTTGCTCACCTCATTTTATGTGGTCATTTATACATAGGTATTGAGCCCTTCTGCTCATCTGCTAGGACTATCCTAGATATTTCCTAGTTATTACAAATGAGGGAAATCATGGAATCTGTTTCTTTGTGTCTTGCTTATTTTTCTTAGTAAGATTTTTCCAAGTCTTTCCGTTTCCTTATGAATTGGAAGCATAGAATTCCTCTGTACATATATAAACAACATTTTGTCAATTCGTTCATCTACTGAGTGGTATATTGGTTTAAAACATGATTGCATGTAAGTATCAATTAAGGCCATGCAAAAATGGCAGATGCCAACTCACCAGATATACTAATATCATGATTTCCAAGGAAGATAGTATTTTATGGTTGTACAAGTGTTGGGATATCTGGATGAGTCTAAAGTATATCTTGCACTGAATTAGGCAGGAAGATATCCAATATCATATAGGATAAAAATGGTAGTGACAAAATATTTCCCTTGAGAAATATATAGGAGGCTGCCAGAAATATGAAGTAGTTGAGATAATTTTGAAGAATTTAGAAATGCAAGCTCAATTATGTCTCTTTAAATAATAATTATGTAAGTAGAAGGGCAAAAAAAAAGGTAAGAGAAGAAAATAACTGACAGCAGATAATTGTCCCACGTTAAAGTATAAAAAGACATAATCTATAACTTCCAAGTTAAAGAGACACCAATATGATATTATCCCACTTAGTTTAGGTTCATGCAAAATATTTACTTGGCTTTTTCCTACTTAAATTCTCCCACAATAACAAAGAATTGAAGCCAGGAGCCTGTGGCTCACGCCTGTAATCCTAGCTACTCAGGAGGCTGAGATCTGAGGATCGTGGTTTAAAGCCAGCCCAGGCAGGAAAGACCGTGAGACTCTTATCTCCAATAAATCACTAGAAAACTGGAAGTTTTGCTGTTGCTCAAGCGGTAGAGTGCTCACCTTGAGCTGAAGCGTACATGGACAGCGCCCATGCCCAGAGTTCAATCCCCATGACCGACATACAAACAAACAAACAAAGGATTGAGGTAGTAGTCTAAGATCATTCTTTAAATCTAGAGAGGCAATAGTGCCAATACAACCATTTAAGATTCTGTTTTTATTTCATAAAGTCATAGCATCCTTTTCAAAATCTGTGGACCATAAAACTAAGAATTTATTTTTGACAAATCTGTTACCTTCTTCTATGTGTCTGTTCTTATAGTAGAACTATGTTGTCTTCACTACTAAACATGGTAATACTATTCAAAGCTAGTATGGAGGCACAAGCTACACCATTTTACAAGATTTCTCTGACTGACCTGTATTCCTTGAATTTACATAAGAGATTATTGAGCAGATGTACCAATATTCTACAGAGATATCTAAATATTTCATAGTCACTCATATTTCACACCTTGTAAAAATACAAACCCCTGATATTATATATACAAAATGTCTTTAGAGACTGCTCAATGCAACTAAAATTAATTTAGGAATGAGTTAAGATTTAGATAACAGTACAGCATAATATAGCTCAAAGATAATGACTTGAGCTGCTCTGCAGAAGAGAGTGAGTGGGGGAAGAATGGTGGACCACATAGGAGCTGTATGTCATTGGTATTGTTTCAAAAAACACAAAGACTTCAGAGAAGAGAAGGAGAAAAATAAACTGTCCTGAATCTAGTTTCTTTTTAATCCACTTGATAGTTTTGACTGAAAGTCAGATAACAAAGGAAAAATAAAATAGAAAATAAAGCATTGTATAGAGCTGTTACAATATAAAGAAGTAGTAATAGGAATATAATTAATTTCCAAAGAAATAAGAGAAAGAATAACACTAACAATTGCTAACGTGGATAGAAGATGGATCACATTTTATCATATATAATTTTTATTTTATTTTATTTTATTTGTGAACATACTGTACAGAGGGGTTACAATTACATGGGCAGGATAATGTGTACATTTCTTACCAAGCATTGCAGCCTCCTCCATTGATTACCCTTCACATACCTTCCCAGCCCCCCCTCCCCCTCCAATCCCAATCCTTTTCTTCCCCCCCCCCCCCCCCACCCGGAACCGACGTTGCAAAGCTCGTTTTGGACAGGACAACTTGTACTTCTCATTGATGCAATAGGACCACCTGTATCCTTAAACGACTTGTTTTTCCCCCATCTCCTCTACAAGTTATGCTGACATCAAATATAGTGAAAGCAGGGGTTAAACTGTGGGGGAGGGACCCACAAAGCAACAAAGAAATAATCTTATAAATGCGTTAGAAACACATGCATGAAAGAAAAAAACATTAAAATATATATCTAAGGGTTCATTTTCCTAACGTCACATTATCTGACCTTTTCTGCTTGACTCATACATATACTAAATATTACAAATAAGGGAAACCATGGGGCCTATGTTTCCTTGGGCCTAGCTTACCTCACTTAATGTAATTTTTTCCAAGTTTTTTCCATTTCCTAACAAATGGGGCAATGTCATTCTTTCTGATGGAGGCATAGAATTCCATTGTGTATATATATATACCACATTTTCTTGATCCATTCATCTACTGAGGGGCATGTGGTTTGGTTCATATCTTAACTATGGTAAATAATGCTGCAATAAACATAGTTGTGCTGGTAGCTTTAGTGTGGTCTTGTTTGTAAACATTTGGGTAAATGCCCAAAAGTGGGATTGCTGGGACATAGGGGAGCTCTATGTGAAGTCTTTGAGGAACCTCCATACTGCATTCTAAAATGGTTGAACAAGTTTACATTCCCACCAACAATGAAGTAAGTTTCCCTTCTGTCCACTTCCCCTCCAGCATCTGTTGTTGTTAGAGTTCTTGATTTTTGCCATTCTAACTGGAGTGAGGTGGTATCTTAATGTTGTTTTGATTTGCATTTCTTTTATGGCTAGGGATGTTGAGCATTTCTTCATGTGTCTATTGGCCATTCTTCTTTCTTCTTCAGAGAAGTTTCTCTTTAAGTCTTTCTCCCACTTATTTATTGGGCAGTTGTTTCTTTGAAGATTTGTTGTTGGGGGATTTAATTTTTGAGTTCCAAGTATATTTTAGATAAGAGACACTTGTCCGTTGTATGGCTAGTAAAGATCTTCCAATCTGTGGGCTTTCTATTGATCTTGCTAGCTATGTCCTTTGCCATGCAGAAGCTCTGCAACTTCATGCAATCCCATTTGTCCAACCTTTCTTTGATTTGTTGTGTTTCCGGATCTCTATTCAGAAAATTTCGGCCTGAGTCAAAGAGACCTGGGGTTTCTCCTATTACATCCTGTAATGTTTTCAGAGTGTCTGCTTTGACTTCGAGGTCTTTAATCCATTTGGAGTTGATTCTGGTGCACGGTGATATATAGGGATCTAGCTTTAGTTTTCTACAACTAGTTAACCAATTATGCCAGCAACATTTACTGAAGAGGCTGTCTTTCTTCCATTCTAGTGTTTTATCTCCCTTATCGAAGATTACATGGCTATAGGTCTGTAGGTTAATTTCTGGGTTTTCAATTCTATTCCATTGGTCCTGAGGTCTGTTCTTATGCCAATACCAAGCTGTTTTGATTACTATGACTTTATAGTATTATTTGAGATTTGGTGTTGATATTCCTCCAGCAGTGTTCTTT
Source organism: Dipodomys spectabilis (assembly GCF_019054845.1). NCBI lineage: Eukaryota > Metazoa > Chordata > Mammalia > Rodentia > Heteromyidae > Dipodomys > Dipodomys spectabilis. Next base: position 204,698 of record NW_024870919.1, on the reverse strand, counting down.
CCGTTGAGGAGCGCTTTTGCTATTCGGTGTCTTTTATTGTTCCATATGAATTTTTGGATTGCCTCTTCTATTTCCTTGAAGAATGAGGGTGGAATTTTGATAGGTATCGCGTTGAATTTATAGATAGCCTTGGGAAGTATTGCCATTTTCACGATGTTAATCTTTCCAATCCAGGAGCATGGGAGGTTTTGCCATTTTTTAAGTTCTGTGTTGATTTCCTTTTTCAAGACTTTAAAGTTTTCATCATAGAGTTCCTTCACTTCTTTGGTTCAGTTAATTCCTAGATATTTTATTTTTTGTGGGGCTATTACAAATGGAGTTACTTTCCTAATTTCAGCCACACTTTTCTCATTGTTGGCATACAGAAAAGCCATTGGTTTTGGGGGGTTAATTTTATACCCTGCTACTTTGCCAAATTTTGAATCAGCTTGAGTAATTTGGGTGTGGAGTCTATGTGATTCTTTAAATACAAGATCATGTCGTCTGCAAAGAGGGAGAGTTTTATTTCTTCTTTCCCTATTTGGATCCACTTTATGTATGCATCTTGTCTTATTGCTGTAGCTAGGTATCTAATACTAGATTGAAGAGAAGTGGAGAGGGTGGACATCCGTGTCTTGTTCCTGAGTTAAGAGGAAATGGCTTCAGTTTTTCACCATTAAGTGTAATATTGGCTGTAGTTTTGTCATATACAGCCTTTATTGTATTGAGGAATGTCCCATGGATTCCTAATTTTTCCAAAACCTTCATCATAAAGGAGTGTTGGATCTTGTCGAATGCCTTTTCTGCATCTATTGAGATAACCATGTGGTTCTTGTTCTTGCTCCTGTTGATGTGATGAATAATATTAATTGATTTGCGTATATTGAACCAGCTTTGTAGCCCTGAAATTAATCCTGTTTGGTTATGGTGTATGATTTTTTGGATGAATTGTTGAAGTCGTTTGGCCAAAATTTTGTTGAGGAGTTTTGCATCAATGTTCATCAAAGAAATGGGTCTATAGTTCTCTTTCTTTGATGATTCCCTGCCTGGTTTTGGGATGAGGGTTATGATGGCTTCATAGAATGTGTTCCGTAGTGAACTTTCTCTTTCAATTTCATTGAAGAGTTGGAGGAGTATTGGTGTGAGCTCTGCTTTGAAGGTCTTGTAGAATTTCGCTGTAAAACCATCTGGTCCTGGACTTTTCTTAGCTCGCATGTCTCTTATTGCTCTTTCTATTTCAATGCTTGATATGGGCCTGTTAAGCTGGTTTAACTCAGTTTAGTTTTGGAATGTCAATATTTGCTAGGAAAAGGTCCATTTCTGTCAAGTTCTCAAACTTATTAGCATAAAGTTTTGAGATATATTTCCTTATAATGTTTTGAATCTTGGTTGTTTCCGTGGTGATGTTTCCATTCTCATCTCTGATTTTATTTATTTGGGTGTGTTCTCTACTTTTTCTGATAAGATTTGCTAAGGGTCTGTCAATTTTGTTAATTTTTTCGAAGAACCAACTCTTTGTTTTGTTGATTCTTTCTATAGTTTTTTTGGATTCTAATTCATTTAATTCTGATTTAATTTTAATTATTTCTTTCCGTCTGCTGGATTATGGTTTATTTGCTGCTCTTTTTCAAGGAGGTTTAGATGTGTCAATAAGTTGTTGGTTTCAGACCTCTCCAATTTGTTGATGTAGGAGCTCATACCTATAAACTTGCTTCTGAGTAGTGATTTTGCTGTGTCCCAGAGGAGCTGGTAATTTGTGTGTTCATTTTTGTTGAATAGCATGAACATTTGAATTTCCTTTCTAATCTCTTCTATGACCCACTCTTGATTCAGCAGTGTTCAGCCTCCATGTGATAATAGACTTTCTTTGGTGGCTTTTGGTGTTGAGTTCTAATTATATTCCCTTGTGATCAGAGAGAATGCAAGGTATAATTTCAATGTTTCTGAATTTAGACAAGTTTGCTTTGTGGCCTAAAATGTGGTCTATTTTACAAAATGTTCCATGTGCTGCTGAGAAAAACGTGTATTCTGATGCTGCTGGGTGAAATGTTCAGTAGATATCTGTTAAATCTAGTTGATCTATGCAGCTGTTTAGATCTGCAGTTTCTCTGTTGAGTTTTTGCCGAGTTGACCTATCTAGTGGGGAGAGTGGTGTGTTAAAATACCCAAAAATTAATGTCTTTGGATTTATATGGGATTTGAGGGAAAGTAGTGTTTCTTGGATAAATTTGGGTGCTCCATGTTTGTCGAGTAGATATTTAGAATTGTAATATCCTCCTGAAAGAGACATCCCTTAATTAGTATGTAGCGACCTTCTTTATCTCTTCTCACGAATTTTAATTTGAAGTCTATTTAATCTGATATTAGGATTCCAACTCCCGCCTGTTTATGGGGGCTGTTTGCTTGGTAGATTTTGTTCCAAACTTTAACATTGAAAATGTGTTTGTTTTTACGGGCAAGATGTGACTCCTGAAAGCAGCAGATAGAAGGGTCTTGTTTTTTAATCTAACTAGACAGTCTATGTCACTTAGTTGGAGAGTTCACTCCGTTAACGTTAAGAAAAAGGACTGAAAGGTATTTGGGAGTTCCTGCCATGTTATCCACCTTCTTGGGGGCTGCAAAAACTGGGTTTTTCCTATGGTTCTTGGAGTCTCAGTTTGTGTGCAGTTTCTTGGCCTTTATTTTTTTCTTGTTGCTTTTCTATGTGTAGGACATGTTTAAGAATCTTTTGTAGGGCTGGTTTGGTGGAGATGTATTGTTTCAATTTTTCTTTGCTATAGAAGGTTTTTATTGGCCTTTAGTTATGAAGGAGAGTTTAGCTGGGTACAGTGTTCTTGGTTGATAGTTGTTTGTTTTTAGGGCATGGCATGCATCATTCCAGGCTCTATTTGCTTTGATTGTCTCTGCTGAGAAATCTGAGGTGATTCTAATTGGTTTCCCTTTATAGGTGATTAATCTTTTCTCCTTGACAGCTTTAAGGATCTTTTTCTGAGTTGATCCTGTGTGAATTATAATGTGAAGGTGGGACGTCCTATTCTGGGCTGGTCTGTTTGGAGTTCTAAATGCTTCTTGTATCTGAATAGGCCTATCTTTTTGCATGTTTAGGAAGTTCTCTGCAAGGATCCTGTGAAACAAATTTCCTAAGGCATTAACTTCTGTTTTAGGTGCTTCTCTACACCCATTATCCTTAGATTAGGCCTTCTGATTGTGTCTTCCAAGTGTTGGATAGATCTATCATATTTCTTGGACTTGTCTTGGGTGGTTGTATGCCCTTTCTCTATAATATCTAGGCTATCTTCAATGCCTGAGATTCGATCTTCTGCATGGTCTAACCTGCTGTCTAGATTTTCTACTTTGTTTTTTATCTATTTTCCTTCTAATTGGTCAGCTTTGATGGCTTCAAATTCTTTGTTGAAGCTTTGTTTTAGATCTTTTATGAACTTCTTTACTTCCTTAATTTGATGTTCAGTGTTGATTATCAGATCACTTAGTTGATAGGTTATGGTTTACTTGGACTCCCATTCCTTATGTTGGGTTCCATTCCCTTTGTGGTCTCCCTTTCTTCTTTCAGCTCTTTGTTAATGGATTCCATGAATGCCTTTAGTGATCTTTGTGTATTCTCTTCCTGCTCTCTCAATTCCTGTATTACTCTTTGATTAGCTTCCTCCCGTTCGTGGGATTCCTGTAGTTCTCTATGGGTGTTCTCAGCCTGTTCAGGCCATTCCTGCCTTTCTCTTTGAGTATTCTCAAGCTGCTCATTCAAATCCTGTGTCAGTTTTTGAGTAGCTTCCTCAAGCTTTTGATATTCCTGTATAAATTTTTGGATTGCCTCCTCTCTCTCCCTATCACGCTCATACAGAGTCCTTTGTATGCTTTCAATCTTTTGATTTATCATGTTTGCCAACAGTGTTCGTAGAACTATTTGGGAATTCTCCTCTGGATTATTCATTATCTTTTCTGTTCCTTGATTATCGGTATTGGGAATTGAGATACCCGGATTTGCCATATTTCTTGTGTTTTTCCAGCTTATCCTGCCCATTTGAGATGAAAATAGCACCAGGTTTGTGCTAGAACACTATCTTAAGGCAAGCATCAACCCAAGTCTGAATTTGCACAGTCAATAGTCTACAGATACAATCAAGTTCAACAGATACATCTATTCAACACCAAACAACTATACGTTAATGGGCTACGAACCGCAAAGAAGTATTTGGAAGACCAGAAATTATTAGAGTTAGGGAGAGATGTGGGTAAAAAAATAGGAATAGATTGATGTGGGGAGGCTCACGGAGAGTTAACTAAGTCCTAATCTCAAAGCAGGAAATAGGTTGGGTAGGATGAAAGTAGAGAGAGAGAAAAAAAGAAGAAAGGGAACGGGAAAAGAAAAGAGACCAGAAAAAATAGAAACGTAGAAATTAATAAAATTATGTAGAATCGATAGCAATCTAGATAAGAACGTGAATTTATTGAAAGAAGGGGAGGGATATAAAGGAGATGTGAAAAACTTAAAAATAAAAATGCTTAAAATATTATATAGTTATAAAGAGGTAGTACTGCTATTAAGGAATTTAAGTCTTAGAGGTTTTGACTTGAGTAATGAATTTGTGGATTAAGTGTGTTCACAATAGAGGATAGGGTCTAATAGTCAACTACGGGTTTATCTGAGGATGTGCAGGACAAGAATTAAGTCACATAAGGAAGAACGAAAGAGAAGAGAAGGTGAAAAGGATAAGAAAGGAAGAAGAAAAAGATGAGAAGTTCAGTACAGCTAAACAAAAAACAAAAAGATAATTAAAAAAGAAAAAAAGAGAAAGAAGACCAAAAAAGAAAGAAAAAAAAATCATAAGGGGAAAAAAAAGTTTCTGGAAAACATTTTTTTTTTCAAAAAAGGCAAAGATTAAAGATTAAAAAAAACTTTTAGAAAAGAAAAAAAAAATTATACAAGGTACCAAAAATGAAAAAGAAGACGAAGAAGAAGAGAGAAAAAAAAAAAACAACACCAAAAAAAAAAAAAAAAAACTTCTTTGTTTTTTTTGGGAGGAGTGGGAAAAATCCTGTATCTCCCTTGTGTCCATAACCAGCCTCTTGTTGGAGTCTCTGGTCTGCTTGTGGTCCTGTGGCTTGGTTGGTTTCTTAAATCAGTTTGTTCAAACAGGCAGAAAAATGCTCTGCTTTACACAGGATTTGGCGATCCTCCTCCCAGGCTAGTTCATTGGGAGGCAGATATGTTTTGAGTATCACAAAAGAGGGGGATGCAGTGATGAGGCTAGGTTCTGGGTAGAGTTGAGGCCTTTCAACAAACAGTAGCTTTTCCAGGGCTAGTTTGTGAAAACCTCACAGAGAGCAGCCTGGAGCCATTCTCAGGGTTTCTGTTTACTGAATTTCAATTGATTGTCGAGGCTGCTAGAGGGAGGGGCAGCCTCTGGCTATGATTACCCAGTGAAGAAACCCACTCCTAGGGCTGGCGCCCGAGCTGGGTGACTTTTCCATGGGTGGAGCTGAGTCTGGCAGGTCAAGCCGCCGTTAAGTTCTTGTGACCTGCTAAATGACTCATTTTATTCCAAGGCCTGAGTTGTAGCTAGCAGCTCCTCTGAGCTTTGTTGGTATCCAAGATGGAGATCAGCGGTGCTGTGGTGGGGAGGGGTGGCCTTCCCTCCTCTGCTCCCTGAGAAGGAGTGAGGACGTCAGGCTACTACTCATGCCGAGTCTTAGTTCCTGGGTTGTCTCTGGTCTGCGAACTGCAGGATGAAGATGTCTGCTCCTTATCAGTTCTTGCTGGTGTTGAGTAGAATCCACTTGCCTGCTGCATCTGGCTCCTTCGTCCTGGACTCTCTGTTGCTCAGGTATGACTCCTGCGCTCACCCACCGCCAGCTGCCGCTGCCGCGGCAGCTGCTGGCAAGAGCTCAGAAGTGTCTTCTTGCCTGGGTTTCCTTCTCTGACCTAACTCTCTATCCTGTGATGGCACACTTGGTGTAATTCTCTGGCTTAGGACTGTTCACTGGAACTCTAAAACTGCTTTCTATGCGAGAGCTTACTTAGACTCCAGATTCTCCTCCACCATCTTCCCCCATCCTATCATATATAATTTTGAAAAAACATACTAGGAATGAAAATACAAAAGTCATAATTTAAAATACAATTTGTATTATAACTAGATAGTATAGCTCAGTCCTAAAACATTGGCCTAACATATGTGAAGCAATTGTGTGATCTCCCAAGCATTACAAAGTACACACAAAACTCACACACAAAAAACCCACATAAACCCACACACACCACATACACACATTTGTTATTATCATATTAAACAGAGAAAATTATCACAAATAGTAAAAGTATTTTAATATATGAAATCATAATATTGCTCATACTATTTAAAAGTTTAGAAGAAATAAAATATTCACAAGATACTTGGATTCTTATAGATTAAGTAAATTGATAATTAATAAATTAAAGATATGAGAACTTTGCAAACAAGTCTTAAATAATAAACATTTTGAAATATGTGTCCTTTTATTTTGACAAAAGATTGATGTTTCTGGTGTTTTAACTCAAGATTTAGAATATGATAACCAGGTGCTCTATATCTTGCTAGGGATGGCTATATCTCTAATCATTTCACTCTGGAAATTTTATGATAAAGTATCATAGTTTTTCAGTCCCTCCCGATTTACAAACCCTATTTACACTTCCGACCATAGTTAGAAAATGGAAACCACAAACCACTATGCCTAGCTCAAACATTTTTTTTTTATTCAAGTACAAATATTTCCAAAAAGTGACTAGGTAATAAAGCCTTTTGCAGGCCCAGAGTTCAAGCCCCACGACCGACAAAAAAAAAAAAAAATTTTATAAAGCCTTTTTTAATAAAGTATATGCTTCTTGAAAATGCAGTATTTGTTACCTGCACACATATCTTTAGAAATAATGAGAAAATAAATTTACTTAAATTCACCAACCATATAAAATTTAAGAAAATAATTTTTACATATTCACATGTTAACTATTTTGAAAGCAAAATATATGTCTGAATAATTTACATGTGTTAAAATTATGCAAAACTAAATTAACTAATTCTACAAGTCTGAAAAAAGAATTACCCTAAAGAAACAAAACAAAATAAGTTCAAAATTTGAAATTCAGAAAATAAAATGAAGTGTAATCTTTAGTTGACTTAAGTTACTGTAAACACTCTGTATATCAATTTTATAATAAAAAATGCAAGAACAAAGAAAGAAAAGTACCCATTTGACAATAGCGACAGGATATACCTTAGTAGTTTTTTTTTTGAGTGTGCAAAAAAATCAAAGGAAGAGATAACAATGTTCCTTCCATAATAAATGTACACATTACCTTAATTATGTAACTGTATCCCCTCTGTACATTACCTTTACAATAAAATTATATTGATATTAAAAATAAACTAATTAATATACCAATTAAGAATTCGTAGAGAGCTAGGAATGTGGCTCAGTGTTAGAGAGCTTGCCTTGCATGCTTGAGGCCCTGGGTTAGATTCCTCAGCATCACATAAACAGAAAAAAAAGCCGGAAGTGGTGCTCTGGCTCAAGTGGTAGAGTGCTAGCTTTGAGCTAGCCTTAAGGGACAGCACTCAGGCCCAGAGTTCAGGTTCCAGGACAGAACCCCCCCCCCAAAAAAAAACAATAGAATTACTAGAAGCCATTGGTTAAAACCTTTTTAGAAATTGACCCAAAGTACCCAAGTAATATAATTTGATGATACTATTTAAATACTTCAACCTCAGCCAAGAAGCCAAAAGTTTAAAAAGTGTTACAAAGTAAAGTAATAAATCAGAATATGTTACTATTAATAATAATCATAAGATGAATTTATAGTGGTAGTCAAATATGTAAGAAATGAGGCAATTTGCCATTCGTTTGCACTGAATTAGTGAGAAAGAATTTTCTAGGTCTTTTAAAATATATAAAAACTTTAATGAAGAAACTATTGTCACATCATATGATAACCAGATGAAGCTGATATTAGAACAAAGAGCAGATTATACTAAGTTTTGGATGTTAATGTCCATAAATATTTTGGTTGTGGGAAATTGTTTTCAACTTGAGGTACTGTTTTTGTTAGACTGGTGTCATATCAGTAGTAAATTTTAGGATAGGGGTTCCCTTTTCACAAAACATGCACCTGATCTGTCTTTTTAGCCTTCCCATTATCAATGGCATAAGAGTTGCACACCAACTTGTCTAGATTCCTACCTTGGCTGGCCTGGATTCTGCAGTCCTTCCCATCTTAACCTGTAGATAGTGCAGGATGGTAGAAATAACCCAATGCACCAAGCTATAGATTGAGAAGGAAGTCCATTAAAATTTTGGCCTGGCTTCTGTTCTCAAGCTTCCTCAATAGTTTAGAGTTCAGATGGGAGCCCCTGGTGCCAAGCAGTAAGAGTATTTTTTAAAGCAACTAGACATATATATAACTTAAGCATGTGAACACCTCAGGACAAGAATAAAAGAGCAGTGAAGCATAGAGGACAGGCCCAATTTTAACTAGCTTCTTAGAGGCTGAAGAAGCTTAGCTAGCTACTCTGGAGGCTGAAATATGGAGACCACTATCCAAAGCCAGTCCAATCATGAAAATAAATGCGATTATCTCCAAAAAAACAGAAGTGGAACAATGGCTCAAGTGGTAAACCACTATCCTTGGTCACAAAAGATTAGGGAGAGTTCCCAGGCACTATCAAGCCTCAGGAATGATGAATGAATGAATGAGCACTAGCACATGCGCGTGCGTGTGTACGCGTGCATGTGTACAAACACACTCTCTCTCTCTCTCACACACACACACACACACAAATGAGTATTTCAATGCGAAGTTCTTTTTTTAACCGTGCTGTAATCTATTTCTTGTATTAGTTTACAAATATACAAATTCAGCTAAGCACTTATTTACATACAACTCATTATGTTTCTCTAAAGTCAACTCTCCTTTTGGAAGCAGACTTTTATTTGACCCAAATGTAAATTATTCAGGTCGATTCATCTCCCTCAATTCTGTAGAATTAGATGATTGTTTAGCTTCCTCCAAGCAATATAATTTTGTGAAATCCTGCATCAAGCAACGTATTTCTTTCACTAGAAGGGAATCTTCTGTCAAACAATTAATAATAGGGTTTTTTTCTCCTTGCTAGCATCTGTAGTTTTATTATCTTCATATATTTCATGATCTGTCTGTGTATGGCAAAGACTGCTGTGAAAATAAAAAGACCCTTCGCAGCACTTATCATTTATATACAATTCATAGATATGAAGGTGTTTAAATATTATTGAAATTGCTTTGGAATAAATTATGTTCACATTGACTATCGTAAAAAATAAGAATTGGTTTCTCAGCACTTTAGGTAAAAACTTTATTGAAAGAAACAAAAGTAAAAGTAGGAACAACTCAACACATACATTCAAATGAAACAAAACAACCCAAGAAAACAAATTAATTCAGTACTCATGAACCTGCAGGAAATGCAAAGACTTAAAAATCATCAGCTATTACAAGCTTATGAAAATCCTGACTACATGGGAATCTACTCTTGTGAGGATACAGGTTAAAGCCCAGACTGGACAGAAACATCTGTACACAATGCCATGTACCTGTTATTCTAAATTCCAGGAAGAATAACATAGCATAGACTGAGAACAAGATCATACACAAGTATCTGAAAAATAATCAGGATAATTTAGGGCTGGAGACATGACAAAGTGATAAGAACACCCATTTAGGAGGCACAAGACACTCAATTCAAACTCTAATATTATGGGTATTAAAGTAAAAAGCTATGATTTTAAATAATTGGAGTAATTGTAAGATTTGAATATTTGAGTGGAAAAATGCATGAGAGAGCAGAAAAATGCATGAAAGAGATAGAATGAACCCATGGTGCAATGCTTTCAACTTAAGTAAAAATGTTTTGTGGTACTTCAGACAAAACAGAGTTTACTTGCAAATGAGCATGGTTGTGCATTTGGGTGATGGAAATACTTTACTTACGCAGGTGTAAATTAAATAGATATTATTTGGGTAGATTGTACTTCTTGAACTAAGAGCCTGGATGATGTCCCTGAGATTTTTCTCTCAAGGCTACCATTCTACTACTTTGAGCCACAGTTCCAATTCTGATTTTCTGTTGGTTGTTTGGTGATAAGAGGCTCCTGGACTTTCTTGCCCAGGATGACTTCAAACCATGATCGTCAGATCTCAGCCTCCCGAGTAAACAGGATGCCAGACAATAGCCACCGATATTTTTAATAATTTAGTAAATTGTACAGTAACTGAAGTTATTCATTATCATTATAACTTATATAATATATGTGTGCATGTATATATCAATGCATACGGATAGAAATACTTTAACATATTTTTGTATCTACAGTAGATTTACGAAATCATCCTTATAAAATAAAATGGAAACAAAAGTTAATAAGGATCAAAAAAAAGGAAATTATCACGTTTCTTGTTGTTGAATGGAATATGAATTGCGAGAATCAATTTGGGAAAACCATCTCTACGTTAACAAAATGGATAAGAGGTATTAATTCCAATCCATCTATTTGCCCATATTGTGCAACCTCACACATGAGTGTCAAAATCAAACAACACTTTTTGCCTTTGCTTTTAACTCACCTGTTATAATTTACGGGTTAGATGATGTAATCAAATAAAGATTAAAATAATGTTATGTGAGGCTATGAAATAGAGCTGAAAATTATTTAAAATATGATAATACCTAATTAAATTCCATTTTTCTTACTTTTACTCTGTCATGTACCTCATTCCCACATTAGGAAAGTATATAGAAGGTTCTCATTGAATTATATGTACAATTATGAAAAAATGTATTGAAAGAATATGGGCACAATGTGGTTTTAGCTTGTTGAGACATGTAGGGTGAAGTGTGTTTTTGAGGACTAGCAATATATTGTGATGAAGATGAAGGGAGGGATGTGCTTATTCTGGAAAACAGGCTAGAGGATTGCTCCCATAAAGGTAGTTATGAATTCTTCTAAAAGGTTACAGTAAAATCACTTTCACAAGCATGTTCACTGCTGCACAATTCACCGAAGCCAAGTTACGGAAACAGCCCAGATGCCCTTTGGCGGAGTGATGGTTGGAGAATGTGTGGCACATATACACAATTGGATTGCACCCATCCATTTTTAAGACTGCTACATTATTTGCAAAGAAATAGATAGATCTAAAAATTTATTAAGTGAACTAAGTCAGAGCCAGACACACAAAGGACCCATGTTCTGTCTCATATTTGGAAGCTAGAAATTTATACAAGTTTACACAGAAATCTTAACCAAAGCATGTGATTTGCAGAGGAGTATCTCAAAGGTGTAATTTCTTATAAAATTGAACTTTACTCCAACAAAATGAATACCAGGACACTATCACTTGGAAGATGTTAGTGGAAGTCAAAAGGAAGAAATAGAGTTATGGAGGAAGAGAGTGTAGGTATAATATTCAAAGTAGATGTAAGAAACTAGAAAAATTAAAGTGCGATGAGCTTTGGAAGGGTGTGGAAAAGTTATATAAAGATCCATTATATTTAAAAAAAAACTGATTTGTTGAATGGAAATTCCCTTGTACAAGTATTTAAGATAAGAAAAATATAATTAAAAACAATGGAGACATCTGATCTTAAATTCTATTTCCATCTCTTTTAAAAAATAAAATTATTTGCTCTATAATTTGATCAGAGGGATGGATTTTGTGGCTAGCTAGATCATTGCACATCTGTCTCTCTCTTCCTCTCTCCCTCTCATGGTTCTCACAGGTAATATGATTACTCCATAATTATCTTAATTTATTTTGCTTTTATGTTTTTTGGTTGCATCATTTCACTTTCTGCTCTGTCATTTCCCAATTCATTTACATATAAGGCATTATTTCCTATTTTCTCATTCCTAGAATAAGCTGCACATGAAGACACCACTGATCCTCATTTTCAGTTTGTCCCTTTGAATACGGAGGAAAATCTTTCCTCTGCTCTCTACCAAATCCCTACTCTCCAGTTAGAATAATTTAGAATAGTATAAATGAAAAAAGAGAAAATAAATAATAGTGAAAAAACAGATGTAGAAAATTCACCGGATTTTTCTGACTAGTTTATCCAATGTGAACTATTGGGGAAATACATGGACAGCTCATTCTCACTGGCACTCAAAGTGTCTGGTTAGGCAATTCTGATGAAGTTGAGGAACAAGATGAAAAAATGAGAAATGGTATCAATTGCAAGAAAAAATGGAATAGGATCAAGCAAATTTCTTCTTTGTTCTGCTGAAAGTAATCACCCTACTACAGTGCAGAGACTACTTTCCATAAAGGCCACTCATGTGAACACTAGGGATAACGATGATTATACACCTCTTCATCTAGAAGCCTACTGTGGACACTTAGACATTATCCATGAGTTGGTGGCTCAAAGCAGATATTCATGGAATAACTGTGAATGACTGGACACCCCTGCACAGTACTTATACATGGGATAATATCAGAGTGGCTTCTTTATTTCATCATGATGCAGACACCAATGGCCAAACCAAAGGCCTCTTGACCTCCTTGTATCTTGCTGCTGGGTATAGACATAGCAAAGATACGCTGGATCTCCTTCTGTTGACCCATTATATCAAACCAGATCTGAACACAACTTGGAAGAAACTGCATTTGATATTGCCAAAAGGATAAGTATGTATCACCACCTCTTTGAAGTTGTGGAAAGCTGTACAAATTGTTCTCTTAAGTCCTAATGTTTCCATTAAGTTTCTTAAATTTCAAAATTGCCAGTCCATCCCATGTGTCCATACAAAATATTTTCACAATACAAAGCAACAGCAATATTTTACTTTAGAAATTCATGGATTCCATGGTACTTTTCCAAGTGAATTGCCTGAGTTTGATGTCAAAATATATTCGAGGTTTTTGTATACATCTATAATGATTTCTATAGTTTGTGATTTTTTTAAATCAGAAAAAATTTTAACCTATCTGTTGAAATGAGTAGTATAGAAACTAAGGATATTTCTGGTGCTTGTCTGAAAAAAGTATATTTTAAAATATTTAGTATTCTGTTTATATAATGTCCATAATCTATTTCTTTCTCTCCTAGATATAATACTTTGAATTCGATATTGTTTTTATAATATATGGATTCATTACTAAATGTGTCCTTTCGAATTTCATTCCATATAGAAACAGTTTAAGATTCCTTTAATTCCTAGGTCCTTATAGAATTTTATTTATTTGGGATAAAATGACAATGTTATCTAATTTCATAGTTTTATAAATGTTATGCGATGTAAAGGCCTTTCTGAAAAGGTGAAGATTGAATACACTGATGTCAAACTAACTTTTATTTCTATGAATTACATGTATTATTACGCTTGTATATTTGTAATCAATTTTTTCATAACTGTTTTCCATTTCTTGCATCTGAAGAATGGAAAATATGGAATACTTCACAAATTTTCATATCATTAACATGGCTCTCGTGAAAGAGCCATGTTAACCTCTGTATTGTAATTCGGGTAGATGTGCTGCTAAAGCATGTAGTATCCTGTAAATTTAAGTAGTTAATGATGCAATCTTAAGACAGGCATATATCCTTGGTTGCCTATTTGTAACAAGGAAACCTTATTGTTCCCTAAATTGCTATTCATCTTATTTTTGTAAAATTTGTTTATGGTGGAAAAAACTTACATTGTTTGTTCAATTGCTTACATTTGCAATTTTTTGTCAATACCATTTTAAGTCTTTTTCATTTGAAATTTGATAATACTTTGAAGCCTTTATAGGTAGGTCCAAAGGTAATGGCTTTTCAAGTACTTATTTATCAACTGAGTTAGCTTTGTGGAGCTAATGGATTCAAAGTAAGCCTTGCTTAAGAGCTACTTCTAAATTTCTCCAGCTTAAAACTTCCCAAATGAGGTCTTACTGGCACAAATGTTTGCCTGACCCATTACCTTTGCTCCATTTAGGAACAGACCAACCAGAATATCTTACCCTGACAGCATAGCTTGTCTTACTGGAGCAGAAATAATCTTAGTAACAAGGGATTATAGAGAGATGAACAGTTCAGACAGAACTGTTCAGGCTAAAAGGTATTTTTTCAAAATATAATTATTTATTATCCCTATCATTTCAAAAGTAGCTAAAGCTTAGAAGGTGAAAAAATTGTTCATATGCATGATTACCTCATGTCCTGGCCTGTCTACCATCCAATCAGGCAGGAACTAACACCACTGATTTTCTATAACTAAAAATATTCCATAGCTCCAGGAGAAGTCCATATGTTTCTCCTTGTTATTAGGCCTTAAATTGGTAATGTTTTAATCACAGTGTTTCCTCTTGCCTCTAGGCTGTACATCTCCGAATGGTAAAGCTTTAAGTTTAATTCTACCAAACACTGAGGTAGAGGTAATGGAATAATATTTTAAAACAGTTGCCTTTGTTACCTTAACCACAACAGAACAATGCAAAGCATTTTCTTATATTATATATATTTATATATTTTATATTTATGTGCTGATTTTATATTTCACACAGTGAATCTTACTGGAATTAATTTATAATTTGACAAATTAATTGATATTTATTACAATAAATAGATTGGAATATAAATAATCAGGATTAGAATATATATTAGAATATAAAAAGTATCAATGCAATGTTTTCAGTATAAACTTGTGATACCTTCTAATTGTTCTTGGTTTCGGAATTCACATGGTAAAAAAAACAATGTTGTTTTCTTTAATCTATAAGGGATTTTACTCTGCTGCTCTGTTTATTGTTTTAACTCGCTGGTCCCAAACTGTTTTTCTCCATATTTCTGAAGCATTCCTACTGATTATACTCAAATTTTGCTGATATGATCTCTAAAAGGTATTATTCTTCCACAGGATCCACGGGTCCTAGGATCCCAGGTCCCAGTTACCTGCATCATCAAATAACTAGGGCAAGAGATCTCACCGAGGCCCATGCAACATACCAACAGAAAGTAATTGAAGACCCATCTCAATTTCTCATTTCCTATATTTCAGGGGCCCAATTCCTTGAAATGCAGGAATTAGCAGTAAGTACTTGGGAAATGCAAGGCAACTTAAAATGCAATATGAAATCACAAAATGTGAAAGTACAGTAATTCAACTTTCTATTTTCAGATGACCATCCCATAGGAGTGAACAAGACCACAAATGTCACAAAATTATTTGTAATACCCCTCTTCTAATGATTAATGAATGATTTCAGTCCAGCATCATGAGGCCAAAAAATAGTTCCTGGAAAGGTAGATCCATAATTGATCTATCAATGCTAGGAATATTTGTCATACAGTTCAAATATAATTCAGAAAAAACATTGATTGAGAAGAACCTTATTGCTTCAAAACACTAGTACTTCAGTCAAACTTGGTTCTGTAGTGTAAAAAGGTTGTCATTCTCAAACCAATGATAACCTACATTTAATCTCCTGAAAGTATATTCCTTTTCAAATAAACTTTTTAAAATCACATTTACCAAAATAACACTTTACAAGTAGATGATATTTAGTGACGTTACTAGTTTTTCAAGTGTAGGGATCAAGTTACAATAGAGTTGATTTATTTACCCAGCACTAATGCCAAACAGGTTCAACCATTCATTAAAGTGTAGAAATAGGACCTCTCACCATTTGTGTTTTTCAGTAGGTGCTTTTGAAAATTTGTTAAATAGATCAGCCTCCCATATTTCAAACCAAAACATTAGCTAATAAAGTAAATTTCATCACATAAAAAATACTTTTTAAAAAGTCATGAATAGTTGTCCTATCATATGGTGTTTTATGTTTTCCCTATCTGTCTAACATAGTAAGAAATATGACTTTAAGTCTTGAATATAGGTACTCTAAGTCTTGAATATGGGTACTCATCAGAGATTTGACAAACATAAAATCTGTCTTCTTTCTCTATCATATTCCTCTACAGTAGTAAATTTTAGTTTTCCTCTTTTTCCAAAACTCATAGGTAGTAGAAAATATTATCCCATGTAAAATAAAATAATCACAAACCACTTTACAAAGCCATAGGAATACATTCTCAGCCATTTTTAAACTTTCTTGTTGACTACAGATTAATCTTCCAAATGGAGGTGAATAAAATCAGGTCTAGGTGCTTCATGTCTCCAGGCTTGCAAATTGTTACTTCAGATGAATGAATTATAGAAATATAAGCTGACATCAGTTTAAGGATATGCAGAATTTAAACTCCATGGAATGTATATGAACCTTTCAAAGTAGGAGCAGACAGTTTAACAGAATGACTCTCAGGAAGTTGAAACCAGAGAGGAATAATTGTAAAGACATAGAATGAATGAAAAATGGCACAAGGGTCAAGTACAGCTAGAATACTCAATGTACACATGTGAGAAAGGAAGTGGTAAATCGGAAATAAATCTTGTATAAGGGGTTGGTTGAGAAGGATAGAAGGAGTGACTCTGATGCAGGAACATTGGACAATTAGATGGACATACTTAATTGAAACACACTAGCACAACCTTTTGTAATTCAGTGAAAAAATACAACAAAAAACAAAAAGACACAAAAAGCACAACCAAACAGCAATCCCTATAGAGTATGATGATGACTTCTCAAAATTTTAAATAGTTAATGAAGGACAATCTTGTGAAAACCATACAAAGTTGTTTAAAGTGGGCAGTTTGGGGTAGAGGAGAATTTTTAACAGATTTAAGTAGATTGTCTTAGGTTATAAATCACCTATATCTGCTGCAAATATTTTCTTCTGCATGTTCTCTTGGCCTGAACTGTATACTCCAATCCTGAGCCACACTTGATAGCTTGTAAAGATAGAATGGAAGAAACAAGATCAAGAACCCATTACTCCACTGGAGAGGAAACAGACCTCTCTGTTTTCTCTCATTTCTATTGACTACTTTCATTCATAAGTTTATGTCAAGTGATTTGCATTATATATTTCCTTCTTTGTTCTGGCAAAATAATTGTTCAAAATAATTCAGTAAATATTATATTTCTTTTTTTTTCTATCATGCTGTTTACTTATCCAAGCGAGTCCATTAAACTTTCCACTTGCATTTCGGTGCCACGGAAACCCAGCATCAATGTTAATGAGAACAATCTCTAATGTAAAACTTTGTCTCCAAAATACCAGTCCAAGAATCTGTGATCACAAATATTTAGCTATACTTTTTTCTTTTACCTTGAAAGTCTTCTTGTGTCTAAAGTGCCCTCAAAAATCAGTACTCCACCAATTTTTGGTTCAATCACTTCTAACCTCAAAGATATATTTTGCTAACAAGATGCTTAGAGGAAACCGAAGAATATTCCACTTTTATCTTCTCTCTTAAGACTCTCCTTAGATACCATATCAGGAATATTGAAGTTATTCTTTGCAAAATTATTTCAATAGATTTTTTTCTATCTGTCTTGCATTTACTCAAAAAGTTGTATGGAGAAGAATAGAGTATAATCACCCATACCTTGGATGACAGTATCTGTTACAAAAGGACAATGCTCCTATGTCTTATTTCTCTGTCCTCCTCTTAGCTCTTACCTGATTTCCCACTTATCACAGATTCTTGGCTTCAAGCCTAGTGAAGGTGAAGGACTATAAGGGCCTCCCCCATTGCTACATTGTAGGGCTAGATCTCCAGCATGAGGTAATCATGAACGATGCACACAAGGAACACATGTTGGGAGAACAGACTTAAGCATGTCTGGTTTATTTCTGCACAAGGGTTGGGATTTTATAGCCCCAGCTTTCCCAACCTATGGAGTCCTTCCCAGCCAATTACTTAGCAGGGAGTTGATGATGGGCACTGCTTGGTGACAGGCACTGTTTGGTCCCCTTGGGGCATGTAGGGATCTTGGATAGCTCATGGCTGGCAAGCTAGGCGGACATGACTGTGGGTCACGTCTCTATGAGCAGGAGGTGTGCTTCAACAGCTACTCTAGCTGACTCAACCAGATCTGACCGGCTCTACCCACAAATTTCCCCTTTTCTTTTAAAAGGACCGTCATTATGGTGACCCGTGGTTGGAGGCGTTTTTGCCGGGAGTGCAAGCATTTAATAATTCCTAGGAGAGAAAGCCCTACAAGTGCAAGGCCTCTCCAGATGACCAGAGAGGATGGCGAAAACCATTGTTGTAACTTTTTAAGCACATCTTCTAAAAAGGAGGCAGTGGGAATAAGCTGTATGGTGGTTTGGTTTAGGTGGGTAACATCATGCAGCAGGTTTGGGGTGAAGTTTAAGTACTTAAGGGACCAAGGGCCTTTGATGTAGTTACTAAGTTCAGTGACATTTGGTGCAGGAATGGAAAGCTGACAGACAGAAGTAGTCATTGCATTATATAGTCCTCCTTGTTATAATCGAAGAAATGTAATCTGTTCTTGGAGCAAGTCTATTTGTTGTGGGAGCACAAGGAGGCCTCCCTTAAGATGATTGGCAACTAGTAAATGTTGTAATTCTATGGATGACAGTTGAGGGATGAGCTGGTTTATCTGTTGCACAGTGGACACGCTTTGGGACAGCAATATGGCAGCACTGGTAGATGAAGCCCCTGTAGCGATGATTTCGGACCCGATTGCAATGATCAATCCTACTGCTCTTTTACTGCGTGGGTGAATCAATTGAACCTGGGAAAACTGAGAGTCATTAGTAGCCAGAACAATAAATGGGGGAACACGTACCAAACCTGCAAAAGGCTATGAGTCATTGGGTTGCCAGTGATTGCTGAGAGTGCAAGTAGTGGAGGAGTTGTCTACTAGACAAAAAAAGAATGGGGCTCTACCCACTACCATTCCTGACACCTGGTCGTATCCATATTGGTTACAGCGACGAGTATTGGCCAATAGGAAAGGGGACAAATCGAGGCAGTAATGTGATGAGCAAACGATTGGCATGGTGGTTCCTAGGTCTCCCAATCGTCCTCCTGAAGAGTCAAAAAACTCATTTAGATTTTGAGGTTTGGGATCTTTTTCAGATTGGTTGTATATAGCCGGGTAGAGGGACAACGCGAGCTCCCCAAACACTTTGCCTTGCCAGGAATTGGCACAAAGGCTAATCACTAATTCCTCAAGAGGAGTGCAAATAGTGCCAAAGCTATCAAACTCCCTGGTGGGCACAACTGCATATGAAAATGTATGTCAGTAGCCTGATTACAATTTTTTTCCAGTGGGACAAATGGGGTAGGGTCCTGTGTAGTTCCACCATCCCATCCCATGCGTTACTGTTGCGACGGTGTGGTACAGCCATCAAATTGCTTTATCATCTCGTTTGAAAAACAAAAAGAGATGGCTCCCTTCCATCTAAAAGTAAGGTTTGTTTTTTGATGCCATAAGGCATCTGCTGAGAAAGGAAGGCCAACCCTCCCATTGGAAGAAAGCATTTGAGATCATTAAGATTTGGGGGCTGGGCACTAAAGTTATCTTACCCTGCCCTGAAGCAGACTGAGAATTGGCTGTAATAATGGCACACAATAGGAGGAATAGAGTACCATGCCCCGGGTCAGGGTCTGGGGCCATAACCTGGGCTTGTTCAACAAATATCTTTAGGTCTCCCCAAGTGTTGGCATTGGCTCTAGCTCGAGGTTTGTGTCTCCTCCTCCTCGCACTGTTCAAGCATAGCTGACGCATCTTGTGCTTAGGTGGTGATGGTTGGTCAGACAACTCCAGCTGGGATCCAAACAGGTTTATCACTGGTGTCTGGAAAGATACAAGCAAATCCTGTCCCTTGTGCCATTAAGGGAGCAGGGCTCTCCCATTTTCTTGTGATGGGGTCCCTCCATCTATCCAAAGGGACCAGAGTAGGTGTTTCATGAGTCCCCAGTACAGGGAGGTGGGGGTCCCACATGTGGTGGGTGTGAATGTTAAAAAGATTTTACTATAAGGCAATAATTTAATTGTGTTTGGGGATTTTTAAGCCCTAGCCCCTCCAGTTCCCCCTTTTCTTTTAAAAGAATGGTCTTGATTTCTTTATGACTGTGTTCAACAATGGCTTGCTCTTGTGGGTTATATGGAATACCTGTCTGGGGTGTAATGTTCCAAAAGGTACAAAATTCACAAAAATGTTTGGAGGTGTAAGCAGAGCCATTGTCTGCTTTAAGGGTCCAAGGAACTCCCATAATTGTAATGGCATGTAGAAGTGACTTAACAGCGTGCCTTTTTTTTTCACTGTTAAGGCTAAAGCAGTTATAAAGCCTGAGAATGTATCTATGCATTCAGGGATGTATTTTTGTTTACTGAATTGGGGGATATGGGTTATGTCCATTTGCCATGTGTTATTGGGTCTAAGGCCTCGTGGATTTGTTCCCATGGGTTGAAGTCATCCTAAGGGTAAAAGAGGTGCACAAGAAAGAGCAGGACCGAATCATGTGCTTGCATTGTTGGTGTGTTAAATCAGGAAATAACTGTTTGATATAAGCTGCCGATAAATGAAAACGATCATCTAACGTTCGGGCCTGGTCCATACACATATTTGTGAGTAGTACAGTTGGTGTGACAGCACGATCAATGGCTTCATTACCAGCAGCTAGGGGTCTGGGGAGGTTAGTATGAGATCTAATGTGTTGAATGTACCAGGGTTGGACACGATTGTCTAATACATTTTGTAGTTTACACATTATTTTTGCTACATCATGACCATCATCTTGTAATAAAGCTCCAGGAAGAATGGCAACAGTTTGTACAGTATATAAACTATCAGAAAAAATATTAAGAGGTTCTTTGGGAAAAGATGTGAGGGCAAGCAAAATGGCCAGTAATTCAGCAGCTTGAACAGACAGGGAATGTTTTTGAAGCATGTATTTTTTAGTATTGGCATTGTAAAATCCATAAACAGTTTTGTTAACATCTGTAAAAAGTACAATGGCTTGATATATAGGTTGCCCATTGGGACGAGTACAACATTTCCATGAAAGTGGGAGTTCTTGGGTAACTTTTAAAACGAGGTTTTTGGGCATATGA
Source organism: Dipodomys spectabilis (assembly GCF_019054845.1). NCBI lineage: Eukaryota > Metazoa > Chordata > Mammalia > Rodentia > Heteromyidae > Dipodomys > Dipodomys spectabilis. Next base: position 183,715 of record NW_024870919.1, on the reverse strand, counting down.
TTATCAATGTTAAAATAGTAATGGATGACTTGTAAGGCTAATGCCTCTTCGGTTGTTAGGAAATCAAAGATTGTTTTTGTAATGGGCCATGTAAGATGGTCAGGGAATCGGCCATAAGTTTGACGGCATCATTCTGCACCTTTGATGGCCAGATTGCATAGCATGGTAATGGATGTGCTAATTTTTGGTAATTGGGAAGTGGCAAGGTATACCCATTGTAACAAAACCATGGGTTTGCGTCAGCGCCACCATTAGGCCATTATTATTTAATATAATTAGGTTGATTTCTTGGGTGGTATCTAAAAACACCAAGGGTGTTGAACATAGTCAATCAGCGACTTGTGAAACTTGTTGAGCATCAGGTGAAAGTATATGAAGGGAAGTTGGGTCAGAGGGTCCTTGAAGCAATTGAAATAAGAGTTGGAGTTGTTGGGTGGGGAGACACATAAAATTGCATAACCAGTTGATATGTCCACATAATTGTTGTAATTCAGTTAAAGTATATTGGGATTTAATGACAATATGAGGCCCATTTGGGGTAATTGTTTGATTTAAATGGTATCCAAGATAGGCGTAAGGGGCTTTGAGTTGAACATTTTCGGGGGCAATATTAAGGCACAGCACTGTAAAGTTCTCCTTGAGTTGTGTTAAACAGATTTCCATGGTTGTAGCATCTTTATGTGCTATTAAAAAGTCATCCATGTAATGGACACAAAAGCATTTGGAAAGCAAAGTCCTAATAGCATGGGCAACATACATCTGACATATAGTAAGGCTATTTTTCATACCTTTAGGGAGAACTTTCCATAGATATCAGTGAGTACGTAGTTGACAATTAGGTTCCCATACTGAGAAGGCAAAATATTCTTTATCTTTGGGGTGTAGGGGGGTGGAAAAAAGCAGTCCTTGATGTTAATAATGGCAATGTGCCAATCTTTGAGTATTGCAGAAGTGTGTGGAAGTCCGGGTTGAAGCGTTCCTATCTTTTGTATATGACTATGGAACGTAGATCATGGAGAAATCTCCACTTTCCTTGAGCCCTTTTTTGGATAATAAAAATGGGGAATTGTGGGGACTGATGCTAGGTTCTATGTGTCCCTTTTTTACTTGCTCCTCCACTAGAACCTGGAGATGAGGGAGCTTTTCAGAGGAAATAGGCCACTATTCGACCCAAATGGGTTTGGTGGTGTCCCATTGGAGTGGAACTGGCTCTGGTAATGCAACAGTGGCCATTGGAATTGGGGGTAGTGTGGGTTATTAACGGCTCGATCGGTTATGATGTCTTCATAAAAAGCCTTACCATCTGTTGTTATCAGAGTACCCATATTAGTGAGGACATCTCTTCCTCAAAGATTGTATGGAAGGCCAGGGGCAACAAGAGGTTTAAAAGCCCCGGTGGCCCCACCACAGTTTTCCCGTCTTACAGGCCATTGGACATGGAGGGAATCTGTTTTTCCACCGACACCTTGTATGCAGGCGCCAGGAATTAGGTTCCATCCCAATTCTTCTACTTCATCTTTTCTAAGGACTGTACAGTCAGCTCCTGTATCAATGATGCCCTTAAATTCTGTTCCATTGATTTTAAGTTTCATTCTAGCTTTTCCATTTTGGGTAGGAGTAGTCCATAATACTTGAGGTGGTGGCTGTTGCCTTTGTCCTATTGTGGTCGGGGCTGAGGACTGCCGCTTATTTAGGTGAAAGGCTGAGTCGTAGAGCAGCATTCAGAGGTCCAATGAAAACCCTTTTTGCATTTACGATATACAGAAGGAGGTTGTTTTCTTTTGGGTGAGCCCCAGAGTGATGGGCAATCCTTTATAAAATGACCAGTTCTGCCACATCCCCAACAAGGTCGATTTCCCATTCTGCCATTAGGGGGCGCGCGAGCACTGGCAGTCATAGAGGCGAAAGGAGGTGCAAGGATACTCAGCATGAGTTGATGACCCCAAATCTTTGGTGGATAGGATGCAATCAGTGATCTCCATATTTCGTTCAGGGGCAATGGCTTTTCTGCATTCCTGTGTAGCCCCTTCCCATATTAGGCTCTTGATTAGCACATCTCAGGCTCCAGCATGGGATACTTTCCAGGCCACTGCTTCTTGAACAAAGGCAACGAAGTCAGTGAAAAGATCATTGGGACGTTGTATGAGGGGTTTTAGTTGTTTGTCCCCTTCTTTAGAAGGGACTGAGGAGACAACCCTCAACGCACAGAGGCGTACTTGGTCAAAGTACTGTGGAGGTGCTACTGCTTGTGCGGCAGGAGACGCATATGCTGCCTCACCTTTTAAACAATCAGGGTCCCCCATGGTGGCATCCTGCCCTCTGGTAGTGATATTTTGTGTGCTTTGTTGTTAACATTCATCAGAAAAAGCAGCCTTCCATAAAAGGAAGACCCTGAAGATAATGCTGTGTTCATTAAACTCTTCCAATCATGGGGCAGTTAAGATCAATGCTAAGGGTTTCAAGCATCTGTTGAGCATTCAGGGACTGTAACCCATCTTCCCTGACAGCGGCCCAGTATTTGTCAAGTACTTTTGGGTCATGGGGATACCATTGGTTAGGTCATACAGAGGTTCGGTGGACGTTTACCGGGAATATGAACTGGGGTTCATTTATAGGCTTGGCTGTCGTTGCCATGATAGTTGTGGGGCCCATGAACAACTGTTGTATTACATGGGGAACAATGGGTTTTTGTTCTTGGGCAAAGTTGGATATCTCTGCCCAAGGATACAAAGTTTTCTGAGGGGAGTTCCCAGGCTGGCCTAAACAGCAAAAAGAAGTGATTGGGCAGGCTTCCTGGGACTGATAGTGTGGGAGAGGCGGTTTTACAAGCATAGCTGGCCAGCCCCCTGTGTCACTTGATAGTGGAAGTTGTTGGTTATCTGTGTTCTTGCTGGAATTGTTTGCTGTATCACAAGAAGATGGGAGTGCTTGAGCAGCTTCGCAATTTTCCTTTTGTTGTTTCTTCTTGCAGCGAGGTGTTAAATGCCTACAGAGTTTCCCCTTCTTCTTTCCCTGATAGACAGGCTTGAATACCTACTATGATGGGGTAAAAGGTTAGAGGCAGCTCAGCGCCTTCACGGATTTCCTTTTTATGAGCTTCCTGAAGGACGTGGGTCCACCTGTCTGGATCCCAAATGTCCCCGGTGTCAATCCAGGGACACAATTCACTCACTATTTCCCATATTAAACTAGCTTCCTTTTGTGATACTTTTGTCTGCCTACTCCAGAACAGGGCAACAAGTGCTCATGATTGAGGCTCTCCTGCTGTGGGGGGAAGGTTACCCATAGAGGCACTAACCTTGCACTAGACCCTAGACCATCTATCTGCCAAAAGCAATCGAGCCTGTCGTTAGGCACCACTTGTAGGGCTAGTCTCTGGCAGGAGGTAAGCTTGAACGAAGCACACAAGGAACACACGTTGGGAGAACAGGCTTAAGCAGGTCTCGTTTATTTCTGCACAAGGGGGTGATTTTAAAGCCCCAGCTTTCCCAACCTCCTGAGTCCTTCCCAGCCAATTACTTAGCAGAGAGTTGCTGTAAGGCACTTGTGATGAGCACTGCTTGGTGACAGGCACATTTTTGTCCCCCGGGGGAATGTACGGAGTATGGACAGATCATGGATGGCAAGCTAGGCAGACATGCCTGTGGATCATGTGGATCATGTCTCTATGAGCAAGAAATGTGCTTCAACTGCTACTCTAGCTGACTCAACCAGATCTGACTGGCTCTACCCACACTACATCTTCATGGTTTTCCTTTTACAACTCTTTTTATTGGATGTGGAATTTATTTTCATGTCTTCATTCAATCTGTTCTGCATTGTAGTGATCTAAATAGGCTCTGTAAAATCACTTTAGGTAGCAAAAATATTAAGACAAAAAAAGTTTGGCCTCCCTCCACTGCTGAAGCCAATATGCTTAGCTAGGGCTTCTAAGTACGCGTTTTCTTGCCTTTTCAATTTGCTCAATTCTTTTCTGATCCCAAAACTTTTTGGCTTATGTAATAAGAAAAGTCTTCTCTATCTCATGTTAATAAGGATATTATATTTTGTGAGCTACTAAGAAATGTGAAATCATTGGTTTCAAGTATCCAATCAGATTTTCTTCTGTGGTTCAGGGCTTCATGTGCAAAGGCATTGTGGAATGTATTACAAATAGAAAAGTCTAAACCCAATACCTTCTTTCATTGTTGAGGGCACTTTCTCCCTAAATTTTTTTTTTTTGTCTTTTTTTTTTTTTAAATTTTATTTTATTTTAATTGAGAACATACTGTACAGAGGGGTTACAATTACATGGGCAGGAAAATGCATACATTTCTTACCAAGCATTGCAGCCTCCTCCTTTGTTTACCCTTCACCTCCCTTCCCAGCCTCCCCCCTCCCCCCACCCAATCATACCCCCCCCCACCGACATTGTAAAGCTGGTTTTGACATGACATTTTGTACTTCTCATTGTTGCAACAGGTCCACCTGAATCCTTAAACGACTTGTTTGTCCCCGTCTCCGAGAATTACTGTTTGGTAATTAAAGTCAATTCACAAATTTTGATGTCTTTTTTTAAAGAACTTTGAATTTAAATTCCACTACAACCTTGTTTCACACAGTAAGAGTAGATTTCCTGGGTAAGGACAATTCTCAAGGGAACCTACAGGATTTATAGCAAGGTTTCTGAGGTTTGTTTTTTTAGTGTGAAAATGAGCCATCTTCACCCACATTGCTCCCTGTCAGCTAAGTCTCCATGGATTACTTTGCATGAAAGCCTATTTTCCCAGGCAATTTTAAATTTTCATAATAGCTAAGTTGTTAAAAAGTTTGAACAAATTAAAATTTACCTGTTATAATTTTAAAACTCTTTTGAAATTCCTTTATTAGAACCACGAATTCACCAATCCTAACTCCTCCTTTACCATCAAAAACAGTTAACATATTGTTTTTATGATATAGTGTCCATGAAACTATTATTTTCCAGTGGCTATGTTATGCATATATATAACCTTATAATCTGATTCTGAGCAAAATGAACTCCAAGATATGGAAACAGAGAGTATTATTTGCGGTTGTTGTTTTTAATGTACTATGTGATTTCTATTTTCTTTTGGGTTTTTCCCCTATGCTTTATTCCCTGCTGTATTTGATTTTGGTAGCCTGTGTATTGTGTATATATTTACCTTAATGAGGGAAGGGAAGAGGAACAGCAAAATGGTGATACAAAGGACAAAGGCAAACCAAAGCAACAGCAATACTCACAAGACAATATGTTGGAAATGTGCATTACAACTTGTGAGGGGTATTGGGGTAAAGGATAACTGAAGAAAATGAGGGATGGAGTAACAAGTTTGGAAAGTTATGTATTCACTACCTTAAAATTGCTGTAACCCCACTGTACATCACTTTGACAATAAAATTAAATTTTAAAAATAAGCTGCATGAAATAAAATTAAACTGTATTGGTATAGTAAATATTATTCTTTATGCAGTAACTTTTAAAAAATCAATATTGTTTGGCATCTAATTTGAAGTAATTATCCCTTTTTAATCAAAGTACCATCAACTTGAATGCTATCTGACTAGACAATATTTTCACAATATACTTACCAATATTTTGAAAAAAGAACATAGTACTTTCTCATATTAAAAGCGAAAACAGTTTAATTCTATGGAAACCTATAACTTTTAAAAGTAAATAAGCAGTTAAAAAGACAGGATACATGTGTTCTTCAACTTTCCAATGACTAATAACTACTCATTTCAATTCCGGAAGATTCCATACCTGAGAGATTCAAAACAGTACCGGCTCGCATGGTATGTAATTCTGCAATAGATGCATTTTCAAATGGGGTGTTACAGATTGAGATTCAACACAAAAATAAGTACATTCTGGTAGAAGATAAAACTAATTAGCAACGGTAATAATTCTTCAAGAGTCAGCAATTTTTTATCACAGTAAGCTATTATTTTTATGACCACCAATCCCAATATTTATGATATAGAGACATCCTAGCCCAACAGTTTAGAACTTTTAGGGTGCACCTCAAACTTCTCTTAATTCACATCATGAATAGCTTATCTCTATTGTGAAAAAAATGCAACTCTGCTAATGTGATGCCATGCATGTTCTGGAAAGAACACCACAATAAACTTGTTTGCATCATTTTCCCACCACTGGTATACTTGAGATTGGAACACTTGCAAATATTATTTATATTTATACTTTTTTAACTATCATACAAATTGTGGATGCTAAGATCAGAAGATTACAGTTCAAAGCTCACCGAGGCAGGAAGATTCCCTAGATTCTTATCTCCAATAAACTTATCAGCAAAAATCAGACACAAGTGGCATTGAGGTTGAAGTGGTAGAGCACGAGCCTTGAGCATAAACAGGCTCAGAGACAGTGTCCAGGCGCAGAGTTCAAGCCCTAGGACAAACCAATAAAACAAAAATAAAAATAAAAACAAACCCCAAACCTAACATTTTTCTCATTGTATACAGTGGCAAATAATTAAGGAAATTGCTTCCTGTGTTACATACAGGTAGAAGAAAGAAGATGTCACACGATTATTCTCTTCATACCTTGTTATACCAAATCCTCAAAAAATTGCTCTTATTATAATTTATAAATTAATATCATCAATTTTTGGCAACTCTGTCTCCAACATTCACATTATCATTTTATACATGAACTATTTTAATTATCTATTAACTAAATTCTAATTATAACTCTCTTGAAAGAATATTCTAGGCAAGTAGAATGCAAAATCATTTGTGAATTTGTCAATTAAACCCTCTACTTAAAACGGATTTTGTAGTATCCTATAGAATATGAAATTACAAACAAAATCAAAATATTTATTTTAAATCTAAATTCTAATTCAGCAAGATCCTCATAATCCTACATTAGATGAATGTTATTTTTAGAAGAATTATTATTAGATGAATTGCTATTTTTCCAAGCTTAAGTTTTTGTAATCCTTCATCATTTCTTTGGGATACAACAGAATGATGATTACTTACTTTTTCAAATTTTGGATGGCAATCATGAGTCATTTTCCATCTAGGAGTGTTCTGTAACGAAGAGAGAATTTAAAACACAAGTGAAGATTAAGTATGAATTGCATTTCAACAGGAAATTTGATTTCTCAAAACATAATGACAAAATTAACCCAAACTTCCAACTATGTATTCCTTTCTTGTTTGTTTTGTTTTATTAAGACAAAAGTATACTACCTGGTCCAGGGAAGGTATCACTATGTGATTCCACTCTCTAATCTCCTGTCTTAATCTCAGTGCTAGAATTCTAGGTTTGTATCACATTGTCCTGCCATAGTTTCTTGGTTTATTTAATCTAGATACAGACTACCAATTCTGAACTTCTCCAGGGATATTATACACCAGAATGACTGTTCAGACAGTTTATCTACTATTTTCAAAGATGTTCTAACATTTGACACAGGATATGAATATTTTCAGATGCACCTGCGGGGTCTCTGATTCATTCCTCCATGGATGCAATCCTTTTAATAATGATTAATTGACTCTCTTACTATCTCTGGTCACTACCTATGTAATATTCTCAAACTTTATTGAAGGAAGTTCACTTCAGGACTTTCTAATATTAAATAATATCACTTGTTTCTAGTCTTCTTCAGGCTATATATTCTGTTGTTTTCTAACTTTTCTACACATTCTGAGAGTTGTTTCATTTGTGTATTTGTGAGTGCACATATAAGTGCCTCTGTGTGTATGTGTATGTTTGTATGTATGTATGCAAAATCCTCAAGCTCTTATTCAGCAATCTTGCTCATAACTGATATTCCATCACCTGAGCCATCTTCCAATCCAGGTTTGGCTGCTTTATTATATGTACTGTTGCAAAGAGTATTCTGCCCAGGCTGGATGCAAACTTAACTTCCCAGACTCCTTTACATTCTTAGGTTTTATTTCTCCAGGAGTATCAACTTTTAAACTACAAATATTTTGGGGCTGGGAAGGTGGCTCAGTGGTAGAGCGCTTGCCTTGCATGCCTGAGGCCCTGGGTTCGATTCCTCAGCACCACATAAGCAAAAAGAAAAGAGCCGGAAGTGGCACTGTGGCTCCAGTGGTAGAGCACTAGCCTTCAGCTGAAGAGCTGAGGGACAGCGCCCAGGCCCAGAGTACAGGCCCCAAGACCGGACCCCAAAAAGAAAAAAAAAACTACAAATATTTTTGTGAGGGTAATGTCTAAGCTGTAGCCTAGATTTTTAACTGAAGAATTCTTTTTTGTTGTTGTTGTTTTGGTGGATGGTCCGGTGAGCCACCTTCCCAGCCCTAACTCAAGAATTCTTATAAATATAAATGAACACACACATTACATATCCTGAGTGTACACTGTTAGAAATGTGATTGTAAGCTGGGTTGTGGTGAGATATGAGGATTGGGGTTCAAAGCCAGGCCAGGTAGGAAAGGCCCAGAGACTCTTTTCTCCAATTAACTAAAAGAAAACTGGAAATGGCACTGTGGATGAAGTGGTAGAGCATTAGCCTTGAGCTGAATAGTAGAGAGACAGCTCACAGGCCCAGAGTTCAAGTGCCAAGACCACGGCCAACAAAAAATATACATATATAAGTAAAGAAAAAATAAAAGAAATGTGATCTTAGCCACCAGTTCATTGCTAGTATAATCCCTGCTCTCACAAGATGAACATTTTTTTCCAGTTAAAGCCATGCTCTTATATCTGACTTGCTTTGGAAACAGGATTATTCTTCCATTCTACTTTCTACGAAGTTGCATGATTACCAAGCATGATTTAGAATGAGATTGGCCTCATACTTCATGTTCCACGTATGAGTCTTGCTTTCTGTATATCACTCCCATAAATCTACATACTGGAATTGGCTTTATTGTTTCAATGTTGTCTTATTCGTCGTCTTCTATATTGTATTGAACCCTTATACTTAAACACAGAACTTCTTTTTCTCCTATTATTGCTATTGTTTCCCTTACTGTTAGCTCATGTCCACTTGGGAAATAATGAACAGCACGTACACTCACAAAAAGAATGTTCTGAGAACCTTCTTCCCATTTAAAATTCGCTTCAATTTACAGAGAACTTACAAAGTTTGAACTCAATGTTGTCATGTATAATGTATTTATAAGCAATATAAATTTCATATTTTTTCTTTACTAAGTTGTCTCTGAAACACGTGTTACCTCAGGCCAAAGGTGTCATAGTGTGATTTCAGTGAAGCCAGAAAACATTCATTATACCTCAAGCAGCACCATCGATTGTTACTGGAAGTAACTGTTACTGGATGTGGAAACTGACCCCAGGAGAGGAATGGAACATAGAGGAATAACAAAGTTCAAGTTTCCTTGTGCTTTCCTTTTTAGAGTACAAGAAAAGTATCCCAACGCTTGAAGGAAACTCTGTCCCTGGCTTTTTCGAGTGTGTTCTTTACTCATATAAAATTTTTCTGTAAACTTCTAGTTGAAAGTATTTCAAAAGGAAATAATGTACCATTTGAATGCCAGCATAGAACAAAAGGAAATAACGTTGATTTAAATGTGTTCTCCTGCAAAGGAACAAAGACATGGAAGTTTTAAAGTGTCATATGGATGGATATTTCACCCCTGAGATGATTCTCTTGATGCAGGAGTCAGTTATCAATTCCTTTGGTCTGGTCCTGCGTTCTCCAGAGCAATAAGGATTCCAAAAAAAGCAGATTCCAGTGAGTATGATCAGCAAAAGGAGCCTCTTCTCAGACCAGTACTCCTTTAGGGAGGGTCCCAAAGAAAGATCTGTGATTTTTATTTGCTTTTTTGTTTAGTTTGTGTTGGTTCTGGGGCTTGTACCCAGAGGCTGGATCATGTACTTGAACAGTTGTCTTTCCTGCCCACCTGCTCCCAAAGCTAATGCTCTACTGCTTGAGCCATAACTCCACTTCTGGATTTTTGGTGTTCAATTTGCTATAAGAGTTTGACAGACTCTCCTTCCTGGTTTGGCTTTGAATTAAGTAATAAGAAAGCTAAGTGACATCAACTGTATAGACTTCTCTTTTGAAACAAGAAATATTAAATGAAGTTTATTGTAAAGCTAATGTTTGACAATTTTTAAATTAAATAACTCAGTACAAGTAGGTGCACTGACTCTCCTTAGATACAATATCAGGATCAGTGAAGCTATTCTTTCCAAAATTATTTCAATAGATTATTTTTCTCTTGGACTTGCATTTGCTCAGCAGGATGTATGGAAAAGAATAGAGTATAATCACCCATACCTTGGATGACAGTGTCTGTTACAAAAGGACAATGCTCCTATGTGCTATTTCTCTGTCCTCCTCTTAGATCTTGCCTGATTTCCAACAAATCACAGATTCTTGGCTTCATGTCTAGTGAAGGTGAAGGACTATAAGGCTTTCCCCACTTCTAAATCTTCATGGTTTCTCTTTTAAAACTCTTTTATTTGGATGTGGAATTTATTTTCATATCTTCATTCAATCCCTTCTAAATTGTAGTGAGTTAAATAGGCTCTGTAAAATCACTTTAGTTAGCAAAAATATTACACCAATCTATATCAAAAGTTTGGCCTCCCTCCACTGCTGAAACCAATATGCTTACCTTGGGCTTCTAAGAATCCGTTTTCTTGCCTTTTCAATTTGCTCAATTCTTTTCTGATTCCAAAACATTTTGGCTTATGTAATAAGAGAAGTCTTCACTTTCTCATGTTAATAAGGAGCTACTAAGAAATGTGAAATCATCGGTTTCAAGTAACCAATCAGATTTTTTCTGTGGTTCAGTGCTTCACGTGCAAAGTCATTGTAGAAGATATTAGAAACAGAAAAGTGTAAACCCAATACCTTCTTTCATTGTTGAGGGCACTTTCTCCTTAAATATTTTGACCCAAATTATCTTTTTCAGAGAATTACTGTTTGGTAATTAAAGTCAATTCACAAATTTTGATGTCTTTTTTTAAAGAACTTTGAATTTAAATTCCACTACAACCTTGTTTCACACAGTAAGAGTAGATTTCCTGGGTAAGGACAATTCTCAAGGGAACCTACAGGATTTATAGCAAGGTTTCTGAGGTTTGTTTTTTTAGTGTGAAAATGAGCCATCTTCATCCACATTGCTCCCTCTCAGCTAAGTCTCCATGGATTACTTTGCATGAAAGCCTATTCAACCAAGCAATTTTAAATTTTCATAATAGGCCAAGTTGTTAAAAAAATTTGAACAAATTAAAATTTACCTCTCATAATTTTAAAACTCTTTTGAAATTCCTTTATTAGAACCGCAAATTCACCAATCCTAACTCCACCGTTACCATCAATAACAGTTAACATGTTGTTTTCATAATATAGTGTCCATGAAACTATTATTTTCTTGAGGCTTTGTTATGCATATATATAACCCTATAAGCTGATTCTGAGCAAAATGACCTTCAAGACATGGAAGTAGAGATTATTGTTTGCGGTTGTTGTTTTTAATGTACTACGTGATTTCTATTTTCTTTTTGATTTATTCCCTATGCTTTATTCCCTACTGTATTTGATTTTGGTAGCCTGTGTATTGTGTATATATTTACCTTAATTAGGGAAGGGAAGAGGAACAACAAAATGGTGTGACAAAGTTAAAAGGCAAAACAATGCAATAGCAATACTCACAAGACAATATGTTGGAAATGTATGTTACAAGTTGTGAAGGGTATTGGGGTAAAGGAAGACTGTGAAGAAATGAGGGATGTGGTAACAAGTTTGAAAAGTTATGTATTCACTACCTTAAAATTACTGTAACCCCACGGTACATCACTTTGACAATAAAATGAAATTTAATAAATAAGCTGCATGAAATAAAATTAAACTGTATTGGTATAGTAAATATTCTTTTTGGAGTAACTTTTTAAAAATCAATACTGTTTGTCGTCTAATTTGAATTAATTACCCCCTTTTTATCAGAGTACCATCAACTTGATTACTATCCGAATAGACAATATTTTTACAATATATTTACCAATATTTTGAAAAAAGAATAAATATAGTACTTTCTCACACTAAAAGCGAAAACAGTTTAATTCTATGGAAACCTATAACTTTTAAAAGTAAATAAGTTGTTAAGAAGACAGAGTATATGTGTTCTTCAACATTCCAATGACTAGTAACTACTCATTTTCAAATTCAGAAAATTCCATACCTGAGAGATTCAAAACAGTACCAGCTTGCATGTTATGAAATTCTGCAATTGATGCATTTTCCAACGGGGTGTTACAGATTGAGAGTCAACAGAAAAATAACCACTTTCTGGTAGAGGATAAAACTAATGAGCACTGGTAATAATTAATTCTTCAAAAGTAAGCAATTGTTTATCACAATAAGCTATTAGTTTTATGAACATCAATACCAATATTTATGATATAGAGTCATCCTAGCCCAACAATTTCAAAATTTTAGGGTACACCTCAATCTTCCCTTAATTCAAATCATGAATCTCTATTGTGAAAAAATACAACTCTGCTAATGGGATGCCATACATGTTCTGGAAAAAACACCCCAACAAACTGGGTTACATCATTTTCCCCCCACTAGTATTCTTGGGATCGGAACACTTGCAAATACTATTTATATTTATACTTTTTTAACCATCATATAAATTCTGGATGCTAAGTTCGGAAGATTACAGTTCAAAGTCCACCCAAGCAGAAAGTTTCCCTAGATTCTTATCTCCAATAAACTTCTCAGCAAAAGCCAGACGCAAGTGGCACTGAAGTTGAAGTGGTAGGGCACGAGCCTTGAGCATAGACAGGCTCAGAGACAGTGTCCAGGCCCAGAGTTCAAGCCGTAGGACAATCCAATAAAACAAAAACAAAAATAAAAACAAACCCCAAACCTAACATATGTCTCAGTGTATACAGTAGCAGATAATTAAGGAAATTGCTTCCTGTGTTACATACAGGTAGAAGAAAGATGTCACACGATTATTCTCTTCATACCATGTTATACCAAAGAATCTAAAAATTGCTCTTATTCTAAATTTATAAATCAATATCATCAATTTGTTGGCAACTCTGTCTTCAACATTCAAATTATAATTTTATACAAGAACTGTTGGCATTATCTATTAACTAAGTTCTAATTATAACTCTCTTGAAAGAATATTCTAGGCAAATAGAATGCAAAATCATTTGTGAATTTGTCAATTAAACACTCTACTTAAAAAGAATTTTGTAGATTCCTATAAAATATAAAATTACAAAAAATTCAAAATATTTATTTTAAATCTAAATTCTAATTTATCAAGATCTTCAAAATCGTACATTAGGTGTGGGATGGTCCTCAGTGGTAGAGTGCTTGCCTTGCATTCCTGAGGCCTGGGTTTAATTCCCCAACACCACATAAGCGAAAGAAAAAAGCCGGAAGTGGCGCTGTGACTCAAGTGGTAGAGTGCTAGCCTTGTGCTGAAGAGCTGAGGGACAGCGCCCAGGCCCAGAGTTCAGGCCCCAAGACCGGGTCCTCCTCCCCCCAAAAAAATCCTACATTAGAGGTACTTTGCAATTTTTCCAGGCTTAAGTTTTGTAATCCTTCATCATTTCTTTGGGATATAACATTATAATGATAACATACTTTTTCAAATTTTGGATGGGAATCATGTGTGATTTTGCATCTAGGAATGTTCTGTAATTAAGAGAGAATTTAAAACACAAGTGAGGATTAAGTATGAGTTGCATTTCAACAGGAAATTTGACTTCTCAAAACATAATGACAAAATTAGCCCAAACTTCCAACTATGTATTCCTTTCTTGTTTGTTTTGTTTTATTAAGACAAAAGTATACTACCTGGTCCAGGGAAGGTATCACTATGTGATTCCACTCTCTAATCTCCTGTCTTAATCTCAGTGCTAGAATTCTAGGTTTGTATCACATTGTCCTGCCATAGTTTCTTGGTTTATTTAATCTAGATACAGACTACGAATTCTGAACTTCTCCAGGGATATTATACACCAGAGTGACTGTTCAGACAGTTTATCTACTATTTTCAAAGATGTTCTAACATTTGACACAGGATATGAATATTTTCAGATGCACCTGCGGGGTCTCTGATTCATTCCTCCATGGATGCGATCCCTTTAATAACGATTAATTGACTCACTTACTATCTCTGGTCCCTACCTAGGTAATATACTCAAACTTATTTGAAGGAAGTTCATTTGAGGACTTTTTAATATTAAAAATTATCACTTGATTCTAGTCTTCTTCAGAATATATATTCTGTTTTTTTCTAACTTTTCTACACATTCTGAGAGTTGTTTCATTTGTGTATTTGTGTGTGCACATATAAGTGCCTTTGTGTGCATGTGTATGTTTGTATGTATGTATGCAAAAGCTTCAAGCTCTTATTCAGCAATCTTGCTCATGACTGGTATTCCATGACCTGAGCCATTCTTCCAATCCAGCTTTTGACTGCTTAATTTTATATACTGTTGCAAAGAGTGTTCTGCCCAGGCTGGATGCAAACTTAACTTCCCAGACTCCTTTACATTCTTAGGTTTTATTTCTCCAGGAATATCAACTTTTGAACTACAAACATTTTTGTGAGGGTAATGTCTAAGCTGTAGCCCAGATTTTTAACTCAAGAATACTTTTTTTTGTTTTGGTGGGGTGTCCAGTCATGGGGCCTGAACTCTTGGCCTGGGCTCTTTCCCACAGATCTTCAGCTCAAGGCTAGCACTCTACCACGTGAGTCACAGCGCCAATTTCAGCTTTTTTCTTTTTTGCTTAAATGGTGCTGAGGAATCGAACCCAGGGCCTCATGCATTCGAGGCAAGCGATCTACCACTGAGCCACCTTCCCACCCCCTAACTCAAGAATTTTTATAAAGATAGATGAACACACATATTACATATCCTAAGTCAACAAATATATGTGTGTGTGTGTGTGTGTAAAGAAAAAATAAGAAATGTGATCTTAGCCACCAGTTCATTGCTAGCATAATCGCTCTTCTCACAAGATGGACATTTTTTTCCAGTTAAATCCTTGCTCTTATATCTGACTTTCATTGGAAAAAGAATTATTCTTCCATTCTTCTTTCTACAAAGTTGCATGATTAGCAAGCATGATTTAGAATGAGATAGGCCTCATACTTCATGTTCCACGTAGGAGTGGTCCTTTCTGTTTATCACTCCCATAAATCTACATAATGGACTTGGCTTTATTGTTTCAATGTTGCCTTATTTGTAGTCTTCTATATTGTATTGAACCTTTATACTTAAACACAGAACTTCTCTTTCTCCTATTATTGCTATTGTTTCCCTTACTGATAGCTCATGTACACTTGGGAAATAATGAACAGCACGTACACTCACAAAAAGAATGTTCTGAGAATCTTCTTCCCATTTAAAATTCGCCTTAATTTACAGAGAACTTACAAAGTTTGAACTCAATGTACTCATGTATAATGTATCAATAAGCAATATAAATTTCATATTTTCTCTTTACTAAGTTGTCTCTGAAACACGTGTTACCTCAGGTCCATAGGTGTTCTAGTGTTATTTCAGTGAAGCCAGAAAATATTCATTATACCTCAAGCAGCACCATCGATTGTTACTGGAAGTAACTGTTACTGGATGTGGAAACTGACCCAGGAGAGGAATGGAACATAGAGGAATAACAAAGTTCAAGTTTCCTTGTGCTTTCCTTTTTAGAGTACAAGAAAAGTATCCCAACGCTTGAAGGAAACTCTGTCCCTGGCTTTTTCGAGTGTGTTCTTTACTC
Source organism: Dipodomys spectabilis (assembly GCF_019054845.1). Classification (NCBI taxonomy): domain Eukaryota; kingdom Metazoa; phylum Chordata; class Mammalia; order Rodentia; family Heteromyidae; genus Dipodomys; species Dipodomys spectabilis. The sequence goes on along the minus strand of NW_024870919.1, from coordinate 167,978 downwards.
ATATAAAATTTTTCTGTAAACTTCTAGTTCAGAGCGTTACAAAAAAAAATAATGTACCATTTGAAGGCCAGCATAGAACAAAAGGAAATAACGTTGTTTTAAAAGTGTTCTCCTGCAAAGGAACAAAGACATGGAGGTTTCAAAGTGTCTTATGGATGGATATTTCACCCCTGAGATGATTCTCTTGATACAGGAGACAGTTATCAATTCCTTTGGTCTGGTCCTGAGTTCTCCAGAGCAAAACGGATTCCAAAAAAGCAGGATCCATTGAATATAATCAACAAAAGGAGCTTCTTCTCTTACCAGTACTTCTTTAAAGAAGGTCCCAAAAAATATCTGGGATTTTTATTTGCTTGTTTGTTTAGTTTGTGTTGGTTCTGGGGCTTGAACCCAGAGGCTGGATTCTGTTCTTGAACAGCTGTCTTTCGTGTCCACCTGCCCCCAAAGCTAGTGCTCTACTGCTTGAGCCAAAACTCCACTTCTGGTTTTTTGGTGTTCAATTTGCGATAAGAGTTTGACAGACTCTCCTGCCTGGTTTGGCTTTGTATTAAGATAGTAAGAAAGCTAAGTGACATCAACTGTATAGACTTCTCTTTTGAAACAAGAAATATTAGATGAAGTTTATTGTAAAGCTAATATTTGACAATTTTTAAAGGAAGAGACTATGTCTAGCAAAGAAGCCATAACTTAAATAACTCAGCAAAATAGGTGCACTGAATCATTTGATATTATTTTTTCTGCTTGGCAAGATTATTGATCTTGTCCTAATTTTGGGGGAAACTTAAGGCTATAATTGCACTTTTTGTTGGTTGTGGGGCTTGAACTCTGATCCTGGGCACACTCCCTCAGCTCTTCAGCTCAAGTTGAGCACTCTACGGCTTAAGCTACAGCACCACTTCAGGCTTTCTGGTGGTTAATTGAAGATAAAGGTCTCATGGACATTCCTGACCAGGCTGGCTTTGAACCACAATCATCTGGTGTCCAGAATAGCTAGGATTACAGGCGTGAACCACCAGCACCCAGCTCATATTTGTGCTTACGTGCACTGAATGACACTATGTAGACAAATGATGGAAATTTGAATCAAATGATGGCATTGCAGGTTTTCAGAAAATTTGTGGTAACAATAAATATGTCCTCCTTTTCCATGTTGTTTCATTAATGATTCATGAGCTATGGGACCCTTAAATTAGCATTCTCTGTCATCTGTGTAGGTGTATTTAGTATCAGGAAATGTTCATAGAGAAATATAGAAAGGCTGAGATTTTCAGAAAGCAAAGAAGATAAGGTAAGAATAAACAGCACAGAAGGAGATACATTTATTACACAGAGATTAACAAGTAGCCTAAGAGATTTAGAATGCTAAAGGTAATGAGGAATAAGACTCGTTGATAACTATTTGTTCAATAACCAAAAAGAGTTCTCTAAAACAGTTTCTGGTATTCCTTAGTTACTATCATTTATTGCTTAACTCTGGAGTTATTCCTTTTCTTCTGTCACAACTGTTACTTTGCCTCTGCCGTTTTGGTGCCATGACTAACCAAAAAGACTTCCAAATCTCAGACTACCCTTCTCATTGTGATTAGCAGTGACCATTCAAAAACCTGGAAGCTTTGAATTTCCAGAATTAATCTTCACTTGACATCTGAGCACATTCAAGCCATTAATTGCTGTCACCTAATGAACAAAATTTTTTCAACATAATATCCTAATATAAGTAAAGTACATGAATTAGGGACTATTGTCAGGTGTCAGTATGGCAGGAGCAATTATATATTCCAAGTATGGGTTCTTTATTTTGCATTTACTAACTAAATGTTTTTTGGTTTTGTTTTGGTTTGGGTTTGTTTTTTTTTTTTTTTGCTTTTTAGCTCAAGGCTATCACTGTACCACTTCAGGCACAGCACCTCTTCCAGTGTTTTTCTGTTTATGTGGTACTGAGGAATTGAACTCAGGGTTTCATGCCTGCTAGGCAATCACCATATCATGAAGCCACATTCCCAGATCCCTAAATGACTTTCTTAAGTTGACATTACATTTTCATCCAGTAACTATGTACCATAATATTGGCCAGGTGCTAGAAAATGATGTAGAAAAGAAAACAATATAGTAAATCCAGTAAAGCTAGATGGACAATGAATAACGCTCACAGTCTTTCAAGGGCATAGAGGGCTTACCTCATGGAGATGTATCAATACGCTGAATGAGACAGCTCCTGACCCACAGCTCACCTCAAGAATGAGTGGGCCATCTTGGGTTCCAGCCACCTGGGGACGTTGGACCACCTCCTTTAGCACCCATTCTACCAGTTCCTGAGAGCGAGAGTGAGAGAGAGAGACAGAGAGACAGAGAGAGACAGAGAAAGAAAATAAAAATTACACTTAAATCGGGTGCCAGTGGCATAAAACTCTAATCCTAACTACACAGGAGGCTGAGATATGAGGATCATGGTTCATAGACAGCCCAGGCAGGAACAACTGTGAGAATCTTATCTCTAAAGAACCACCAGGAAATTGGAAGTGGCACTGTGGGCTCAAGTGATAGAGCGCTAACTTTGAGATGAGGAGCTCGGGAACAGTGTCCAATCTTAGAGTTCAAGACCCATGACTGAAAAGAAGTGAACTTCCCACCACAAGAAGTGGACTGAATAGCACGCATTGTCCTAGGGAGCATGGTAGAGAAGTCAGGCCGAGCTTCCTGTGAACTTGAGGTCATAAGTGGGTCACCTGGCTTCTCTGTGCCTCTGTTTCCCCAGCTGCAAAACTGAACAAAGTGAAGGATCTCCTTCCTCATGGGGATAGTGTAATAATGAAAGAGAGCCATGTTTTGGTTCATAATCCCACACCTGTTCAATGATTTATAACAGGCCCCACCTGAGCCCTTTCTGGTATCTTCCTGTCATATGCTCACAGAATTGCCAAAACCTTATCTGAAGGCCTCTCCCTCTCTGCCTAGCCATTCTCCAGAGATCTCTCTGTATAAATCCCTTGTTACCTCACAACTCTCCTGTGAGGAGACTGAGGTCCAATGGTTGAGGCCCTACCAAGAGCTGCACGTGTGGTCAAGAATCCACTGCTGTGGACTGAGTTTGGAATAATCCATCTAAACCGATGACTGAGCATGACACCACATGTCTACCATCCCAACTACAGAGGACCAGGCTTGGTGGAGCATACCTTTCAGAGGAGAACCGCCATCCAGTCCAGCCTGAGCATATATTTAGTTTCTATCTCAGAAATGATCAAGACAGAAAGATGGCTCATCAGAGCCAGGGAGAGGAAACAAGTAGGGGGGTCATAGTGCTCCCAGAGGGGTGTTTGACCCAGGGTAGGTTGGTGTTGGGACGCCCACTCACCTGTGATGCTGGGAGAAGCTGTTGGCAGCTGCTCCAAATGGGGCAGCAGCGATGGCGACAGCATTGCGGACACATGGGCCCAGAGCAGAAGACTCGGGGCAGGGACCAGGTCGGGGATTTATGCAGGCTGGCAGCACACCATTGCCTGAGGTTTGAAACCTGGCACCGTGTAAAGGGCCGGGTTGGGGTGGGACCATCATTTTTTTACTATACTTCAAAGTCACCTCGAGTCTCTTCCTCACCACTCAGCCACCTCTACCTTCCTCAACTGCTGGTAGTGGCGTAAACTAACAGGGAATCCCAGTGCTACCAGGCAGCATGGAATGTGGGCGTGACCACCATTCTTGTATCCCATTGGTCAAAAAGAAGCATGAAAGAGTGGGGGTGTGGCCAGAATCCTGTGAAGCAAGCAGAATGGGGGGAGTCAAGATGACAGCTGTTCTCAAAGCTCTTTTCCCAGGGTATTCTGTCCTATTCAGTTGGAGACAAGAGGGAGACCTGCTTTAGCTGGATGTCTACACAGATTGTTGTGTGTTTCTGTTTGTTGCCAGTCCCAGACCTTGGACTCAGGATCTGGGCACAATCCATAAGCTGCTTTTGTTCAAGGCTGGTCCTCTACACTAGAGCTACAAGGCTTCTGGCTTTGTTGGCAATGAAGTTGGACAGGGGTCTCAAGGATTTTCCTGCTTAGGGTGACTTTGACCATGATACTCCTGTCACAGCCTTGTAAGTAACAAGGAGGACTGCTGAGAGCCACTGGTGCCTGCCTAATCACTGCTCTTCTTGATGTTCTTGGACAGACTTGTCAGTTGCCTATCCTCGGGTTGAAGTGGTGGGAGCTGGAGCCCACAATTTGAATCCTGGTCCTGCCATGTCCAAATGGTAGGAGATCCTAAGAAACTTGTTCCTATCCATATGACTAACAATGGAATGTGATGTAAGTCATGATTGAGTGAACAGTTCTTGAAAGATTCCAGGATAAAATTATACACAATTACATTACACGACACTGATCAATTTTAGTTAATATTTTATTAAACATTTAAACAATCACATTCATTAAATGGAGGCATAATGAAGTACCTAAGAATTGGGCCTCACATACTATAAAGATGACATTTTTTCTACCAGGACTGGGATTGGAACTAATAGTCTGGGTAACTCTGTTGCACTGTGTGGGAAGGGGAAGCTTGCCTCCTTGAAATCAAGAAATTCATGTATGTTCCTTAGGCCTGAAATCGATCCCCAGCACTAGAAAACACCCTATTCATGTACAATTTACATATATGTTTTATATTTATATACATATGTTGACTCCATAGTGTGTTCAGTGTAGTTATTTTATTTTTGTTGTATTCATGTATGGGCCATTTATTTTATTGACTATTATAGCACATAGAACATTGATTACATAGGCTATAGGTCTACATATGTATTCTACTTCATACCTGACACCCATAAGATTCACAGTAAAGGAAAACATGTGTCACCATCAGCTTCTTACTCCACAATTCATTGTTTGGCAGCACTGGCAGCTGAACTCATGGCCTACAAGGCCAAATTCATGAATGGTTGAGTGTAAACATGCCATCCTCGGGCAAACTGAGCTGACAGGTTGTTCCCAGGACCTGAGAATGAGCCCCAGGAGCGAACGAAATAAGAACAGATTGACATGCAGATGACAATATGCCAATAAATATATATCTTTATAGAGTGCCACAGATGTCTATACATTATTCAGTTATATAGACTACATTCCTACCAGTTCCTGGGTATTTCATATGCGTCCATGTAATTAATGTTATTGTTTTCATCCTGAAAATATTAATGAATGCACTCAGTGTCCTGAAATTATTGTGTTCCTGTAAGTAATAATATTCTTTTAATGATTCATAAATATTAAATAAAATCAACCAGCCTTCTGAAATGCTGCTGTTTAATTTTATAGGATCATCATTCACAAACAACTCATTCAACTGTGACATTGACAAAATTCCAGTGTTATTCCTTTGGATGGGAACCAGTTTATTAGTACCTCTTGCCATTGGTTGGTGTCAGGACGGGGATTCGAAATGAGGGCCTATGTTGCCATGTGGGCCTATGGCTTCCCTGATAGTCTGCCAGCCTTCAGCAATGCAAGGTGAAGTACCCTTTGCAACAGTGTCATTCAGACCCAGAAGGGTCACTGTGCAAAGGAATAGAACATAAAAGGCCACATTTTTTTCTGTACATTGTTTTCCCTGCAACACTTGGGGTCTAGAGTGGCTGCACCCCATCCTAGTGTGATCGAAGCTGAGGCAGACTTGCCAAGACCTGAGTTCAAGCCCCACACTGAGAAAAAAATTAGCTCCCTGGCTTGCAATTCACAGTTTATTCATACAGGCTTTGGATTTCAACTCAGTATCTGGGTAAATCTGCAGCAATGTGGATAAAGGGGAAGATCACCTTAGATGAAGATAAAAAATCAGGCCTGTTCACTAGTCCTGAATTCAAGACCTAGCCCTGGAAAACATATTATTTATATATATTTTAAACATAGGATTTATACTTACCTATAGATGTTCAGTCCATACATGTTTGGTGTGGTTGTTCCTTGTATCTTTTGTTTTATTCATTTATTTACCATTGATTTTACTATGATGAAACCCATTCTGTTTATTACATTGATGACAACCTATCACAGAATATCTAGATTTGTAGAAATGTTCTCCATCATGCCTGACCCACAGGATTCTCAGAGAAAAGGAAAAAAAGTTTCAAACTCTCCTTCTTACTCCATGATCCACTTGGTAGTGGTGGGATCTGACCTCAGGGCAGAGCAAAACCAATTAGCCAATCAGTCAAGGTGATCATATGAGCCTGTGAGCAACTAAGGAGTGTGGCCATTCCCAGAATCCGACATTGATGCCCAGGGTGGTCCACTATAGTCATAAATTCATAATTTAAACATAGGATCTATATTGACATACATGTGTGGACAGCATCTTGTGTTCAGTGCAATTATTCTCCTTATTTTGCCTCTAATTCATGGAGGTAGTGTGTATTTTAATAAGTATAGTGACAGGTATAACTGTGCTGACATGGATGACAGGGTTGTCTATGCATTCTCCATCATTTTTGAGACCCAGGACTTTCACAGGAGAGGATAAAAGGCACAACAACTGGCTTCTGACATCAGGATGAATATTTGGTCAGTGCTGGGATTTGAGCTCAGGTCTGAGTAACTCTGTTGCACTGTGGGGGAAGGGGAAGCTCACCATCTTTGAAGACTAGAATGTCAGGCCTGGTGTAGGGCCTGATTTGAAGCCCCAGAACTGGACAAAATAACAAGCCAACCTTTTTTAAACATAGGATTTCTCTTTACCTACAGATGTGGTATGCATCTTGCATTCAGTGTAGTTATTCGTTCTATTTTTGTCTTATCCATGGATGTATTGTGTATTTTATTGCATATGGTGACAGAAATAACTGTGCTGACATGGATGACAACCTATTCCCATGGCTAAGAGTTGCCTATATAGCATTCTCCATCCTCAATGAGACCCAGGACATTCACAGGACAGGAAAACATGTGCCACCATAGGCTTCTCACATCAGAATGAATCTTCTGGTAGTGCAGGAATTTAAACTCAAAGCCTAGCATGCCCAATTGGTGAATGGGTCATGGTGAGCACACCAGGCTGTGAGCCACTAAGGAACTAGGCCATTCCTGGGACCTGAGATGGAGTCCTGGTGGGGGCCAATATAGTCATAAATTCATAATTAAACAAAGGATCTATATTTCCAAACATGGGTAGGCAACATCTATCGTTTGGTGTAGTCATTATCTTTATTTTGTGTCTTATTCATTGATGTATTGTGTATTTTCTTGAGTATAGGTTGACAGATATAACCGTGGTGAACTGGATGACAACCTATTCCCATGAGAATAGAGTTGCCTATACCTTCTCTATCCTAGCTGAGACCCAGAATTTGCACAACACATGAAAACAGGTGCAACGACTGGCTTCTCACATCAGGGTGAATTTTTGGCAGTGCTGAGATTCGAACTTGAGGCCTAGGAAGCCCAACTGCCCAATGGGTCCACGTGATCACACCAGACTGTGAGCCAGGAAGGAGCTGGGCTGTTCCCAAGAACTGAGATTGAGCCCCAGGGAGGCCAAAATAGTCCTCAATGCATCATTGAAACATGGGATGTATATTCACATCCGTCTGTGCACTGCATTGTATATTAAGTGTAGTTATTGTCTTTATTTTGTATGCCATTCATGGATGTATTGTGTATTTTCTTGAATATATGATGACAAGTATAACTCGGCTGACATGTATAACAACTTATTCCCATGACCACAGGGTGGCCCATGCATTCTCCATCCTAGCTGACACCCAGGAGTTGCACAGGAAAGGAAAACAGGGGCAATGATTTGCTTCTGACATCAAGATGAATCTTTTGGCAGGGCTGGGATCTGAACTCGGGGCCTAGCAGGCCTAATTGGTGAATGGGTCCACATGAGCACACCAGCCTGTGAGCCATGAAGAAACTAGGTGTTCCCAGTACAAAGAAATAATCTTATAAATATGTTAGAAATAATTGCAAGAACAAAAGAAAAAAAACATTTCAATACCTGTCTTGTGGTTCATTTCACCTATTATATTGATCTGTTTTAATCAATTCTCTGCCTTCACTACCAGATTATTTGAAGAATACATAAGATAATTGCACTGAGAAGTGATTTAGAGAATAAATTCATATTGTTTACTTTTAATTTTTTGAGGTAAGTTCTTGGATTCAAATTCAGAGCCTTGCATTTGCCAAGCAGGCATCTGACCACTTGAACCGTGCCTCATTCAGCAATTTTTGCTTTGATTGTTTTTGAGATTGAATCTTGTATTTGTTTATTCCTAGGCTACCTGGATGGTGAACTTCCTAGTTTTATGTTCAACATAGGTAGGATGACAGCCACACATTGGCACACCCAGCCTTTATTGATTGAGCTGGATGTTTCTTGTATGTTTTCCAGCTTGATCTTGAACTGTAACTATCAACATTTCCATTTTCAGAGTAGCTAGGATTATAGGTATGAACCACCTCATTTTACTTCTCTTCTATGTGTTTACGAAAATTCTGAAAGTATGAGAAAATGCTCTAGACTTACTAACCATATCCAGATTCTAGGTGGTACACTAACGATTATTCGGTAAAAAAAATTTTTAACATTATTCTGACAAACTTTTTAATTTTTTTTGCAAAATAGCGTACAGAGGCGGTTCCAGGATGATGGCGGAGGAGAAGCTGGAATCTGAACAAGCTCTTGCATAGAAAACAGTTTCAGAGTTCCAGTGAACAGTCCCAAGCCAGAGAATCACACCAAGTGTGCCATCACAGGACAGAGAGTTAGTCAAGAGAGGGGAAGCCAAGCAGACACATCTGAGCGCCTGCCAGCAGCTGCTGCTGCGGCGGCAGGGTCGCGGCAGCGACCACCGACGCCGCGGGGGCTCACCTGAGACACAGTCCGGGACGAAGGAGCCAGACGCAGCAGACGAGCGGATTCTACTCAACACCAGCAAGAACTGACAAGGAGCGGACAACTTCATCCTGCACTTTGCAGACCAGAGACGACCCAGGATCCAAGACTCGGTGTGAGTAGAAGCCCGGCTTCCTCACTCCTTCTCTGGGAGCAGAGGAGGGAAGGCCACCCCTCCCCCCCCAGCACAGGTGATCTCCATCGTGGATACCGACAAAGCTCGGAGGATCGGCTAGCTCCAGCTCAGGCCTTGGAATAAAACGAGTCATTTAGCAGGTCACAAGAACTTAACAGCGAAGTGACCTCACAGACTCAGTTCCATCCAGGGAAAAGTCACCCAGCTCAGGCGCCAGCCATTGGAGTGGCTCTCCTCACCGGGTAACCAGAGCCAGAGGCTGCCCCTCCCTCTAGCAGCCACCACAATCAATTGAAAAACAGAAACCCTGAGAATGGCTCCAGGCTGGGCGATGTGAGTTTTTTTCACAAAATAGCCCCAGGGAAAAGCTACTGTTTGTTGAAAGGGCTCAACTCTACCCAGAACCTAGTCTCATCACTGCATCCCCCTCTTTTGTGATTCTCAAAGCAGATCACTCTCCCAGTAAACTAACCTGGGAGGGGGATCTCAAAATCTTGGGTAAAGCAGAGCATTTTTCTGCCTGTTCCAACAAACTGACTTAAGAAACCAATCAAGCCACAGGACCTCAAGCTGACCAGAGACTCCAACCAGACTCTGGTTACAGACAAAAGGGAGATACAGGACTCTTCCCACCCCTCCCCCCCCCCAAAAAAAATCAAAGAACTTTTTTTTTTTTCTTCTTCTTCTTTTCTTTTTTCTTTTTTTTGTTTTGGTTTTTTTTTTTCGTCTTTTGTTACCTTATATATATAAAAAATTGTTTTTTTGCTTTTCTAAAACTTTTATTAATCTTTAATTTTTGCCTCTTCTGAAAAAATAATTGTTTTCCATTAACTTTTTTTTTTTTTCTTTCTCCTCTTATAATTTTTATTTTAGGAATACGTGAATGTGTGTTTTCCTTTCTTTTCTTGTCTTCTTTCTCTTTTTCTTTCATTCTTAATTATCTTTTGTTTTTTGTCTAGCTCTACTGAATTTCTGATCTTTTCTTCTCACTTTCCTATCCTTTCCATCTTTTCCTCTTTGTTCTTCTTTATATGACTTAACTCTTGTCCTGCACATCCTCAGATAAACCCGTAGTTAACCAGTAGACCCTACCCCCCATTGTGTACACACTTAATCCACAAACTTATTACTCAATTCAAAATCTCTGAGACTTAAATTCATTAATAGCAGTACTAGCTCTTTATACCTATATAATATTTTAAGCATTTTTTTACAGTTTTTCACATCTCCTCTATGTCCCTCCCTTTCTCTCAACATATTCATATTCCTCTATAAATAGATGGTCTTTTAATTTCTAAAATAACATTAATTTTTACGTTTCTTTTTTTTTCTGGTCTCTTTTCATTCCCCTTTCCCTTTCTTCTTTTTCTCTCTCTCTCTACTTGCATCCTACCCAACCTATTTCCTGCATTGTGATTAGGACATAGTTAACTCTCCCTGTGCCTCCCCACACCAATCTATTCCTATTTTTTACCCACATCTCTCCCTAACCCTAATAATTTCTGGTTTTCCAAATTCTTCTCTGCGATTCGAAGCCCTTTAACATATAGTTGTTTGATGTCGAATAGATGTATCTGTTGAACTAGATTGTATCTGTAGAATATTGACTGTCCAAATGCAAACTTTGGTTGATGGTTGCCTTAAGACAGTGTTCTAGCACAAAACTGGTGCTATCTTCATCTCAAACGGGCAGAGTAAGTCGGAAAAAACACAAGAAAAATGGCAAATTCGGATATCTCAATTCCCAATCTTGATAATCAGGGGTTAGAAGAGATAATGAATAATCCAGAGGAGAGTTGCCAAACAGCTCTACAAACACTGGTGGCAAACATGATAAATGAAAAGTTTGACAACGTACAAAGGACTCTGTATGAGCGTGATAGGGAGAGAGAGGAGGCATCCCAGAAGTTTATACAGGAATATCATAAGCGTGAGGAAGCTACTCAAAAACTGATACAGGATTTGCGTGAACAACTTGAGAATACTCAAAGAGAAAGGGAGGAATGGCGTGAGCAGGCTGAAAACACTCAAAGAGATCTGCAGGAATCCCATGAACGGGAGGAAGCTAATCAAAGAGTAATACAGGAATTGAGAGACCAGGTAGAGAACACACAAAGATCACTAAAGGCATTCATGGAATCCATTAACAAAGAGCTGAAGGAAGTCAGGGAGACCACAAAGGGAATGCTGAATGGAACCCAACAGAAGGAATGGGAGCCCAAAGAAACCAAAACCAATCAACTAAGCGATTTGAGGACAAACACTGAACACCAAATTAAGGAAGTAAAGAAATTCATACAAGACCTAAAACAGAGCTTCAACAAAGAACTTGAAGCCATCAAAGCTGACCAACTAGAAGGAAAAGAGATAAAAAACAAAGTAGAGAGTCTTGACAGCAGGTTAGACCATGCAGAAGATCGAATCTCAGGGATTGAAGACAGCCTAGATATTATAGAGAAAGAACATACAACCATCCAAGACAAGTCCAAGAAATATGATAGATCTATCCAACACCTGGAAGACACCATCAGAAGGCATAATCTAAGGATAATGGGTGTAGAGGAGCATCTAGAAACAGAAGTTAATGGTCTAGGAAATTTGTTTAACAGGACCCTAGCAGAGAACTTCCCAAACATGCAAAAAGATAGGCCTGTCCAGATACAAGAAGCCTTTAGAACCCCAAATAGACCAGACCAGAATAGGACATCCCACCGCCACATTGTAATCCACACAGGATCAACTCAGACCAAGGAAAAGATCCTTAAAGCTGTCAAGGAGAAAAGGGTAATCACCTATAAAAGGAAACCAATTAGAATCACCTCAGATTTCTCAGCAGAGACAATCAAAGCAAAAAGAGCCTGGAATGATGTATGCCATGCCCTAAAAACAAACAACTATCAACCAAGAATACTGTACCCAGCTAAACTCTCCTTCATAACTGAAGGCCAAATAAAAACCTTCCATAGCAAAGAAAAATTGAAACAATACATCTCCACCAAACCAGCCCTACAAAAGATTCTTAAACATGTCCTACACATAGAAAACCAACAAGACCGCAATAAAGGCCAAGAAACTGCACCCAAACTGAGAATCCAAGAACCATAGGAAGAACCCACTTTTCGCAGCCCCCAAGAAGGTAGATAACATGGCAGGAACTCCCAAATACCTCTCAGTCCTATCTCTTAACGTTAATGGACTGAACTCTCCAATTAAGCGACATAGACTGTCTAGTTGGATTAAAAAACAAGACCCTTCTATCTGCTGCCTGCAGGAGTCACATCTTGCCCGTAAAAACAAACACATTTTCAATGTTAAAGACTGGAACAAAATCTACCAAGCAAACGGACCGCATAAACAGGCGGGAGTTGCAATCCTAATATCAGATAAAATAGACTTCAAATTAAAATTCATGAAAAGAGATAAAGAAGGTCGCTACATACTAATTAAAGGATCTCTCCTTCAGGAGGATATTACAATTCTAAATATCTATTCGCCAAACAATGGAGCACCCAAATTTATCAAAGAAACACTACTTTCCCTCAAATCCCATATAGATCCAAAGACATTAATTGTTGGGGATTTTAACACACCACTCTCCCCACTAGATAGATCAACTCGGCAAAAACTCAACAGAGAAACCGCAGATCTAAACAGCTGCATAGATCAACTAGACTTAACAGACATTTACCGAACATTTCACCCAGCAGCATCAGAATACACGTTTTTCTCAGCAGCACATGGAACGTTTTCTAAAATAGACCACATTTTAAGCCACAAAGCAAACTTGTCTAAATTCAGAAACATTGAAGTTATACCTTGCATTCTCTCTGACCACAAGGGAATAAAATTAGAACTCAACACCAAAAGCCACCAAAGAAAGTCCGGTATCACATGGAGGATGAACAACACACTGCTGAATCATGAGTGGGTCATGGAAGAGATTAGAAAGGAAATTCAAATGTTCATGCTATTCAACAAAAATGAACACACAAAATACCAGCTCCTCTGGGACACAGCAAAGGCAGTACTCAGAGGCAAGTTTATAGCTCTGAGCTCCTACATCAACAAATTGGAGAGATCTGAAACTAACAATTTAATGACACATCTAAACCTCTTTGAAAAAGAGCAGCAAGATAAACCCCAATCCAGTAGACGGAAAGAAATAATCAAAATTAAATCAGAATTAAATGAATTAGAATCCAAAAAAACTATAGAAAGAGTCAACAAAACAAAGAGTTGGTTCTTCGAAAAACTTAACAAAATTGACAGACCCTTAGCAAATCTTATCAGAAAAAGAAGAGAACACACCCAAATTAATAAACTCAGAGATGAGAATGGAAACATCACCACGGAAACAACCAAGATTCAGAACATTATAAGGGAATACTTCTCAAAAATTTATGCTAATAAGTTTGAGAACTTGACAGAAATGGACCTCTTACTAGGAAATATTGACATGCCAAAACTAAACCAAGATGAGTTAAACTATCTTAAAACGCCCAAATGAAGCAATGAAATAGAAAAAGCAATAAGAGACTTCCCAGGTAAGAAAAGTCCAGGACCAGATGGTTTTACAGCGGAATTTTACAAGGCCTTCAAAGCAGAGCTCACACCAATTCTCCTCCAACTCTTCAATGAAATTGGAAGAGAAAGCTCACTACCGAACACATTCTATGAAGCCATCATAACCCTCATCCCAAAACCAGGCAGGGACTCATCAAAGAAAGAGAACTATAGACGCATTTCTTTGATGAACATTGATGCAAAACTTCTCAACAAAATTTTGACCAATCGACTTCAACAATTCATCCAAAAAATCATACACCACGATCAAACAGGATTCATTTCAGGGATGCAAAGCTGGTTCAATATACGCAAATCAATTAATATTATTCATCACATCAACAGGAGCAAGGATAAGAACCACATGGTTATCTCAATAGACGCAGAAAAAGCATTCGACAAGATCCAACACCCCTTTATGATGAAGGTTTTGGAAAAGTTAGGAATCCATGGAACATTCCTCAATACAATAAAGGCTATATATGACAAACCTACAGCCAGCATTATACTCAATGGTGAAAAACTAAAGCCATTTCCTCTTAACTCAGGAACAAGAAAAGGTTGCCCACCCTCTTCACTTCTCTTCAATCTAGTATTAGAATGTCTAGCTACAGCAATAAGACAAGATGCAGACATAAAGGGGATCCAAATAGGGAAAGAAGAAATAAAACTCTCCCTCTTTGCAGATGACATGATCTTGTATTTAAAGAATCCCATAGACTCCACTCCCAAATTACTCAAGCTGATTCAAAACTTTGGCAAAGTAGCAGGTTATAAAATTAACCCCCCAAAATCAATTTCTTTTCTGTATGCCAACAATGAGAAAAGTGTGGCTGAAATTAGGAAAGCAACTCCATTTGTAATAGCCCCACAAAAAATAAAATATCTAGGAATTAACTTAACTAAAGAAGTGAAGGACCTCTATGATGAAAACTTTAAAATCTTGAAAAAGGAAATCAACACAGAACTTAAAAAATGGCAAAACCTCCCATGCTCCTGGATTGGAAAGATTAACATCGTGAAAATGGCAATACTTCCCAAGGCTATCTACAAATTCAACGCAATACCTATAAAAATTCCACCCTCATTCTTCAAGGAAATAGAAGAGGCAATCCACAAATTCATATGGAACAATAAAAGACTCCGAATAGCAAAAACGCTCCTCAACGGAAAGAACACTGCTGGAGGAATATCAATACCAAATTTCAAACTCTACTATAAAGCCATAGTAATCAAAACAGCTTGGTATTGGCATAAGAACAGACCTCAGGACCAATGGAATAGAATTGAAAACCCAGAAATGAACCTACAGACCTATAGCCATCTAATCTTCGATAAGGGAGCTAAAACAATAGAATGGAAGACAGACAGCCTCTTCAGTAAATGGTGCTGGCAAAACTGGTTAACTACATGTAGAAAACTAAAGCTAGATCCTTATATATCACCCTGCACCAGAATCAACTCCAAATGGATCAAAGACCTTGAACTCAAAGCAGACACTCTGAAAACATTACAGGATGGAATAGGAGAAACCCTGGGTCTCCTTGGCTCAGGCCGAAATTTTCTGAATAGAGACCCGGAAACACAACAAATCAAAGAAAGGTTGGACAAATGGGATAGTATAAGGTTGCAGAGCTTCTGCAGGGCAAATGACATAGCTAGCAAGATCAATAGAAAGCCCACGGACTGGGAGAAGATCTTTACTAGCCATACAACGGACAAGGGTCTCATATCTAAAATATACTTGGAACTCAAAAAATTAAACCACCCAACAACAAATCCTCAAAGAAGCAACTGCCCAATAAGTAAGTGGGCGAAAGACTTAAAGAGAAGCTTCTCTGAAGAAGAAAGTAGGATGGCCAATAGACACATGAAGAAATGTTCAACATCCCTAGCCATAAAAGAAATGCAAATCAAAACAACATTGAGATATCACCTCACTCCAGTTAGAACGGCAAAAATCAAGAACTCTAACAACAACAGATGCTGGAGGGGATGTGGACAGAAAGGAACCTTACTTCATTGTTGGTGGGAATGTAAACTTGTTCAACCACTTTGGAAAGCAGTATGGAGGTTCCTCAAAAGACTTCACATAGAACTCCCCTATGACCCCGCAATCCCACTTTTGGGCATTTACCTTAATGTTTACAAAAAAGACCACACTAAAGCTACCAGCACAACTATGTTTATTGCAGCATTATTTACCATAGCTAAGATATGGAACCAACCCAGATGCCCCTCAGTAGTTGAATGGATCAAGAAAATGTGGTATATATACACAATGGAATTCTATGCCTCCATCAGAAAGAATGACATTGCCCCATTTGTTAGGAAATGGAAAGGCTTGGAAAAAATTATATTAAGTGAAGTAAGCCAGGCCCAAAGAAACATAGGTCCCATGGTTTCCCTTATTTGCAATATCTAGTATAGGTATGAGTCAACCGGAAAAAGTCAGAGAATGTGATGTTAGGAAAACGAACCCTCAAATATGTGTTTTAATGTTTTTGTTTCTTTCATGCATGTGTTTCTAACGCATTTATAAGATTATTTCTTGGTTGCTTTGTATGTCCCTCCCCCACAGTGTAATCCCTGCTTTCACTATATTTGATGTCAATATAACATGTGGAGGAGATGGGGACAAACAAGTCGTTTAAGGATTCAGGTGGACCTGTTGCAACAATGAGAAGTACAAAATGTCATGTCAAAACCAGCTTTACAATGTCGGAGGGGGGGGGAGGGTGGGTATGATTGGGTGGGCGGGAGGGGGGAAGCTGGGAAGGGAAGTGAAGGGTAAACAAAGGAGGAGGCTGCAATGCTTGGTAAGAAATGTATGCATTATCCTGCCCATGTAATTGTAACCCCTCTGTACAGTATGTTCTCAAATAAAATAAAATAAAATTTAAAAAAAAAATAGCGTACAGAGGGGTTACAATTACATGGGTAAGGTAATGAGTACATTTCTTATCAAGCGTTGTTGCCTCCTCCTGTTTCTACTTCTCATCCCTTCCCATCTCCCTTCTCCACCCCTCCCAACACCCCGCCCCTGGCAAAAGTTGTAAAGTTAGTAATTGGACATGATGAGTTGTATATCTCATTGTTGCAATGGGTCCAATGTATCCCCATTTAAAGGTTGGTTTTTGACCATTTCCTCCACAAATTTTACCAATATCAAATAAAATGGAAGCAGGGGTTATACCATGGGGGAGGGACATACAAAGCAACAAATAAATAATCTTATAAATATGTTAGAAACAATTGCAAGAAAGAAAAAATACATTTCAGTACTTATCTTGGGATTCATTTCACCTAACATGAACTTATCTTAACTTTTCTGCTTGTTTCAAAAATATACTAGTTATTGCAAATAAGGGAAACCATGGGACCTATATTTTTGTACCTGGCTTACTTCACTTAATTTTTTCCAAGTCTTTCGATTTTCTAACAAATTGCGCAATGTCATTCTTTCTCATAGAGGCATAGAATTGCATTGTGTATATCTACCACATTATCTAGATCCATTCATCTAATGAGGGGCATCTGGATTGGTTCCATATCTTAGCTATGGTAAATAATGTTGCAATAAACATAGTTGTGCTGGTAGCTTTAGTATGGTCTTGTTTGTGATCATTTGGGTAAATGCCCAAAAGTGAGATTGCAGGGAAATAGGAGAGCTCTATATGGAGTCTTTTGAGGAACCTCCATACTACTTTCCAAAGTGGTTGAACAAGTTTACTCTCCCACCAACAATGCAGTAAGATTCCCTTCTGTCCCCATCTCCTCCAGAATCTGTTGTTATTAGAGTTCTTGATTACAGCTATTCTAACTGGGCTGGGGTGGTATCTCAATGTTGGGTTGATTTGCATTTCTTTTATAGCTAGAGAGGTTGAGCATTTCTTCATATGTCCATCGCCCATCCTTCTTTCCTCTTCAGAGAAGTTTCCCTTTAAGTCTTTAGCCCACTTATTTATTGGGCAGTTGTTTCTCTGAGAATTTGTTGTTGGGGTATTTAATTTTTTGAGTTGCAGGTATTTGAGACCCCTGTCCATTGTATGGCTAGTGAAGAACTTCTCCCAATCCGTGGGATTTCTATCAATCTTGCTAGCTATGTCCTTTGCCTTGCAGAAAGTATGCAATTTCATGCAATCCCATTTGTCCAAACTTTCTTTGATTTGTTGTGTTTCTGGGTCTCTATTAAGAAAATTTCAGCCTGTGCCAAGGAGATCTAGGGTTTCTCCTATTGCATCCTGTAATGTATTCAGAGTGGCTGCTTTGACTCTGAGGTCTTTGATCCATTTGGAGTTGATTCTTGTGCAGGTGATATATAAGGATCTAGCTTTAGTTTTCTACAAGTGATTAACCAATTTTGCCAGCACCTTTTACTGAAGAGGCTGTCTTTCTTCCATTCTAATTATTTAGCTTCCTTATCGAAGATTAGATGGCTATATATCTGTAGGTTCAATTCTATTCCATTGGTCCTGAGGTCTGTTCTTGTGCCATTACCACGTTGTTTTGATTAATATGGTGTTGTATTAGAGTTTGAAATTTGGTATTGATATTCCTCCAGCACTTTTCTTTCTGTTAATGATCTTTTATGCTATCCAGGGTCTTTTATTGTTCCATATGAATTTTTGGATTGTCTCTTCTATTCCTTGAAGAATGAATTTGGGATATTGATAGGTAGTGCATTGAATTTGTAGATAGCCTTGAGAAGTATTGCCATTTTCATGATGTTGATCCTTCCAATCCAGGAGCATGGGAGTTTTTGCCAGTGTCTAAGTTCTGTTTTGATTTCCTTTTTCTGGTTTTTCAAGTGTTCATCATAGAGGTCCTTCACTTCTTTGGTTAAGTTAATTCCTAGGTATTTTATTTTTTGTGGAGCTATTATGAATGGAGTTGCTTTCCTGATTTCAGCCACACTTTTCTCATTCTTGGCATACAGAAAAGTCATTGATTTTTGAGGGTTAAATTTATACCCTGCCACTTTGCCCAAGTTCTGAATAAGGTTGAATAATTTGGGAGTGGAGTCAGTGGGATTCTTTAAATACATAATCATGCCATCTACAAAGAGGGAGACTTTTACATCATCTTTCCCTATTTGGATCCATTTTATGTTTTCATCTTGTCTTATTGCTATATCTTGGCATTCTAATACTAGATTGAAAAGGAGTGGCAAGAATGAACATACTTGTCTTGTTTCTGATTTAAGAGGAAATGGCTTTAATTTTTCACCATTAAGTATAATGCTGGCTGTAGGTTTGTCATATACAGCCTTTATGGTATTGAGGAATGTTCCCTGGATTCCTAGTTTTTCCATAGTCTTCATTATCAATGGGTGTTGAATCTTGTCAAATGCCTTTCCTGCATCTATTGAGATAAACATGTGGTTTTTATCCTTGTTCTTGTTGATGTGATGAATAATATTAATTGATTTGCATATATTAACCCAGCTTTGCATCCCTGAAATGAATCCTGTTTGATCGTGCTGTATAATTTTTTGGATCAATTGTTGAAATTGATTGGCCAAGATTTTGTTGAGAAGTTTTGCATCAATGTTCATCAAACAAATTGGTCTATAGTTCTGTTTTTTGATGAGTCCCTGCCTGGTTTTGGGATGAGGGTTAGGATGTCTTCATAGAATGAGTTCGGTAGTGCACTTTGTCTTTCAATTTCATTGAAGGGCCATGGTGTGAGCTCTGCTTTGAAGGCCTTATAGAATTCTGCTGCACATCTTTCTGGTCCTGGGCTTTTCTTAGATGGGATTTCTCTTATTGCTGTTTCTATCTCAATGTTTGCTATGGGCTGGTTAAATGTTTTAACTCATCTTGATTTAGTTTCAGCATGTCAATATTTCCTATGAAAAGGTCCATTTCTGACAAATTCTCAAACTTATTAGCATAGTTTTGAGAAGTATTCCCTTTTAAAGTTCTGAATCTTGGTTGTTTCTCTGGTGATTTTTCCGTTCTCATCTCTGAGTTTATTTATTTGGGTGAGTTTTCTTCTTTTTCTGATAAGATTTGCTAAGGGTCTGTCAATTTTGTTAATTTTTTCGAAGAACTAACTGTTTTGTTGATTATTTCTATGGTTTTATTGGATCCTAATTCATTTAATTCTGATTTAATTTTAATTATTTCTTTCCATCTCCTAGATTAGGGTTTATCTTGCTGCTCTTTTTCAAGGAGGTTCATATGTCTCATTAAATTGTTGGTTTTAGATCTCTCCAATTAGTTAATGTAGGAACTCAAAGCTATAAACTCTCCTCTGAGTACTGCCTTTGCTCTCTCACAGAAGGGCAGGTGATTTGTGTGCTCATTTTTGTTGAATATCATGAACATTTGAATTTCCTTTCTAATCTCTTCCCTGACCCACTGGTGATTCAACAGTATGTTGTTAAGCCTCCATGTGTTACAGGACTTTCTTTGATGGTTTTTGGTGTTGAGTTCTAATTTTATTCCCTTGTGGTGTGAGCGAATACGAGGTATAACTTCAATGTTTCTGAATTTGAACAAGATTGCTTTGTGATCTAGAATGTGGTCTATTTTGGAAAATGTTCTATGTGCTGCAGAGAAAACTTTTATTCTGTTGCTGCTGGGTGAATTATTAAATAGATGTCTGTTAAATCTACTTGATATATGCAGTTGTTTAGATCAGTGATTTTACACTTGAGCTGAAGAGCTGAGGGACAATGCCCAGTCCCAGAGTTCAGGCCCCACAACCGACCAAAAAAATCCCTGTGCCACATCTGCCTTGCTTGCTTTGACTCCCCTCATGTTGGCATACTAGGAGGCCAGCATAAGATGAAGCTCCAGAAAACTTTTGGCTAGAAAAAGAAACCACTTCATGGGAAGTGAGGGGTGTTTTAGAAGGGATTGGGAGCAGAACACAGGCAGGAGGGCTCATGG